>NC_138357.1:45462078-46106578 GCF_046562875.1 Panthera onca | reverse complement strand
ATTTATGTTCCTTCTTATGTGCATCCACTCGATATCATTGATCTATCTCTATTGTTTAAGAATATTTTGTACATTGAATACGTAAACAAGTGTCTGAAGGTAGGTTAGAAATGATCTCCCCCAGCTTTTCACATGCCTTTTAATGTTTGCTATGCAGACAACATTTGATTATTTTTAATGAGTTTTCGTATTTTAAAAGTATTTCCGTGCACTGTTTGAACAAGAACAAGTGAATAATAATGCCTTCCGAGATGTGGAATGATGGCTCATAGGACAAACAGGGAAGAACCTAATCTTTGTGTATTAAAGAATTTAATTACAATACTGTTTCTTGGATTTTGTTACTTAACTTTTAATGTCTGTTCCCTGATCATTGGTAAGTATTGGTCTCGCATAGAGTAGTTGGGATTCAATGAGATGAACTGTAAAACACCTTTCATATAGTAGTTGTCCATGTTAATATCCTATAGTTCGGGTTCCCTTTCCAAAAGGCAACCATTTGTGCTGCTTCCTGGGTCCAATTCAGCACCCCAAGAATCAGCCGGTCTATGTGACCCCCATACCCAGGCCTCTTGGCTCATGACTCATGGTGCAGGATTTCATCCCCACCATCATCTTCATGCCAAATGAGGACGTGACACCGCCCAGTTTCTATATCAGGAGAGTTTCCCTCTATCAGTCCTTAAGCCTTCAAAATCCATCACCCAAAGGGGAGACTTCTGGTTGGCCTGTGCAGATGGCAAGGAGTAGATGTTTGATTCTGGAACATTTACACAGCTCTGCAAGTCTGAGGTTGGTCATCTGTAAAATGGGACTAAGGGTGCCTACTTCCAGACTTGTAAGAAGAAAGGGAGAAAACCTCAAAGAATGTCTGGCATGTAGCAGGACTTGAGGTATATTACTTCTGGACCACACTGCCTCCTCTGCCCATAAAGTAGAAGATTTGAAACATTATCTGGAAATGTAGCAGCAAGAAGTGAACTTTGGTCCCATTTCATCATTTCCTATTCCTTTCATGCTTTCCTGTCTCCTTAGTTTCCTTCTACTTTGACATGGATGAAACATTTTTTTTTTACTGAGCCCTCAGGAAGAAGAAATAATATGGAAGAAATAATAATAGTAACAGGTCAACTATAGAAGATGGGAGTCATCAAGCATGTGTCCCAGTTGCCAGACCCATCACTGACCACAGGACCTTGGGTGACTTCCCTCCCCTGTGCTGGCCTCCAGCTTAACACAGAAGAACAATGTATACACAGGGGTTAGGGCAGGGGCTTTTGGGTCAGAAAGACCTGGATTTGATGCTGGGAACCAGTACTTCCATGATCTTGACCAAGTAATTTATCTACTATATGTGCTATAATTGTTGGTATCTTTTATTATTGTTGTTAGTATACTTGCTTTAATTATTCCTACCACCCAGCCAAAGTGTGAATGATAGAAGTGGGGATTAACTGCCAGACAGTACAAAGTTACAGATGAACTCATCTGAGGGTGGGGAATACAAAAAGTCAAGACAGAGAATAAAAGTGAAGTAGAGAAGCACAAGGCTCTTTGAGTACCATTTCCTGTGCCCATCCTCTCATGACCCTGGGAAGGTTCTGACCCAAGAGCACTCTTGGTTTTCAACTGAAGACAGCCACAACCTGAGGGCTGCCCTGGAGCTATGGGGCTAAAGGGCTAAGTCCTCATCAACTCCCTCCCCCTTCAAGGGCCACCAACATTCACCCTCCATCTAAACCCATCTCTTTTCCCTTTTCTCCTGGGTTATCAAGGAAGGTCTACCTGTAGAACCTCCCAGAACTAACCCTGAAGAATTTTCCCCATACAAATGAGTTTCAAACCCTGCAGTCTCTGAAAGTTGCCCTGCACACCAGCAAAGGAGTGGAGGGGACTCTGAGGTAAAGACGGAAATGCCTACCTCTCAGAGATAGGTCATCTCCACATGTGTATACCTGATCTGACTTTTATAAGTAATGACTTTATACATTTCCTATACACAACCTATCGAGATAGACTCCTCTCTCTCTCTCTCTTTCTCTCTCTCTCTGTGTGTGTGTGTGTGTGTGTGTGTGTGTGTATTTTCCTGAAAATAACTATCTTCAGCTTTCTTTTCTCATTTAGTATCTCATCTAATGTTTGCAGTTACATTTTTATAGTTATTGTGGTTGTATAGCTTTTCATAGATTGGTTGGACACTCCTATTGCTTTTAATAACAATTCTAGGTTAATATCAATTTATGATCTCTTTACTGATTTCTTTTGATATCAAGGACATTTATCCTATGTCATCCATGTATATGGGTAATTTGTAGTTCCCAGGTTTTCATGTGCTCTTTAATGCCATTTCCCTCCCGCCCCGCAAAAGGTATCTAAGTTCATTTGTATGGCTAAGCAGTTATACTGTTCTCTGTATAAAAACATTTTAGTCATATGCTATGGGCACAGAACACCATCTCCAGGTTTACCAGGGTAACATTCCCCACCTCGACAGCTGCGTGGCCCTGGGGAGCACACACACAGCCTGGGATTTAGGGGGTCCAGGATTTGAGACCCTACCCCGCTGTTCTCAAGGAGTCTCTGACCCTCTCTGACTTTACCTTTGCCTGTAGTACAAAAATGCCTGCCTCAAAATGGATTTTGCAGGGATTTGACATAATAGGCAACATCATTCTTTATTATCAAAAGAATCAGGAATTCTGAGTGAGACAAATATGCAGAACAACTAGTCCTTTGGGTGGATTAGTGTCAGTTAACTGTTGGCTTCCCAACCCCAAGCAGGCCTCCTGCTCCTTCACAGGGTTATACTTAGACTGGAGGAGAAACACAAAAAAGATGACCACATCCAAGAGTTTCTTGTCAGGGCTGTATTCTCAGCATCCTGAATCAGCCTGGGTGAGGGCCTCCTCTGGAATCGTGTGCTTGGCCTGGAGGAAGTAAAGGGAGGAAGGTGGGAGATCAGCAGAGCCATGAGCCCTGAGTCTCATCCCCAGGTCACCCAGTCTCCACTCACTTGGCCTGAATACCTGGACCTCACCTTGGGCCAAGTGAGAACCAGTGTGGTCCCAGTGGTTGTCACAAAGTCCCCTGGGGTAGAGAAAAGTCAGATGACATCCATTAGGGCTGCCATTTCCCAATCTATGCAAGGAAAATATGGCTCCACATTTACTGCAACATATGCAGTAGAATGAGCCCTGTGTCAGTGTGTACTGGGAAAACTCCTGAAACCAAAACATCTGTTAATAAAGGAATGAGGCCCACAGAATTCATAACAGTAATGTAAACCTGTTCAAAACAACTAGGTAATTTAGTGTGTATGGAGACAGGAATGTTCAGGGTGACAATGAGTGAAATAACCAAGCAAAACAATTACCTGCAAGTTCCCATTATTCCCTTCTTGGCTCCTGCCAGCTCCTATCTGCATGCTGCCTGACCACTCACTTCTTAGACCACTGGAGGTTCATCCCAGACTGGGTGGTGAAAAAGGGCATCATTCCTGCTGCTCCTGAGAGAAGGTGGTCAAGAAGCTTCAGGAAGGTGTGGGAACTGGGATAGAGAATGTATTCTGGGTCTCCTTAGGGCTGACGTCCCTCACAAGCAGAGTTATCATTCACGATGCATACACTGGGCGAACATGAGCCCTGGGACAGCTGGACACATAGGCAGCCCCACTCCCTCAACAACGGCCTTGCTTCCACTGCCACTCAGCAACTACATTCCTTCCATACCCCTACTGTGCCTGCTCCCCCCCCCCCCAGATTGCTTGGCTGATACCTCTACCCCTGCCACAGAGACCACCTTTGGAGAGATTATCTACCAGTTTCGCTAGATTAGGAGGCTTAACCGCACCTCAGAGATGGTTTTATACTCTCATTTAGTCTGTAAAACAGCCCAAGGAGAGGACTGTATAATCCTCATTTTCAGAGGAAGACACTGGGTCACAGAGGGGTCCTATGACTTGACCAAGGTCGCACAGCTAGTGGGTGTTGGGGTCTGGAAGAAAACCCATATTCTGATTCCAGAACCCATGCCCTTACCACTAGGCTAGACTCCTTGGATCTACCTGTTGGCTTTCTGCAATATTGAGAAAATCCCAAGGGCTACACAACCACATTCCCACACCCCTGAACCAAGGCTGGGCTGGGAGTGCCACCCAAAACACAGCACTCACCTGGAATTGCTGACAGGGGTGGCAGTGAAAGTCTGGGTGAAGGTACAGATACAAGGTACAATAAGTGAATGTGGTTGAATGTCACTTATATGTCAATGACACTTGGTGGGGGGAGAGGGAAAATAGGTTATGAACAGAACCCTGAGAATTTCTTTCCACTTCAACAACAAACAACAATACCCCCTTAGAGTTGCACATGCTTGACACACTCACACAGCATTCCCCAGTCAGGATCTTACATGATACTCATGCTGAAGGGGACAAAAGTTCCTGGGAATCGAGGTGTCAGGAATTGGGAGAGCAACAATAGGAGCGATCTGCCCTCAGTGACAGGAGTGTTACTATGTGCAGACTCTGTGACAGCCACTTCACAAGTTCATTTGATTCCATTTTCACAGCTGCCCAAGAGATGGATATTATTGGGTCCCTTCTGCAAATGAGGAAAATGAGAGGTTAGGTAATAGGCCCAGGTTTGAAAGGTAAGGATTTAGGGTGAGGGCCATCAAACCCCACAGCCTGTTTCCCTAACACCCTGGCACCCAAGGTAGGAATGAAGAACATGCAGGTGTTGGGCTGGGGGCCCACTGGATGGGTGCTGGTTGAAGGTTTGTCACCTGTGTGAACTCAGTCTGAGCTGGGCATGGGGAACGAGGCAGCCACAGGGGCAGGTGACCATCCGCAGAAGGAGTAGAGGGTCAAGTCCCAGGTCAGCATGAAGCTGAGGGTCTGCGGTCCCCTCTTATGATCACCGCCTTCCCTCCTGATGGCCCCAGTGCACCTGTGTCTGTCTCAGTCGGTTCCTTGCCTGAGGGATTATATTCGTTGTCGGGCTACCCATGGATCCTCTGAAGGACCGGTTTGGATGATGTGACATGTGTGGGGGTGGGGAGGGAACAGTGCCTCTGAGAAGCCTCTCCATCTGTCTCCTCAAACACCTCTGCTCTCTGACTTCCATTCCTGCCTCAGGAAGTCCTCTGCTCCCTGGCAGTCTCCCACTTCTGGCCCCCTGACTCAGGGAACCCTGGTTTGTCTCAAGGAGGGCCCAGCTCCTGGCATTGGGTCAGAGGAACGGATGTCATGATGGCAGCCCCCTAGGACCTCAGCCCTCAGCATGGGCAGGAAAAGCCACCATGGCATCCTGGAATTGGAGGAGGGGACACATTTGGTTCAAGGAAAAGAGGGTCCCTCTCAGAACAAGGGAGGGAAGCACCATCTCAGCAGGGAGTAGGAAGGCCTGTCTCAGCATGAAGCCCTGGGGTTGAGGGCCCTTCTCAGTCCAAGGCACCAGCACCTGGCCCAAAGTGGTCACTCTGGTTCTGGAGAGGAGATGGAGCCCTGCTTCCTGGAACACACTCATGGGAAGGCATGTGTCTTAGTCTGCTCAGTCTGCTATAACAAAATACTGCCAAGTTGGTATCTGATAAATGACAGTAATTTTTTGCTATCCACTTTGTAGGCTGGAAAGTCTAGATCAAGTCACCAGCATGGTCGCTTTCTTGTGAGGGCCCTCTTCCTGGTTCATTCCTGGCATCGTTTTGCTGTGTCCTCACATGGTACAAGGTGTTAGGGATCTCTCTGGAGCCTTTTATATAATGGTACTCATTCCATTCAGGAAGGTTGCACCCTCATGACCTCAGCACCTCCCAAAAAACCACCTCTTGATACTGTCATCTTTGGGTGTCAGGATTTCAACAAATGAATGCGGTGAGGTGGGGGACACAAACAGTCAGAACATAGCAGTATGTTAGGGAAAGCTAAGTGCAGAAAGGTAAGAAACAGACCCCAGACCAGGGAAACAGGTAAGCAGGTCACAGGAAGGAAAGGAGACCTCTAAGCACAGGTGAAAGACAGAGAGAGTAGAGAAGGCAGGGCACATGGTCCTCCTCATAGCTGCTGCCTCCTGCAGATGGGCACTGTCAGGTAGCTCATGCTCCCAGGGGCAGAGGTCCCCAGGAAAGGTGTCACAGATTCTCTTCTAGCCACAGCTCCCTCACTTTGTCCAACTCTCAGGCTGACGTCTGCTGAGAAATATGGGGAGGAAGCTGGAAACGAGTCCCAGGGAAAGAGAGACATGTGGGCCCCTGCACCTCCAGCCCCCACTTTTCCACACAGGTACCTTCTCCTGCCTCCTGTCATCACTGATATACACTACCACCCACCGTCAACCCCAACTTTGATCTGCCTCCCTCTTCCCACCTCATTCTTGGAGAGCTTCAGGATCTTGACTGTGGGGACCATCTGTATAATGTCAGACAGGCCATCCAGCCTGTACAGTTTGTTGTTGCTCGAGTTCAAGGACAACAGCTTTTTGTGAGAAGGAGTTAGAGTCACAGTTACTATCTAGGGCCTCAGAAACAAGTCTTCCCTCCACACCATTCGTACCATCCTCTACCATAAAAACAGCACTGGGCATAAGGCCTCACATCAGGGGGAACTCTTTTCAATGATCTTCAGGGTGGCAGCCATGCATTTTCTTCAATTCAGGATTATATCAATATCATGGCCCACCAAGTCTTCAACAATCTGAGAAGAGGCAATAGGAAGGCTGAGAGGGTTCCAGGGTCAGTACCAACCCCTCCCCACATTGTCATCCTTTAAGTATCCCTCCCAGGCAGATCCCTGCCCTAGCATTACTGCTGTCAACTGTACCTGGGTCAAAGCAGAGCCTCTGGAGGTCAAGAATTTGCTGGGAGACATCATAGTGTTTGTTCATGGTCAGCTGCAGAAAGAGATGGAGACAGCCACTGTGAGGCTCTGGTGGGGATAGGGAAATCGGGGGCTGGAGGAAGAAGACGTAGGTCTGGGTGTGAACACACAATGGGCCTTGAGTCTGCATTACCTTTAGATGTTCTATTTCTTCTGGCTCCAACTCATACCACACAGAGTAGGATACAGCAGAATGACTGACAAAGAGATATCTACAGAAAGGAGGGGTGGGGTAAGCACTAGGAACTCTCATTCTAAAGAAGACAGCTAACCCCTGGCCTGTCCTCCTTCCCCAGGACTAGGTACAGGTAATGTCCTTGACACAAACCTTCTGGTTCTCCTCGTTACACATCTTAGAGCTGACACCCTTCAATGCAGAGGCAGTGTCAGCATCCTGGACAAAGTTCTAGGCCTGTGTTTTCACATAGTGGAACTACAGGTGGCAGAAGCAACAGAAAAAGTGTTGGAGAACCAGCTCTCCCCCTTCCCTGTGCCCACTCCTCTGGCTTCACCATTCTCTTATACATCAAAAGGGGTGAAGGGTACACTGCAATGGCTCAGGATTGAAATCAGTAGCCATGTATTGTCATACTTTCTTCCATAGGGCATGTAAGGGGTAAAAGAGAGGATAGGAGAGAAGAGTGGCAACATGGAATTAAGACTAGAGAACAGATCCTTTTCCAACCACCTACTGAGCTTGAAAAGAAAGTGCTAAAAAAAGGATCATTGACATAATTTCATATTTTGTACCAAATATGGATTTCTTTATTTTTATTGTTTTATTTATTTTTTTAGAGAGAGAGAAAGCATGCTCAAGTGGAGCAGGGGCAGAGAGAGGGGGACAGAGGATCCAAAGCCGGCTCTGTGCTGACAGCAGTAAGCCCGATGTAGGGTTTGAACTCGTGAACTGTGAAACCATGACCTGAGCCAAAGTTGGACACTCAACTGACATTAGCCACCCAGGTGCTCCCCCAAATAGGGATTTATTAAATGCCCTTTCTCTCCATTCAAACCTCTCCTTCCAAATAAACACTTAAGATATTAGACGTGATCTTCCTTTTATACATTTCCAGGAGATTCTATCTCGTGAAGACCCTGCTTGCCTCTCAGATAAAGTCTCCAGAGACTCGACCTCCATCTCCCGCACTCATCTTGAGCCAAACTGAGACATCCAGTGGAAAGTTGCTCCATCACCTTGGGTGCAGTTTTCACCTTTGCTTTTAGCCATCCTCTACTCTTATCCCTTTACATCATTTCTCTGAACCTACCCTTAGGTGACCGAGGCAGATAACTCCTAGAAGAAAGAAAGAAAGAAAGAAAGAAAGAAAGAAAGAAAGAAAGGGACACATTACAAATCTCACCTGTTCCCAGCAAAATAATCTAGCACCTCTACACAAGACCATCACAGCTGCCCTGACCTGTCTCTCCTGCACATTCCATACGTCTTGCCAGAACTGTGATCTCGAACCCACTCTTATAGTTCCATCTTGCCCATTCACCTTCATTTATCTCCATAGAGTAATTCTTTCTTTCCATATGTCCACATTAGCATGGACAAAATTTTAATAATGCCACTGGCCCCTCCCATGGTACAGTTCGTTGGCCTAGTGGATGCTGTGGGGAAGTGGAGAGAAAGAAGAAATCCATGAGTTCTAAAAAAGATTTCTACACTTTTGCCCCTCGGATACCAAGACTACCAGACTACCATTAAGATTGCTCAACCATTAATTAATGCCTACACTCTGTCATGTTGTAGGGAAAAAAAAGATATAGTTAACTACAGGGTTATGTATTCCACTGGCTAGTACAGGTCAACCATGATGACTGATCACTTAACATTGTTAAAGAAGAGACAACAGGCCCCAAATGGAGTCACTAATGCTATAAGCGTGTGTCACCTAATTTCAGGTGATTACACCTAATACAGGTCACCTTATTTACTTAATACCTAACCTAATTGCAGTCTCAGCCTCTCTCAGGAATGTAATCTTAACTAGTTAGTCTGGCATCTCCTGGTCAGTACTAGTGAGGTAATCTGCTTAATAGGCCCCTGCCATCCCCCAAAAGGAAGGTCACCTTGTCTGAAACAATCCACTATTTGTTAGTAATTTCCTTGTCCTGTTGCTTTCTGCCTATAAAGGTCTTCCATTTTGACCAGCTCTTAGGAACTTCTTTCCATTTGCTAGATGGCATGCTGCCTAATTCATGGATTGTTGAATAAATCCAATAATATCTTTAAAATTTACTCACTTGAATTTATTTTTAACACTATCTTATTTGGGGTTGTACATAAGTATCATTCATTGCTGCTTCTCCCTCTTGTTCATGGATTCATGAAGATGAATGCCAGAAATGCCATGTTTATATCAGCTTTCATACTTCCTTGGGAAACACCCAGGTATCTAGGTCCTCTTTGAAAGGAATTATGTCTATCAACATACTCTGAAATCAGGAAGAACGGTATAAAAACAACAAAATTAAAACCAAATCAAGGTAGAAAACACATCAATGGCCTGAATAACAGAGAAAAGTCCTGTGATAACTTTTATGGGTAATGAAGAAATATCGTTGACTTTTTTCATCTAAAAAGAAATATAACAACAACATGCTTAAAGTTTGGAAACCTCCACTGTGGATCTGCTTCCTGGAAGATGAGAGGTAGGGAGCATCCTCAGCCCGGGAGAGAACAAGCACACAAAGAAGGGTCGGGCAGACGGTCCATTCTGAGATCTTAGTTCCTGCTCTGACATTTCCAGGCTGGGTGACCTGGCACAAGTTAATTACTGTCTATAACCCCCCTACTCCAACCTGAACTCTAAAGCAATAACAGAATCTACCCTCACTGTGTGGTGCTATGTTTCAAGAGTCAAAGGCAAGTTACCCACCTGGATGGAGAATTCTATAAACAAACAATTAGTCTGAAGAAATACCCAGCATTAAGCCTGGTGAGACAAAATGATGGAGGATCCTGAAAGAGAAAGGACAAGAGTTGAAGGTGTCGTAGAAAATAATAACAACATATGTTCAATTGGTCCCAGATAAAAAGGAAAGGCAACAGTACAGAAGATATATTTAAATAAATGATAGTTGGGAAGTTTAAAAAGTGACCAAAGACATCAAGTCACAGATTCACAAAGCTCTGTGTTTGTCAAGCCTACAGGGGTATGAGGAAAACCAAACCTAGGCCTTATTGATTATCTCAAAAGAAAGGAAAGGAAAAGGAAATTAGAGCAGAAATAAATGTAATAAAAATAAATATAAAGCAAATATTAGGATGACATGTTTAAGCCAAATTATGTATGTTAATGCCATTACATGTAGGCAGATGAAATATTCCAGATCGAAAGGCAAACATCGGGCTAGATAAAAATTCCGTCAAATGCACCTTAAAAGAGACACATGTAAAGTTTATTGATACAGAAAATTAGGGGAAATGTCAACTTAAACATTAACCAACAGAAATCTAGTATACCCATCTTAACTGGGTATGCTACTATACCCATCTTAATTGGTCTTTTTGTCCCTCCTGCTACAAAGCTCCGAAAATTCTTGGAATATTCTATGTTGAAAATGATAAATCTGTCTTTTTTATGTTAGTGAGATGACTTTTGGAAAACACCTAAGGTTGGGGGTTGGTTGCCAGAAGAACCCACCAAGAGATTAGAGGGTTAGAACTTTCAGTCCTACTTCCCTGACCTCTAGGGAAGACAAGGGGCTGGAGACTGAGTCCAATCACCGATGGCCAATAATTTAATCCTGACCATGTAATTAAGCCTCCATGAAACACCCCAAAGGACCAGGTTCAGAGATTCCAGGTTGGTAAACCGGAATGCCTCCATGTGCCACTGTGTCGTGCCCCAAACCTCACGGGGACAGAAGCCTCTGCGTTTGGGGCCTCACCCCATGTATCCCTTCATCTGGCTGTCGATTCCTATTCTTTAATATCCTTTGTAATAAACCAGTGATGTAGTGAATAAACAAGTTTCCCGAGTTCTGTAAGCCACTCTAGCTAATTAATCGAACCCAAGGAAGGGGTTGTGGGAATCTCTGACTTATAGCCAGAGTGTCAGAAGCACAGGTAACAACTTGGACTCGAGATTAGCATCTAAAGTAGAGGGCAGTCTTGTGGGACTGAGCCCTTAACCTGTGGAATCTGATGCCATCTCCAGGCAGATGGTGTCAGAATTGAGTTACCTTATAGGACACCCAGCTTGTGTAGGAGACTTGCTTGAATATGTGTGGGGGGAAACCCACACATTGGAATTGGGTACAGTATATTAACACCTAAAACTGACAGAAGTAAATGGAAAAATGGACAAATCCACTATCACAACTGGAAATTTTAACACATCTCACTGAGTGATAGCGAAAACAGGGAAACAAAAATTCAGTTAGATGAATTAGATTTAAACAATGTTAGTAACAAGTGCTTGCTTCAGCAGCACATATAATAAAATTGAAACGATACAGAGAAGATTAGCATGGCCCCTGAACAAGGATGACACTCAAATTTGTGAAGCATTCTGTATATTTTTTTTAAATGTTATTAACCAATTTATTTACTTAACTGACATGAAACATGGCAGAATAAGTCACATGCTGGGCCATAAAGGAAGCCTTGGGAAACTTCCAAGAGCATAATGCAATCTAGCCTGAGTGGTTGGTGTGAAGATTCAAGGGTAATGTTGGGTTCTCTGCCGCTCTCCTACCTTTACATCAATCGCAAGAACATTAATCTCCAACAACCCCCTGGCTCCAAAAGACCCTCTCCACATACCAAACCCTGGACCTAAGAGGAGCACATGACTCTGGCCTTTACCCTCAACTAGATGTCTTAAAATATACCTGAGATATGCTGTAATCAGGTACAGTGAGACGGCAGACATGGAGCCAATGTCCTTGAAAGAAGAGTTTATTACCTACAGGTCCCAAGAGGAGGGGACATACAATAACACTCAGGGTCACACGAGGAAACTCCTGGTGGAGCTGTCAGGTGGCAGAGAGAATGAGGGGAAAACATGAACCAGAGTCTTTATTCTGGTTTTATGGAAACGAACGGGAGAAGCAAGATCAGTATGCTGAGTAAAACTTTGGATTGAAAAGTTGGAATAATTTTGGTGGGCTCTGAGTGATAAGGGTAGCCCCTAGTTGTCCAGTGTCTGGACTTGGGGTGATTTAGGGAAAGGAGAATATTGGACTGGGGTGTGAGAGTTTGATAAAGGAGGTGGCTGGGGGTGTGGGCTCTGGATTTGCTGGTTTACATATCAAAATCATGTTCATAGGCAAGTTGACTGCTAGCTCAAGGAATTAGCTCACCCTAGGAGACCCAGTTCCTCACCAGGTCCACAGGCTCTTGTGGTATCAAACCATCAGAAAATATAGTTAATAGAAAACATGATGAATACACCGAGGGTAAGATTTCACCTCAGTCATAACCATAGCCATACGAGGAGAGGTTTTCCATGTAGAACTAGGATAGGTGTATCATGGCCCATTGGGGTCATGTCCTCAGAAGAAAGGAAAACACTCAGCCTGGGCACTTGCCACCTCCCATCTAAAGGGGGATTACTGGGTTCCTGTTGGATGGAGTTGGAGAGGGGGACCAGAACCCTCCTGGCCTGTGTGGTCCTGAGACTGAGGACCAGCACTGACCAACCCACCCATGGAGTGACCTGCAGGCAGTGACCCATCACCAATGTATTCACAGGGCACTTATGAGGGTCTGAGGCTGGAGGTTTGGAGAAGATCCAGGAGGGCTGCTGAGGAAGGCAAGAGCAGACCCCAAACCACTTTGTCAGGGCCACACAAACAAGATGGAGTCCTGATAGGAAAACCCTTCCCCAGGGGCATAAGGAAGAGATCGCTGGCAGCCAGAAACACACACATGCGCACACACACACACACACACACACACACACACACACCTTCCAGTTCTTACTTCCTCCTGAGTTTTGTGACCAGCCTAATGCCCCAGGAGCTATTTCCAACTGCACCACTCTTACACAGGAGGCCAACCAGAGTCCAGGAAGCCTAAGACCCAAGTACTTTGCAAATATAGGAGATTCTATGGCCTACTGTATAACATGATGTTCCTTCATTTTTCCTCAAAAGGGGATTCTGACCACATAGTCACCAGCTCCTTGCCTTTGCTGAGGTTGCTGAGTTTTAGCTACAGGAGTTTCTCTGGGGCCATTCAGATACTACAGAGAAATCGAGACCGGAACTGAGCTCCATGAGATACGATGACGCTGCCATGCATAGCTGCAACTAACTCTTTCTGCAATACAGTTGACCCTTGAACACAGGGTTCAACTGCACAGGTCCATTTATAAGAATATTTCTTTTTTACGCTTCAGTCCTGTAAATGTATTTTCTCTTCTTTACGATTTTCTTCATAACATTTTCTTTTCTCCATCTTACTTTCTTATAAGAATACAGTTTATAGGGGCACCTGAGTAGCTCAGTCAATTAAGTGTCTGACAGTTGATTTTAGCTCAGGTCATGATTTCACAGTTCATGGGATCAAGCCTTGTGTTGAGCTCTGTGCTGACAGCACAGAGCCTACTTGCGATTCTCTCCCTCTCTCTCTCCTTCCCCTCCCCAGTGCTCTGTCTGTCTCTCTCTCTCTCTCTGAAAATAATACACATTTTTTTAAATATTTTTTAACACTTATTGATTTTTTGAGAGACAGAGACAGAGCATGAGTGGGAAAGGGGCAGAGAGAGAGACACACAGAATCCAAAGCAGGCTCCAGGCTCTGAGCTGTCAGCACAGAGCCCGATGCGAGGCTCGAACTCACGAACTGTGAGATCATGACCTGAGCCGAAGCCAGACGCTCAACCGACTGAGATACCCAGGCGCCCCATAAATATTTTTTTAAATAAAGTATATAATACATATACAAAATACGTGTTGATCGACTAGTTATATTATCAGTAAGGCTTCCAGTCAGCAGTAGGCTATTAGCAGTTAAGTTTTGGGGGAAGTAAAAGTTATACATAGATTTTCAACTCTAGGGGGGAAGGGGGTCAGAGCCCCTAACTTCCACATTGTTCAAGGGACAACTGTATATGAGGTTTTCTGAAATAAGTGTAAAGTAACAGGAACATTTCGAAATAGTCACGTGGCAGGAAATAACTCCAGCACATTCCAAAGAGGTTACACACAAAACAGCTGGAGGGTGTAAAGGAAACAGCAAACATTTGGTGGGTCACTATGATGAGAACAGGAAAAAAAGATTGGTTTTTCCTTTTAAAAATGTAGTTTTTCCCTTTAAAAATGGCAGAGAAGTGGGGGGACGGAGATTTTCCTCATCCCTCAAACACAGCCATATTGAGGTCAGATCACTTGGGACACCCAGAAAATTGATCTGCAGAGTGGCAGAAGGATCTCCACTGTTCAAGGAAGACTGTTTGGCCGGATCAAGGTGCATGTATGTGAATTGGGGGAGACAAAATGGCACAACCATGGAAGGGAGGGAACCCTTTCTGTGGAGGGACAAAGGGGAAAGAGAGAGGGGTTGTGAAAGTGCAGCATCTAGTTAGCACAAGAGGAAAACCTCTCTGGACCACGGACTAGGGAATGGGAAATACGGAGAGTGCCAGTTTTTTGGGGTTTTTTGTTTGTTTGTTTGGTTGGTTTTGTTTGGTTTGGTTTTGTTTTGTTTGGTTTGGTTTGGTTTACAAACAGCCTTTGGAGCCAAACCTCAGAGGTTTCCTAAGTATGTGACTTTCTCATGGGCGGAGCCAGGAGCCATGCTCCTGGGGTAGAGGGAGCCAGCCCCAGAGTGCATATTGTGGTGTAGCGATCTCAGGGACACACTGGGAGAGAATAGTCCCCTTACTGGAGTACATTGGGAAGAGGGTTTATTGCCTCTCCAAGGACAAAAGGACCTTACAGGGGCCAAAGGCCTTTTATCAGCAGGATGGAGAGGCGCTAATCCATAGCAGGGGAGAGGAGCCACACTGAGCTGGGTCCTTTAAGACACTGGGTTTTGAATCCCAGCCAAGCGCCAAGAAGGCACAGGAGAACTATAGAGCAGGGCAAGCTGAGTGCCCTCTTTATTCTGTGAGGGCTGCCTGAAAAGGCTGCGTGGTTTGAGACACCCAGTCAAGGGAGGAGATTGGGATGTCACCATTTTCCTCCACAACAACACAGTTGGACTTCAGAGAGTAGCACAGCTGTGTCCAGTGGAGGTGGGAGACACTGATAACAAACCCTTCCCCTCCATACCTGACAACAGCTTATTTACTAGAGCAAGACTGACCCAATACAGCCAGGCTGTCTCCCAGACCAGCACAGCCAACAGCCCTAGGCACCAACAGAGAGCTCTTTTTTGTTTGTTTTTCTTTCCTCCCTCTTCTTTTTTTCTTTTGGAACCAGGCTCATAGTTTCTGATTTGTTTTTGGTCAAATATATATATGTACATATTTCATCAGGCATTTTTATTCTGGTTTTTTTTTTCATCTTTTCTCTTTCTTCTTCTTTATTTTCCTTTCCCTTTCTCTGGAATTAGCTTTATAAGTTTTTGATTCTCTGCGTTTTTTTCTTCCTCTTTTTTTTTCTCTTTTTATGGGATCAGGCTTCCCCCATTTTTTTTAATTTTTTGTTTGTTTGTTTAATATCACTTCAACAAACAAAGCACACCTAGTTAAAGGTCCAAACACTTCACCCCTACAAGAAAAGAGGAGGTCTGCAGAGGACAGACAAGTGGAATAGAGCAGCCAAAATGCAACAGAGTGCACACAACATACACCGAAAACACTTCCTGAAGTGCCATGCCCTGGACAGGATATGACCCCTTTATAATATAGTAGCATCCTCAGGTGCAAGACACATAACAAGTTTTAAAGCCCGAAAAAGGCAGAAACTTAGCCAAAATGACAAATGGAGGGATTCTCCCAAAAAGAATGTTCAAGAAAAAATCACAGCCAGAGAATTGATCAAAACAGATATAAACAATATATATATATATATATATATATATATATATATATATATATATATAATTTAGAATAACAGTCATAAGACTAACATCTTATGGGCTTGAGAAAAGTATAGAAGACACCAGAGAAACCCTTGCTTCAGAGATAAAAGACCTAAGAACTAGTCAGTATGAATTAAAAAATAGTATAATTGAAATGCAAAATAAACTACATATGGTGACAGTGAGGACTGAAGAAGCAGAGGAGAGAATAGGTGAAATAGAAGATAAAATTATGATAAATAGTGAAGTGTTTAAAAAAAAAGATGGAAAGGAAATTACTAGATCACAAGGGGAGAATTAGAGAACTAAGACTCCAGGAAAGAAAACCATATTCATATCACAGGAGTCCCATAAGAAAAAGAGCAAGAAAGAGGTACAGAAGGTTTATTTGAACAAATTATAGCTGGGAACTTCCTTAATCTGGGGAAGGACACAGGCACCCAAGTCAAAGAGGCACAGAGAACTCCCTTCAAAATCAACAAAAATAGCTCAACACCACAACATATCATAACAAAACTGGCAAAATACAAAGATAAAGAGAGAATTCTGAAAGCAGCTAGGGACAACAGGCCTTAACCTACAAGGGTAGAACACATAAGGGTAATAGCAGACCTCTCCACTGAAACTTGCAGTCCAGAAGGGAGTGGCAGGAAATATTCCATGTGCTGAACAGGACAAATATGCAGCCAAGAATCCTTTACCCAGCTAGGCGGTCATTTAGAATAGAAGGAAAGATAAAGACTTTCCTAGACGAACAAAACCTAAAGGAATTTGTGACCACTAAACCACCCATGAAAGACATCCTACGGGGAGCTCTGTGAGTGGAAAGCTGCAAAGACTACAAAGGAGGAGAGAATATCATTACAAGCATGAGATCTATAGATAACACAATGGCACTAAATTCTTATCTTTCAATAATCACTCTGAATGTAAATGGACTAAATGCTCCAATCAAAAGAAATAGGGTATCAGAGTGGAGAAAAGAAAAAAACGAACAAAAAAAAAAAAAAAAAAAAAAAAAAAAAAAAAAAACAAGAGCCATCTATATGCTGCCCACAAGAGACTCATTTTAGACCTGAGGACACCTACAGATTGAAAGTGAAGGAATGGAGAGCTATCTATTATGCTAATGAATGTCAAAAGAAAGCTGGAATATCCATACTTATATCAGACAAACTAGATTTTAAAACAAAGACTGAGGGGCACCTGGGTGGCTCAGTCGGTTAAACGTCTGACTTCAGCTGAGATCATGATCTCATAGCTTGTGAGTTCGAGCCCCAAAGCCTGCTTTGGATTCTGTGTCCCTCTCTCGCTGCCCCTCCCCTGCTCATTCTCTCTCTCTCTCTGTCTCTCTCTCTCTCTCTCTCTCTTTCTCAAGAATAAATAAACATTATTTTTTTTTTGAAAATAAAATAAAACAAATAATGTAACAAGAGATGAGGAAGAGCATTAAATCATAATTAAAGGGTATCTCTGTCAAGAAGATCTAACAATTGGAAACATTCATGCCTCCAGTTTGGAAATACACAAACATAAATCAAATTAATCACAAACATAATAATCACAAACTCATTGATAATAATACCATAATTGTAGCAGACTTTAATACTCCACTTACAGCAATGGGCAAATCATCTAAGCAGAAAATCAACAAGGAAAGAATGGCTCTGAAAGACACATTGGACCAGATGGACTTAACAGATATATTCAGAACTTTTCATCCTAAAGCATCAGAATAAACATTCTTCTCAAGTGCACATGGAAAATTCTCCAGAATAGATCACATATTGGGTCACAGAACAGCCCTCAACAGGTACAAAAAGAAGGAGATCACAGCATGCATTTTTTCAGATCACAACACTATAAAACTTGAAATCAACCACAAGAAAAAATTTGGAAAATCCCCAAATACATGGAGGTTAAAGAACATCTTACTAAAAAATTAATGGGTTAAACATGAAATTAAAGAAGAAATTAAAAAATACATGGAAGCAAATGAAAATGAAAACATAACAGTTCAAACTCTTTAGCATGCAGTGAAGACAGTTCTAAAAGGAAATTGCATTGCAATTCAGGCCTATCTCAGGAAGCAAGAAAGTTCCCAAATACACAACCTAACCTTACACCTAAAGGAGCTAGGGAAGTAGCAGGAAATAAAGCCCAAAGCCAGCATAAGAAGGGTAATAATAAAGATTAGAGCAGAAATAAAGACAGAATAAAAAATAAGAACAAAAACAACAGAACAGATCGATGAAACTAAGAGCTGATTTTTTTGGAGGAATAAACAAAATTGATAAACATCTAGCCAGACTTCTCAAAAAGAAAAGAGGACCCAAATAGATAAAATCACGAATGAACAAGGAGAGATCACAACCAACACCACAGAAATACAATCGATCATAAGAGAATACTATGAAAAGTATTGTCCAACAAACTGGACAATCTTAAAGAAATGGACAGATTCCTAGAAACTCATCTACTACCAAAACTCAAATGGGAAGAAATAGAAAATTTGAACAGGCCCAAAACCAGCAAAGAAACTGAATCAGTTCTCAAAAATCTCCCAACAAATAAGAGTCCTAGGCCAGAAGGTTTCCCAGGGAAATTCTACCAGACATTTAAAGCAGAGTTAATACCTATTCTTCTCAAACTGTTACAGAAAAGAAAAGAAAAGAAAAGAAAAGAAAAGAAAAGAAAGAAGAAAGAAAGAAGGAAAGAAGGAAATAAAGAAAGAAAGCAAGCTTCCAAACTAATTCTATGAAACCAGCATTACCATGATTCCAACACCAGACAAAGACCCCACTAAAAAGGAGAATACAGGTCAATATCTGAGATGAACCTGGATGCAAAAATTCTCAACAAGATACTAGGAAATTGAATTCAACCGTACATTAATTATTCAGCATGATCAAGTTAGAATCATTCCTGGGCTACAAGGGCTGGTTCAATATTCACAAATCAACCAACGTGCTACACCATGTTAATAAAAGAAAGGATAAGAACCATATGATCCCTTCAATAGACGCAGAATAAGCATTTGACAAAATACAGCATCGTTTCTTAATAAAAACCCTCAAGAAATTAGGGATAGAAGGAACATACCTTAACATCATAAAAGCCATTTATTAAAGGTCCACAGCTAATATCATCCTCAATGGGGAAAACTGAGAGCTTTCCCCCTAAGATCAGGAACACGACAAGGATATCCATTCGCACCACTGCTGTTTCACATAGTACTTGACATCCTAGCCTCAGCAATCAGACAACAAAAAGGAATAAAAGGCATCCAAATTGCCAAGGAAGAAGTCAAGCTTTTACTCTTCACAGATGACATGATAGTCTACGTGGAAAACCCTAAAAACTCCACCAAAAAACTGCTAGAGCTGATACATGAATTCAGTAAAGTCGGCAGACATAAAATCAAGTACAGAAGTCAGTCGTATTTGTATACACCAATAAAGAAGCAGCAGAAAGAGATATCAAGGAATCAAACCCATTTACAATTGCACCAAAACCCATCAAATACCTAGGAAGAAACCCAACCAAAGACGTAAAGGATGTGTACATTGAAAACTATAGAAGGCTTATGAAAGAAATTGAAAAAGACACAAAGAAAAGGAAAAACATTCTATGCTCATGAATTGGAAGAACAAACATTGTTAAAATGTCAATATTACCCAAAGCGGTCCACACATTCAATGCAATCCTTATCAACATAGCACCAGTATTCTTCACAGAGCTAGAACAAACCATCCTAAAATTTGCCTGGATCCAGAAGAGACTCTGAATAGCTAAAGTAATGTTGAAAAAGAAAACCAAAGATGGAGGAATCACAATTCCAGGCTTTAATCTGTATTACAAAGCTGTAATCATGAAGACAGTATGGTATTGGCACAAAAACAGACACATAGATCAATGGAATATTATAGAGAACCCAGAAATGAACACACAAATATATGGCCAACTAATCTTTGACAGAGCAGCAAAAAGTATCCAATGGAAAAAAGACAGTCTCTTTAGCAGATGGTACTGTGAGAACTGGATGGTGATATACAGAAGAATGAAACTGGACCACTTTCCTACACCATCCAGAAAAGTAAATTCAAAATGGATGAAAGACCTACATGTGAGATTGGAACCATCAAAATCCTACAGGAGAAAGCAGGCAGCAACCTCTTTCACCTCAGCCGCAGCAACTTCTTACTTGACATGTCTCCCCGGAGGCAAGGGAAATAAAAGCAAAGATGTACTATTGGCACCTCATCAAGATAAAAAGCTTCTGTGCAGCAAAGGAAACAGTCAACAAAACTAAAAGGCAACCAACGGAATGGGAGAAGATATTTGAAAATGACATATCAGATAAAGAGTTAGTATCCAAAATCTATAAAGAACTTACTGAAGTCAACACCCAAAAAACAAATAATCCAGTGAAGAAATGAGAAGAAGACATGAATAGAAACTTTTCCACAGAAGACATCCAGATGGCGAACAGACACATGAAAAGATGCTGAACATGACTCATCATCAGGGAAGTACAAATCAAAACACAATAAGACACCACCTCACACTTGTCAGAATGGTTAAAATTAACAACTCAGGAAACAACAGATGTTGGCGAGGATGTGGAGAAAGGGGAACTCTTTTGCAGTGTTGGTGGGACTGCAAACTGGTGCAGCCACTCTGGAAAACAGTGTGGAGATGCCTCAAAAAATTAAAAATGGAACTACCCTATGACCAACCAATTGCACTACTAGGAATTTATTCACAGGATACAAAAATGTTGATTCGAAGGAGCACATGCACCCCAATGTTTATAGCAGCGCTATCAACAATAACCAAATTATGAAAAGAGCCCAAATGTCCATCGTCTGATGAATGGATAGAGAAGATGTGGTATGTATATTCAATGGAATACTACTCGGCTATGAAAAAGATTGAAATCTTGCCAGTTGCAACAACGTGGATGGAACTAGAGGATATTATGTGAAGCAAAATAAGTCAGTCAGAGAAAGACAGATATCATATGATTTCATTCATAATGGGAATCTGAGAAACTCAATAGATGAATATGGGGAAGGAAAGAAAAAGAAGATAAAAACAGAGAAGGAAGCAAACCATAAGTGACTCTTATATACATAGGAACAAACTAAGGGTTGCTGGAGGGGGGCGGGTGTGGGTGATGGGTTATATGGGTGATGGGCATTAAGGAGGGCCCTTTTGGGATGAGCACTGGATGTCATATGTAAGGGATGTATCACTGAGTTCTACTCCTGAAGCCAAGACTGTAGTGTATGTTAACTAACTTGAATTTAAATTAAAAAATAAAAATAAATTTTAAGAAAATGAAGCAACAGCAACAACAAATAAATAAATAAATAAATAAAAATATAGTCAGTGTAGACAAATGCCCTCTGGTGGTCAGCTCTAGAATCGTAGCTCTGAAAGTCTTGGATCAGGGGCACCATAAAGGGAAAGGAGGAGAAGAGGGCCTGGGCTCTGGGGCATCAGCCAGAACTCCCTGGAATTTCCCACCTTCTTTCAGCAATTCTTTCCCAAGTCTCTATGCCCTGAGAGGGCAAGTCCAGCCTGAGTGAGCTAAAAAGAAATTTGCACACGATAGCGTGTGAACACACCTACACAGATAAACTTTTCAAGTGAAGAGTGGAAGTTTTTTGAATTTTATAAAACAGTGTCAAGTGAACATGTTTATAAACTGTAAAAATATATGTGAACTTTTCCCTCTATTATTTATTGTATACTTTAAGAGTTTAAACAATCTTACCTAATGTCAAAATATTAAACCCTACAAATATACATTTAGACAATGAAATCACTCTGCACCCTCCAACTAAATGATCCCTTCACTGTGACCCACAAATACCCACTATAAGTAGATTGGTGCTCATTTTCCAGATGTATTCTCTTTAGGTACTGTGATCATGCACCTTAAAATACAAGTATTTTATACGCACACACATTATTTTTAAATTATCAATCACATACGTAGTTTTATGCAAACTGCATTTTTCACTTGTTTTGACTTCTCCAGATTTTCACTTCTTCAGCTAATATGGTTTGGCATCTGTCCAACATTTATTACAGAAACATTTTCCTTTTTAGGTGAATTATTTATTCCTATCTTTTGGCTCTTTTTCTCTATTGACTGGTTACCAATAGTCCTTTAGGTTAATGCGTATTAGCACAAGGTCTGTAGTAATGTTTGCACATATTTATTTCCAGCTTTTCACACTTTATTTATTTTTTTTTACTTTGACAGTGCCTACCTTGGCTTTCCAGTTTCGTTGATTTTGTGTTTTAAAAATAATATAGCAAAAGTGAATAATACACAGGGTTTCATCAAATACCAGTCCCCTGGAGTTTCAATCATTCAAAGCCATAAAGGCATCAGGGCACAGTGGAAAAAGCTTCATATTGGAAAATGGGGATGATATCTGAACACTTGTGTGGCTTAAGGCGGATATGTAATGTGCATCTGGATTAAAGTAATTCTGTCAATCATAATTTCATTCCTGCCGTGGAAGTTTGCTTTTCCTGTGCTTCTGCCTAGGCCACACGCCTGGCTTCAGACAGACCAATCAAAGGGGCCCTATATCCAGGCCTCTAGGCTGAAGGGCCAGCATTGCACCTCCACAGTCATCTTCAGCACCAAGAGGGTGGGTTGTTTGAAAACCCCGTGGGCATGATATACACACCAGAGTAATTTAAAACTAAATGTGCAACCCTGGAAACACTTTACGTTACAAATTTAATTAGACAAGTTAAAGGGGAGTTAAAAAAAAAAACACCTTGTCTATCCCAAACAAAAACATTACATATAAAGAAATGTGAATTATTAGAAAAATATTTGAAACATATTTTATAAACAAATGTTTATTGTTATCATATGTAAATAAATCTGATTACCTAGGAAAGTGTTGTTCAAAGTCCATAGTGAAGCAGTTCAAACTATCCATCACAGTCACATATATAAAGATCAAAGTATAAAAACATGGGGTGCCTGGCTGGCTCAGTTGGTAGAGCCTCCGACTCTTGATTTCAGCTCAGGTTATGATCCCAGGGACTTGGGATGGAGCCCCGCATCAGGCTCTGTGCTGAGCCTGCTTAAGAATCTCTCTCTCTCGCTCTCTCGCTCTCGCTCTCTCCCTCTGCTCCTCCCCTGCTCGCATGGGTGAGTGTATGCTCATGTGCTGTCCCTCTCTCTCTCTCAAATAAAAATAAAAATAAAAATAAAACAAATTATATATATATGTCTGTGTATGTATGTATAAAGCATATTGAAGTACAGTATGCAATCCAAATTTTGAAGAAATATATACATTCCTGTGACTCTACACGGAAAATCATAGCTGGAAAATACAAACTTAATTATGAAGGATAGACAAATATACAAGAAAAATTCCCTAATAAATATACATTCTGCAGTGCATTTATTTTCAGGACATTTATATTAATTTTGAAGTCAGAAAAATAACAGATAAAATTACAGAAGATTGTAGTATATTCTTTGTTGGGAATTTCTTTGCAAAAATAATGTTTGAATGCACCTCAACTACATATGTATGTGTATGTGTGTGTGTGTATGTCTATATGTCTATATGTATGTATGTACACATATTTTTATAGTTCACATTCTCACAGACACACAGGTGCAGATTTCTGGGAATCATTGGTGAGAGGGACTGACGAAAAATTCCTGACATGGGGTTTATTGTCCTTGGGCTCTGTCTGAGTCACCCTTTAATGCTGAGTTTGTCATATAAACGTCCAGAAAATTCCGTGATGGGGCTCTCCTCTCCCTCCTTCCAAGGCCTCCTGCTACATGATGTCCAAGACGCTATTCTCGACCCGGTCACTAGATGGCAGTGACCACCAATTTCTGAATTTCCTCCAAACAAAACAATTGTTAGAGAAAATGAAACAAATATCTATCAAACGTTATTGCGAGGAATAATGCATTGCGAGTGGTCAAAGTGTATGTAAAACGAACATCATAATCAAATCCCTTTTGTCAGTAGTTTTCTTCTCTATGGTTCCACAGGTGTAAAACACAGGACTAGTATCACACTTGCTGAGAACACTGGTGGATACCGCAGGCCTGGGGTCAGGGCAAAGGGAGAAGGGGTTCAGGTACCTCTACCATTGCGCTGTGATACACACAGTTTTCCAGAGATGCCCAGCAGCCGGGTAGTGGATCTCCACACGGGATTTCCTCAGGGACAAACCAAGTCATAGAGTATTTCCTGACTGTGATACCCAGTTAGGGCCTCAGATTAGCTCCATGCTCCCCTCTTTCCCTGGTTAGTGCCCCCTTACCCCTCAGGTCTGTTTAAACCTTGCTTCCTGTGGGAAGTGTCCTCAGCCTAGTGGTTTGATTATCCTTAGTCATCTGGTAACTCCACTAGCTCACCATTGCCAGATACACTTTTTCATTTGCAAGGGATCCAATGGGAGTGAGTTCAAAATTTCTCATGGGCTGTGGCTTCACACAATGCGCTGAGAACCCTAGAGCTTTCAAATGGCTTATTTGGAGCTTTGCCCCAGGATTCACCTCTTCCACTTTTGAGAAGGATGCCCAGGACACGGGCCATTTGAGTAATGGAACTGCAGAGCTGTTCCATAGAGAACAACTGGGGCACATACTGTAGAGAACCTGTGGAGGCTGCGGATTGATGCTTCCTCCTCTAAAAGATCCAATGAGAGCTCTGATGTGACTCTTCTTTTTACCACACACGGTTTTCCATGGAAAAGAACACGTGAATATTCTAGAGGTAGAGTTGCAAGTTAAAAGGTTTTAATCGATTTACTTTGTGGAATACTGTTGAAAATATATTTCCAAAATGTATAAATGAATTTGGAAAAGAGGAAAAATTAAAGAACAAAACAAAACAAAATTTAAAAAATTAAAGAACAAAAAAAGAACAACAAAATTCTCTATTACATTCTCATTACATATAATCATTCTCTACATTCTTATTAACAGTGCATAATACGACACTGACTTATCTTTTAATCTACATAATAACGTTGAATCTCTTGACATAACTGCAGGGGTCCACATGGTGTTTCCCCCTCTTTACAGATGCAGAAGCTGAGCCTCACCTCCCAGGCGTGGCTGAGACCAAAACACCTCTGTGACCTATGCTGCTTTTGTGATTTCATCAATTGCCCACAAGGACCCTGTGAGGGAGGGTCCTCTGCTCAGCCCCTGGATGGGGGGCCTGAGGCTTGGGGAGCTTAGTGCCCCATCCTGCCATTTGCCATTGTCAGAGCCCAGACTGGAACCCATGTCTTTCTCTTACTCTTCCCATTGAGTATACCATTATGGGCTTTGTTTCTGACTGTCGTAGCTATTCCCACTCAGTTTAGACAGTGTGGAAAATACATTCAAGTATGGAGGGAAAAACATAAATAACCAGCAATTCCACAGCCCACTGACGAACAGTTAACTTCTGGCGTTCCCTTCCTGACACTTGAACACGGTTTAGAATCGAATTTCAATTTACTGTGACTATTTGGACCAACTCTTTTGTCTTCATTTCTCCTCTTTTAAAGCATATCACACAGATGTTTCTAACAAAGAAAGCAAGCTATCTTTGAATTCATCTTGGAAAATGAATTAACTATTGCAAGAGTGTGATAGGCAAAACCTGAACAGAAACATTCAAAGAACATAATTCCTTGTTTCTCAAGTTAAAGAGCTTCCTCTTAAAGCAAATTACAATTGAAGTCTATATAATGACATGTTTGCTTATAGGCAATGCTATATATATATATATATATATATATATATATATATGCCAAAATTTAAATTTAAATTTAAGCCAGACTATATAAATTTAAACCAAAACTTAAGTGACTTTCAGACATATTCATAAGGAATCTTGAAAGAAAACTTTAACGTGCCTAAATTATTGATCTACCAAGACCCAGTTTAAGTACCACCTATTACTTTCTCAAAGCAAATGTGGCTGGATACAAAGCAGTTCTTGTCCTATCAGTGGGCCACTCCATTTTCAGGAGCTAGGGATAGTGCAGAGGTGAATATCCACAGTGGAAAGGAAATTAACTTTCTACCGACAAAACTACGATGCACTCATTCTGTAATGGACTGAGCACTAAACTAAGCTTGAGTAGAAAAGGGTTGAAAACTTGATTTATGACAAATGTTTCCCTGTACAAATTCCAAGTGTGTGAGATAGTGCCCTGTATGAGCACAGACAACCACACTTCACTTAACCCAACCAGAGCCTCAGCCTTAACTTGCTATGGTAATCTAGAATCTGCCTCTCTTCCCACTTCCTTACACACACACAAGAAGCCCCTTCCTCTGGATGTGTAAAGTCCCTTCCCTTATGCTGACCTCACTTACAAAGGAAAGCACCAAATCGCAGTGGCTAGGGGTAAATGCATTGGAGTAAAGGAGATCTGGGTTTGAGCTCTGGTCCCATTACTTACTAGCACAGTAGTGCCCAAGTTTGCTCACCATGCACTCAGCTCAGATGAACAAAACTATGGAGGGCCTTTGTAACTGGACTGGTTGTCCTCATTGGATCCATCTCTACCTGGCTTTGTCTAGTACAGCACTGTGTCTGTCCCATTGACAATACATACCATCTCAAAACTTTGCCTCACCTTTTATCCTTCAACCAATAGGGCTGTGTCCCTCCATGTTTCCACTGAAATTAATCTTAACAAGGTCAGCAACCACCTTTGTCACATTTGTACATCATGAGTGTTGAAATGAAGACTCAAATGAAGACAAAGATTTCCTTTCTAAGACAGAATTCATTTGCTTGTGTATAAACAAATATTATATTACAATGCTATCAGTTACCTAATATCTAGAGTTTAAAATACTTTCCATAGAGTCAGAGTCAGAGAATGGGGAAGGTTGTGCCCAAGACAATGGGCTTTCAAATAAAGGAAATATTTTTCTCTACCTCACATACTTTGGCTCCATCATAAGGAATTTTGCTAATAGGTTTACTGAATGGTAGCAATAAATTTTCATGATCCTTTCAATAAACTTTGTCTTTTTTTCCCTTTTTTCAAGGGATTTCCAAGTATGCAATGAAATGAAGTGAATTTATAATGTTGTTTTTATATTATATCATGGCTAAATGCACCATCTAAAAACATTCTTTAATATACCATAATTAGACAATGTAATAGTGCTTAGTATGATCTGAACGATTGTGTCCCCCCAAAATACATATACCATAACCCCCAGCTGATGGTATTAGGAAGTGGAATCTTTACAAGGTGATCAGGTCACAAGGGCAGAGCCTTCATGAATGGGATTACTTCCCTTATTAAAAAGGCTCCAGAAAGCTTGCTTGTCCCTTCTATCATGTGAGGATACAGCATAAGTTGGCAGTCTGCAACCCAGAAGAGGGTCTTCACTATAACCCAATCATGATGTCATCATGGACTTGAACTTCTAGCCTCCAGAACTATGAGAATAAATTCCTATCATTATAAGCCACCCAGGCTGCTATTTTTGTTCTAGCAGCCTGAATGGACTAAGACAGTGCTGAAAAATAATGGTGGTGATAGGGAACTCTTTTGCATGTTCTGGGATCTTAAGCCAAAATACTTACACTGCACAACATAAATCATAGTGCTGGACGTTTCGGGGGATGTGTCCATTCAGTAACCCAGCCTATATAATAAATATACACATATCCATGCTAATTAAGTAAATGCTTGAATTAATAAAAAGATGGTTGAAAGGTGTCAAGTTATCTTCATTTAACAATTTCAAATAGTATATGTGGATATGCTCCCTCCATGAGGTGTATGTTTTATTTTATGTGCCAACTTTACTGGGTCCTGGGATGCTCAGATATCTGGTTAAACATTATTTCTGGGTATTCTGTGAGGGTGTTTCTGGATGCAATTAGCATTAAAATTGGTAAATTAATTAAACCAGATCACCTTTCCCAATGTGGGTGGGCATGATCCAATCCATTGAGGGCTTAAATGGAACAAAAACGTGGAGGAAGGGAGGATTTCTTCTCTCTGCCTTAATCACTGAACTGGACATTGGTTTTCTCTTGGCCTCAGACTTGGATTTACACCATCTGTGCTTGGATTCTCAGGCCTTTGGACTCGGACTGTAACTACGTAATCAGCTTTGCTGGGTCTCAAGCAAAGAGTCACCAGATCATGGGACTTCTTATTGTCCATTATGGCATGAGCTAATTCCTCATAATCAACCAATCTCAATCTTTCTCTTTCTCTCTCTTTCTCTCCACCCTTCTCTCCTTCCCTCCTCACCTTCCTCTTTAATTCCTTATGCATATATATAGGGCAGGGCAAACTTAATACCTCACTTCTAAAGAATAGAGTAGGGAAATGGAAATAATTTCCCTAATGGAAAATAGTTACTGTACAATAGAGAAATTCAGCAAACATCGCCTTAAACTAGCAATGAATGTGAACATCTCCAGAGACATCATGTGGGTATTATGTCCTCCCAGGTAGGTTGTGACAAGAAAGGCCCTGCAACTCTGTGGTATTGTTTCAGAAAACCCTTAATCCTAGTCTAATCATGAGAAAAGCAACAAACCAAGCCTGGACCCCCCCCCCCAAGACTGTCAGGGTCATGAAATTAGTATGGCAGTCCCTCAGAGTTTAACATAATTACCATGTGACCAATAAATTCCAATCCAAAGTATATACCCAAGAGAAGTGAAAACACATGTCAACATAAAAACTTGTAAACAAATGCACATATCATCATTATTCATAATAGCCAAAAAGTAAAAGTAACCTAAATGACTATCAGTAGATGAATAGATAAAACAAAATGCAGTATATCCACAGTAGATTATTCATTCATAAAAAGTAATGAACTACTGGCACATGATACAATATGCATGAACCATAAAAACATGTGAAGTAGCCAAATATGCAAAAGACCACATTTTTTTGTAATTCCATTAATATAAAATATCAAAAATAGACAAATCCATAGAAACAGAAAACACATCTCTGGTTCCTTGGGCTGAAGGTGGGTGCAAGATTTAGTGGAATTCAAACATGATGGAACTTTTGGGGGTGATGGAAATGTCTAAAGCTCACTTATGCTGATGACTACATAACTCCATACATTTACTAAAATCATTAATTTGTACCCTTAAAATGTGTGAACTCTATTGTCTAAATTATATCTCAGTAAAATTGTTTACAACATGATGTTGGCATGGTCTCCTGTTGTACCACAGTGGACACCAGCCTTTTAATAAAAAAGGTCTTCATGCTTGGGTTTTATATAAAAATGAATCTAATAAAACTGCCACCGTATCTCAGACCTGCTGATTTTATGCCCTGTGTTTCTTCAAGCAATGATCTCCCCCCCACACACATGCCACCTCAGGTTGCTCTTGTGTGCAAGGTGTGATGTATTACTTCCACATCCTCTGACCATGATAGAGGCTTGAGAGTAGGTCCATGACAGTCCAGAGCCTGTCCCGTGTGACACGACTTTAGCATTACTGCTTTCTTCACTGCTTTGCGGCCTTTCTCACATGACTCTACTTTGAGGGAGCCAAACTAGAACTATCTTTCTGTGTGTCAGTATGGCAGGACTTTTTAAAGGGCTACATAGGTGCACATCCTTTGCACCAACAATTTCCCTGTTAGAAGTTTATCTTCAGGACATAGTTAAAGATGGCAGTAAAGTATTGATTATATGGATTGCCCTCCTGATAACTTCTTCTTTTTACTCTGGGCCTGGATTTGGGAAGGAAGACCAAGTGTGAAGGAACACCATGAAGGGGCAGAAGGAGGCAGAAAGAAATGTAATTTTCAGGGGTGCCTGGGTGGCTCAGTCAGTTGAGTGTCTGACTTCGGCTCAGGTCATGATCTCACAGTTCGTGGGTTCAAGACCTACACTGGGCTCTGTGCTGACATCTCAGAGCCTGGAGCCTGCTTCGGATTCTATGTCTCCCTCTCTCTCTTCCCCTCCCCCACTCATGCTCTGTCTCTCTCTCACACACAAAAATAAATAAACATTAAAAAAATTAAAAAAGAATTCCCAACAAAAATTCAGGACCAGACAGCTTCCCAGGTGAATTCTACTAAACATATAAAGAAGAGTTGATACCTATTCTTCTCAAAGTATTCCAAAAAAATAAAAAAGAGAAATTTCCAAATTCATTCTACGAAGCAAGTATCACCCTGATACTGAAACCAGATTAAGACACCATAATAAAAGAGAACTACAAACCAATATCTCTGATGAACATAGATGCAAAAATCCTCAACAAAACACTAGCAAACTGAATCCAAGAATACATTTAAAAAAAACATTCACCATGATCAAGTGGAATTTATTCCCAATATGCAAGTGTGGATCAATATTTGCAAATCAATCACCCTGATACAGCACAGCAATAAGAGACCAGAAAAAACTCTATGATCAATTCAATAGATTCAGAACAAAGCATTGGGCAAAATACAACATCCATTCATGATAAATACCCTCAACAAAATAGGTTTGGGGAGAACATACATCAACATATTAAAGGCCATATATGAAAAACCCACAGTGAACATCATACACAATGGAGAGAAACCAAGAGCTTTTTCCCTAAGAGCAGGAACAAGACAAGGATGTCCACCCTCACTACTTTTATTCAACATAGTACTAGAACTCTTAGCCACAGCCATCAAACATACAAAAACAAATGAAAGTTATCCAGATTGGTAAAAAAGAATAGTGTTCACTATTTTTCAGGTGGCATGATACTATATATAAAACACCCAAAAGACTCTACAAAAAACTACTAGGACTCTGAAATGAATTCAGTAAAGTCATAAGATAAAAAATCAATGTGCAGAAATTTGTGGAATTTCTATACACTAATAAAGAATCATCAGAAAAAGAAATTAAGACAACAATTTCATTTACAATAACACCAAACATAATAAAATACCTAGGAATAAACCTAACCAAACAGGTGAAAGACTTGTACTGTGAAAAGTGTAAAACACTGATGAAAGAAATTCAAGATGACACAGAAAAATGTAAAGACACCCCATGCTCATGGATTGGAAGAACAAATACAAGTTAAAATGTCTATACTACCCAAAACATTCTACACATTTAGCATAATCACTATCAGAATACCAACAGCATTTTTCACAGAACAAGAACAAACAATCCTAAGTTTTGTATGGAGCAATAGAGACCCTGAATAACTGAAGCAATCTTGAAAAAAAAAACTTGTAAATATCACAATTCCAGACTTCAAGTTATATTACAAAGCTGTAGTAATCAAAACAGTATGGTACTGGCACAAAAATGGACACATGGATCAATGGAACAGAAAAAAAAAACAGAAATAAACCCACAATTATATAGTCAATTAATCTCAAACAATGGATGAATGAATGAATATCCGATGGGAAAAAGACAGTCTCTTCCAAAAAATAATATTCAGAAAACTGGTTGCCTACATGCAAAAGAAGGAAACTGGACAATTTTCGTACATCACACACAAAAATAAACTCAAAATGGATTAAAAACCTAAATGTGAGACTGAAATAATCTTAGAAGAGAGCACAGGCAGTAATGTCTCTAACATCAGCAATAGCAGCATTTTTCTAGATCTGTCTACTGAAGAAAGGGACACTAAAGCAAAAATAAACTATTGGAGCTTCATCAAAATAAAAAGCTTCTGTACAGCAAAGAAAAAAATCAACAAAACTAAAAGGCAACAAAACCTACAGAATGGGAGAAGATATCTGCAAATGACATATCTGATAAATGATTAGTATCCAAAATAAAGAATTTATACAACTCAACACTCAAAAACAAATAATCTAATTAAATAATGAGCAGAAGACATGAACAGACATTTCAAAGATATCTAGATGGCCAACAAACACATGAAAAGGTACTCAGCATCACTCATCATCAAGGAAACACAAGTCAAAACAACAATGAGATATCATCTCATAACTATCGAATGGCTAAAATACAAAACACAAGAAACAAGTGTCAATGAGAATGTAGAGGAAAAAGAACCTTTGTGAACTGTTGGTGGGAATGCAAACTGGTGCCACCACTGTGGAAAACACTATGGAGTTTCCTCAAAAAGTTGACAATAGAACTACTTTATGATTCGGTAAACACACTAGTGGATATTTACCCAAAAAATACAAAAACACGAATTCAAAGGGATACATGCACCCTATATTTATTGCAACATTATTTACAATAACCAAGATATGAAAGCAGCCCATGGGTCCATTTAGAGAGGAATGGATACAGAATATGTGGCATACATATTCAATGGAATATTATTCAACCATGAAAAAGAATGGAGTCTTACCATTTGCAACGACATGGATGGAACTAGACAGCATAATGCTAAGGGCAATAAGTCAGGTAGAGAAAGACAAATAACACATGACTTTACTCATATGTGGAATTTAAGAAACAAAAGGAATGTGTAGAGAAAGAATTCAAGAAATGGACTTTTAACTATAGAGAACAAACTGATGGTTATGAGAAAGGAAGTGGGTTGGGAGGATGGGTGAAATAAGAGATGAGGATTAAAGAGTATACTTGCAGTGATGAGCACCAGGTGATTTATGGAATTGTTGAATCACTATATTGTATACCTGTAACTAATATAACACTGTGTTATTTTTTTGGAATTAAAATAAGAAGTCTTCTCTACTAAATGTTCTCACATCCCATTTCCCAAATATCATCACTGCTATTACTTGGCAAATTTTTTCTATGCATATACAAATGCACATAGATGCATAGATACATTTGTCTACTCACTGATTGATTTATTTATTTTGTTTTTAGGTACCATATTGGAATCACAGTATAACATGATCTGCTTTTCAGTTAACAAAATATAAACTTTTAAAATTATTTTCATTAAACTGTAATTTAGATAAAGTTAAATTTATTCCTTTCAGTGTACTATTTTGAAAGTCTTACAAATCCAAACAATTGAGTAACCACCATGACAATTAAGATAGAGAAGTTCCATCTTTCTGAAAAATTCCCCTGTCCCCTTCATTGTCACCCATTATCCCCACCCCAGCTACTAACAACCCTTATCTGTTTATTGCTCATATATATATATATATATATATATATATATATATATATATATATATTTTTTTTTTTTTTTTTTTTTTTTTTTTGCCAGAATGTCACACTAATGAAATCATACATAGTGAAACATTTTTAAATCTGGCTTTTTTCACTTAGTATAATGCATTGCAGTTTCATCCATGCTATTTTCTATACAAATAGTTTGTTCATTAATATTTCTAAGTGGTATTCCATAGTGTAGAAGAACTGTAGTTGTGTATCTATTTTCTATTTGAAGGGTATTTAGGTTGTTTCAAGCTTTGACAATTATAAATGAAGGCACTATGAACATTTGTGTGCAGGTTTCATTGTGAACATAATTTTGCATTTCTGCAACAGGGTTAATACCTAGGATTAAGGTTGCTACGTCATATTCTCTCTGTCTTGGGTTCTGAGTCCTGGACACATTTCACTTCCTTCTGCTCCATGTGTGTGTCACGCTTCTCTCAGAGGCTTTGCAAAGTGTGTTTCCTTCTGTCCAGAACAGTCTCACACACCCTGTCCTCTTTTTACTTTTACTAACTTCTTTCATCCTCCCTGTAATCCTTCATTGTGAGTTTCAATCAATATAGGTTGAGTGGATGAATAAGAAGATGATCAGTCAGGCAAAAGAGATCCAACATGGTGGAGAAGTAGGAATACCTGAAGTTCCCTCATCACTCAAACAGCAGTCTAGAGGCCAGGACTTTGAATTCCAAGAGTCTGGGCTACTGAGTGACAGAGACATCTCCAGGGGCCCACAGAGACAACCTGGCAGGCTGTAGGTGCATGGTTGCAAACTGGGAAAGATAAAATGAGTGACTTAGGCATGGAGGGGAGGGGTCCACTTCTGCAGAGAGACAAAAGGAAGAGAAAGAGAGGCTGTGGAAGTGTAGGACTGTATTTGGACAAGAGAAAAACCATGGACCGGGATCGGGAAAAAACAGGGAAAGATCCAATCTCTAACTGTGGGGCTTTCTCAGGACTGGGGCTGGCTGCCTTGTTCACACACCTGGGGAGGAGGGGAGCCAGCCTGGCCTCAGTAACCAGTTCAGAAGCACAGTCCACAGTGGAAGAAAGCAATCCCCTCCCTATAACGCTGTGGGAAGAAGGTATTTAGCCATTCAAAGGACAAAAGACTCTGCCTGCACCCGCCAGCCATTAGCCATTTATCAGCAGGATGGAGTGGCACTTCCCCTGAACGAGGGCACACAGAGCAGGACCCTTTAGGACATCAGGGTTTAAATCCCAGCCAAGCACCATGGAGGTACAGGAGTCAGAGGAGCAGGACAAACCACCTGGTTCATGCCAGTGGCACTGTGAGGAGGCCCTTCAGTGGGAGGAGTGGCATTGCCCTGCAACCAGAGCTTGTGAAGCAGGATCCTTTAGGATATCTAGGTTTGAATCTCAGAGGAGCCCCAAGGAGGAACAGGAGACTGTGGAGTGGAAAAACAAACAAACAAACAAACAAACAAAAAATGGGCCACTCGCACCTGCACAGCACCGTGAAGACTGCCTGAACAGAGTATTTGGGACACCTGGTCCAGGGAGGTGAGACAAGCTTGTCGCTATTTTTCTCCCCATCACCAACAAGGTGGGATTTCAAGGAATGGACAGCAGGCCCACAGTATAGGCAGTACCACCTACACCAAACCACGCTCCTCCCCGCCTGGTAACTGGGTACCTACTGGAGCGAGATTGACATTGACCAACCAGACATCCCCTCCTCCAGACCGGCACTGCCACCCGTTCCAAGGCACCCAGAAGTTTGGAATTTTCTGATTTAATTCTTAGACAATTCTTATTGCATATATATTTTTTTTTCTTCCCTTTTCCTTATTTCTTCCCTCCTCTAGTCTGGTTATTTTGGTTGTTGGTTTGTTTAAGCAGACATATTTAATCTATTCTCTTTATGCCTGTTCTATATCTCCATCTTTATTTTCCTCTCTCTCTCTGGATTAAGCCGTATAGTTTCTCTGCCTCGTCAATTTTCTTTTCTTTTCTTTTTCCCTGCCCCTGTCATTTCTCCCTTTGTATGGGATAAGGCCACTTCCACCACCACCCCCGACCCCATTTTTTTTTCTTTCTTTTTTTTCTAATTTTTTTTTCCAGGGCTGCTTCAATGAACAGATCAAAGCACACTTGATGGAGCATCCAAACATCACTACAAGTAGGGAGATAAAGCAACCAGAGTCACAACAAGGGAGAGCAAGTAACACACTTCAAAAAACACCTCCTGAAGGGCGAGGCCCTGGACAGTGTATGATCCATCTTTAATATCATAGTGCTTACAGGTGCAGGACACATAAAAGCTTTTGAAACATATAAGGGACAGAAAACTAGCCAAAATGACAAAACAGAAGAATTCTCCTCAAAGGAAATTTCAGGAAGAAATAACAGCTAGAGAATTGCTCAAAACAGATATAAACAATATATCTGATCAAGAATCTGGAATAATAGTCATAAGATTATAGCTGGGCTTGAAGAAGACAGCAGAAAATCTATTGCTGGAAAGATCAAGGAATTAAAAAACAGTCATGACAAATTTAAAAATGCTGTAAATGAGGTGCAAAATAAACAAGATGTGGTGACAACGAGGATTGAAGAAGCAGAGGAGAGAATAAGTTAAATAGAAGATAAAAACAAGGAAAAAGATGAAGCTGAGAAAAAAAAGAGATTAAAAAATTCTAGACCACAAGGGGAGAATGAGAGAACTAAGTGATTCAATGAAACAATAATATCTGTATCTAGACGTTCCAGAAGAAGAAACGAGAGAGAAATGGGCAGAAGGAGTACTTGAACAACTCATAGCTGAGAATTTCCCCAATATGGGGAAGGAACAGATGTTGAAATCCAGGATGCTCAGATAACATCCTTCAGACATAACAGGAATTGATCTTCTGCCTGATATATAGTGAAACTGGCTAAATACAAAGATAAAGAGAGATTTCTGAAAACAGCTAGGGATAAACGAGCCTTAACATACAAAGGTAGACACATAAGGCTAGTAGCAGACTTATCTAATGAAACTTGGCAGTCCAGAAGGGAGTGGAAGGAAATATTCAAAGTGATGAATAGGAAAAATTTGCAGCCAAGAATCCTTTATCCAGCAAGGCTGTCAATCAAAATAGGAAAGATAAAGGTTTTCCCAAATAAGCAAAAACTGAAGGAGTTCATCACCACTAAATCAGCCCTACAATAGACAATAAAGGGGGACTCTGTGAGTGGAATGTTGCAAAGACTACAAAGGACCAGAGACATCACTACAAGCATGAAACCTACTGATAACACATTGACACTGAATCCATATCTTTCAATAATAACACTGAATGTAAATGGACTAAATGCTCCAACCAAAAGATATAGGGTATCAGAATGGATAAAAAACAAGACCCATCTATTTTTTGTCTATAAGAGACCCATTTTAGACCTGAGGGCACCTTCGGATTGAAGGTGAGAGGATGGAGAACCACCTATCATGCTACTAGAAGTCAAAAAAAAAAAAAAAAAGCTGGACTAGCCATACTTATATCAAGTAAACTAGATTTTAAATTAAAGGCTGTAACAGGACATGAAGAAGGGTGTTATATAATAATTACTGGGTCTATTCATCAAGAAGAGCTAACAATTATAAATGTCTATGCATGGAATTCAGGAGCATCCAAATATATAAAACAATTAATCACAAACATATGCAACCTTATTGGTAAGAATGTGGTAATTGCAAGGGACTTTAATACTACACTTACAACATTGGGCAGATCATCTAGACAGAAAATCAATAAAGAAATAAAGGCCCCAAATGATACACTGGACCAGATGGACTTGGCAGGTATATTCAGAACTTTTCTTCTTAAAGCAGCAGAATATGCATTCTTCTTGAGTGTACATGGAACATTCTCCAAGATAGATCACACACTGGGACACAAAACAGCCCTCAATAAATAAAGAAGAATTAAGATGATACCATGCACACTTGCAGATCGCAATGCTATGAAACTTGAAATCAAACACAGGAAAAAGTTTGGAAAACCTCCAAATGCATGGAGGTTAAAGAACATCCTACTAAAGAATGAATGGGTCAACCAGGCAATTAAAAAAAGAAATTTAAAAAACATATTGAAACAAATGAGAATGAAAACACAACAATCCAAACCCTTTGGGATGCAGCAAAGGCAGTCTTGAGAGGAAAATACATTGCAATCCAGGCCTATCTCAAGAAACAAGAAAAATAATCAATACAAAATCTAACAGCACACCTAAAGGAAATAGAAGCAGAGCAGCAAAGACACCTCAAACCCAGCAGAAGAAGAGAAATAATAAAGATCAGAGCAGAAATAAATATAGAATAAAAAAATACAGTAGAACAGAAAAATGAAATGAAGAGATGGTTTTTTGAAAAAATAAAGAAAATTTATAACCCCCTAACCAGACTTCTCAAAAAGAAAAGAAAGAGGACCCAAATAGATAAAATGATGAATGAAAATGGATTTATTATGACCAATCCCTTAGAAATACAAGCAATTATCAGAGAATACTATGAAAAATTATATGCCAACAAACTGGACAACCTGGAAGAAATGGACAAATTCCTAGACACCCAAACACTATCCAAACTCAAACGGGAAGAAATAGAAAACTTGAACAGATCTGTAACTAGTGAGGAAATTGAATCAGTTATCAAAAATCTCCCAACAAATAAAAGTTCTGGACCAGATGGCTTCCCTCAATAATTCTACCAGACATTTAAAGCAGCGTTAATACCTATCCTTCTCTAGCTATTCCCAAAAAAATAGAAATGGAAGGAAATCTTCCAGACTCATTCTATGAAGCCAGCATTATCTTTATTCCCCAACCAGACAGAGACCCCACTGAAAAGGAGAATTACAGGCCAATATCCCCAATGAAAATGGATGCAAAAATTCTCAAGAAATTACTATCAAATCAAATTCAACAGCATAAAAAAATAAGTATTCAACATGATCAAGTGGGATTCATTCCTGGGCTGCAGGGCTAGTTCAATATTTGCAAATCAATCAATGTGATACACCACATCAATAAAGAAAAGATAAGAACCATATGATCCTGCCAATAGATACAGAAAAAGGCATTTGACAGAATATAACATCTTTTCTTAATAAAAACCCTCAAGAAAGTGGGGATAGAAGGAACATATCTAAACATCATTAAAAACCATATATGAAAAACCCACAGGTAATACCATCCTCAATGGGGAAAAACTTAGAGCTGAGATCAGGAGCATGACATGTCCACTCTCACCGTTGCTGTTTAACACAGTGTTGGAAGTCCTAGCATCGGCAGTCAGACAACAAAATGAGATAAAAGACATCAAAAGTAGCAAAAAAAAAAACCTTTCACTTTTTGCAGACGACATGATATTTTACATAGAAAATCCGAAAGACTTCACCAGAAGAGTGCTAGAACTGATAAATGAATTCAGCAAAGTCGCAGGGTACAAAATCAGTGTACAGAAATCAGTTGCATTTTTATACACCAATAATGAAGCAACAGAAAGAGAAATAAAGAAACTGACCCTATTTCCAATTGCACCGAGAACTGTAAAATTCCTAGGAATAAACCTAACCAAAGATGTAAAATATCTGTATGCTGTAAGTTATAGAAAGCTTATGAAGGAAATTGAAGAAGACACAAAGAAATGGAAAAACATTTCATGCTCATGGATTGGAAAAATAAATATTGTCAAAATGTCAATACTAGACAAATCAATCTACACATTCAATGCAATCCCATTCAAAACTGCATTGGCATTCTTCTCAGAGCTACAACAACAATCTTAAAATTTGTATGGAACAACAAAAGACCCTAAATAGCCAATGTAATATTGAAGAAAAAAACCAAAGCAGGAGGTATCACAATCCCAGACTTTACCCTCTACTACAAAGCTGAAATCATGAAGACAGTATGGTACTGGCACAAAAACAGAGACACAAACCAATGGAATAGAATAGAGAACCCAGAATTGGACCCACAAGTGTATGGCCAACTAATCTTTGAGAAAGCAGGGAAGAGCATACAATGGAAAAAAAGACAGTCTCTTTAGCAAATTGTGCTTAAAGAACTGGACAGCAACATGCAGAGGAATGAGACTAGACCACTCTCTTACATAATACACAAAAATAAACTCACAATGGATGAAAGACCTAAATATGAGACAGGTAACCATTAAAACCCTAGAGGAGAAAAGCAGGCAACAACGTCTTTGACCTCAGCTGCAGCAACTTATTACTCAACACATCTCCAAAAGCAAGGGAATTAAAAGCAAAAATGAACTATTGGGACCTCATCAAGATAAAAAGCTTCCGCACTGCGAAGGAAACAATCAAGAAAATTAAAAGACAACCGACAGAATGGGAAAAGATATTTGCAAATGACATATCGAGTAAAGCATTAGTGTCAAAATTTATAATTTTTTTACATTTATTTATTTTTGAGAGACAGAGCACTAGTGGGGGAGGGGCATAGAGAGAGAGAGGGAGGAAAACACAGAATCCAAAGCAGGCTCCAGGCTCTGAGCATTCAGCACACAGCCCAACACAGGGCTTGATCCCACAAACCGTGAGATCATGACCTGAGCCGAGGTCAGACGCTCAACCAACTAAGCCACCCAGGCACCCCATAGTATCCAAAATTTATAAAGAAGTTTCTAAACTCAACACCCAAAAAACAAATAATCTAGTGAAGAAATGGGCAGAAGACATGAATAGACACTATTCCCTTTCAAAGAAGACATACAGATGGCCAATAGACACATGAAAAGATGCTCAACATCACTCATCATCAGGGAAATATAAATGAAATTCACACTGAGATATCACCTCACACCGGTCAGAGTGGCTAAAATGAACAAATGAGGAAACTACAGATGCTGGCCAGGATGTGGAGAAATGGGAACACTCTAGCATTGTTGGTCAGAATGCAAACTGGTGCAGCCACTCTGGAAATCAGTGTGGAGGTTCCTTAACTACCCTATGAGCCAGTAATAGCACTACTAGGAATTTACCCAAGGGATACAGGAGTGCTGTTGCATAGGGGCACATGTACCCAATGTTTATAGCGGTGCTTTCAACAATAGCCAAATCATGGAGAGAGCCTACATGTCCATCGGCTGATGAATGGATAAAGAAGATGGGGTTTATATATACAATGGAATACTACTTGACAGTGAGAAGGAATGAAATCCTGCCATTTGCAGCAACATGGATGTAACTAGAAGGTATAATGCAGAGTAAAGTAAGTCAGTCAGTGAAGGACATATATCATATATTTTCAGTCATATGTGGATCTTGAGAAACTTAACAGAAGACCATGGGAGAAGACAGGGGGAAAAATAGATACAAACAGAGGGAGGGAGGCAAACCACAAGAGACTCTTAAATACAGACAACAAACTGAAGCTGGACGAGGGCGTGGGGGAGAGTGAAAATGGGTGGTGGGCACTGAGGAGGGCACTTGTTGGGATGAGCGCTGGGTGTTGTATGTAAGCCAATTGGACAATAAATTATATTTTATACATAAATAAATAGATAAATAAATAAATAAATAAATAAAGACTTGGAACAAAATGTACATGTAAAAATTGTGTGTGTATGTGCGTTCCCTAGCTCTGTCCACTAAGGGGACCTGGAAACAGCAACACTCAAGTAGCAGTTGGGCCCACCTAGTGACTATATTTTGGTTTTTAAATATTTATGGTTACTATAATGAACCAGGGTTTCTTGATGAAATTAATTTTAATTTCTTAATTAAAAAAATTAATTCCAGGTTTGGGGCAGGGAAAATACAAATTGTTTCTGGCATATAATGTGCCAGATAATAAGGAAAATTGAGATCATATCTTCTCAAAGATTGAGATTTTATCCAAAGGACACAAAAAGCAGCCCAAAGAGGAACAATTTTGAGCACAAAACAAATGTGATAGGATATATTATATATAACCAATTCAATTACACAGGAAAACATGAGTCCATGATATAAATATATTTAATAAATATATTTAAATAATTAATTTCAAATGATTAAGAACAGTACATTTGTGCATCATCAAATACTTATTGATTGCAGAGGGTGTATCTTTACAGTGAGAAAACCTAGGAGACAATACTCTAATCAAGTGATCAAAGTACAATATATAACTGAAAAATCCAAATTACACACTGTATTCTAGGGTACAATGTGAAAAACACAGCATCACTTCTATATTATCTCTACATATAATCATTACCAAACATCAGACATACTCAAATCAAGATGTGGGCTACAAAATAACTGGCCCACAATCTTAAAAAATGTCAAGGTCATTAAAGTCAAGGCAAAACTGGAGAATTTTTTAGACTATGGGAAACCAAAGAGACATGACAATTGTATACAGTACAGGATTCTATCCTGGATCCTTTTGCTATGAAGAACATTATTAGAACATTTGGCAAAATTTAAACAAGGTCTTAAGATTAGCTTGTAGTAAGTGTTATTAATGATAATTTCCTGATTTTGATGGTTGTCTTGTGGCTAATATAGGAGAATGTTCTTATCTGTAAGACATACACACTTAAGTATTTGGGAGCTATGGGGTATAACGTTGGCAACTTATTCTCATATGGTCCAGGGAGGAGTTTGGATTCTTTGTTTTATACCAATTATTTTCCTGCAAGTGTGCATTTTTTCAACAACAACGACAACAAAATAAGGAGTATTTATTGTTTTCATCAGAAACAATAAAAATTAATATGGGCTTAAACTATAGATAAAGGCTGAAAGGAACCCCTTTGGGTTTTGTAACAATGTTTACGTTGCTAACCTTGAGAGCAGATTCAGCATAATGGAGAGGCAATAAACAGGGGTGGTTTGAAGAATGATAGGGAGATTGGAAAGTGGAGACAGTGAATACATTCCCCCCTTTGAAAAGTTTGTTGTTTCTGAAAATGAGAAGAGGAGAGAGTGGATCTTAGGGGAATTGATTCATAGGGAAGAGTTTTTTAATATCTTTGTTTATTGGAAGAAGAGACAGAAACAAATTCATATTAATGATGAAAAGGGATGACTTAGAAATTAAGAGGTTGAAGACCTAACAGTTCAGATGAAGTTGAAGTACACTCAGCCTTTAGTTTTTCTGACTCTTCTGTATTGACAGAACAATGATCAAACATTCAATTCAGTATTTTCAAAGGGCTGGGTATGGAGGATGCTCTCCTACAAAAGATCTTGCTTTTAATAAATTGATATTTTATTACTAATTGATGACATGTTGATATTTATGTAAGAATTATTATACATATAATTATATTCAGCTAAATATATTTGGCCAAAACATACACAAAACTACAGAAATGAATATCACCAGAGCTGTGGGGAAATATAGAAGTTAAATTTTTTATGCTGCTTGAATTTGCTTTACAACTAGGATTTACTACTTATGTAATTATAAGAAAAAATAATATTTTTTAAATTAGAGGTGACAATTTGCTCTTAAATGTATTTGCAGAATTGTTGTAGAGAAAGATTTACTTATTTAAAAATACATCTACAACTAATTGTGAATTGGAGTGGAAAAAGGCAGATTAGAAACTGTGTATAGCATCATTCCAAACATTGCTAATCAGACAGGGTCTGTCTGTCATGAGGCTTACAGACAGAAGTGACAGTACAGGGTCTTGTGCCACATTTCACATCTATATAGGTACATTTGGTAGATTTAAGGAACCCCTGGTCCTCCCTCATCCCCTCCTAATCTGTCAACTGAGGTACAAGTTGCAGTTCCAGTGCTTGTCACCAGATGGTGAAAGACCTCTACTTTCTAAATTTTATCCAGCATAATGCTTCAATAGCAAGGAGAGAAAATGAAAGCAATAAACATTTTTGCTTGTTTAAATAGACTATTTTGTAGAACAGTTTTAGGTTCAAGGCAAACTTGAACAGAAAGTACAGAGAGTTCCCATATACCTTTTGTTCCTGTACTCCCACAATCTCCCCCCACTATCAACATCATGCCTCAGAGTGCTACATCTGTTACAATCAAAGAAACTGTACTGACACACCCATTATCACCCAGAGTTGATATTTTACATTGTCAAAGCAAAAAAAATTAAATAATTTTTACCAAGCAGGTTCTAAACTAGGAAATATGAAATAAGCCTCCATCTCATATACTTAGGAAACGGTTGGAAAGAGGCTCATCACTCCAAAATCAACATTGCATTCATTTATCATACCACTACTTATTTATAAGCAGCCTCTATGTTGCAGGCACTGGCAACCTACATAAATACTCCATTTTCACACCTCTGTGTTCAGCCCCAAAATTATCCATACAACTGTCTGCCCTAGTGTACCTGTCCTATTAAACTTCAAGATTCTACCACAGTTTTCACATCAAATAAGTTGACACAAATCTGACTTTGAGACCTGGAAAGTAACTGTCTTCAGAAAAAGTAGTGTGGTAGAAGAGAGTAAGAAAAAAATCAGTATCACAATCCTTGTAATGCCTCTTCCCAAGCTGCAGAGCCTTGAAAAGTGTACATCTCCTCTCTGAACTTCAGTAGAATCCACGTGGGTTAAGGCCATAGGACTTGCAAAAGTATCCAGTCTATTACCTTCTCTGACTATGACTTGCTTTGTTTCAAGACCCATTTTGTTTCTTTTATAAGACATATTAATAGGAGAAAAACAAGTTTAACAGCATGTATAACTCTTGTATACATGGGAGAGACCCAGAACACTGAATAACTTATTTAAGGAGCTGTTTTGGAAAAGAGACTCTAAGTTTGCTTTGAGTGAAGTATGTACCAATCACACAGCATGCTTGGACTAGTCCACTTTATATAATATATGGGGTTCTGGGAGGTGGGGATAGCCTGTATCATGTCCCCACAATATTTTAAGGATCTTCTTAGTGGATAAACCAGAGATCTGACTTAGCAGCACTTGACTGACATCACAACTATGTTTGCACAATTGGTTCTTACTGGAATACCTCCTCACCTGCATACATTGGCTCAGCATTCAGGTACCATAATATGACATCCTGCCTGCATTTGTATCTGTTCTAAAAACCCTAAATACACCTCCTAAGATATCACCCTTTGGTAATTATTAGCATAAGCCAAAATGTATATACTTTAAGTTCCAGTCTGGCATGTAATGAGCTTGGAAGTTGCCAGTTCAGTTCTCACAAGAAAAGAGCTGAACAAAGTGAAAATCAATACCTCTTCTTAGATCAGTCAGACAATTGAGGTCACAAGACAAACTACTGCCCCCCAAGATTGGAGAAACATACAGACAGATATAGAAGATCAGAATTCCCCAGAGTAGAACCCAGGAGCAAAACCCCTGCTAAAATCAGTACCGACAAAGGAAAGCATAAACTATAATTGACAAATTGCTGGAAGCCCAGTGTGGGCAAGTCTGAGAATTAACAACTCAAGGAGTGCCTGATATCAGCAAGGGCTCCAAAACTTTCAGGAGTTTTACCTACAGGAGCTCTACCAAGTTCTTACAGTGAAGATTAAAGAAAAATCCCTTCATGCTTCTGGTATGGCAAGAGAAGTAGTCATTTTGAAATACATCCAGGGGTGCCTGGGTGGCTCAGGCAGTTGAACATTCTACTTCAGCTGAACTCATGATCTCACAGTTCATGAGTTTGAGCCACTCATCGGACTCTGTGCTGATAGCTTGGAGCCTGTTTCTGATTTGTGTCTCTATCTCTCTCTTCCCCTCCACTGCTTGTGCTCTGTTTCTCTCTCTCTCTCTCTCTCAAAAATAAGTAAACATTAGAATTAAAAAAAAAAAAGAAAGCAATACATCCAGAGCTTTCTTCTTTTTTTAAGTTTATTTTTTATTTATTTTTGAGAGAGAAATAGCGAGTGAGTGGGGGAGAGGCAGAGAGAGAGGGAGACATAATCCCAAGCAGGCTCCATGCTCTCAGTGCAGAGCTCAGTGTGGGGCTCAAACTCACGAACTGAACCATGGGATCATGACCTGAGCTGAAATCAAGAGTCAGACGCTCAACTGACTGAGCCACCCAGGCACCCCCAGAACACTCCATTCTTAACAAATCCTGCCCTCAAGGGAAACTATTTTTCCAGAGTCTGTTGTGGTTTTACTGGAACTTAACTGACCTGAGGGAAAGGAAATACCCAACTCCAACCCCTTTAGTATTTGACATGCAGGCAAGGAAATACCCAATCCCCGTCCCTTCTAGTCTTTCATGTGAAGGAAGGAAAACACTGAACCCCAGCCACCTCTGGCCTTCCCATCTCAACACAGAAAAACTGAGAAGCACTTGAGTAGTTCAAAGCCCAGGGTCACAGGCTCACTAAACTCTGACCATATCAGAGGATTATAGGATGCTTACCCCAACCCACATCTTACCACTACATCAACAAGGCTTTTGTATAATTATAGGGGAATACAACTGAAAGAACTGTATGTCTGATATTTTATTTAAGAAAAGTCCCTAGGGAAACTGAAACACAATAGGGGAGAAAAAAACCAATGTTTATGGAAATTTTAACCTCTGAAAACTATAGGAAAGCAAGCAGTAAATGATGGGGCTTGGGGGTGATGGTGGGGTTCAGGGATGATGGACAAGAAAGAATTCTTGAAGATGTCTTTGGTGCAAAAAGGTGATTTTATTAAAGCGGGGGGAGGGGGACAGGACCCATGTGCAGAAAGAGCTGCCCTGGAGTTGTGATGGGTAACTGGTTATATACCTTCAGGTTGGGAGGGGTTAGAGATAGAGTAAGTCTTTTTTTTTTTAATATATGAAATTTATTGTCAAATTGGTTTCCATACAACACCCAGTGCTCATCCCAAAAGGTGCCCTCCTCAATACCCATCACCCACCCTCCCCTCCCTCCCACCCCCCATCAACCCTCAGTTTGTTCTCAGTTTTTAAGAGTCTCTTATGCTTTGGCTCTATCCCACTCTAACCTCTTTTTTTTTCCTTCCCCTCCCCAATGGGTTTCTGTTAAGTTTCTCATGATCCACATAAGAGTGAAACCATATGGTATCTGTCTTTTTCTGTATGGCTTATTTCACTTAGCATCACACTCTCCAGTTCCATCCACGTTGCTACAAAAGGCCATATTTCATTCTTTCTCATTGCCACGTAGTATTCCATTGTGTATATAAGCCACAATTTCTTTATCCATTCATCAGTTGATGGACATTTAGGCTCTTTCCATAATTTGGCTATTGTTGAAAGTGAAGCTATAAACATTGGGGTACAAGTGCCCCTATGTATCAGCACTCCTGTATCCCTTGGGTAAATTCCTAGCAGTGCTACTGCTGGCTCATAGGGTAGGTCTATTTTTAATTTTTTGAGGAACATCCACACTGTTTTTCAGAGTGGCTGCACCAATTTGCATTCCCACCAACAGTGCAAGAGGGTTCCCGTTTCTCCACATCCTCTCCAGCATCTATAGTCTCCTGATTTGTTCATTTTGGCCACTCTGACTGGCGTGAGGTGATATCTGAGTGTGGTTTTGATTTGTATTTCCCTGATAAGGAGCACCGTTAAACATGTTTTCATGTGCCTGTTGGCCATCCGGATGTCTTCTTTAGAGAAGTGTCTATTCATGTTTTCTGCCCATTTCTTCACTGGGTTATTTGTTTTTGGGTGTGGAGTTTGGTGAGCTCTTTATAGATTTTGGATACTACCCCTTTGTCTGATATGTCATTTGCAAATATCTTTTCCCATTCCGTTGGTTGCCTTTTAGTTTTGTTGGTTGTTTCCTCTGCTGTGCAGAAGCTTTTTATCTTCGTAAGGTCCCAGTAATTCATTTTTGCTTTTAATTGCCTTGCCTTTGGGGATGTGTCGAGTAAGAGATTGCTATGACTGAGGTCAGAGAGGTCTTTTCCTGCTTTCTCCTCTGGGGTTTTGATGGTTTCCTGTCTCACATTCAGGTCCTTTATCCATTTTGAGTTTCTTTTTGTGAATGGTGTGAGAAAGTGGTCTAGTTTCAACCTTCTGCATGTTGCTGTCCCGTTCTCCCAGCACCATTTGTTAAAGAGACTGTCTTTTTTCCATTGGATGTTCTTTCCTGCTTTGTCAAAGATGAGTTGGCCATACGTTTGTGGGTCTAGTTCTGGGGTTTCTATTCTATTCCATTGGTCTATGTGTCTGTTTTTGTGCCAATACCATGCTGTCTTGATGCTTACAGCTTTGTAGTAGAGGCTAAAGTCTGGGATTGTGATGCCTCCTGCTTTGGTCTTCTTCTTCAAAATTACTTTGGCTATTCGGAGCCTTTTGTGGTTCCATATGAATTTTAGGATTGCTTGTTCTAGTTTCGAGAAGAATGCTGGTGCAATTTTGATTGGGATTGCATTGAATGTGTAGATAGCTTTGGGTAGTATTGACATTTTGACAATATTTATTCTTCCAATCCATGAGCAGGGAATGTCTTTCCATTTCTTTATATCTTCTTCAATTACCTTCATAAGCTTTCTATAGTTTTCAGCATACAGATCTTTTACATCTTTGGTTAGATTTATTCCTAGGTATTTTATGCTTCTTGGTGCAATTGTGAAAGGGATCAGTTTCTTTATATGTCTTTCTGTTGCTTCATTGTTAGTGTATAAGAATGCAACTGATTTCTGTACATTGATTTTGTATCCTGCAACTTTGCTGAATTCATGTATCAGTTCTAGCAGACTTTTGGTGGAGTCTATCGGATTTTCCATGTATAATATCATGTCATCTGCAAAAAGCGAAAGCTTGACTTCATCTTTGCCAATTTTGATGCCTTTGATTTCCTTTTGTTGTCTGATTGCTGATGCTAGAACTTCCAACACTATATTAAACAACAACCGTGAGAGTGGACATCCCTGTCGTGTTCCTGATCTCAGGGAAAAAGCTGTCAGGTTTTCCCCATTGAGGATGATGTTAGCAGTGGGCTTTTCATAAATGGCTTTTATGATGCTTAAGTATGTTCCTTCTATCCCGACTTTCTCAAGGGTTTTTATTAAGAAAGGGTGCTGGATTTTGTCAAAGGCCTTTTCTGCATCGATTGCCAGGATCATATGGTTCTTATCTTTTCTTTTATTAATGTGATGTATCACGTTGATTGATTTCCAAATGTTGAACCAGCCCTGCATCCCAGGAATGAATCCCACTTGATCATGGTGAATAATTCTTTTTATATGCCGTTGAATTCGATTTGCTAGTATCTTATTGAGAATTTTTGCATCCATATTCATCAGGGATATTGGCCTGTAGTTCTCTTTTTTTGCTGGGTCTCTGTCTGGTTTAGGAATCAAAGTCATACTGGCTTCCTAGAATGAGTCTGGAAGTTTTCCTTCCCTTTCTATTTCTTGGAATAGCTTGAGAAGGATAGGTATTATCTCTGCTTTAAACATCTGGTAGAACTCCCCTGGGAAGCCATCTGGTCCTGGACTCTTATTTGTTGGGAGATTTTTGATAACTGATTCAATTTCTTCGCTGGTGATGGGTCTGTTCAAGCTTTCTATTTCCTCCTGATTGAATTTTGGAAGCGTGTGGGTGTTTAGGAATTTGTCCATTTCTTCCAGGTTGTCCAGATTGTTGGCATATAATTTTTCATAGTATTCCCTGATAATTGCTTGTATCTCTGAGGGATTCGTTGTAATAATTCCATTTTCATTCATGATTTTATCTATTTGGGTCATCTCCCTTTTCTTTTTGAGAAGCCTGGCTAGAGGTTTGTCAATTTTGTTTATTTTTTCAAAAAACCAACTCTTGGTTTCGTTGATCTGCTCTACAGTTGTTTTAGATTCTATATTGTTTATTTCTGCTCTGATCTTTATTATTTCTCTTCTTCTGCTGGGTTTGGGGTGTTTTTGCTGTTCTGCTTCTAGTTCCTTTAGGTGTGCCTTTAGATTTTTATTTGGGATTTTTCTTGTTTCTTGAGATAGGCCTGGATTGCAATGTATTTTCCTCTCAGGACTGCCTTTGCTGCATCCCAAAGCGTTTGGATTGTTGTATTTTCATTTTCGTTTGTTTCCATATATTTTTTAATTTCTTCTCTAATTGCCTGGTTGACCCACTCATTCGTTAGTAGGGTGTTCTTTAACCTCCATGCTTTTGGAGGTTTTCCAGACTTTTTCCTGTGGTTGATTTCAAGCTTCATAACATTGTGGTCTGAAAGTATGCATGGTATAATTTCAATTCTTGTAAACTTATGAAGGGCTGTTTTGTGACCAAGTATATGATCTATCTTGGAGAATGTTCCATGTGCACTCGAGAAGAAAGTATATTCTGTTGCTTTGGGATGCAGAGTTCTAAATATATCTGTCAAGTCCATCTGATCCAATGTATCATTCAGGGCCCTTGTTTCTTTATTGACCGTGTGTCTAGATGATCTATCCATTTCTGTAAGTGGAGTGTTAAAGTCCCCTGCAATGACCACATTCTTATCAATAAGGTTGCTTATGTTTATGAGTAATTGTTTTACATATTTGGGGGTTCCGGTATTTGGCGCACAGACATTTATAATTGTTAGCTCTTGATGATGGATAGACCCTGTAATTATTATATAATGCCCTTCTTCATCTCTTGTTACAGCCTTTGACTGAAAGTCTAGTTTGTCTGATATAAGTATGGCTACTCCAGCTTTCTTTTGGCTTCCAGTAGCATGATAAATAGTTCTCCAACCCCTTACTCTCAATCTAAAGGTGTCCTCACGTCTAAAATGAGTCTCTTGTAGACAGCAAATAGATGGGTCTTGTTTTTTTATCCATTCTGATACCCTATGTCTTTAGGTTGGCACATTTAATCCATTTACATTCAGTGTTATTATAGAAAGATACGGGTTTAGAGTCATTGTGATGTCTGTATGTTTTATGCTTGTAGTGATGTCTCTGGTACTTTGTCTCACAGGATCCCCCTTAGGATCTCTTGTAGGGCTGGTTTAGTGGTGACAAATTCCTTCAGTTTTTGTTTGTTTGGGAAGACCTTTATCTCTCCTTCTATTCTAAATGACAGACTTGCTGGATAAAGGATTCTCGGCTGCATATTTTTTCTGTTTAGCACACTGAAGATATCGTGCCAATCCTTTCTGGCCTGCCAAGTTTCAAAGGAGAGAGCAGTCACGAGTCTTATAGGTCTCCCTTTATATGTGAGGGCACGTTTATCCCTTGCTGCTTTCAGAATTTTCTCTTTATCCTTGTATTTTGCCAGTTTCACTATGATATGTCGTGCAGAAGATCGATTCAAGTTACGTCTGAAGGGAGTTCTCTGTGCCTCTTGGATTTCAATGCCTTTTTCCTTCCCCAGTTCAGGGAAGTTCTCAGCTATTATTTCTTCAAGTACCCCTTCAGCACCTTTCCCTCTCTCTTCCTCCTCTGGGATACTAATTATGTGTATATTATTTCTTTTTAGCGTATCACTTAGTTCTCTAATTTTCCCCTCATACTCCTGGATTTTTTTATCTCTCTTTCTCTCAGCTTCCTCTTTTTCCATAACTTTATCTTCTAGTTCACCTATTCTCTCTTCTGCCTCTTCAATCCGAGCCGTCGTCATTTCCATTTTGTTTTGCATTTCATTTAAAGCGTTTTTCAGCTCCTCGTGACTGTTCCTTAGTCCCTTGATCTCTGTAGCAAGAGATTCTCTGCTGTCCTCTCTACTGTTTTCAAGCCCAGTGATTAATTTTATGACTATTATTCTAAATTCACTTTCTGTTATATTATTTAAATCCTTTTTGATCAGTTCATTAGCTGTTGTTATTTCCTGGAGATTCTTCTGAGGAGAATTCTTCCGTTTGGTCATTTTGGATAGTCCCTGGAGTGGTGAGGACCTGCAGGGCACTTCCCCTGTGCTGTGGTGTATAACTGGAGTTGGTGGGCGGGGCTGCAGTCAAACCTGATGTCTGCCCCCAGCCCACCGCTGGGGCCACAGAAAGACTGGTGTGTGCCTTCTCTTCCCCTCTCCTAGGGGCGGGATTCACAGTGGCGTGGCGTGGCCGTCTGGGCTACTTGCACACTGCCAGGCTTGTGATGCTGGGGATCTGGCGTATTAGCTGGGGTGGGTAGGCAAGGTGCAAGGGGGCAGGAGGGGCAGGCTTATCTCGCTTCTCCTTAGGTGATCCACTTCAGGAGGGGCCCTGTGGCAGCGGGAGGGAGTCAGATCCACTGCCGGATGTTTGGCTCCACAGAAGCACAGAGTTGGGTGTTTGTGAGGAGAGAGCAAGTTCCGTGGCAGGAACTGGTTCCCTTTGGGATTTTGGCTGGGGGATGGGCGAGGGAGATGGCGCTGGCGAGGGCCTTTGTTCCTCGCCAAGCTGAGCTCTGTCATCCGGGGGGCTCAGCAACTCTCCCTCCCTTGCCCTCCAGCCTTCCCACTTTCTGAGCAGAGCTGTTAACTTATGACCTCCCAGACGCTAAGTCACGCTTGCTGTCAGAACACACTCCGTCCGGCCCCTCTGCTTTTGCAAGCCAGACTCGGGGCTCTGCTTGGCCAGCAGGCTGCCCCTCCACCCCGGCTCCCTCCCGCCAGTCCGTGGAGCACGCACCGCCTCGCCGCCCTTCCTACCCTCTTCTGTGGGCCTCTCATCTGTGCTTGGCTCCGGAGACTCCGTTCTGCTAATCTTCTGGCGGTTTTCTGGGTTATTTAGGCAGGTGTAGGTGGAATCTAAGTCATCAGCAGGATGCGCGGTGAGCCCAGCGTCCTCCTACGCCGCCATCTTCCAACCTTCCCCCGAGATAGAGTAAGTCTTTAAGGAATTGTGGAAGCAAGGTTTCCGAGACCTTGAGGGGCTAGCTGTTGTTAGGACAAATTACCATTTATTACTGCTTAGGGAAACCTCAGTCATGAGACCCTTCAGATGCATATCGGGGGGCTATATGCCTGGAGTACAATTGCCAGCATATATCTTGGGGAAGTTAAGATAAAGGACATTTCCAAGGGAATTTTTATATGTTAAAGTAGACTTACAGGATCCTGGGTGGGGGGGAGGTGTCAGTATAATGATCGTGGGTCATTATTGTCGTAGGTTCATTTGTGGGTTTTTTATTCTGTTCCATTCTATCATTTTCCTTTGATTCTTTCTTACAGTTTGTATCTCTCTGCTTACATTACCCATCTGTCTTGCATGTTGTCTGCTTTTTCCATTAGAGTCCTTAACATATTAATCATACTTGTTTTAAATTCCCAATATGATAATGTACAAGTTCCTGCTATATCTGAAACTGATTTTGAGGCTTCAGAAATCAGAAGAAATCAGAAATCCCTTTTGCCCCTAGCAAAGTGTCATCATCAACACAGCTGAGCTTCTAGAGGGTGGTCACTCTACCTGTTTCAAGGACTTTTCAATGGGTTGTAGGCAGTAAGGGAATTTAATGTTTCATTTGCCTTAGTTTCCCACATCACCATGACAAGCACTTAAACCCCTTTTGTTTGTTCTTGGGTAGCCAGGTGTGTTCAAAGAATATCACACATATTCCACCAGTTGTGGGGGTGGGGGTGCTAGCTTGTACGTTGCTCTCAGCTTGCACTATGCTCCCTCATCAGTAAACATAGCCTAACCCTATCCAGACAAACATAAAACCTCTCACTAAAGGATTATTTACTACAGTTCCACTTATCTAGAGCATTATATCTAGCTTTCAAACAAAGTACAAGGCATGAAAAAATACAAAAGCACAGTTTGGAAAGACTGAGCAAGCCTCAAAGTCAGATTCAGATATAGCAGGAACATATACATTATCATATTGGGAATTTAAAACAAATATGATTAATATGCTAAGGACTCTAATGGAAAAAGCAGACAACATGCAAGACAGATGGGTAATGTAAGCAGAGATATAAAATCTCTAAGAAGGAATCAAAGGAAAATGATAGAATGGAACAGAATAAAAAACCCACAAATGAACCCACGACTATAAGATCAATTAATCTTCAATAAGCAGGGAAGAATATCCAATGGGGAAAAGACAGTCTCTTTAATAAATACTGTTGGGAAAACTGGACAGCAACATGCAAAAATTAAAATGAAACTGGACCACTTTCCTGCACCATACACAAAAATAAATTCACAATGGATTAAAACCTAAATGTAAGACCTGAAACCATAAAAATCCTAGAGGAGAACACAGGCAGTAAACTTTTTGACATTAACCATAGCAATTTCTTTCTGGGTATGTCTTTTGAGGCAATGAAAACAAAAGAAAAAATAAACTATTGGGTCTTAAAATAAAAATAAAACTAAAAAGCTTAAAAATAAAATGATTCTGTACAGCAAAGGAAACAATCAACAAAATTAAAAGTCAGCCTATGGAATGGGAGAAGATATTTGCAAATGACATATCTGATAAAGGGTTAGCATCCAAAATATATAAAGAACTTATACAACTTAACATCCCCCAAAAAACAAATAATCCAATTGAAAAATGGGAAGAAGACATGAATAGACATTTTCCAATGAGACATACGAATGGACAACAGACACATGAAAAATTCTCAATATCACTTATCAGCAAAATGTAAATCAAAACTACAATAAAATATCTCACACCTGTCAGAATGGCTAAAATAACCAACATAAGAAACAATAAGTGTTGGCAAGGGTGTGGAGAAAGAGGAACAACACTCTTGCACTGCTGATGGAAATGTAAACTCGTGCTACTGCACTCAAAAGTAGTACGGAGGTTCCTCAAAAAATTAAAAATAGAACTACCTTGTGATCCAGCAATTGCACTACTAGGTATTTACAAAAAGAGCACAAAAATACTAATTCAAAGGGATACATGCACCCCAATGTTTATAGCAGCATTATCTATAATAGTCAAACTATGGAAAGAGCCCAAGTGTGCATTGACTGATGAATGGATGAAGAAGTGGTGTGTATATATATACAATGCAATATTAGTCATAAGAAAGAATGAAATTTTGCCATTTATAACAAAGTGGATGCAGTTAGAGAGTGTTATGCTAAGCGAAAATAAGTCAGTCAGAGAAAGACAAATTCTGTATGATTTCACTCATATGTGGAATTTAAAAACAAAACAAATGAGAAAAGAGGAAAAAAGAGGCAAAGAAACAGACTCTTAGCTATAGAGGAGAAACTGATGGTTACCAAATGGGAGGTAGGTGGGGAGATGAGTTAAATAGGTGCTGGGGATTAAGGAGTACACTTGTTGTAATGAGCACTTGGTGTTTTATGGCAGTGTTGAATCACTATAGTGTACACCTGAAGTTAGCATTACACTGTATGTTAACTAAAAGGAATTTAAATAAAAACTTTAAAAAAAGGAAATGACAGAAATAAAAAAGAAAAACTGTAACAGAAATGAAGAATACTTTTGATGGGCTTATCAGTAGACTGGTACATCCAAGAAAACATCATATTCTAATTATAGAAAGACAAAGAGAAAGTCTTGAAAAAACTGGGGGTGGGCAGACCTTACCTATAGAGAAGAAAAGATAAAAATTACATTGAATATCTCTTCAGAAATCATGCATTCAAGAACAGAGTGGAATTTAAGTGAAATACTTAAATTGTTGGAAGAAAAATCATCAACCTAGAATTCTGGACCAGTGAAGTTATCTTTCAGAAGTGAAGGAGAAATAAAGACTTTCTCAAAGAAAAATTCATTTGTAAACAGTAGACCTCTTCTGCAAGAAATATTTCAAAAGTTCTTTAGAGATAAACAAACTGATATAGGTCAGAAACTCAGAGCTATATAATGAAAGGAAGAGTGCTAGAGAAGGAATAAATGAAAGTAAAATAAAATTTGTCCTTTTTATTGATCGTAATTTATCTAACAGATAATCGTTTGTTTAAACTATTTTTTTTAAATTTTTTTTAACATTTATTTATTTTTGAGACAGGGAGAGACAGAGCATGAACAGGGGAGGGTCAGAGAGAGGGAGACACAGAATCCGAAACAGGCTCCAGGCTCTGAGCTGTCAGCACAGAGCCCGACGCGGGGCTCGAACTCACAGACCGCGAGATCATGACCTGAACCGAAGCCGGCCGCCTAACCGACTGAGCCACCCAGGCGCCCCAATTTGTTTAAACTATTGATAGCAACAACGTATTTGGTGATTATAACTTATGGATAAATTAAGTGGATGACAGAAATGGTATAAAGAATGGAAGGGAGGAATTGGGAACACTCTGTTACAAAATACTTGCACTACTCTTTAAGTGGTATAGTGTTATTCTAAGAAGGACTTGGATTGTTATAATATATATTTCAAATTCAAGGGCAACCTCTAAAAATGTAAAAATATGTATAATTGATACACTAAGAGAGGACAGGAAATGGAATCGTATAAAATATTCAATTTAAACCAGAGAAAACAGAAAAAAAGGAAAATAAGGAAACAAAGAAGAAAGGCAAAAAATAGAAAACAGTAACAAACATGGTAGATATTAGTCCATCCATATCAATAATCACTTTGAACAACAATGGCCTACCTACACCAATTAAAAGACAGAGACTGAGAGTAGACAAAAAAAAAAAAAAAAAAAACACAAAAAAGAATAACAAAAAAGAGACCCAGCTATATGTTGTCTTCACAAAACCCATATTAAACATAGAGACACAGGTAGATTAAAACTAAAGGTTTAGAGAAAGATATATCATGTTAACAATAATCAAAAGAAAGCTAGAATAGTCATATTCATTTCAAACAAAGAGGACTTCAGAGCAAGAAAATTTATCAGGGATAAAAAGAGGTATTACATGATGATAAAGGAGCCAATTGCTCAAGAAGATTTGAATTATTTTTCATTTACATGTGTGGAGTAGGGAAGGGTAACCAGTACCAGAGTATACTAGTCACTGGTGTGAGTGTATACTCTACTTTTACCTTATTTCTTCTTGATGGAAATTTAGATCTCTCTCTGCGTACACACACACACACACATACACACACACACATACACACACATGTTTCCAAGTGTTATATGTCTAATCATGGAATGTCTGAGTCTTATGATACGAATAAGATCTGTCTGAAAATATAAAATTGTACCCTCAAGCTTTTCTGCTTCTTTTTATTTTTTTAAATATGAAATTTATTGTCAAATTGGTTTCCATACAACACCCAGTACTCCTCCCAACAGGTGCTCTCCTCAATACGCATCACCCAGCCTCCCCTCCCTCGCACCCCCCCATCACCCAGCCTCCCCTCCCTCGAACCCCCCATCAACCCTCAGTTTATTCTCAGTTTTTAAGAGACTCTTATAGTTTGCTTCCCTCCCTCTCTAACTTTTCTATCCCTTCCACTCCCCCATGGTCTTCTGATAAGTTTCTCAGGATCCACATAGGAGTGAAAACATATGGTATCTGTCTTTCTCTGTATGGCTTATTTCACTTAGCATCACACTCTCCACTTCCATCTATGTTGCTACAAAAGGCCATATTTCATTCTTTCTCATTGCCATCTAGTATTCCATTGTGTATATAAACCACAATATTTTTATCCATTCGTCAGTTGATGGACATTTAGGCTCTTTCCGTAATTTGGCTATTGTTGAAAGTGCTGCTGTAAACATTCCGGTACAAGTGCCCCTATGCATCAGCACTCCTGTATCTCTTGGGTGAATTCCTAGCAGTGCTATTGCTGGGTCATAGGGTAGATCTATTTTTAATTTTTTGAGGAACCTCCACACTGTTTTCCAGAGTGGCTGCACCAATTTGCATTCCCACCAACAGTGAAAGAGGGTTCCCATTTCTGCACATCCTCGACAGCATTTATAGTCTTCTGATTTGTTCATTTTGGCCACTCTGACTGGTGTGAGATGGTATCTGAGTGTGGTTTTGATTTCTATTTCCCTGATGAGGAACGGTGTTGAGCATCTTTTCATGTGCCTGTTGGCCATCTGGATGTCTTCTTTACAGAAGTGTCTATTCATGTTTTCTGCCCATTTATTCACTGGATTATTTGTTTTTCAGGTGTGGAGTTTGGTAAGCTCTTTATAGATTTTGGATACTAGCCCTTTGTCCTATATGTCATTTGTAAATATCTTTTCCCATTCTGTTTGTTGCCTTTTAGTTTTATTGATTGTTTCCTTTGCTGTGCAGAAGCTTTTTATCTTCATGAGGTCCCAGTAGTTCATTTTTGCTCTTAATTCCCTCGCCTTTGCGGATGTGTCAAGTAAGAAATTGCTGCAGCTGAGGTCAGAGAGGTTTTTTCCTGCTTTCTCCTTTAGGATTTTGATGGTTTCCGGTCTCACATTCAGTTCCTTTATGAATTGTGAGTTTAGTTTTCTGAATGGTGCAAGAAAGTGGTCTAGTTTCATTCTTCTGCATGTTGCTGTCCAGTTTTCCCAGCACCATTTGTTAAAGAGACTGTCTTTTTTCCATTGGATATTCTTCCTGCTTTGTCAAAGATGAGTTGGCCATACTTTTGTGGGTCTAATTCTGGGGTATCTATTCTATTCAATTCTACAGGTCTATGTGTCTGTTTTTGTGCCAATACCATGCTGTCTTGATGATTACAGCTTTGTGGTAGAGACCAAAGTCTGGGATTGTAATGCCTCCCGCTTTGGTCTTCTTCAAAATTACTTTGGCTATTCAGGGTTTTTTCTGGTTCCATACAAATTTTAGGATTGCCTGTTCTAGCTTTGAGAAGAATGCTGGTGCAATTTTGATTGGGATTGCAGTGAATGTGTAGATATCTTTGGGTAGTATTGACATTTTAACAATATTTATTTTTCCAATCCATGAGCACGGAATGTTTTTCCATTTCTTTATATCTTCTTCAATTTCCTTCATAAGCTCTCTATAGTTTTCACCATACAGATCTTTTACATTTTGGTTAGGTTTATTCCTAGGTATTTTATGCTTCTTGGTGCAATTATGAATGGGATCAGTTCTAGCAGACTTTTGGTGGAGTCTATCGGGTTTTCCAAGTATATCATGTCATCTGCAAAAAGTGAAAGCTTGACTTCATCTTTGCCAACTTTGATGCCTTTGATTTCCTTTTGTTGTCTGATTGCAAGCACTTCCAACACTATGTTACACAACAATGGTGAGAGTGGACATCCCTGTCGTGTTCCTGATCTCAGGGAGAAAGCTCTGGGTTTTTCCCCATTGAGGATGATATTAGCTGTGGGCTTTTCATAAATGGCTTTGATGATGTTTAAGTATGTTCCTTCTATCCCGACTTTCTCATGGGTTTTTATTAAGAAAGGAAGCTGAATTTTGTGAAATACTTTTTCTGCATCGATTCACATGAGCATATGGTTCTTATCTTTTCTTTTATTAATGTGATGTATCACATTGATTGATTTGCGAATGTTGAACCAGCCCTGCAGCCCAGGAATGAATCCCACTTGATCATGGTGAATAATTCTTTTTATATGCCGTTGAATTCGATTTGCTAGTATCTTATTGAGAATTTTTGCATCCATATTCATCAGGGATATTGGCCTGTGGTTCTCTTTTTTTGCTGGGTCTCTCTCTGCTTTAGGAATCAAAGTAATGCTGGCTTCATAGAATGAGTCTGTAAGTTTCCCTTCCCTTTCTATTTTTTGGAAAAGCTTGAGAAGGATAAGTATTATCCCTGGTTTAAATGTCTGGTAGAATTCCACTGGGAAGCCATCTGGTCCTGGACTCTTATTTTTTGGGAGATTTTTGATAACTGATTCAATTTCTTTGCTGGTTATGGGTTTGTTCAAGTTTTCTATTTCTTCCTGTTTGAATTTTGGGAGTGTGTGGGTGCTTAGGAATTTATCCATTTCTTCCAGGTTGTCCAGTTTGTTGGCATATAATTTTTAAGAGTATTCCCTGACAATTGCTTGTATTTCTGAGGGATTGGTTGTAATAATTACATTCTCCCTCATGATTTTATCTATTTGGGTCATCTCCCTTTTCTTTTGGAGAAGCATGGATAGAGGTTTATCAATTTTGTTTCTTTTTTCAAAAAAAAAACAACTCTTGGTTTCATTGATCTGCTCTACAGTTTTTTTTTTTTATTCTGTATTGTTTATTTCTGCTCTGATCTTTATTATTTCTCTCCCTCTGTTGGATTTTGGGTGTGTTTGCTGTTCTGCTTCTATGTCCTTTAGGTGTACTGTTAAATTTTGTATTTGGGATTTCTCTTGTTTCTTGAGATAGGCCTGGATTGCAATGTATTTTCGTCTCAGGACTGCCTTCGCTGTATCCCATAGCGTTTGGAATGTTGTATTTTCATTGTCATTTGTTTCCATATATTTTTTTTAATTTCTTCTCTAATTGCCTGGTTGACCCATTCATTCTTTAGTAGGGTGTTCTTTAACCTCCAGGCTTTTGGACGTCTTCCAGACTTTTTCCTGTGGTTGATTTCAAATTTCAAAGCATGTGGTCTGAAAGTGTGCATGGTCTGATATCAATTCTTTTCTACTTATGAAGGGCTGTTTTGTGACCCAGTATGTGATCTATCTTGGAGAATGTTCCAGGTGCACTCGAGAAGAAAGTATATTCTGCTCTTTGGGATGCAGAGTTCTAAATATATCTGCCAAATCCATCTGCTCCAATGTATCATTCAGGGCCATTGTTTCTTTATTGACCGTGTGTCTAGATGATCTATCCATTGTTGTAAGTGGAGTATTAAAGTCCCCTGAAATTACCACATTCTTATCAATAAGGTTGCTTATGTTTGTGATTACTTGTTTTATATATTTGGGGGCTCCCATATTCGGCACATAGACATTTATAATTGTTAGCTCTTCCTGATGGATAGACCCTGTAATTATTATATGATGCCCTTCTTCATCTCTTGTTACAGCCTTTAAAGTCTAGTTTGTCTGATATAAGTATGGCTACTCCAGCTTTCTTTTGTCTTCTAGTAGCATGATAGATAGTTCTCCATCCCCTCACTTTCAATCTGAAGGTGTCCTGAGGTCTAAAATGAGTCTCTTGTAGACAGCAAATAGATGGGTCTTGTTTTTTTTTTTATCCATTCTGGTACCCTATGTCTTTTGGTTGGGGCATTTAGTCCATTTACATTCAGTGTTATTATGGAAAGATATGGGTTTAGAGTCATTGTGATGTCTGTAGGTTCCATGCTTGTAGTGTTGTCTCTGGTACTTTGTGGTCCTTGCAACATTTCACTCAAACAATCCCCCTTAGGATGTCTTGTAGGGCTGGTTTAGTGGTGATGAATTCCTTCAGTTTTTGTTTGGGAAGACCTTTATCTCTCCTTCTATTCTGAATGACAGACTTGCTGGATAAAGGATTCTCGGCTGCATGTTTTTTTCTGTTTATCACATTGAAGATTTCCTGCCATTCCTTTCTGGCCTGCCAAGTTTCAGTAGATAGATCCGTCACTAGTCTTATGTTTCTCCCTTTATATGTTAGAGCATATTTATCCCTAGCTGCTTTCAGAATTTTCTCTTTATCCTTGTATTTTGCCAGTTTCACTATGATATGTCGTGCAGAAGATCGATTCAAGTTACTTCTGAAGGGAGTTGTCTGTGCCTCTTGGATTTCAATGCCTTTCTTCTTCCCCAGATCAGGGAAGTTCTCAACTATGATTTGTTCAAGTGCACCTTCAGCCCCTTTCTCTCTGTCTTCCTCCTCTGGAATCCCTAATATACTGATATTGTTGCATTTTATCTCATCACTTAGAACTCTAATTCTCCCCTCACACTCCTGGATTTTTTTATCTTTTTCTCAGCCTCCTCTTTTTCCATAATTTTATCTTCTAATTCACCTATTCTCTCCTCTGCCTCTTCAATCGAGCTGTGGTCACCTCCTTTTATTTTGCACCTCATTTGTAGCATTTTTCAGCTCCTCATTACTGTTTCTTAGACCCTTGATCTCTGTAGCAATAGACTCTCTGCTGTCCTCTATGCTGTTTTCAAGCCCAGCAATTAATTTTATGACTATTATTTTAAATTCATGTTCAGTTATATTGCTTAAATCGTTTTTGATCAATTTATTAGCTGTCTCTACTTCCTAGGGTTTCTTTTGAGGAGAATTCTTCCGTTTCTTTATTTTGGATAGTCCCTGGAGTGGTATGGAACTGCAGGGCACTTCCCCTGTGCTGTCTGGAGTCACTTGTGTTGGTGGGCAGGGTCACAGTCAGACCTGATGTCTGCCCCCAGCCCACCGTTGGGGCCACAGTCAGACTCGTGTGTACCTTATCTTCCCCTCTCCCAGGGGCAGGACTCACTGTGCAGTGATGTGGCCCCTGTCTGGACTACTTGCACACTGCCAGGCTTGTGGTGCTGCTTCTATGGGACCTGGCGTATTAACCGGGGTGGATCCACAAGGTGCACAGGGGTAGAAGGGGTAGGCTCAGCTCACTTTGCCTTTGGTGGTCTCTTGCGGGAGGGGCTCTGTGGCACTGGGAGGGAGTCAGGCCCATCACATGGACAGATCCACAGAAGCACAGATTTGGGTGTTTGCACGGTGCAAGCAAGTTCCGTTAGGGAAACTGTTTCCCTTTGGGATTTTGGCTGGGGGATGGGCGAGAGAGATGGCCCTGTCCAGTGCCTTTGTTCTCCACCAAGCTGAGGTTTGTCCTCCATGGCGCAACAACTCTCCCTCCCATTGTCCTCTAGCCCTCCGGCTCTCTGAGCAGAGATGTTGACTTATAACATTCCATATGTTAAGTCCCACTGACTGTCAGAACTCACAGAGTCTGGCCCCCTGCTTTTGCAAGCCAGACTCGGTGGCTCTGCCTTCACCGGAGGGCTGCCCCTCCACCACCCCGGCTCCCTCCCGCCAGTTGGTGTAACGCGCACCACCTCTCCACCCTTCCTACTTTCTTCCATGGGTCTCTTGTCTACACTTGGCTCTGGAGCATCTGTTCTGCTAGTCTTTTGGCAGTTTTCTGGGTTATTTAGGCAAATGTGGGTGGAATCTAAGTGGTCAGCGGGACGCAGTGACCCCAGCGTCCTCCTACGCTGCCATCTTCCTCCTCTGTCTCTGCTTCTGTCTTTTTAAATTGCCATTAGCAGCAGACTAAAATTTCATTTTTTTTGTATTTCAATATTGTTATTTTTTCATATAAATACTTGTATTTATTTATCTTGTTTTAATTTATAACATTTATTTATTAGCATTTTATTTATTTTTACATGTAATTTATTGTCAAATTGGTTTCCATACAACACCCAGTGCTCATCTCAACAGGTGCCCTCCTTAATGCCCATAACCCACTTCCCCTCTCCCCCACCTCCTATCAACCTTCAGTTTGTTCTCAGTATTTAAGAGTCTCTAATGGTTTGCCTCCTACCCTGTCTGTAACTTTGAAAATATTCTTTTATACGTCATACTCAAAGCAAAAAGAAATTCTCATTTATATGTCATATCAAAAATAAGAATTTAAAATTTCTTTTAACATTTATTCATTTTTGATATACAGAGCCTGAGTGGGGGAGAGGCAGAGAGAGAAGGAGACACAGAATCTAAAGCAGGTCCTAGGCTCTGAGCTGTCAGCACAAAGCCTGACATGGCACTCAAACTCGTGAGCTGTGGGCTCATGACCTGAACTGAAATCAGACACTTAACTGACTGAGCCACCTAGGCACCACAGGTATTTAGAGAATTTTAAAATAAGTCTTGCTAATTGATGGTTGTGAAATATTACTCTTTGTTGTTTTCAACTCCATTTCCCTGATTACTATTACAATTAACCTTCTTTTCTGATATTTACTGCTCTTTACACATTCAGGATATTAAACCTTCATTGGTTAATGCCCTCGTTTTTTGTTTGTTTGTTTGTTTGTTTTTTTGTTTTTTGTTTTTTGTTTTTGTTTTTTGGCATTCCCTTCCTTAGCAAATATTGTACATCAGGCAATGCCAGTAAAAATCATCAGAGAAGAAGGTGGATTTTCAGCTAAATCTTACAGGAGGAGTAGGATTGTGAAAGGAAATGGAATGCATGTATAGACATTCTTGGCTATACAAAGTCATGGAAATGAAAATGTACCCTGTGTGCTTGGGGTGCACAGTCAGGAGACAGTCTGGTATAACTTGAATGCAGCATGCACAGCATGATGGAGTGATTGATGAGGAATTCTGACTCACTTTGCAAGATCCAAAAATTAAGTGGCTATCTTTAGCTTTTATGAAAACAGAGTAGAAGGAGACCTTAACACTTACTTAGTCAAGGAACTTTAGCTTGCAGATCAGGTAACGAAGCCCAGAAAAAGCAAAGGACTGCATGGCCACCATGCATGTATTATGCACCTAATGGGATTGAAATATGCAAACGCCAATCTATATCTTTACCCCAGACTTCTCACATGAACTCCCCTGTGTATCTATCATAAATCTTCAAATGGAGGAAGATATGTATTAGTACAAGTCCCCTACTAACCTGTAACACCCAACATGAACCCGCCCTACCCGGAATGTATAAACTCATTCATTCCTCATTCTTGCAAGGCCACCATCTCAAAAGGAGGTCGCAGTGGGAGAGTGGTGAGATCAGGGTCCCTGGAGTCAGACAACTCTTGGAGAGGTCTCCTCAGCCTTCTACTAACTGGAACCTGGGAATGATATTTAACTACTCTGACTCTCACCTCTCTTCATTTTTAAAGCACCAGTGTTAGGAACCCGGTGAAGCACTTTAGGAATTGCCAGTTCCCTTCCCACTTTGCCTCTTCTATTCTTTAAAAGAAGTGTCCTGGACATGAAATGAAGTTTGACTACCAAAAAGAATACTTGAAAATTTAACAGCACAAAAGGATATGTATACAAATTCATTACATGCCCACATGATTTTCTGTGCCAATTTGTTATGATATAATTGGCTACCTGATAGAGCCCTGGAGAAAGAATGTTATTACATCATTTCCACTTAGTTGAATGATCCTCCAGTTGAGTCTCAGGGGAAGAAAATCATCCCTTGCATTTCTGTTTCAAAGATTTTCAGTTGTCTCACTTTGACTTGTAGATTAACAGAGAAATCTGTAAACTTCCATCTTGAGGCACAGAAGGTGATAAGTAAGCACAAGGTGTGATATTGACTAGACAGAACATTAAAATGAGTCAAGAGGTCCCATCATGAAGGCACTTTGGAGAGGTCACTTCCCTTGCACCAGCCTCATCCATTAAACAAGATAAAAATATTGAGTTATCCCACTCAGTAGTGTTTAGAATGTTAACCCTCAGAATACCCGGACAAAATCATCATCACCTTCTGGGTACAAAATACCCATTTGATGTTTTTTTGTATTAAGTCACTTTATGAAAAATTCATAGAAGTAAAAATAAAGGGATAATGAAGAACAACTGAATCAGAAAATCTAACAAGAATTTAAACATATCAAACCAAAATTTTATTTTTCATTTTCCTAGCTTTGAAAGTATACTCAAAAAGGACATAGTCCTTTGAATGCAGCTCACTCCTTATCAATTCTCATCCCTGAACTTAGAATATATCCATCTTGTAGGTATTGATTTTTCACTTCTTCCTCACTTATATCCCCAATAAGTTGTCTTATCATTACTTCTAGTTCTTTTTATATCATCAAAACAGAAAATTTTCAAAACATTGACAGCTCATAATTTTGTTGAAGGGAGGATTGCCATCTTCTTTTCTCCATAATTGCAAGACATTTTTATTTTTGGATTGATAAACACCAATTAGAATGACCAGTCCAATGACATTTTTTAATTTATACCTGATCTATTCCCCTCTACTTACCTGAATTCAGCATTTGTTCACTCAGAAACCTTATTGATTAAATACTAGACATATATTAAACATCCAATATTATAAAAGATGACAAAAAATTGTCCCACATCCTTTGAACAAATTGGGATGTTTCCTACTTCTTGCTGCAACATATTGTATGGCAAGTGACAAACTGAGAACACCATTTATCATTTTGGTCCTTAGAAGTACACTGTTCAGTAATTGATTTTGAGGGTTGGAAAATCATCTAAGATATTATCATTTGAAGACTCATAGTTTGAGATATCAATTTCACTATCAGTAATGGCATCTAGCGTATTAATGTCACTGTACTTTCTTATCTAATAATTGTAAAACGAATTTCTCTGTCAATTTACTTTTCTTTGCCAGCCTGGGAAGAAAAATGAAAAAAAAATCATTTTTGTTCAGTGAAAGCTGTGTTAAATAAATGCAAAATGGAGTCTCTTAATTTCTTCTATATCTTTTTGAAAGATGGTGTAATAATTTGGACAATGCAGTAAAAAAACTAAATGGTGATTGATATGTGGTATTATTTATTTTATTATTGCATTATTTCTAATGTAAGCTCTTCCATCAATCTTTTCTTTCTCTTATTTTTTAAGTCGTTTTAGTAGAGCTGGGAATAATTTACTAATAACGAAATAATTCCTAGCATGACAAATAACAAGGTGTTTTAAGATATAGGAAAAATAAGATCAATGAGATCCCATATGTTAATTTTACAAAAAAAAAAAAAAGCCCAATTCTTCCATGTGGTTGTGCAAAATAGAATGGGCTTATTCTATTTAAAAATAAGAGAGAAATTTTCTCCTTGTTCTTTGGAAGATTTCTAAGAAAGAGTAGAAATCATGAAATATTAATCCTTACAAATAGTTAAAAATGTTCAAAGAAATGGTCAAAAACAAAAATTGGATCCAATGGACCCTGATAGTTTACCAAGAGTTAAATGAGATCCCATCTGAAAAAACAATCTGAGGTCCTAGACGATTAGTTTCCCACTAATCACTCCAGCAGTCAAATTGAAGATATAAGAACTCTGCATGATAGGTAACAGATTAATGGTATAAAAGCAATTTTCCTTAGGAAAACACAATTTTTAAAGGTATGTGTTGGTATAAGCATGAGCCACAGGCAACTGGAGTCACCTGGATCTTTTTAAAACTGCAACTTCTGAAACTTTACCCTAGACCTGCTGAACCCGTTCCCTGGGGTTTGAGGGTCATGAATCCGTTCCCCTGGTAGATTCTGATGTTTACTATATTTTGAAAACTGCTGAATACATCATGTATCACTTCTTTAAATATTTCACATATTGTGATCTTCGATTCCAACATCGATGTTTTTGCCACTCAACTTTAACTACCTATTTATGTTTTCATGTATTTGGTAGATAAAAATCCAGACATGCAGCATTTGTTTACTGAGTATCTACTTTTTGCCTAACTGGTTGGCTTCTAGGCAATAAGACAGGAAAGTCCCCTCCCCTTAGCGGGTTTACATTCTCTTTTGGATACAGATAAACAATAACCAATATAATTTCAGTGGGTAAAGAGTGCCATGAAAAAAATAAAACAGGAAAATAGGATAGAAAATAGCATTTTATGGAGAGGACAGTGAAGGATGTCCAGGGCCATCCAGTTTAACAACTTCAAAGAGCATCATGTACTTAGACTACACTATGCATGATGATACCTGGAATTGTGCCATGCTTTATCACTAGATAAGGCCATACTATGGATGTAACTTTTCATCTGAGACCTGGATGACAAGGAAGAGTTGTGTGTGTATGAAGATCTTTTGACATTAGACTAGGGAACAGCACACTCTGAAGTGGGAGTGAGCATGACTTCTTCCCAAAAACAGATGAAAAAAAAAGCCAGTGTGTCTGGAACCTCGTAGAAAAAGTAGGAGAGTTGTGGGAGTTAAGGTGGAAGGGAAGCTAATGCAAGGTATGGAGCAATATTCAGACCTGGCTGGTAGTCTTACCACATTTTCATGGTCTATATACTTTCTCAATATCTGAGATCATTGTGGCACAACACCTATTCTCTACACAAACCTTCAACACTATCTCACACCTCAACATTATCAACTGCTCTTTAGACCTTTTGTTTCTTTGGAAAAGTAGATGCTATAACAGAAGAGATTGTTTATATGTTCCCACGACCAAACCTACCAATTTACCCACATCACCAACTATGGTGCCTCCTTTCTTGTGAAAAATCTTAGTAAGGCAGTCTCTTCTCATTGCAATGGATAACCCACTCTATGACTGTGATTGTGATTGTGTAATTATCCCCCTTCTCCCATGATACAGCGGTATTCCTCTCTCTACTAGATGAATAAGCATATTCATTAATGAACAAACAGATGAAAGATATGAAAATTGGATGGGAGGTATAAGAGAGAACTGTTAGGGGGATTCTCAGATAACTCACCTGATCATCCTTGTAATAGATGGTAATTTTAACTGGAATGAACAACACATAATGATATATATATATATTTTTTTTTTGCTGGGAGCACAATGGGCCATCTTGATTTCTTGATACTTTTGTACACTCCAGTAGTGATGTTAAGAATGTAGCAAGATATTTAGATCAGAGACTGAGCTATAGAGGAAAATTCAGGGATCATATATGGGTGGATGTCAACGGAAGATATAGGTAAAGATGAGATTGGTGCCTAAGGAGACATCATGGCATGAAGGGGGAAGGTGGCCAAAAATGAGAACCAAGGAGTTCTCAACATAAGAATCTTCAGTAAGTGCATGACAGAACCCAAAATTAACCGGCAGATTGTTTATCCCTTGATTCAGCTGTGTTCTTTCCTCTATATGATGCTACCCCTGGAATGAACCTCTTCAGGGTAGGCCTGGCCTTGGGTCTGATGGCCTAAAACAGAACTCTGTGGAGGAACTGTTCATGGGTCCTATCCACTCTGGACAAGTAACCCCTCCCACTTCATTAAACTTATCACTCCTTCTGTAATGGCTTGCTCTCCTGCGCATGCAACCCACTAGGATATAAGCTGTTCAAGTACCTGGGTGCTATCCTGCTCACCACTTTTTCCTCTGTAGCCCATAAAAGATGGATTCACCCTAAATGTCCATCAATTAGGGTCTTATTGAATACAATACTTTACAGAGTGCATAAATATGTCAGAACACCATTCAGGCATTTAGAGAAATGTGTAATTCTACACAATGGGTATGGAATTAGGTCTTAAATATACTATGTAAACCAAATACAAATGGCAGAACTGTTGATGCAGTATTTCTTGCCTGTTTTCTAATAAGTTGCTGTGGCAAATGTACTAATCAGACACAGAGAATTTATTCCATCTCTGGCTGCCAATCATGTAAGTTGAGCCACTCTGGTTATTCCATCAGTTGAAACTCCAAATTGCTACATCCCAAAAAAATCCATAAGGAGCAGAAAAATTGTTCAGCTGAGTCCAGTAAACCCACATAATCATGAAAGATATTACTGTTTGGTGTTACTTAAGCTACTCCAAATTTTGTTGTGGTTTGTTATACAGTAATAGGTAACTGAAACACTTTAGTTTAATGTTGACACTTTAGACAATGGGGTCAACAGCCCCAGCTGAGATCCCTATCACCAGCAAGCATCCATTGCCAGGAGATCCGATTCATTCGAGTCTTCAGATGCTCAAAATTCCAGCTGTGATTTAACTGCAACTTTGTAAGGGATGTCATGGGAAAAACACCCAGCTGAACCCAGTCACCCACAGAACTATAAGAAATTATGATGGTGGAAGAGGGATTTCGGGGAAGATGGCGGCGTAGGAGGACTCTGGGCTCACCACGTCCTGCTGACCACTTAGATTCCACCTACACCTGCCTGAATAACCCAGAAAACTGCCAGAAGACTAACAGAACGGAGTCTCTGGAGCCAAGCACAGACGAGAGGCCCACGGAAGAGGGTAGGAAGGGCAGCAAGGCGGTGCGTGCTACACGGACTGGAAGGAGGGAGCCAGGGCAGAGGGGCAGCCCGCCGGCCAAGCAGAGTCCCCAAGTCTGGCTTGCAAAAGGGGAGGGGCCAGACAGAGTGTGTTCAGACAGCAAGTGGGACTTAACATCTGGGAGGTTATAACTTAACAGCTCTGCTCGGAAAGCAGGAAGGCTGGAGGACAACAGGATGGAGAGTTACCGAGCCCCAGGATGGGATGACAGAGCTCAGTTTGGCAGGAAACAAAGACACTCACCAGCGCCATCTCCCTCGCCCATCCACCAGCCAAAATCCCAAAGGGAACCAGTTCCTGCCAGGGAACTTGCTGGCACCACGCAAACACCCAACTCTGTGATTCTGTGGAGCCACCCCTCTGGTGGCGGGTCTGACTCCCTCCCACTGCCACAGGGCCCCTCCTTAAGCTGATCACTGAAGGAGAACCGAGTTAAGCCTGCCCCTCCCGCCCCCCATGCACCTTGCCTATCCACCTAGCTAATACACCTGATCCCCAGCACCACAAGCCTGGCAGTGTGCAAGTAGCCCAGACGGGCCACATCACCCCACAGTGAATCCTGCCCCTAGGAGAGGGGAAGAGAAGGTACACACCAGTCTGACTGTGGCCCCAGCAGTGGGCAGGGGGCAGACATCAGGTCTGACTGCTGCCCCGCCCACCAACTCCAGTTATTCAAGACAGCACAGGAGAAGTGCCCTGCAGGTCCGCACCACTCCAAGGACTATCCAAAATGACCAAACGGAAGAATTCCCTTCAAAAGAATCTCCAGGAAATAACAACAGCGAACGAACTGATAAAAAAGGATTTAAACAATATAACAGAAAGTGAATTTAGAATAATAGTCATAAAATTAATCACTGAGTTTGAAAACAGTATAGAAGACAGCAGAGAATCTATTGCTACAGAGATCAAGGGACTAAAGAATAGTCAGGAGGAGCTAAAAAACGCTATAAACGAGCTGCAAAATAAAATGGAAATGACCACGGCTCAGATTGAAGAGGTAGAGGCAAGAATAGGTGAATTAGAAGACAAAATTATGGAAAAAGAGGAAGCTGAGAAAAGAGAGATAAAAAAATCCAGGAGTATGAGGGGAAAATTAGAGAACTAAGTGATGCACTAAACAGAAATAATCTACGCATAATTGGTATCCCAGAGGAAGAAGAGAGAGGGAAAGGTGCTGAAGGTGTACTTGAAGAAATAATAGCTGAGAACTTCCCTGAACTGGGGAAGGAATTGAAATCCAAGGCATTGAAATCCAAGAACAGAGAACTCCCTTTAGACGTAACTTGAATCGATCTTCTGCATGACATATCATAGTGAAACTGGCAAAATACAAGGATAAAGAGAAAATTCTGAAAGCAGCTAGGGATAAACGTGCCCTACCACACAAAGGGAGTCCTATAAGACTCGTGACTGATCTCTCTCCTGACATTTGGCAGGCCAGAAAGGAATGGCAGGAGATCTTCAATGTGATAAACAGAAAAAATATGCAGCCGAGAATCCTTTATCCAGCAAGTCTGTCATTTAGAATAGGAGGAGAGATAAAGGTCTTCCCAAACAAACAAAAACTGAAGGAATAAGTCACCACTAAACCAGCGCTACAAGAGATCCTAAGGGGGATCCTGTGAGACAAAGTACCAGAGACATCACTACAAGCATAAAACATACAGACATCACAATGACTCTAAACCCATATCTTTCTATAATGCAGTGAATGTAAATGGATTAAATGCGCCAACCAAAAGACATAGAGTATCAGAATGGACAAGAAAACAAGACCCATCTATTGGCTGTCTGCAAGAGACTCATTTTAGAACTTAGGACACCTTCAGATTGAGAGTGAGGGGATGGAGAACTATTTATCATGCCACTGGAAGTCACAAGAAAGCTGTAGTAGCCATACTTATATCAGACAAAGTAGACTTTCAGTCAAAGACTGTAACAAGAGATGAAGAAGGGCATTATATAATAATCACAGGGTCTATCCATCAGGAAGAGCTAACAATTGTAAATGTCTATACGCCGAATACGGGAGCCCCCAAATATATAAAACAATTACTCATAAACATAAGTAACCTTATTGATAAAAATGTGGTAATAACAGGGGACTTTAACACTCCACTTACAGCAATGGATAGATCAACTAGACACATGGTCAATAAAGAAACAAGGGCCCTGAATGATACATTGGATCAGATGGACTTGACAGGTATATTTAGAACTCTGCATCCCAAAGCAACAGAATATACTTTCTTCTCGAGTGCACATGGAACATTCTCCAAGATAGATCACATACTGGGTCACAAAACAGCCCTTCATAAGTAGAAAAGAATTGATATCATACCATGCATACTTTCAGACCACAATGCTATGAAGCTTGAAATCAACCACAGGAAAAAGTCTGGAAAACGTCCAAAAGCATGGAGGTTAAAAAACACCCTACTAAAGAATGAATGAGTCAACCAGGCAATTAGAGAAGAAATTAAAAAATATATGGAAACAAACGAAAATGAAAATACAACAATCCAAACGCTTTGGGATAAAGCAAAGCTGTCTTGAGAGGAAAATACATTGTAATCCAGGCCTATCTCAAGAAACAAGAAAAATCTCAAATACAAAATCTAACAGCACACCTAAAGGAAATAGAAGCAGAACAGCAAAGGCAGCCTAAACACAGCAGAAGAAGAGAAATCATAAAGATCAGAGCAGAAATAAACAATATAGAATCTAAAAGAACTGTAGAGCAGATCAACGAAATCAAGAGTTGGTTTTTTGAAAAAATAAGCAAAATTGATAAAAACTCTATCCATGTTTCTCAAAAAGAAAAGGGAGATGACCCAAATAGATAAAATCCTGAATGAAAATGGAATTATTACTACCAATCCCTCAGAGATACAAACAATTATCAGGGAATACTATGAAAAATTATATGCCAACAAATTGGACAACTTGGAAGAAATGGACAAATTCCTAAACATCCACACGCTTTAAAAACTCAGTCAGGAGGAAATAGAAATCTTGAACAGACTCATAACCAGCGAAGAAATTGAATCAGTTATCAAAAATCTCCCAACAAATAAGAGTCCAGGACCAGATGGCTTCCCAGGGGAGTTCTACCAGATGTTTAAAGCAGAAATAATATGTATCCTTCTCAAGCTATTCCAAGAAATAGAAAGGGAAGGAAAACTTCCAGACTCATTCTAGGAAGCCAGTATTACTTTAATTCCTAAACCAGGCAGAGATCCAGTAAAAAAAGAGAACTACAGGCCAATATTGCTGATGAATATGGATGCAAAAATTCTCAATAAGATACTAGCAAATAGAATTCAACAGCATATAAAAAGAATTATTCACCATGATCAAGTGGGATTCATTCCTGGGCTGCAGGGCTGGTTCAACACTCACAAATCAATCAACGTGATACATAACATTGATAAAAGAAAAGAGAAGAACCATATGATCCTGTCAAACGATGCAGAAAAAGCATTTGACAAAATTCAGCACTCGTTCTTAATAAAAACTCTTCAGAAAGTTGGGATAGAAGGAACATACTTAAAGATCATAAAGGCCATTTATGAAAAGCCCACAGCTAACATCATCCTCAATGGGGAAAAACTGAGAGCTTTTTCCCTGAGATCAGGAACACGACAGGGATGTCCACTCTCACCGCTGTTGTTTAACATAGTGTTGGAAAATCTAGCATCAGCAATCAGACAACGAAAGGAAATCAAAGGCATCAAAATTGGCAAAGATGAACTCAAGCTTTCACTTTTTGCAGATGACATGATACTATACATGGAAAATCCGATAGACTCCACCAAAAGTCTACTAGAACTGATACATGAATTCAGCAAAGTTGCAGGATACAAAATTAAAGTAGAGAAATAAGTTACATTCTTATACACTAACAATGAAGCAACAGAAAGACAAATGAAGAAGCTGATCCCATTCACAATTGCACCAAGAAGCATAAAATACCTAGGAATAAATCTAACCAAAGATGTAAAAGATCTGTATGCTGAAAACTATAGAAAGCTTATGAAGGTAATTGAAGAAGATATAAAGAAATGGAAAGACATTCCCTGCTCATGGATTGGAAGAATAAATATTGTCAAAATGTCAATACTACCCAAAGCTATCTACACATTCAATGCAATCCCAATCAAAATTGCACCAGCATTCTTCTCGAAACTAGAACAAGCAATCCTAAAATTCATATGGAACCACAAAAGGCCCCAAATAGCCAAAGTAATTTTGAAGAAGAAGACCAAAGCAGGAGGCATCACAATCCCAGACTTTAGCCTCTACTACAAAGCTGTATCCATCAAGACAGCATGGTATTGGCACAAAAACAGACACACAGACCAATGGAATAGAATAGAAACCCAAGAAGTAGACCCACAAAAGTATGGCCAACTCATCTTTGACAAAGCAGGAAAGAACATCCAATGGAAAAAAGACAGTCTCTTTAACAAATGGTGCTGGGAGAACTGGACAGCAACATGCAGAAGATTGAAACTAGACCACTTTCTCACACGATTCACAAAAATAAACTCGAAATGGATAAAGGACCTCAATGTGTGACAGGAAACCATCAAAACCCTAGAGGAGAAAGCAGAAAAAGACCTCTCTGACCTCAGCCGCAGCAATTTCTTACTTGACACATGCCCAAAGGCAAGGGAATTATAAGCAAAAATGATCTACTGGGACATCATGGAAGTAAAAAGCCTCTGCACTTCCAAGGAAGCAACCAACAAAACTAAAAGGCAACTCACAGAATGGGAAAAGATATTTGCAAATGATATATCGGACAAAGGGCTAGTATCCAAAATCTATAAAGAGCTCACCAAACTCCACACCCGAAAAACAAATAATCCAGTGAAGAAATAGGCAGAAATCATGAATAGACACTTCTCTAAAGAAGACATCTGGATGGCCAACAGGCACATGAAAAGATGCTCAACGTCGCTCCTCATCAGGGAAATACAAATCAAAACCACACTCAGATGTCACCTCACACCAGTCAGAGTGGCCAAAATGAACAAATCAGGAGACTATAGATGCTGGAGAGGATGTGGAGAAACGGGAACCCTCTTGCACTGTTGGTGGGAATGCAAATTGGTCCAGCCGCTCTGGAAAGCAGTGTGGAGGTTCCTCAAAAAATTAAAAATAGACCTACCCTATGACCCAGCAATAGCACTGCTAGGAATTTACCCAAGGGATACAGGAGTACTGATGCATAGGGGCACTTGTACCCCAATGTTTATAGCAGCACTCTCAACAATAGCCAAATTATGGAAAGAGCCTAAATGTCCATCAACTGATAATGGATAAAGAAATTGTGGTTTAGATACACAATGGAGTACTACGTGGCAATGAGAAAGAATGAAATATGGCCTTTTGTAGCAACGTGGATGGAACTGGAGAGTGTGATGCTAAGTGAAAGAAGCCACACACAGAAAGACAGATACCATATGGTTTCACTCTTATGTGGATCCTGAGAAACTTAACAGAAACCCATGGGGAAGGGGAAGGAAAAAAAAAGAGGTTAGAGTGGGATAGAGCCAAAGCATAAGAGACTCTTAAAAACTGAGAACAAACTGAGGGTTGATGGGGGGTGGGAGGGAGGGGAGGGTGGGTGATGGGTATTGAGGAGGGCACCTTTTGGGATGAGCACTGGGTGTTGTATGGAAACCAATTTGACAATAAACTTCATATATTGAAGAAAAAAATAAAATAAAATATTCACGAAAAAAAAGAAATGATGGTGGTGATGATTATAACTCTAACAAAAGTAATATATTGTTTTAAGCTACTAATTTGGTGTCTTGTTTGATACATAGCAATAGATCATCAAAATGATATAGAATGTGAAACAAGTTAGTTTGTAGATTTAAAAGTTTTTTATATGCATATAGTGAAACACATGTATTTATGAATATGTTTAGTCGAAACACATGATGTGTATTGATCCAAAACTTATTTTTTGCCTAAAAGTAAGTCTTGGCTTTAATTTTTGTCTTTAAAAATATAGTTACTGGGGCGCCTGTGTGGATCAGTCAGTTAAAGGTCCAACTTCAGCTCAGGTCATGTTCTCACGGTTCGTGGGTTCGAGCCCCGCGTCCGGCTCTGTGCTGACAGCTTAGAGCCTGGAGCCTGCTTCTGATTCTGTGTCTCCCAATCTCTCTGCCCTTCCCCCACTCACCTTCTGTGTCTCTTTCAAAAATTAATAAATATTAAAAAATAATAAAAATACAGTTACCTCATGCTCTGAAATATATGAAGACTATTACATTGAATTTTTAAACAATCACATGATTTTAATATAGCTGAGTTAGCCTCCATCTCCATTTACCCCATTCTCTCCCCAGAGGTAACCACGCTCTTAAGTTGGTATATATCTTTACACATATGTTTCTACACTTTGCCTATATATGTATATACATAATTTAAGTATGTAAAATATTTTTGAAAATATAAATTAAAGTATATCATATAAAATATAAAAATATTAAAATGTATATAGAATTACTTTTAGACATGTAAACATTTTGACAGTTTTTACACTGTCAAACACATTGGCAAATAATTGTGTTTTCAACCTGTTTCTCTCAGGTTTATCATGTTTAAGACTTTCACTCATTGCTATATGGATATGTAGGTCATTCATTTTAACTGTGCATAGTGTTCTTATTATGGAAATGCACCATAATTCTTTATTTTCTTATTAATAATATTTCTCTGTTAATAAATATTTCCATGCTTCTTAGTTCATGGATTACATTACTATTTTCCACCTTGTCATTTTTGCCCAAGTTGCCAAATCTTTTGGCTCCTGGCTAACAGACCCACCTCATTGTGTGTGCATGTGTGCGTGTTTCAGGAAGATGATAGTTATTAATAGTAACATATGTGAATATGCCTTATAGTTTACAAGCATATTTATGTACATTATCCAATGCAATCTATTCAAACTCTGTTAAATTTAGTCAATTTGGTTAAATCTGGTAAAGTAGACTTTGGAGAAGTTAAATGACTTGTTTAGATACACAGAAACAGTGGCAGAGTTGTGGACTCAAGTTTAGGTTGTTTGTCTTATAGCCCGTGCCTTGTCTGTTAGGGGAGAGGGAAGAATGTTGAAAGATATATACCAACTTTTTCACTGATTTTTTTCCTGGTTATTTTTAAGAGACTTAAAGGAGGAAATGTTTCCTCTTGGCAGACATGGTAAAAGCATGAGGTAAAAGGGAAAAAAAAGTTTACTAATAACCTTTTAAACTTAAGAAAATTTATTTTAAACAAACATGATTTTTTCAATTGCATTATTTATTGTTTTAGAAGCACTCAAACAATACCCAAATAGTTACTACTCACAATGATAACAAAACTTATGTTTTGATGTTCACCTATCATTTTTAAACTTGTATATAACTTTTCAACATATTTAGAAATATGAAGTTTCCACAGCTACATGCCAGAGAACAACTAAACAAAAAAATGTTTTAAAATCATGTCAAACACATCAAATATTATCTGTGGCAAAGTACCAAACAGTATAATTAATCAAGTACTCTATTTTAAAATTTGTGAGAAGAAGCAAGCATAATATTGTACTGTTCTTTTAAAGAGGGTAGTTTTTAAAAACAATTGTATGCTGCCATTATGTTGTAGAGAACTGAAAAATATAAAGACATCACCAAAAATGGTAGAGTAGGGAACTCAAAGATTTCATGCCAAAAATGGTCAGTATCAACTTTTGCAGGAGTCTGGAATCTAATAAAAACTTAAAACAACCAGGGGAAAACTAGTTTAAGATAAAAGCTCCTGCATTGTAGTAAGAGAGTGCCATGACATTTTAAATTGCCAGACTATCATCCCCAATACTCCAGATCAGCTAGTGAAGTTTGCTAGTACCAGAAGGAACATTATGGACCTTATTCAATTGTGTCTGTGGGTCTTGACCATCTCGCTGGTCCTCCTCACAGAAGACACCAAGGTTTCCCTTTATTTTGCCTCAGAGCCTTCCCAGGAGTAGAGTGGCTTTTGTCAAAAGCATTTAAAGGCTTGGATATTAGACACAGCAGCCTGGGGTAAAGGACAGTACCAAGGTCAAAAAATAAATAGAATGAGAAAACTGGGAGGAAGAGGCTAGGAAAGGAAATACATGGGAAAATAAGGGCTTTTAAAAGTTCCCCAATATACAGGGAGACTGAGAAGACCACACATATGCCCAGGATGGGATGCAACTGTTTCAAAGACCTGAGGAGGCCTTTCACCTCCAGCTAGCCTTCATACTCTGTGCAAGAAGAAAGTGAAAATTAATACAGAGTTGAAAATGGTCTGGCTAGGCAGTGAACGAGTTCACCAGCACAGACCAATCTGCAAATACTGGGAGTGTTTCTTCTTTTTTTCTTTTACTGGCTCCAGGTATTTAAAGTAACTGTCAAAATACCAGCTGATCACTAAGTTAAGGCAACACAGGTTTCAGTGGCAGACATGATAAAGAATACAGAGTTTACAAAATCAATTTAGAAAAGTCACTAAACAAACAAACAACAATCCACAACAGCCAACAACAAATCCTGAGGGAGAATATGATTTCTAGAGGTGCCATACTATACTATTCAAAATGTCGAGTTTCAGCAACAACAGAAAAATATGAAATGTGCAAAGAAAGTATGGCTTATTCACAACAAAAATGAAATTAGTAAAAACTGACTCTGAGGAAGCCGGACTTACTAGGGAAAGGCTTTAAGTCAACTGAATTTAATATGCTCAAAGAGCTAAAGGAAACCACAGAAAAAGAACTACAATAAACCAGGAAATTAATGTCTTGTCAAATGGGGAACATGAATAAACAGGAAGAAATTATTAAAAGGAACCAACAAAAATTCTGGAGCTGAAAATTACAGTAGCTGAAATTAAAAATTCAATTAAAAGGTTCAATATCAGAGATGCACTTACAGAATACACTTACCAAGACACAATATAGTCAAACTGTCAAAGCCAAAGACAAAAAGAGTATCTCGAAAGCAGCATTCAGTCTTATTTGGACCCTAGTCCAAACAAACTGTTAAAAAACTATAACAGAATTGAAAACTTGAACACGGATTGGACATAAAACAGTATTCAGGAATTATTCATTGTTAGGTGGGAAAATGGTATTGTGGTATAAATATACATATGATATGTTATACATAAATTATATAAATACGTAAATACATATGAGAGTCCTTATAGACATGTACTTTGAAATACTTATGCACAAAATGATATTATGACCGACATTTGCTTCAAAAATAATTTCTAAGAGTAGGAAGTGGGTAAGGATACACATGAAGTAATATTGGCAATGAGTTAACCGTTGGAGCTATGTGATGAGTACAGTGGCTTTCATTCTAGTATTTTATTTTTGCATATGTTTTAAATTTTTTCATAACAAAAGTTAGAATAAAGTTAAGGTAAACTATAAAGAGAATGACATTCTAGTCGAAAAGGGAGCAAAAGAGTATAAAGAAGAATTAGAAAAAATAACATCTCCTTTCCTGACCCCCACCCCCAACATTTTGGTATAGAGAAAATGGTGGGCATTGGTAGCAAGGAGGACCACAGGCTGGGAGCAGGGTAGGTGCGACATCTTGCTCATAGATGTTCTTGGAGGGATGTATCCTGGGAGCAAAGGAGAGGAAGAAGCAAGTTCCCAGAGGAGGACAGGAAATGGCCAACAGGCCCCTAAGAAGATACTGCCCTTCCCCGGCAGGCAGAGAAAAGCCAAGGAATATACAAAGAGGGGAGAGTCACAGAGCCCAGCCTGGTCTGCTCAGAAGGACGATGCAGCAGAGAGGAGGTGCGCAGGCCAACCAGTTCTGCACCACCTCGCGGGAAGCAGCGGGCACGGGATGGGGGCGGTGCCGCTCGCGGTGACGAAGGCCTCAAATGACCCACCAATGGTGACTCGAGCGCCTAGCTCTAGCGTCAAACTGGGCCGGCGCTCTCTCCCTTCTCGGTACCTGCTCTTCGTGGCCCTGAGAGCGTGGGGGCCAGGGGAAGCCCCAAAGAGTAGGAGTTGGAGGGGGAGCAGGTAAGGGACCCGGAGGAGGGGGAGAGTCCCCTGGGCCGGTGTGCGAGAGCCCACGCGGCCCGCGGAGGCCTCCTCGGGTCCCAGCTGCCCGGGGGCGGAACTGGGAAAGAACCACAGCCCTCACGCCAAGCTGTGGCCCGCATTTGGCCGCAGAAAATGGTAGGGCGGAGGGTTGGACCGCCATGAGGCGATGACCCTTCTCAAACACCTGCCTCTCGCACTCAGGCCCCGCCCCCGTCCTTCTTGGTGTAGAAAATGGTAGTCAGCGCGGGGGATGGGGCGTCCGGGGGTGGGAGTGGGGGTAGGGGTGGGACGGCCGTAGGGTCTCGGGGAGCCCAGGAGAGGCTGGGTGGCGTCGGGTTGGCGCCGAGCACTGAGTTGCAGCAGTCCCCGCTCCCCCACCCCTGCCCTCTGCAGGTGTGCGGGTGTAGGTGTCCTGGCGGCTCACTGGGGGCGAGAATCGGGAGGAGGAGACTGCAAGGATAGGCCCAGGTCGTTGCGGGGGACAGTGGGGAGGCGGGTGGGGGTAACGTGTGGAAAGCCCTGAGACTCCAAATTCCTCCCACCAATCAGCCCCTCTCCATCTTGGTGCCTGCAGAGGCGTGGAGACGGATCGGCTGGGAGAATGGTGGGCTTTGGGAGAGGAGCGACCGGGAGGGGGTAAGGCTCAGACTGGGGACCTGCCCCAAAGCCGTAGGGAGCCTCTATGGTGGGAAAGTAAAATTTTAAAAAGCCTTTGGTATCCAAGGCTCTGAATTTTGGAACAGGAATAGTAAGGGCCTCTGTCCTCGGTGCTGCTCATCCCAAGAAAATAGTCCTTTTTCTGGTCTCTTATCTCCTAGGAGCAATGGCGTCCAAAGAGAAACAAACGGTGAAAAATCTCAACATGGAAAATGCCCAGCAGGAAAATGGAGAACAAGGCCTTCCACAGAATGGTGAGGAAGCGCACAATTCGAGAGGAGGTGAAGGCCAGAAGCATGGACGAAATGTCAGGCTGGGGCGAATGAGACGACTTGTCTCTAATTTTCGATGGGCCATACCCAACAGGCATATTGATCATAATGAAGTGGGAGATGATGTGGAAAAGTTCATAGGGCAGATGATGGAAATCAGGAGAAAAACTAAGGACCAGCAAATGAGGCATCATAAGCACTTCCAAACTCCTGAACCTGAAAATCATTATGACTTTTGCCTTATACCTTGAATTCTAAGGTTTTCCCTGCGGCTAATAATGTGGCCTCTGCTCTACAAGCTTGTAGTTTTGTGATTTACTTTTTAGGTAAACCTGTTGGTTTCCACTTAGCAGTTTGTAATTAAATATTGTTTTGTCTCAGTGTAAAACTTTCTGTCCAGTAGGGCAGTTTCACCCAGGTTTAGGAAACACTATTCTTTTCATAATATGAATGAATAAATCAGTTTAAAAAGCAATCTTCCTTTTTCACCCTCGTCTTTATTTTTTGCTACTATCTGTCCTCACCTAGCTGCCTAGACTCAAAACCACAACTGTCTTTGACTTTTTGTTGTTGTTGTTACCATCCAATGAGTAAGGAAGGACCATATTCATAACATCTGATATTATTTTAAGAATGTATGCCCTACTGTTTTTCAGAGTGAGTCCACCACCTGCATAAAAACACCTGGGGAGGGGAGCACTTTTTTAATATTTTATTTATTTATTTATTTATTTATTTATTTATTTTTGAGAAGGAGAGAGAGTGGGGGAGGGGCAGAGAGAGAGGGGGACAGAAGATCCAAAGCCCAATGCGGGGCTGGAACTCACAAACTGAGATCATGTGACCTGAGCCGAAGTTGGATGCTCAACCGACTGAGCCACCCAGGCATCCCAGGGGAGATTTTTAAGCTTTTTAATGTAGAACATCTGGCTGCTATTCTCCAGACTCACAGGTGGGCATGCCACAATCTCCATTTGTTTTTGAGTTTTATTTATTTTGAGAGAGAGACCATGTAAGTGTGTGAGCAGGGGAGGGCAGAGAGGGAGAAAGAGAATCTTAAGCAGGTTCCATGCTGTCAGTGCTGAGCTTGATGCAGGGCTAGATCTCACAAACCATGAGATCTTGACCTGAGCCAAAATCAAGAATCTGACACTTAATTGACTGAGCCACCCAGGCGCCCCCAGAATCTTCATTTTTTTTAACACACTTTCCTGTTAAATCTAATGTACACTGAGGCCATATATATATATATATATATATATATATATATATACACACACACACACACACACATATACACACATATACATATATATATACATACATATATATGTATATATCTAAGTACATATGTGTGTGCTGTATTATTAAGTGTGAAAAATAAAGTAAAATAACAGGATGAATATCACCTGAATTTGATGGACAAAAACATTAAAAAGGAAAAGTACAGGGCCTTAAAATAGAATGGTATAAGAGTGGTAGGGATAATGGCAGATGAGGGTACTGGTGTTCAGAGATGTTCAGAACCAAGGCTACCCCCTGCTATATAACTGGCTTGGGCCATTTTCTCTAAGACTGTTATATGGAGATACAGAATATTTAACTTTTGTAACTGGTAACAAGCTAAGGAGGGTCTCAGGGAGACTCAGTGAGATTGAGGGTATCTTTAATATTTTTGTATATTTTCAATGTAGATGCTTTAAATTTTATGAAAGAAGAGAAAAATTTTAAAGACCTGACAACCCAGTCTTCTTCACGGTAATAATAGCCATCCATTATGGCTATTGAAATCAGTTTTGTGGCTCACAACAATCAATTTTAAAAAACAAATTAGGGAGTGCCTAAGTGACTCAGTCATTTAAGCATCAGATTTGATTTCGGCTTAGGTCGTGATCTCACGTTTTTTGAGACCAAGCCCTGTGTTGAGCTGCAGGCTGACATCGTAGAGCCTGCCTGGGTTTCTCTCCCTCTCTATCTGCCCCTCCCTCTCTCTCTACCCCTCCCCTGCTTGCTTGTGCTCCCTTTCTCTCTCTCAAACTAAATAAACTTAAATTTTTTTTTAAAAAAAGAACAAAAAACATCATAGTCCATCATCCAGTAGCATTAATAATTTTTTTGAGGGGGTGTCTGGATGGCTCAGTCGGTTTAGTATCCGACTTCAACTCAGGTCATGATCTCATGGTTTGTGGGTTCAAGCCCCACATTAGCCTCTGTGCTAGCAGTGTGGAGCATGCTTGGTATTATCTCTCTCTCCCTCTCTCTCTGGCCCTCTTCCACTTGCTCTCTCTCTCTCTGTCTCTCTCATTCAAAATACATAAATAAACTTTAAAAAAAAGAATTATTTTTGAGAGCCACATGAGTAGCCCAGTTGGTTAAGCATCTGACTCTTGATTTCAGCTCGGGTCATGATTTCATGGTTTGTGGGATCCAGCTCTGCATCAGGCTCTGTGATGACAGTGTGGGGCCTGTTTGGGATTCTCTTGTGCTCTCTCTCTGCCCCTCCCCCCTCAAAATAAATAAATAAACTTTAAAAAATTATTTTAAGAAACTAGTTTTAGTTTTACTTGTAGGAAATATTGTAGCCTTAAAAATGTATTTCTTTTTTTTTAATGTTTATTTATTTTTGAGAGAGAGAGAGTGTGAGCAGGGGAGGAGCAGAGAGAGAGGGAGACACAGAATCCAAAGCAGGGTCCAGGCTCTGAGCTGTCATTACAGAGCCCAACGCAGGGCTCGAACTCATGAACCATGAGATGGTGACCTGAGCTGAAATCAGACACTTAACTGACTGAGCCATCCAGGAGCCCACCCCCAAGGTAGTATGAGCATAGAACTTTCTAGAAGCAGCAAAGTTCAGAGATCATAATCAGAGCATGATTGAAGATAAACAAGGAAGTACACTTTCCTGAGTGTTTCAGCAAGGGTGAAAGAGTGAGAACAGAACTTCCTGGAAAAAAATAAAAGCCAGGAGAAAAAGTAAAATTTACTGAGTAACAAGGCAATTGAAGGAGCACTGAGTAGCTGTAGTGAACACTTCCATTAACTTATACATCCCATGGGAGGGTCAATCTTGGTGGGCAGTACATTCTGACTTTTTAAGGTGATGATTGAAATATATCATTGGGGAATGTCCCTAAAGAGGCCAGTAAGAAAATGAAAGAAATATGAAAACCAAAGAAAAGTGAATCAACTGGGAACAACAAAAAGGACTAAGGCATTCATCCCTATCAGTCATTTATATATTCATGTTTAGTTTCTTAAGGAACATGTGTATATTTTTATAGATTTTGAAACAGGGCTTAGGATAGAAGCTAAGTAATTAAAAAGGAAAAGGAGATATCTCTGAGTAGAGCCTTTCAGAAGCATATGCTGTCACCTTCAAATTACAGAAAATTGAGATATCATTGAGGGAGGCTTTAAAGAGGCTAGCAAGGAAAAAATTGAACTTATAACGAAAAAAAAGTAAAAACAAACGAAATATCACGAGAAGAAAACACAAAACAAGTTATCACTTCTACTCTTTTCAGTCTGTATCTACATGTAAGTAATTATGTTAGCTTTATTAAGGTATAACTAAAGTTCAGAAAGTACCTAAATATGCAATTTGATCTGTGTTACATATATGTAAGCCTATGAAACCATAACCACAATGAAAATAGCAAGCACTTACATCACCTCCAAAAGTCTTTTTCTTCCCATTTGTAGTCTACCCCCACTTCCACCTCCATCCTCAAGCAAACTCTGGTCTGCTTTCTGTCACTATATTTTGATTTTTGCAGTATTTTTTATATAAAGTTAATCACAGAGCATATACTTTTTTTTTTGTCTGACCTCATTTATTCAATATAATGATTTTGCATGCAATAATAACATATTCTTTTCTACTGCTGAGTGATATTTCATGATATGGTGAATGTTTATCCCTTCATCTGTTGATGGGCACTTAGATAATGTCTAGTTGTTGGCTGTTACAAATAAAGCTGATATGAATATGCATGCACAGATTTTTCTGTAAACGTGTTTTCATTTTTCTTGGGTATACACCTAGGAATGAAATGGCAACATTATATAGAAGTTGTAAGTTTAATTTTTAAGAAAGAAATTACCAAACTGTTTTCCAAGGTGGTTTCACCATTTTACATTCCCATGAGTAGAGTATTAGAGTGCCAACTTTCCTCATCCTTATCATTACTCAGTGTGGTTAGGGTTTTTTTGTTAATACTTTTAATTTTTAAAAGTTTTTATTTATATTCCAGGTAGTTAACATACAGCGTAATATTAGTTTCAAGCTGTACAATATAGTGACTGAACATTTCCATACAACACCAGGTACTCATCACAACAAGTGCACTCCGTAATCCCCATCACCTATTTAACCCATCCCACCACCTCTCTCCCCTCTGGTAACTATCAGTTTGTTCTCTATAGTTAAGAGTCTCTTTCTTGGTTTGCCTCTCTCTCTCTTTTCTTTACTTTTGCTCGTTTGTTTTCTTTCTTAAATTCCACATATGAGTGAAGTCATATGGTATTTGCCTTTCTCTGACTGACTTGATTTCCTTAGCATAATACTCTCTAGCTCCATGCACATTGTTTCAAATGGCAAGGTTTCATTCTTTTTTATGACTGAGTAATATTCCATTGTACATATATACCACTTCTTCTTTATCCATTTATCACTTGATGCACATTTGGACTCTTTCCATAGTTTGGCTTTTGTAGATAATGGTGATATACACATTGGGGTGCATGTATCCCTTTGAACAGTACGTTTGTATTCTTTGGGTAAATACCTAGTACTGTAATAGCTGGCTCACAAAGTAGTTCTATTTTTAAATTTTGGAGGAGCTTCCATAACTATTTTACAGAGTGGCTGCACCAGTTTGCATTCCCACTGGCAGTGCAGTTTCCTCTTTCTCCATGTCCTTACCACCACCTGTTCTTTCTTGTGTTTTGATTTTAGCCATTCTGATGGGTGTTAGGTGATATCTCATTGTGGTTTTGATTTGTATTTCCCTGATGATGAGAGATGTTGAGCATATTTTCATGTCTTTGTTGGAAATTTTAACCATTCTAAAGGGTGTATAGTATCTTATAGCTTTAATTTTTATTTCTCTGATGACTAGTGATGTTCAGCATCTTTTCGTGTACTCATTAGTCATTCATCTAGCTTTTTTTGTGAAAAAATATTGTTCAAATATTTTGCTAATTTTTAAATTTGGTTGTCCATTCTCTTACTGCTGAATTGCAAGATTTCTTTATAAATTCTGTATTCAGTTTCTCTGATATATATGTTGTAAATTTTTCTCTCAGTCTTGGCTTGCCTTTTCTTTTTTTTTTTTTTTTTTTGAACTTTCAAAACAGTTTTTTTTTAAAATTTTTATTTATTTATTTTTTTATTTTTTAATATATGAAATTTACTGTCAAATTGGTTTCCATACAACACCCAGTGCTCATCCCAAAAGGTGCCCTCCTCAATACCCATCACCCACCCTGCCCTCCCTCCCACCCTGCCCTCCCTCCCACCCCCCATCAACCCTCAGTTTGTTCTCAGTTTTTAACAGTCTCTTATGCTTTGGCTCTCTCCCACTCTAACCTCTTTTTTTTTTTTTTTTCCTTCCCCTCCCCCATGGGTTTCTGTTATGTTTCTCAGGATCCACATAAGAGTGAAACCATATGGTATCTGTCTTTCCTGTATGGCTTATTTCACTTAGCATCACACTCTCCAGTTCCATCCATGTTGCTACAAAAGGCCATATTTCATTTTTTCTCATTGCCACGTAGTATTCCATTGTGTATATAAACCACAATTTCTTTATCCATTCATCAGTTGATGGACATTTAGGCTCTTTCCATAATTTGGCTATTGTTGAGAGTGCCGCTACAAACATTGGGGTACAAGTGCCCCTATGCATCAGTACTCCTGTATCCCTTGGATAAATTCCTAGCAGTGCTATTGCTGGGTCATAGGGTAGGTCTATTTTTAATTTTCTGAGGAACCTCCACACTGCTTTCCAGAGCGGCTGCACCAATTTGCATTCCCACCAACAGTGCAAGAGGGTTCCTGTTTCTCCACATCCTCTCCAGCATCTATAGTCTCCTGATTTCTTCATTTTGGCCACTCTGACTGGCGTGAGGTGATATCTGAGTGTGGTTTTGATTTGTATTTCCCTGATAAGGAGCGACGTTGAACATCTTTTCATGTGCCTGTTGGCCATCCGGATGTCTTCTTTAGAGAAGTGTCTATTCATGTTTTCTGCCCATTTCTTCACTGGGTTATTTGTTTTTCGGGTGTGGAGTTTGATGAGCTCTTTATAGATTTTGGATACTAGCCCTTTGTCCGATGTGTCATTTGCAAATATCTTTTCCCATTCCGTTGGTTGCCTTTTAGTTTTGTTGGTTGTTTCCTTTGCTGTGCAGAAGCTTTTTATCTTCATAAGGTCCCTTTTGCTTTTAATTCCCTTGCCTTTGGGGATGTGCCGAGTAAGAGATTGCTACGGCTGAGGTCAGAGAGGTCTTTTCCTGCTTTCTCCTCTAAGGTTTTGATGGTTTCCTGTCTCACATTCAGGTCCTTTATCCATTTTGAGTTTATTTTTGTGAATGGTGTGAGAAAGTGGTCTAGTTTCAACCTTCTGCATGTTGCTGTCCCGTTCTCCCAGCACCATTTGTTAAAGAGACTGTCTTTTTTCCATTGGATGTTCTTTCCTGCTTTGTCAAAGATGAGTTGGCCATACGTTTGTGGGTCTAGTTCTGGGGTTTCTATTCTATTCCATTGGTCTATGTGTCTGTTTTTATGCCAATACCATGCTGACTTGATGATGACAGCTTTGTAGTAGAGGCTAAAGTCTGGGATTGTGATGCCTCCTGCTTTGGTCTTCTTCTTCAAAATTACTTTGGCTATTCGGGGCCTTTTGTGGTTCCATATGAATTTTAGGATTGCTTGTTCTAGTTTCGAGAAGAATGCTGGTGCAATTTTGATTGGGATTGCATTGAATGTGTAGATAGCTTTGGGTAGTATTGACATTTTGACAATATTTATTCTTCCAATCCATGGGCAGGGAATGTCTTTCCATTTCTTTATATCTTCTTCAATTACCTGCATAAGCTTTCTATAGTTTTCAGCATACAGATCTTTTACATCTTTGGTTAGATTTATTCCTAGGTATTTTATGCTTCTTGGTGCAATTGTGAATGGGATCAGTTTCTTCATTTGTCTTTCTGTTGCTTCATTGTTAGTGTATAAGAATGCAACTGATTTCTGCACATTGATTTTGTATCCTGCAACTTTGCTGAATTCATGTATCAGTTCTAGCAGACTTTTGGTGGAGTCTATCGGATTTTCCATGTATAATATCATGTCATCTGCAAAAAGCGAAAGCTTGACTTCATCTTTGCCAATTTTGATGCCTTTGATTTCCTTTTGCTGTCTGATTGCTGATGCTAGAACTTCCAGCACTATATTAAACAACAGCGGTGACAGTGGGCATCCCTGTCGTGTTCCTGATCTCAGGGAAAAAGCTCTCAGTTTTTCCCCGTTGAGGATGATGTTAGCTGTGGGCTTTTCATAAATGGCCTTTATGATCTTTAAGTATGTTCCTTCTATCCCGACTTTCTCAAGGGTTTTTATTAAGAAAGGGTGCTGGATTTTGTCAAAGGCCTTTTCTGCATCGATTGACAGGATCATATGGTTCTTCTCTTTTTTTTTGTTAATGTGATGTATCACGTTGATCGATTTGCGAATGTTGAACCAGTCCTGCATCCCAGGAATGAATCCCACTTGATCATGGTGAATAATTCTTTTTATATGCTGTTGAATTCGATTTGCTAGTATCTTATTAAGAATTTTTGCATCCATATTCATCAGGGATATTGGCCTGTAGTTCTCTTTTTTTACTGGGTCTCTGTCTGGTTTAGGAATCAAAGGAATACTGGCTTCCTAGAATGAGTCTGGAAGTTTTCCTTCCCTTTCTATTTCTTGGAATAGCTTGAGAAGGAAAGGTATTATCTCTGCTTTAAATGTCTGGTAGAACTCCCCTGGGAAGCCATCTGGTCCTGGACTCTTATTTGTTGGGAGATATTTGATAACCGATTCAATTTCTTCGCTGGTTATGGGTCTGTTCAAGCTTTCTGTTTCCTCCTGATTGAGTTTTGGAAGAGTGTGGGTGTTTAGAAATTTGTCCATTTCTTCCAGGTTGTCCAATTTGCTGGCATATAATTTTTCATAGTATTCCCTGATAATTGTTTGTATCTCTGAGGGATTGGTTGTAATCATTCCATTTTCATTCATGATTTTATCTATTTGGGTCATCTCCCTTTTCTTTTTGAGAAGCCTGGCTAGAGGTTTGTCAATTTTGTTTATTTTTTCAAAAAACCAACTCTTGGTTTCGTTGATCTGCTCTACAGTTTTTTTAGATTCTATATTGTTTATTTCTGCTCTGATCTTTATTATTTCTCTTCTTCTGCTGTGTTTAGGCTGCCTTTGCTGTTCTGCTTCTATTTCCTTTAGGTGTGCTGTTAGATTTTGTATTTGGGATTTTTCTTCTTTCTTGAGATAGGCCTGGATTGCAATGTATTTTCCTCTCAGGACTGCCTTTGCTGCATCCCAAAGCGTTTGGATTGTTGTATTTTCATTTTCGTTTGTTTCCATGTATATTTTAATTTCTTCTCTAATTGCCTGGCTGACCCACTCATTCGTTAGTAGGGTGTTCTTTAACCTCCATGCTTTTGGAGGTTTTCCAGACTTTTTCCTGTGGTTGATTTCAAGCTTCATAGCATTGTGGTCTGAAAGTATGCATGGTATAATTTCAATTCTTGTAAACTTATGAAGGGCTGTTTTGTGACCCAGTATATGATCTATCTTGGAGAATGTTCCATGTGCACTCGAGAAGAAAGTATATTCTGTTGCTTTGGGATGCAGAGTTCTAAATATATCTGTCAAGTCCATCTGATCCAATGTATCATTCAGGGCCCTTGTTTCTTTATTGACTGTGTGTCTAGATGATCTATCCATTTCTGTAAGTGGGGTGTTAAAGTCCCCTGCAATGACCACATTCTTATCAATAAGGTTGCTTATGTTTATGAGTAATTGCTTTATATATCTGGGGGCTCGGGTATTTGGCGCATAGACATTTATAATAGTTAGCTCTTCCTGGTGGATAGACCCTGTGATTATTATATAATGCCCTTCTTCATCTCTTGTTACAGCCTTTAATTTAAAGTCTAGTTTGTCTGATATAAGTTTGGCTACTCCAGCTTTCTTTTGGCTTCCAGGAGCATGATAGATAGTTCTCCATCCCCTCACTCTCAATCTAAAGGTGTCCTCACGTCTAAAATGAGTCTCTTGTAGACAGCAAATAGATGGGTCTTGTTTTTTTATCCATTCTGATACCCTATGTCTTTTAGTTGGCGCATTTAATCCATTTACATTCTGTGTTATTATAGAAAGATATGGGTTTAGAGTCATTGTGATGTCTGTATGTTTTATGCTTGTAGTGATGTCTCTGGTACTTTGTCTCACAGGATCCCCCTTAGGATCTCTTGTAGGGCTGGTTTCGTGGTGACAAATTCCTTCAGTTTTTGTTTGTTTGGGAAGACCTTTATCTCTCCTTCTATTCTAAATGACATACTTGCTGGATAAAGGATTCTCGGCTGCATATTTTTTCTGTTTAGCACACTGTAGATATCGTGCCAAGCCTTTCTGGCCTGCCAAGTTTCAAAGGAGAGATCAGTCACGAGTCTTATAGGTCTCCCTTTATATGTGAGGGCACGTTTATCCCTTGCTGCTTTCAGAATTTTCTCTTTATCCTTGTATTTTGCCAGTTTCACTATGATATGTCGTGCAGAAGATCGATTCAAGTTACGTCTGAAGGGAGTTCTCTGTGCTTCTTGGATTTCAATGCCTTTTTCCTTCCGCAGTTCAGGGAAGTTCTCAGCTATAATTTGTTCAAGTACCCCTTCAGCACCTTTCCCTCTCTCTTCCTCCTCTGGGATACCAATTATGCGTATATTATTTTTTTTTAGTGTATCACTTAGTTCTCTAATTTTCCCCTCATACTCCTGGATTTTTTTATCTCTCTTTCTTTCAGCTTCCTCTTTCTCCATAACTTTATCTTCTAGTTCACCTATTCTCTCCTCTGCCTCTTCAAGCCGAGCCATCGTGGATTCCATTTTGTTTTGCATTTCGTTTAAAGCGTTTTTCAACTCCTCGTGACTGTTCCTTAGTCCCTCGATCTTTGTGGCAAGAGATTCTCTGCTGTCCTGTATACTGTTTTCAAGCCCAGCGATTAATTTTATGACTATTATTCTAAATTCACTTTCTGTTATATTATTTAAATCCTTTTTGATCAGTTCATTAGCTGTTGTTATTTCCTGGAGATTCTTCTGAGGGGAATTCTTCCGTTTGGTCATTTTGGAGAGTCCCTTGTGTGGTGAGGACCTGCAGTGCACTTCCCCTGTGCTGTGGTGTATAACTGGAGTTAGTGGGCGGGGCCGCAGTCCGACCCGATGTCTGCCCCCAGCCCACTGCTGGGGCCACAGTCAGACTGGTGTGTGCCTTCTCTTCCCCTCTCCTAGGGGCGGGATTCACTGTGGGGTGGCGTGTCCCGTCTGGGCTACTTGCACACTGCCAGGCTTGTGTTGCTGGGGATCTGGCGTATTAGCTGGGGTGGGTAGGCAAGGTGCACGGGGGGTGGAGGGGCAGGCTTAGCTCGCTTCTCCTTAGGTGATCCACTTCAGGAGGAGCCCTGTGGCAGCGGGAGGGAGTCAGATCCGCTGCCGGAGGTTTGGCTCCGCAGAAGCACAGAGTTGGGTGTTTGCGCGGAGCGAGCAAGTTCCCTGGCAGGAACTGGTTCCCTTTGGGATTTTGGCTGGGGGATGGGCGGGGGAGATGGCGCTGGCGCCTTTGTTCCCCGCCAAGCTGAGCTCTGCCGTCTGGGGGCTCAGCAGCTCTCCCTCCCTTTGTCCTCCAGCCTTCCCGCTTTCCGAGCAGAGCTGTTAACTTATGACCTCCCAGACGGTAAGTCGCGCTTGCTGTCGGAACACAGTCTGTCCGGCCCCTCCGCTTTTGCCAGCCAGACTCGGGGGCTCTGCTTGGCGGCAAGCCGCCCCTCCGCCCCGGCTCCCTCCCGCCAGTCCGTGGAGTGCGCACCGCCTCGCCGCCCTTCCTACCCTCTTCCGTGGGCCTCTAGTCTGCGCTTGACTCCGGAGACTCCCTTCTGCTAATCCTCTGGCGGTTTTCTGGGTTCTTTAGGCAGGTGTAGGTGGAATCTAAGTGATTGGCAGGACGCGCTGTGAGCCCCGCGTCCTCCTAAGCCGCCATCTTCCGGACCCCCTTGGCTTGCCTTTTCATTTACTTAATTGTTTCTTTCAAAGACCAAAGGTTTTAAATTTTTATGATGTCCATTTAATCAATTTTTCCTTTTACAATTGTGTTCTATTTAAATAATGTGCTGCTTAATCCAAGGTTATAAAGACTTTCTCCTCTATTTTACTCCCATAGTTTTATATTTTTTAGGCTTTTCATTTTGTTTTATGAACCATCTTAAGTTAATTTTTGTGTGAATACGAAGTAAACCTTAGTGTTCATTTTTCCCATATTGATATCTGACTAATACAACACCATTTGTTGAGAAGACTTTCCTTTCTCTATCCTATAGCCTTTTTATCTTTGTCAAAAATCAAGTACTTATACATATGTAGCTGTATTTTTGTACTTTCTATTCTGCTTTACTAATGACTATGTCTATCTTTTCACCAATATCAAATTGTCTTGATTGCTGTAGCCTTATAGTAAGTCTTGAAATTAGGTAGGGAAAGTCCTGCAACGTTGTTCTTCTCTGTTAAAATTGCTTTCAATATTCTAGGTCCCCTAAATTTTCATATAAGTTTTAGAATCAGTCAATGATCTATTTTTAAGCCTGCAAGAACTTTTTTTCCTTTTCAATTAAGATTTATTTTTTAAGTTAATTAATTAATTTATTTTTTAAATATGAAATTTATTGTCAAATTGGTTTCCATATAACACCCAGTGCTCATCCCAAAAGGTGCCCTCCTCAATACCCATCACCCACCCTCTCCTCCCTCTGACCCCCCCATCAACCCTCAGTTTGTTCTCAGGTTTTTTTTTTTTATTTTTTTTACATTTATTTATTTTTGAGAAACAGAGTGAGACAAAGTGTGAGCGGGGGAGGGGCAGAGAGAGAAGGCGACACAGAATCTGAAGCAGGCTCCAGGCTCTGAGCAAGCAGCCAACACAGAGTCTGATGCGGGCTCCAACCCACAAAACTGTGAGATCATGACCTGAGCCAAAGTCGGACGCTCAACCGACTGAGCCACACAGGCGCCTCTGATCTCAGTTTTTAAGAGTCTCTTATGTTTCGGCTCCCTTCCTCTCTAACTTTTTTTTTTTCCTTCACCTCCCCCATGGTCTTATGTTAAGTTTCTCAGGATCCACATAAGAGTGAAAACATATGGTATCTGTCTTTCCTGTATGACTTATTTCACTTAGCAAAACACTCTCCAGTTCCATCCACATTGCTGCAAAAGGCCATATTGAATTCTTTCTCATTGCCACATAGTATTCCATTGTGTATATAACCACAATTTCTTTATCCATTCATCAGTTGATGGACGTTTAGGCTCTTTCCATGAATTGGCTATTGTTGAAAGTGCTGCTATAAACATTGGGGTACAAGTGCCCCTATGCATCAGCACTACCTGTATCCTTTGGGTAAATTCCTAGCAGTGCTATTGCTAGGTCTAGAATAGATCTATTTTTAATTTTTTGAAGAACCTCCACACTGTTTTCCAGAGCAGCTGCATCAGTTTGCATTCCCACCAACAGTGCAAGAGGGTTTCCATTTCTCCAAATTTTCGCCAGCATTAATAGTCTCCTGATTTGTTCATTTTAGCCACTCTGACTGGTGTGAGGTAGTATCTGAGTGTGGATTTGATTTGTATTTCCCTGATGAGAAGCGACGTTGAGCATCTTTTTTTGTGCCTGTTAGACATCTGGAAGTCTTCTTTAGAAAAGTGTCTATTCATGTTTTCTGCCCATTTCTTCACTGGATTATTTGTTTTTTGGGTGTGGAGTTTGGTGAGCTCTTTATAGATTTTGGATACTAGCCCTTTGTCCGATGTGTCATTTGCAAATATCTTCTCCCATTCTGTTGGTTGCCTTTTAGTTTTCTTGATTGTTTCCTTTGCAGTGCAGAAGCTTTGTATCTTCATGAGGTCCCAATAGTTCATTTTTGTTTTTAATCCCCTTGCCTTTGGGGATGTGTCAAGCAAGAAGTTGTTACAGCTGAGGTCAAAGAGGTTTTTTTCCTGCTTTCTCCTCTAGGGTTTTGATTGTTTCCTGTCTCACATTCAGTTCCTTTATCCATTTTGAGTTTGTTCTGGTGAATGGTGTAAGAAAGTGGTCTAGTTTCATTCTTCTGCATGTTGCTGTCCAGTTCTCCCAGCACCATTTGTTGAAGAGACTGTCTTTTTTTCCATTGGATATTCTTTCTTCCTTTGTCAAAGATTAGTTGGCCATACTTTTGTGGGTCTAGTTCTGGGGTTTTTATTCTAATCCTTTGGTCTATGTGTCTATTTTTGTGCCAATACCATGCTGTCTTGATGATTACAACTTTGTAGTAGAGGCTAAAGTCTGGGATTGGGATGCCTCCTGCTTTGGTCTTCTTCAAAATTACTTTGGCTCTTTGGGGCTTTTTGTGGTTCCATATGAATTTTAGGATTGCTTGTTCCAGCTTTGAGAAGAATGCTGCTGCAATATTGAATGGGATTGCATTGAATGTGTAGATAGCTTTGGGTAGTATTGACATTTTAACAATATTTATTCTTCCAATCCATGAGCACGGAATGTTTTTCCATTTCTTTGTATCTTCTTCAATTTCCTTCATAAGCTCTCTATAGTTTTCACCATACAGATCTTTTACATCTTTGGTCAGGTTTATTCCTAGGTATTTTATGCTTCTTGGTGCAATTATGAATTGGATCAGTTTCTTTATTTGTCTTCCTGTTGCTTCATTATTATTGTATAAGAATGCAATTGATTTCTGTACATTGATTTTGTATCCTGCGACATAGGTGAATTCATGTAACAGTTCTAGCAGACTTTTGGTGGAGTCTATCGGATTTTCCATGTATAGTATCATGTCATCTGCAAAAAGTGAAAGCTTGGCTTCATCTTTGCCAATTTTGATGCCTTTGATTTCCTTTTGTTGTCTGATTGCTGATGCTAGAATTTCCAACCCAGTGTTAAACAACAGCGGTGAGAGTGGACATCCCTGTCGTGTTCCTGATCTCAGGGGAAAAGCTGTCAGGTTGTCCCCATTGAGGATAATGTTAGCTGTGGGATTTTCATAAATGGCTTTTATGATCTTTAAGTATGCTCCTTCTAGCCCGACTTTCTCGAGGGTTTTTATTAAGATACGTTGCTGAATTTTGTCAAAGGCCTTTTCTGCATCGATTGACAGGATCATATGGTTCTTATCTTTTCTTTTATTAATGTCATGTATCACATTGATTGATTTGCGAATGTTGAACCAGCCCTGCATCCCAGGAATGAATCCTACTTGATCATGGTGAATAATTCTTTCTATATGCTGTTGAATTCGATTTGCTAGTATCTTATTGAGAATTTTTGCGTCCATATTCATCAGGGATATTGGCCTGTAGTTCTCTTTTTTTTACTGGGTCTCTGTCTGGTTTAGGAATCAAAGTAATACTGGCTTCCTAGAATGAGTCTGGAAGTTTTCCTTCCCTTTCTATTTCTTGGAATAGCTTGAGAAGGATAGGTATTATCTCTGCTTTAAACATCTGGTAGAACTCCCCTGGGAAGCCATCTGGTCCTGGACTCTTATTTGTTGGGAGATATTTGATGACTGATTCAATTTCTTCGCTGGTTATGGGTATGTTCAAGCTTTCTATTTCTTCCTGATTGAGTTTTGGAAGTGTGTGGGTGTTTAGGAATTTGTCCATTTCTTCCAGGTTGTCCAGATTGTTGGCATATAATTTTTCATAGTATTCCCATGATAATTGCTTGTATCTCTGAGGGATTCGTTGCAATAATTCCATTTTTATTCATGATTTTATCTATTTGGGTCATCTCCCTTTTCTTTTTGAGAAGCCTGGCTAGAGGTTTGTCAATTTTGTTTATTTTTTCAAAAAACCAACTCTTGGTTTCGTTGATCTGCTCTACAGGTTTTTTTTTTTTTTTTAGATTCTATATTGTTTATTGCTGCTCTGATCTTTATTATTTCTCTTGTTCTGCTGGATTTAGGCTGTCTTTGCTGTTCTGCTTCTAGTTCCTTTAGGTGTGCCTTTAGATTTTTATTTGGGATTTTTCTTGTTTCTTGAGATAGGCCTGGATTGCAATGTATTTTCCTCTCAGGACTGCCTTCGCTGCATCCCAAAGCGTTTGGATTGTTGTATTTTCATTTTCATTTGTTTCCATATATTTTTTAATTTCTTCTCTAATTGTCTGTTTGACTGATTCGTTCTTTAGTGCGGTGTTCTTTAACCTCCATGCTTTTGGAGGTTTTCCAGACTTTTTCCTGTGGTTGATTTCAAGCTTCATAGCATTGTGGTCTGAAAGTATGCATGGTATGATTTCAATTCTTGTATACTTATGAAGGGCTGTTTTGTGACCCAGTATGTGATCTATCTTGGAGAATGTTCCATGTGCACTCGAGAAGAAAGTATATTCTGTTGCTTTGGGATGCAGAGTTCTAAGTACATCTGTCAAGTCCATCTGAAACAATGTATCATTCAGGGCCCTTGTTTCTGTATTGACCTCGTGTAGATGATCTATCCATTTTTGTAAGTGGGTATCAACGTCCCCTGCAATTACCACATTCTTATCAATATGGTTGCTTATGTTTGTGATTGTTTTATATATTTGGGGGCTTCCGTATTTGGTGTATAGACATTTATAATTGTTAGCTCTTCTTGATGGATAGACACTGTAATTGTTATATGATGCCCTTCTTCATCTCTTTTTATGTACAGCCTTTAACTTAAAGTCTGGTTTGCCTGATATAAGTATGGTTACTCCAGCTTTCTTGTGACTTCCAGTAGCATGATAGCTAGTTCTCCATCCCCTCACTTTCAACCTGAAGGTGTCCTCAGATCTAAATTGAGTCTATTGTAGACAGCAAATAGATGGGTCTTGTTTTTTTTATCCATTCTGAAATCCTATGTCTTTTGGTTGGGGCATTTAGTCCATTTACATTCAGTGTTATTATGGAAAGACATGGGTTTAGAGTCATTGTGATGTCTGTAGGTTTCATGCTTGTAGTCATGTCTCTGGTACTTTGTGGTCCTTCCAACATTTCACTCACAGAATGCGCCTTAGTATGTCTTGTAGGGCTGGTTTAGTGGTGATGAATTCCTTCAGTTTTTGTTTGTTTGGGAAGACCTTTATCTCTCCTTCTATTCTGAATGACAGACTTGTTGGATAAAGAATTCTTGGCTGCATATTTTTTTTTCTGTTCATCACATTGAAGATTTCCTGCCGTTCCTTTCTGGCCTGCCAAGTTTCAGTAGATAGGTCTTCCACTAGTCTTATGTTTCTCCTTTATATGTTAGAGCGTGTTTATCCCTAGCTGCTTTCAGAATTTTCTCTTTACCCTTGTATTTTGCCAGTTTCACTATGATATGTCATGCAGAAGATCGATTCAAGTTACATCTGAAGGGAGTTCTCTGTGCCTATTGGATTTCAATACTGTTTCCTTCCCCATATCAGGGAAGTTCTCAGTTATGATTTTTTCAATTACACTTTCAGCCCCTTTCTCTCTCTCTTCCTCTTCTGGAATTCCTATTATATGGATATTGTTCCATTTGATTGCATCACTTGGTTCTCTAATTCTCCCCTCATACTCCTGGATACTTTTATCTCTCTTTTTCTCACCTTCGTCTTTTTCCATAGTTTTATCTTCTAATTCACCTATTCTCTCCTCTGCCTCTTTAATCTGAGCTGTCGTTGCCTCCATTTTATTTTGAACCTCATTTATAACATTTTTTATCTCCTCATGATTATTCCTTAGTCCCTTGATCTCTGTAGCAATAGATTCTCTGCTGTCCTCGATACTTTTTTTCAAGCCCAGCGACTAATTTTTTTTTACTGTTATTCTAAATCCTTGTTCCGTTATATTGCTTAAATATTTTTGATAAATTCGTTAGCTTTCTCTACTTCCTGGAGTTTCTTTTGAGGAGAATTCTTCTGTTTCATCATTTTTGATATTCCCTGGTGTGGCGGGGAACTGCAGGGCTCTTCCCCTGTGCTGTATGGATTAACTTGTGTTGGTGGGCAGGGCCGCAGTCAGGCCTGATGTCTGTCCCTAGCCCACCACTGGGGCAACTGTCAGACTGGTGTGTACCTTATCTTCCCATCTCCCAGGGGCAGGACTCACTGTAGAGTGCTGTGGCCCCTGAATGGGCTACTTGCACACTGCCAGGCTTGTGGGGTACTTTGATTGGCGTATTAGCCGGGGTGGATCCGAAAGGTGCACCAGGACAGGAGGGGCAGGCTTAACTCGCTTTGCCATTGGTGGTCCCCTGTGGGAGTGGCCCTGCAGCACCGGGAAGGAGGTAGACCCTTTGGAGGGATGGATCCACAGAAGCACAGCATTTGGTTTTTGCACGGTGCAAGCAAGTTAGGTGAAGGGAACTGGTTCCCTTTGGAATTTCCCCTGCGGACAGGAGAGGGAGATGGCACTGTCCAGTGCCTTTGTTCCCCGCCCAGCTGAGCTCTGTGTTCCAGGGCTCAACACCTCTCCCTCCCAGTGTCCTCTTGCCCTCCCACTCTCCGAATAGAGCTGTTGACTAATCCAGATATTAAGTCCCGCTTGCTGTCATAACGCATGTAGTCCAGCCCTTCCACTTTTTCAAGCCAGACTCAGGGATTACACCTTGCCGGGTGGGCTGCCCCTCCACGGCCCCAGCTCCCTCCCGCCAGTCCATGTGGCATGTACCACTTCTCTGCCCTTCCTACCCTCTTCCGTGGGCCTCTTGTCTACACTTGGCTCTGGAGAGTCCATTCTGCTAGTCTTCTGGCGGTTTTCTGGGTTATTTATGCAGATATGGATGGAATCTATGAGGTGATCAGCAGGACGAGGTGAACCCAGCATCCTCCTATGCCGCCATCTTCCCACAACCTCAATTAAGATTAAGCTTGCAAGAATTTTTATTGGGATTGCTTTGAATATATATATATATATATATATATATATATATGTATATATATATTTGGTGAGAATAACTATATTAATAGATTTTCAATATGTGAACATGGTATGACTTCCATTTACACAAATCTTATTAAATTCTCCCAACAACGTTTTGTAGTTGTCATTATGGGGGTCTTAGGGACATATTTTGTTACATTTACTCCTAGGTATTTTATCGGTTTTGTTGCTGCTATATATGGAATTTTTAAATTTAATTTCTCAATTGTTTGTTGCTGCTACTACATAAGAATACAATTTATTTTTCTATATTAATCTCATATCCTATGGCATTGCTAAATTCATTTATTAATTCTAGTCGCTAATTCTAGATTCCTTGCAGCTTTTTACATAAGCATTTATACCATCTACAACTAGGGACAGTGTTTTTATAAGGAAAAACACAAATAGGTGTCTTGTCACAGCAGTCAAGGAAAAGGACAAGGCCCCTGAAAGAAGCTGAAAACTCTGTCTTTCACATAGGGTATCTTCTCTCTTTTTTCATTTTTGGAAGTTTCCCACACTCACAATTAGTCAAATACAGCTTCATGTAAATGACATGTTCAGGTCCTTTCTGATAAGGGGATTTGAGAAGAATGCCAGGGTCAAAGAACTGATTTGGAAAGTAACAAGACATATGTAGAGAACAATGTAAAATGTAAGTGGTTTCTGACCATTAGGCCAAACATTTCCAAGTGAATGACAGACTCTGGTCCAGTAGTAAATCAGTCAGGAGGACCAATTTCAGAAGAAAGGTTAGATAAGAACAGGACCACTGGAGATGTGTCCTTTAGACACTTTGCATCCACTAGCAAGGCTATTATCAAAAAGCAAACAATAACAAGTATTCATGAAGATGTGAGAATTATAATCTTCATAGAGTGCTGATAGGAATGTATAACCATGCACTTGCCATGGAAAACAGTTTGGCAATTCTTCCAAAAGTTATACGTAGAGCTACCATGTGACCTAGCAATTCCCTTGTAGGTATATACTCAAAATAATTGAAAACATATGTTCACAATATTTGTACACAAATGTTCATAATAGCAAAAAGTGCCAACAACCCAAATATCCACCAACTGACAAATCAATAAAATGTGGTATATTCTTGTAGCAAAATATTCAATGCACATAAAAAGGAATGAAGTCCTGATAAATGCTGCAACATGGGTAAACTTTAAAGACACTATGCTAAATGAAAACCAAACCTAAAGGGCACGTATTATATGATTCCATTTATATGAAGTGCCCAGAATAGACAAATCTGTTGATACAAAAAGTAGAATAGTGGTGGTAGCTGGTGGTGGGGGGGGGTGGGCTTGACTACTAAAGGGTATATATAAAGTTTCCTTTTGGGGTATTAAAAAGGAGAACATCAATAACCAGATGGAACAATTTATTATTAATAAATAAAACAGTTTGATTATCTCCCAATAAAACAAAAATATATAAACAGTAGCATAGACATATTTAGGTAAAATAAATCTTTTTTTTTTTTTTAGTGTTTATTTATTTTCGAAGGAGAGAGAGACAGCATGAGCGGGGAAGTGGTAGAGAGAGAAGAAGACACAGAATCCAAAGCAGACGCCAGGCTCTGAACTGTCAGCACAAAGCCCGACACGGGGCTTGAATTCACAAGCTGTGAGATCATGACCTGATCTGAAGTCAGACACTTAACCGACTGAGCCACCCAGGTGCCCCAAAGTCTTTTTTTAATATAATTTATTATCAAGTTAGCTAACATACAGTGTATACAGTGTTCTCTCGGCTTCAGGAGTAGATTCCTATATTCATTGCTTACATTACAGCACCCAGTGCTCATCCCAAAAAGTGTCCCCCTCAGTACCCATCACCCATTTCCTCTCCCTGCACCCCCCCATCAACCCTCAACTTGGTCTCTGTATTTAAGAGTCTCTTACGATTTGCCTCCCTCTGTTTAAAACTATTTTTCCTCTTCCCTTCCCCCATGGTCTTCTGTTAAGTTTGTCAAATTTCACATATGAGAGAAAACATGATATCTGTTGTTCTCTGACTGAGTTATTTCACTTTGCATAATAACCTTCAGTTCCATCCACGTTGTTGCACATGGCAAGATTTCATCGGGAATACAAACTGGTGCAGCTGCTCTCAAAAACAGTATGGAAGTTTCTCAAAAAATCAAGAAGTGTTTTACTATATGACAAAGTTGACATGTCAATCTGAAAAGAAATCTGTGTCATTCAATATATTTTTCTCATTTCTTTGTGTTATGCTAACTTGGGAACCAGCAAATTAATGTAACTCCCAGAACTAGGCCTCTCAGCCCAAGGCGGAAGCATTTTATTTCCAACATCCCTCCCTATTAAGAAGTTAATTTCCACTTATGCATGATAAAGCATGGGTACCATACGACAAAAGTTCGTAACAACCAGTCTTGTCATCTAAGAATAAGGAATATAAGCTTGAATCCCAGGTCTTCCATTTACTAGGTATTTTTTGGACACAGGAAGTAGATGAGTATGTAATACATGATAAGCACACTCCAACATTCCCTTTTGATAACTATTTAGACTATTTACATCATACTAAGCAATTTCTGATACACCAACATTTTGTGTCATCCATCAGGAGGCCATAGTTCAGTCAACCAACTGAGCAAACAATAAGAAGCTAGCTGCATGAGACAACACATTGAATTTAGAATCTCTGCTATGTGCACAAATATTGATGAATTCAATTTAATTTATTAATTTAACAAATTGTTTAGCATGTACTACATACCTAGTGTTGTTCTAGGTATTGGGGAATCACAACACTAAACAAAAGAGAAAAAAAATGTCTTCATAGAACTTGAATTCCTGTTGGAAAAACAAGACAAAGCTCAGGAGGAAACATCTGAAGGAGGCAAAGGAGTGATCTAGGCAGATGTTTGAGGGTAGAGTCTTCCAATCAGAGGGAAAAGCAATGCAATGGACCTGAATTGAAAGCATGCCTGAAAAAAGTAGCTAAAATTATGCCATTTCCCAGCTTTAATATTCTCACACATATTTTCAAGATTTGCCGAAGTAACAAATAAATTGAAAAAGTAGGATTTGTAGGATACCATAATAAAACATTTTTTTTTTACCTGCTGTCTATGTAAGCCTACTTTTTCACACTAGTTCTCCTGTCCCTTGAGTTAAATCTAGGGTATGTCCCATGACTTCCCTGCATGTCTGTAAGTAAAAATATCATCCTGTCAGTTGTAGTCACAAAACAGTTTCCTTTCAATTAAGGCAGAAAAGAAATAACAATTGTATAATTGTATAACTTGTATAACTGGTACCATTACGGCCATATAGTACTGGCACTTTCTATGTTGTGAAGGTATCTAAAGTTAACTCCTTCCCTTGTGTGGTTCCCTTATTGGTTCTCTAGGGCGTCCTCCATTGTTGAAAATCTCTTTCTTGCTCTTCTCTTGAAATGTCAAAAAAATTAGCTAGTCTTGCCTTTTAGATTTCTCAGGGATGAGTTAGATACCTACTGTGTTAACAAGTTATGGGGCCACTGAATAGACCCATTGACTTTTTTGCCTTAGGACTGAGGTGACAGTGAAGAACAGCAAATCCTTCTCTACAGTGGAAGCACTCATGAAATTCCAATAGTTCTCGATAAAAATCCTCTTCAATCTCTGACAATCTTTTTGGCCTCTCAAATGTCTTTTGTAGGCTAAAAATGTGTAGTTATCTAGGGATAACCAACTCAGTACTCATCCAAGTCCTTTGCATGACCTGTTTTCATCACCTTGCTTTACACTTTGGAATTTGACAGTAGTGGAAACCAATTATCTTGAGACCTCAACCAAAAATGTGACTGAAATAGGTTATTATATATATATATATATATATATATATATATATATATATATAGTATAAAATTCTGCAATTCATCTGATGTATGAGCTATTTCATTTTTTATAATTATAGTGTCCTCCCTCCCCACCTGGCATGCTGGGTTATAGATTTAGAGAAAATGAGTGACTGAAGGCAATGGGGAGAGAATGAAGACAATTGGTCTCCTTTGTAAGGTGCCTTCAGACAGGCTGTTACAGGTTTTCAAACAAAGCAGGAATACTCTCACCCATAAAAGGAAAGATAAACTAATTTGGTAAGGAAGACATAGTAAGGAATGAAAGTGGGCTATTAGAGTTCAATTTTTCCCCTTCCTTCTTTTAATTTCCTCTTCCTCCCAAATCCTTGTACTGCTCATTCCTCAAGGCGTAGCACTGACAACACAGCATCTGAGACCGTGCTACTTGGAAGTGAACTCTCCCATCTTTGTCATTGATGGGCATTGAGGCACATGGAGTCTCAACCACTCTTATGGTCCTTAACAATGGATAGTCTGTCTTCTTCCTCTTTCCAGTATGTGTGTGGATGGCAGGGGCTACTTTCTCAGGAAGTTAGGTGCTAGGGTAACAGGCAGGGGCCCACCCTCACTCTGCCTAAATGACTTCTGTTAATGTTTAAATTGTGCATCTCCAGAAATCTTGGAAGCTCAGAAGAAGCTATTTGTTTATTGGCTTACAACTACACCTTCTTTCTGCCCACACGAAGTTGGGAGCAGAAGTTTTACTGACTCCTCTTCTGCTTATTCTGCTTACATGTAGTCAGAGGCAACATTAACGTCATATCAATGGAATTATTGGCAGAAGATATCCCCACCTTCTTATGAAGAAAGTGCTTGTTTTGTGATCAGGTGCTGTGTCCTGAACAATTTCACAGCACATAAGCTCCATTTACATTTGAGTTTAACTTAAACACAACATATTTTATAGTTTAGATTGGTAATGTATTCATACAATTCAATAATAAAAAAGAATTAAGAGGGTGGTTCAATATTCATGAAACAATCAACATGATATGTCACATCAATAAGAGAAAGGATAAAAACCATATGATCATTTCAATAGAGTCAGACAAAGCATTCAACAAGGTACAACATCCATTCGTGATAAAACCCCTCAACAGAGTAGGTCTAGAGGGAACATATCTCAACATAATAAAGGCCTTATATGAAAAACCCACAGTGAACATCATACTCAGTAGGGAAAAACTTAGAGCTTTTCCCCTAAGGTCAGTCACAAGACAACTATGTCCACTCTTAGCACTTTTATTCAATACAGTACTAGAAGTCCTAACCAAAGCAATCAGACAACATAAAGAAATAAAAGGCATCCAAATTGGTAAAGAAGTAAAACTTTTACTATTTGCAGATGACATGATACTCAATATAGAAAATCCTAAAGACTTCACCAAAAAATTACTAAAATTGGTAAGTGAATTCAGTAAATTTGCAGTATACAAAATTAATTTACAGAAATCTGTTGCATTCTTATACAGAAATCTGTTGCATTTCCATGAAGGAGTGGAAAGTGAGATTAAGAAAACAATTTCATTTATAATTGCGCCAAGACAATAAAATATCTAGGAATAAACTTAACCAAAGAGGTGAAAGTCTTCTACTCTGAAAACTACAAAACACTGATGAAAGAAATTCAAGACCACATAAAGAAATGGAAAGACATTCTATGCTCATGGATTGGAAGAACAAATACAACAAAACCTTGGATTGTAAGTAACTTGTTCTGTGAGTGTTCTGCAAGACAAGCAAACATTTCTTATAAATTTTAATTTGATAAATGAGCGATGTCTTGCAATAGGACTAATACGTGATGCCAAACATCACATGATCACAACTGGTTCTGATCACAACTGTTCTTCTCTCTCTCTTTCTCTCTCTCGCTGCAGGATTTTGGGTGATCGTCATAGCAATGTCACATTTCCATGAAATCCTAAAAAGGAGACAAAAAGAAGTGTCATTGGATAGATTCCTTGTTAAAGTTGCATGAAAATAAAAAGATTCCATTGAGCCAATAGATAACGGTGATTACGTTAGTGGTAGTGAAATTCATCATACACAATAACCCTCCTCTGTCTTGTCCCCCTCACATCAGCCACAAAGCTTTTCAAAGGTAAATGCAGGTTAATTTGTTATTTTTTTATATTTTGTATTTTTTTTATTACTGTGTATTATATTTCTTATAGGGAAATTTGCTTTGTTATGCAAGTGCTTTGTATTACAAACATGTTTCTGGAATGAATTATGCTTGCAAACCAAGGTTTTACTGTATTGTTAAAATGTATATACTACCCAAAGTAATCTACACATTTAGTGCAATCCTTATTAAAATGCCAACAACATTTTCCACCGAACTAGGACAAACAATCCTAAAATTTGTATAAAACCACAAAAGATCCCAAATAGCCAAAGGAACCTTGAAAAAGAAAAGCAAAGCTGGAGGTATCACAATTCCAGACTTCAAGTTATATTATTGAAAATGGTAGTAATTAAAACTGTATGGTACTGGCATAAAAATAGACCAATCAAATAGAATATTAGAAAAATAGAAATAAACTCAATATTATATGGTCAATTAATCTTTGACAAAGGAGGAATGAATATACAATGAGAAAAATACAGTCTCTTCAAACAATGGTGTTGGGAAAAATTGGAAAGCTACATACAAGAATGAAACTAAGCCACTTTCTTTTACCATACACAAAAATAAACTCAAAATGGATTAAAGACTGAGGCGCCTGGGTGGCTCAGTCAGTTAAGCATACGACTTCAGCTCAGGTCATTATCCCATGGTCCATGAGTTCGAACTCTGCTTCTGGCTCTGTGATGAAAGCTCAGAGCCTGGAGCCTGCTTCAGATTCTGTGTCTCCCTCTCTCTCTTCCCCTCCCTGTTCACACTCTATTCTCTCAAAAATAAATAAACATTAAAAAGAGTTTAAAAAAACGGATTAAAGAACAATGTGAGACCTGAAACCACAAAAATCCTTGAAGAGAGCACAGGTAGTAATTTCTATGACATCAACCATAGCAACATTTTTCTAGGTAGGTCTGCTGAGGCAAGGGTAACAAAAGCAAAAATAAACTTTTGGAATTACATCAATATAAAAAGTTTCTACACAGTGAAGGAAACAATCAACAAAACAAAAAGGCAACCTACTGAATGGGAGAATATATTTTCAAATGACATACCCATTAAAGAGTTAGTATCCTAAATATATAAAGAATTGATACAACTCAAGACCCAAAAAACAAATAACCCAATTGAAAAATGGGCAGAAGACATGAACAAAGAAGACATAGAGATGGCCAAAAGACACATGAAAAGATCCTCAACATCAATAATCATCAGGGAAATGCAAGTCAAAACTACAATGAGATATCACCTCACACTTGTCAGAATGGCTAAAATAGAAAAAAAAACCACAAGAAACAGGAAGTGTTGGTGAGGATGTGGAGAAAAAAAGAACCCTCTTACACTGTTGGTGGGAATGCAAAATGGTGCCACCACTTTGGAAAACAGTGTGGAGTTTCTTCAAAAGTTAAAAATACAACTGCTCTATGATCCAGTAATCACACTACTGGGTATTTACCCAAAAAATACAAGAACACTAATTCAACAGGATACATGCACCTTTATGTTTATAGCAGCATTACTTACAATAGTCAAATTATGGAAGCAGCCCATGTGTGCACTGACTGATGAATGAATAAAGAAGTGGTGTTTATATAGAGAGAATGGAATAATTTTCAGCCATAAAAAAGAACAAAATCTTGGGGTGCCTGGATGGCTCAGTCAGTTGGGTGTCTGACTTCAGCTTAGGTCATGATCTCGTGGTTTGTGGGTTCAAGCTCCATGTCGGGCTCTCAGCTCAGAGCCTGGAGCCTGCTTCAGATTCTGTGTCTCCATCTCTCTCTGCTCCTCCCCTGCTTACACTCTTCTGTCTCTCTCAAGAATAAATAAACATTAAAAAAATTTTAAAAAGGATAAAATCTTACCATTTGTAACAACATGGCTAGAGAGGATTATCCTAAGGAAAATAAGTCAGTCAAAGAAAGACAAACACCATATGATCTCACTAATATGTGGGATTTAGGAAACAAAACAAATAATCAAATAAGAGAGAGAGAGAGAGAGAAACCAAGAAACAGACTCTTAACTATAGAGAAGAAACTGATGGTTACTAGAGGAGAATTGGATGGAAGGATGGCTGAAATAGGTGATGGGTTTTAAAGAGTACATTTATTATGATGAATAAAAATTTGATGACTTTATTTAACAAAAATATATATTTGTTTTCCTTTTTCTCAGCCCTTCCCTTCTCTTCCTGGACATTTCAGTTCTAACACCATTAGATAGGGAAAAGGAAGATAGGTGTTTTTGCCAGAGGAGAGAACAGAGTTATATTGGCCTGAGCAGGGTGAAGAAGACATCCAACCTGGGCAACCTTGGAGAGAGACTCATTGTAAAGATTTAGAGCCTAAGACTGTAAAGAGAGCTTCCTAGGTAGGAAACTATCCAGGTGAGGAGCATTGGGTTCTTTTTATTTGGTTGAAGAGAGTGTCCATGTGGAGGCAATATGTGGCAGACTTGAGCAGGATTTCAGATCTGAGCAGGGTGAGAAACATGTCCATGCAGAAGCCTGCTAGTAATCTGAAGAGGATACCTATATGGCTCTCAATTGATAAAGATACAGAAAGATAGAAATATACATGTAAGTGTGTAAATGCATATAAGTGTGAGTACCTATGTCTGTGTGTGTACATGTATATACAAATATTGCCTAATTCTTTCCACTGAGAGAGCCCAGGGGCCCAGTATGCCAATAGAAAGAAACAGACCTAGTGTCCATATGGTGTCTTTTAAATACTATTATTGAATAAAAATAATAAGAACTCCTTGGAGAAATGGCTGATTACATGGTTGTGGTAGGTAAAGAACATAATGAGCCTGGAACATATTGCAATGCCAGAAAGCAAAGTGGCAAAAAAATGATGGCATACCAAAAGGACATAGAAGCTGGTATTAACAGGCTCCTACAAATCAAATAAAGGACAATATGAGTATCAAATTAAATAATGATAGAAGATAGTGTAATCCATTGGATCAAAAAAATAAAATATGATTCAGTATCTAAATAAATAAATATAAAAATAAACATTTAGATAGTTTCAAAATACCTACCCATAAAATATTTAATAATTACAAAGGGAAAAGACACTGGAATGGCCTGGAAGTCACCACCTTAAACAAATGGTCAAAGAAGACATTGTAAGTAATGGCACAAATTGAAATTGTGTCACCTGATAGGATAAACAGCACACCAAAGCAATGCTTCTGTGATATTCCTGCCAAAGATGCATAACATGAATCCATTCTAGAAGAATGATCAGGCAAAATCAAATTGAAGGACACTGTAGAAAATAACTGGACTTGTACCTTCATGAATTTACAGATTCATGAAAGTCAAGAAAAAAATGGAGGGTATATTCTATACTGAAGGATAATAAAGAGATCTGAAAGCAAAATGTAACAGGTGATTCTGAACTAGAATGTCATTTTGCTATAAAAGGTATTGTTGAATAACTGGCAAAAAATTATTGAGGCCTGAGTTTAGATGGTAGTAGTATATCATCAGTGTTAATTTTCTTATTTTGATATTTATACTGTGGTTATGTAGGAAAATGTCTTTGTGGGAAATGTATACAAAATGTTTGTGGTTATATTCATTTTCTACTACTGTAGCATATTGTCATGAATTCAGCAGCTTAAAACAACATCTCTTTATTAACTCTCAGTTCTATAGCTCAATAGTCTGGGAGGACTTGGCTAGTTTCCTGTTTAGGATCTCATGAGGTTAAAATGAAGGTGTTGATTGTTCTAGCCTCTTATCTGGAGGGTCAGGGGGAAGAATCCCCTTCAAACTTTATTCAGGTGGTTGGGAGAATTCAATCTCTTGAAGTGGTAGGATTAATGTCCCCATACCCTTGCTTACTTTTCCTCACTGACTTTTGACAGGGCATTGCTCTCAGCTGCTAGAGGTTTCTCTGATATCCTTGCATTTGGTCCATGCCACTTTCAAAGCCAGCAATGGTAATGCATCCAAGCATTATCATGCTTTGAATTTCTCTGACTTTAACTTGTTAACAACCATATAAATCTTTCTCCTTTTAAAGGGAGTGATTATGGACACCTGGGTGGCTCAGTGGGTTAGGCATCTGACTCTTGATCTCAGTTCATGTCATGATCTCACAGTTCATGAGTTCAAGCCCCGCATGGCGCTCTGTGCTGACGGCATGAAGCCTGCTTGGGATTCTGTCTCTCCTTCTCTCTGCCCCCACCTGCTCGTGCTCTCTCTCTCTCTCTCTCTCTCTTAAAAATAAATAAATAAACTTAAAAAAAACCTAATTAAACCTGAAATTATGAGCAAAGAAATAGAAAGCATAAACATAATTTAATTCTTTAGAGCAAAGAAAGAGATGTTTCCCTAGAGCCTCCAGAAAGGAATACAGTTCTGCCAACATCATTATTTTTTGCAAATGAGACCTATGTCGGACTTCTGACCTAGATAATTGTGAAATAATATAAAACCTTTATATTTAAAGTAATATACTAAGTTTGTGGTAATGTTTTATGGCAGCAATAGAAAACTAATACAGAAGAGGAAGAAATCTGTTCCAACTCATTTTACAACAACCAAACCAGAGAAATATAGTACAAATAAAGAAAACTAAGACTAGTATCCCTCATATTACCAGATTAAATCTCTCTCTCTTTCTCACTCTTTCTCTCTCTCACTCTCACTCTCACTCTCTCCCCAAGTGGGATTTATTCCAAGAATGAAAGGCTAATTCAATATTTGAAAATAAATCAGTCCACCATCTTAAGAATCTAAACAAGAAAAACGCTATGAGCATAGCCATAGATGCAGAGAAGTCTTTTGACAAAATACAACATCTATTAATGATAAAAACTTTCAATTAAGTATAAATAGAAGTTAACTTCCACAACCTGATAAAGGGCTTCTACAAAAACATCCAGGCAACATATGTAGTGGTGAGGGACTGAATATTTTCTCTCAAGTCTGGGAGCAAGGCAAGCATATCCACTCTCAGCAGTGACCTTTGATATCATAATGGAAGTCTTATCAAGTGCAATAAAACAACAACAACAACAACAAAAGGAATGAAAAGCATATAGTTTGGAATGTAAAAATAAAATTATACCGTGTAGCACTGTGTCAACTATACTTTAACAAATAAACAAAGTAAAGTTTCCTTCTTGTGGATGACATTATTGTCTATGTAGGAAACCCCAAGAATCAGATATTGGAAAAGAAGAAATAAAACAAAAACAACTAGAAATGCATAACCAAAAATATGAACTTCAACACATACCTCAGAACTTACAGAAAAATTAACTCAAAATGAAACAGATATGTAAATGTATTAAATGTAAATGTAAAGCAAAAAATATAAATTATGGAAGAAAACATAGGAGATATTTGTGTGATGTTGACTTTGGCAATGAGTTTTCAGGTGTGACAACAAAAGAAAAGTTTTTATGTATGACATCCGTAAAAGAAAAAAAATGATAAATGGAACTTAAACAAAATGAAAATCTTTTGCTCTATAAAATACCTGTTAAAAGAGTAAAAAGACAGCCACACTGGGAGAAAATATTTTCAGATTACATATTTTATAAAACACATTTCCTGAATATTTTTAAAAACTGTTAAAACACACCAAAAGAAAAAAAACTCAATTAAGAAATTGTCAAAATATCTGAATATATCCAAATGGTACCTAAGCACATATGAAAATATGTTTGATATTGTTAGTCATTAGAGAAATGCATGTTAAAACCACAATGAAATACCGGTGTACACCTATTAGAATAGATAAAATTGAAAAAGTCCACAATTGCAAATACTTGTGAAGATTTATAACAAGAGGAATTCCCATGCATTGCTTGTAGAAATGTAAATGATACAGCTACTTTGGATAACATATCCACAGTTTAATATAAAGTTAATCATACATACACTTACCATATGACCCAGGAATCTCAGTTGTATGTATTTGTCCAAGTGAATTTCAAGTGTGTATTCACACAAAAACCTATACACAAAATGTTCATTATAGTATTATTCATAATCACCAAAATCTGAAAACAATCCAGATTCCTTCAACAAGTGAATATGTAAATAAACCATGGCACATCCATTAAATGGAATACTACTAAGCAATGAAAAGAAACAAACTCTTGTTTTATGAATAAATTTGAAGCATTATGTTAGTGAATAAAATCAGATCTTAACAGCTGCATATAGGGGGTGCCTGGGTGGTTCAGTCAGTTAAGGTACAACTCTTGGTTTCAGCCTAGGTTATGATCTCATCGTTTGTGGGTTCAAGCCCCGCAACAGGCTCCATGCTGACAGCTTGGAACCTACTTGGGATCCTCTTTCTCCCTCTCTCTCCCCCTCCCCACTAGTGCTCTCTCTCTCTCAAAAATAAATTAAAATTTAGTAAAAAAAAAAAGCTACATATAATATGATCACAGTTTATGACATTCTGAAAAAGGAAAAACTATAGAATCAGAATCAGTTCAGTGGCTCCCAGGAGCTGGGGGTGATGGATGTGACTGATAACAGAGTCTGCACAAGAGAATTTTTAGGATGGTGAAACTCTTCTATATGTTACTGTTGTAGTTAATGTACATGTTAAAACCCATAGAACATACACCACCACAAAAGGTGACTCTTTCCCTATGCCAGTATTTTTCAACTGGGAGCAATTATGCCTACCAGGGGTTATTTAGCAATGTCCGCAGACATTTTTCGTTCTCACACTGTGGAGGTGTGTGCTACTGGCATCCAGTGGGTAGAGGCCAGGAATACTGATAAACATCCAACAATTCACAGGGCAGCCATACAAACAAAGAATTATCAAGCCTAAAATGTCAATAATGCCAAAGTTGAGAAACTTTGATATATGCATAGAAAAATTTTTTAAATCGGCCAGACTGTAAGAAGAACCCAGGATGGAATACAGACTGTAACAAATGCATTTAATTGTATTATAAATGTCTTAGTCCATTTGAGCTGTTATAATAAAATACTATAGACTTGGTAGTTTATAAATAATAAAAATTTATTTTTCACAGTTCTAGAGGCTTGAACAAGTGTGCCAGCATGTTTGGATTCTGACGAAGGCCCTTTCCTGCATTGCAGACTGCTGATTTCTCACTGTGTCCTCTCATGATGAAAGGGACTAGGGAGCTCCCTGGAGTCTCTTTTATAAGAACACAAACCTCATTCTTGAGTGTTCTACCCTCATGATCTAAGCACCTCTCAAAGGCCCTACTTCCTAATATCATCACACTGGGCATTAGGATTTCAACATATAAATTTGGTGGTGATGGGGACACAAACATTCAGACCATAGCAAAATGTATGCAGTCACTTCACTAAAGTGGATGAAGAATAATGGAGCTGACCTAAGTAACTTTGGAAAACAGTGTTTTGACTGACTACTGCAAAGCTAAAGACAAAAAGAACCATACTCTAGTTGGTATATTTGTTTCTCACAGAATATTATATAGCAATTTATTACATGTATAGAAATACATTGCATGCATATGAGGGTTGAACAAATAAGTTAATATAGATAATGGGAGCCAAGTTTCTCACTGTCAGAGAAAGAAGTTGCACAGAAGAAAAGTTTTAGAGTTAGATATATCAATATGAACTTGTGTGTGTGTGTGTGTGTGTGTGTGTGTGTGTACACAGAGTAGTGTAGATATATTTACTAGTTCTGTCCACTGAGAAGGTCTAGACACAATGCTGTCCCTCTAGCAATGAACACATGTAAGGCCGAGATCTTCATTTCTAAATACCATTTTCTAATAAAAGGAATCAGGACTCCTTAGAGAAACAGCTGATTCTTGGGCCAGAGAAGGGAAAATACAAGATTAACCCGGAACATCTTATAGTACCAGAAAGTAAGGATGTGATTTAAAAACAGTATGCAAGTGTATTCATTTTCTATTGCTACATGACAACCACCAAGTTATTGGCTTAAAACAGAAGTCCAGATGGGTTCAACTAGATTCTTTACTTACAGTCTCAAAAAAAAAACGAAACAAAACAAAACAAAAAAACAGAAATTAAGGGCCAACCAGCTTGGGCTCTTGTCTGGAGACTCTGAGAAAGAACATGCTTTCAGTCTCATTCAAGTTGTTAACACAATTCAGTTCCATACAGATGTAGGATTGAGGTCCCTGTTTTCTTGCTGGTTGTTAGCTGCAGGTTGTTTTCAGCTTCTAGAGACTCCCTATATTCCTTCACTTCTGGCCACCACCATTTACAAAGCCAGCAATGATAAATTAAATCCATTTCATTCTTTGAATATCCCTAACTTTCTCTTCTTTTCTTTTCTGCCTTCAGCTTCTGCCTAGAGAAGGTTCTATGCTTCAACAGCTCATGTGATTATTTTGGGCCAACCAGAATAATCCAGGAAAATTTCCCAAGGTTAAAGTCAGCTTATTGTGTTAAATTACATCCGAAAAATCCCCTTACAGCAGTACCTACATTGGTGTTTTACTGAATAACCAAAAAACAGGAATCTTGGGGGTGTCTTGAAAATTCTGCCTAACACATTGGGCATATCAAAGGAACTTAAGCCAATCCAAATAAGCTTTTAGTGGCCAAAACTGGATCCATTTGAAAAAAATAAAGATATTATTGAATTATATCACAAAGAATAACAACATCCATACTGATATAAATAGATATATAGATGATAGGTAGATGATAAATAGGTAGATGGATAGATAAACAAATGATAGACAAATAGAAAAATAGATAAAATAGAACTTCCTTACTAAATAATTCCAAGTAATAAATGTAGTCAGTATGAGAGATATAGAAAATCACCATTAGAACACCAAGGTAGTAATTGTTGCATGTAAGAACTACTGATGAATGCTAAACTTAATGAGTAAAACTTTAAGGAGAAACAGGATATTTGCATAGCCTCAAAGTATCTCCTCTCCAAATTTTAATTAATTACTATGTTTTTTTTTTAAAAAAACATACACCCACAAATTATTTGATACTTCTCCCCCCAGGAGGTCAAGCTTAATTTCCCTTCTCTTGAGTATGGCCTGGACTTAGTGATTCACTCACTTCTAAGAAATAGAATATGAAAATGGAGAAAGATCCTACAAAGGAAGAACTTGGCAGACTTCATCTTAGTCAAGGAATCAAAGTTAACACTATCACTAATAAATCATGTTGATATCATATCACATGAATCATATCACAGAACATCACAGGAAAGGACACATTGCCTCTGTAGTATTCTTCCTGAAATCCCATAATCTCAATAATCATGAGAAAACATCAGACAAGCCCAAACTGAAGGACATCTTCTAAAATAGCCGACGGTACTCTTCAAAAAATATCAAGGTTATGAAACAAAAGAACAACTTTCAGAAAATGTAGTAGAATCAGGAGACATGTTAAATAAATACAGTTAGTACCCTGGATTAAACCTTAGGAACAGAAAAAAAGGACTTTGGGGAAAACTTGTTGACAATTGTATAAAATGTCTAGTTTAGTTAATAGTGTTGACTGTTAATTTCTTAATTTTAGCAGGTGAAATATGTTAATATTTGGGAAATCTGGATTAAGAGTATACAGGAACTCTCTTTACCATCGTTGTAACTCTTGTGTAAAATATTCCAAAATAGGGGCGCCTGGGTGGCTCAGTCGGTTGAGCCACTGATTTCGGCTCAGGTCATGATCTCACAGCTCGTGAGTTTGAGCCCCGCGTCGGGCTCTGTGCTGACACCTCAGAGCCTGGAGCCTGCTTCAGATTCTGTGTCTCCCTCTCTCTCTGCCCCTCCCCAACTCATGTTCTGTCTCTCTCTGTCTTAGAAATAAATAAACTTAAAAAAAATTCCAAAATAAAAAGGTTTTTTAAATGTTGTTCTCAGTTTACTTAATTCTTGTGAGATCTTATGAAAAAGGTAAGATAAAAGCTTGTAGTCAATTTACAACATTTAATCAGCAGTCTCCCTAATTATTTTGATTTTCTGTATACTATTTCTTTCAATGTGTCTTATAATGTTTTCAGTTAACCCTCTACTCATGCATATTTGTGTTGCTTTCAAGTTTTAGTATTATCATTATTGTTCTAATTGACATTCATAAACAAACCTCACCTTTATAAAAATTATGATTATACATTATTCCCACCAGCAATATGTGCTAGTCCTATTTACTGACACCCAAACACAGAATCTTATCAGTCTTTCTAATCTTTTCTGATTTGATAGGGAAAGGAAGGGTATATTTTGTTTTCATTTGTATTTCTTTCACTGTTCAGTTTCTGCTTGTTTATTGGTCCTTTATGTTTCCCTTACTGTAAATTTCCCATTCATATCTTTAGTTCTGACAATGAAAAGAATAAGATGGAGTAACCATTGCTAAGAGAATAATTTAAAATGGGGCCAGCTGGGAAGATATTGAGGAGGTGGGGCTCATGCACATCTTCTGTCTCAAATTATCAGAATTTTTACTCAACTCAGCTAAAAGACAAGGCATCTGCTATATGATAAAATGGACATAAATGGACTTTCTGCCTAACACTAGCCCTAGGAACCAGTCAAACATAGATTAGTGTAACTGTAGCAATACCAGCACCAATTGCATTTTCTTCAAAACAACCTATGTAAATCTCCTCATTCCTCTTCAAAAACTCTAACTTTCTTTGTCTCTCTGGAGCATGCTTTTGATTTTGTTCATATCTGTGTTTCCTGGATTGCAATCCCAAAAACTGCAAATAAGTATACATATTTTATTTTGCAGCTACCATTTTTTTCCTTTGTTGGCATTTCATTTTGCTATTGAGTTATAAGAGCTACTCAAATATTAAGGCTAATTCCAAATCTGTAATACATGTTGTAAATATTGCATTGCATTGTTTATTTGTATTTTAACATGCTTTATAATATTACTTTGTTTTGAGGCATTTATAATAATCTTCATGGAATTTTCTGATTGCAGTAATATATGTACATAGCAGAAAAATAAAAAATAATTGAACATATTAATAGTAAAAAAAATATTCAAACACTGGTGGTCATAACAACTTCTCTAATATTCTAAGGTGAAAGCCATTGAATTGGCACTGAGGATACAACATGACATAGTTGTTAAAAACCATGACTTTGGATTTAGACAAATTGGATTAAATTCTTACCTTGCACATGAAGGTAAGGTAAAATTCTTCTCTACCTGTCAAGTTCTTGCAGCTGGACTAAGAATTAAATTTACATATGACAGATTAACAGAAAAAAAACTCACAAAGTTTTATTATGTGTGCACAGAGCCCCAATAATGAAATTGTCACCTAAAGAAGTAACCAAGGTGGGCAGTTTTTATACATTTTAGACAAGGAGACAATAATCTGTGAGGAATTGACAGGAAAAAGAAAACGACTTTGGGAGCTTCAATTCGTAAGGAATTCTAAACAGAATTTGGACTCGGGTAGTTAATTAGTAAAAAGTAACAAGGGTTGTTTATACAGCCTTCTCAGTTCTAAATTTCTCATCTCCAGTGATAAATATGGCTCCTTGTCTCCTGGTACAGGGAGAATGCCTTTCACATGGGATATTTATTTCTTGCTTTCAGGATGGACAGAGGAAGATCTGAACCTTCCTGCATGGGCCATCTCTGAAGTAACTTTTATTTAAAATACAATATGCAGGAGAACCTGGCTGACTCAGTTGGTAGAGCATGTGACTCTTGATCTCAGGATTGTGAGTTCAAGCCTCATGTTGTGTGTAGAGATTACTTAAAAATAAAATCTAAAGTAAAATAATCAATATACTGAAGTGGCACATTTTGGGGGACCCAGCCCTTGGCCCCTACACACAATTCACTTAACTTTTTTGTCACTCAGCTATCGTATTTGTAAAAGGTAATTCTGATCTATTTCAAATGGTTACTGTTAAGACTCATTTGGGGCACTTGGGTGGCTCAGTAGGTTAAGCATCTGACTTCGGCTCAGGTCATGATCTCATGGTTCTTGGGTTCAAGCCCCACATTGGGCTTTCTGCTGTCAGTGCAGAGCCTGCTTCAGATCTTCTCTCTGTCTCTCTGTCTCTCAATCTCTCTCTCTCTCTCTCTCTCTCTCTCTCTCTTTCTGTTTCTCGGCTGCTCCTCCACTCATTAGCTCTCTTTCAAAAAAAAATAAAATAAATAAACAAGGGGTGCCTGGGTGGCTCAGTTGGTTAGGTATCCTACTTTGGCTCAGGTCATAATCTCATGGTCCATGGATTCGAGCCCCATGGCAGGCTCTGTGCTGACAGCTCAGACCCTAGAGCCTGCTTCAGATTCTGTGTCTCCCTCTCTCTCTGCCCCTCCCCCACTTGCGCTCTGTCTCTCTCTGTCTCTCAAAAATAATAAATGTTAAAAAAATTTAAAAATAAACATAAAAAAGATTCATTTATTCAAGAAATTTATTGAGTGCTTACCAATTATTATTTAAGGCCAATAGTTGTTTTGTTTTGTTTTGTTTTGTTTTTTAAGATAGAGCATGTGTGCATGAGCAGGGGAGAGGGGCAGAGGGAGAGAGAGAGAGAGAGAGAGAGAATCTGAAGCAGGCTCCACATTCAGCCTGATGTGGGGCTTGATCCCACGACCCCAGGATCATGACCTGAGCAAAAATCAAGAGTCAGGTGCTCAATCAACAAGGCCACCCAGGGACCCCTAAGACCAGTAGTTCTTAAGTATTGCTGTCAGACTAGAAGCATCACCTAAGAACTTGTTAGAATTGCAGATTCTTAGGCCCCACTCCAGCCCAAATGAATCAGAATTCTGGAAGTGGGGCCCAACCATTTGTGTTTCCAAGTCGGCCAGTTGATTATGAGTACGCTAAGGTTTGAAAACCACTGCTGTAGGCATGAGGGTCATAATGGATCCCAAAGTAGAAGAAATAGATTGAAGGTTACAAATATGAAGCACTTGGCTCATGAGAACTCAATCAGAACAGACCTGAGAACCAATAAAATGGCATTATGTACTTACTACCTTTTCACATGTTTTTGTAAGAAGGAAATTTCCAAGCACGTTTGTCACTGGTCTGCCAAACAGCGTGAAAGGTAGGAGGAGCTTGCAATGCTCCACTACTGCAAGTAGTGAAGCTACCACAACTTGCAATAGCGGTAATGAAATTACAGTAAGCATTCAGTCCCATAACAAGAACAGGAGCCAAATATCAAAAGAAAGATTCTTTTAAAAAATTGATCCCAAGGTACAGAGTAGTATATTCCTGCCATGATGGGGTGTTTGCTTAATATGTATATGATATCAAGGTAGTAATATACCTTATTAGGCACTACTTAGTAGACGATGATAAAAAAGATGTTTTTGTTTTAACTGGGCATAATATATGGGAAATAATGATGCTGTACACAGTACTTAGCTTTATAGATTGATCTGTGGGATACAAACTGTGTGGGATAGAGTAAGGAATGTAATGTTTTAGCTTGAACTTAAATCCTGTGCCACTCTATAATTAACATATTCAGGTAAGTCTTCTGACCTGTGTTAAAAAAAATCAACCTAATAAATTTGAAGATAAAATTGGCTTTATTAAGCATGAGGGTGGGGCAAAGAAGTTATTAGCAAAAGAAAAGATTGTTTCAGGCAACATCACCTCCCTTTAGGGGGAAAGGCAGAGGGTCTTAGGTAGATTACCTCACCTTTCGTTGGAGGATGGAGAGGGCCCATGTGACAAGCTGAGCCGCCCAGGCACCACAGTAAGAAGCAAGAAATTTAAAAATCAGTTCAAGTTTATGTTCATATGTAAAGGGAGCTTATCATTAGCATTATAACTATAATTAACTTCTGTGTAAATGCCTGAAATTTTTAAGGGGACCAGGAAGGAGAGAGATCTTAATAGAAAAAGTAACTATTAAAGTAGAAAAAGATTTTGATGCCATCTCACATCCTTAACAAGTTGCATTTTGACCTATTTTTTCCCAAAAATATATATGCAACACACACATACAGCAGTCTAAATGAATGCTGTTAATAACTTTTTATTAACAGTGTAGGCTTTGCCACCAAGCCTCCACATGCTCTCATACATTGTTGAACTCAGCTGAACAATGTAATACAACTCTTCAAAAAAAAAAAAATAGCATTGTTGATTCATCTCCACATTAAAAATGTTTACTAACTACACAATAATAGCTGTAACTCATGCTTATACATATGGATCTCCAAAATCACCATTTATGAAGTTCTTACTATGCACTGGGGCATAATTGGATATTTGCTTTTAATCCTCACAACAGATCTTTGACAGATGCTCTGTTATTGTCTCAATTTTACAGAGAAACTTAGTTATATAGTTTAAATAGCTTGCCCATAGTCACACTGCTACTAAGAGCAGACCTGAATTTGAATCCAGATCTGTTTGACACCACCACTTGTATTCAGGGCCGATAAGCAATAGGCCCCCTGAAATACTGGTATCTGTCTGAGTTCTTTCACAGTCATTTTTTTTTATTCTCAAAATGAAAAGGTTTTAGTGTTTAGTTTCCTATTGTTGCTGTAACAAATTACCACAAACTTAAAATAACAGTATTTTCTTAGAATTCTGGAGGCCAGAACTCCAAATTTTGAGTTCTACAAGGCTAAACTCAAGGTGTTGTCAAGTCTGATTCCTTTTAAAGGATCCAGGAGAGAATCCATTCCTTTCCTCTTCCAGCTTCTGTTGACTGCTGACATTCTTTGCCTTACGTTGTGCTACTATATTTTCTGCTTCCATTATCACATTGCTTTTTCCTTTTCTGAAGTCAAATCTCCCTGTGCCTCTCTCTTATAAGGACACTTACAATTACATTTAGGACCCACTTGCATAATCCAAGAAAATCTCCCCATCACAAGATCTTTAACTTAATCACATCAGCAGGATCCCTTTTGCCATGTAAGGTAAAATTTACCCGTTCCAGGGATTTAGAAACTGGATATCCTTGGTGAACAATATTCAGCCTACTACAATGTTCAAATGATCCTATGATTTACACTGTCATATAAACATTGACTTCCAAAACTGTGTCTCTACCATATATCTCTCTTTTGAGCTCCATGCTATTTTATTCAACTTACTTTTCGACTTCACCACCTATATTCTCTACCTTGTACTAAATGTCTTCTCTTTCAGTTCTCTCTCCCTACCCAAAATCTCTCTGGGATCTTTATCTTTTTTTTTTTTTTTTAATTTTTTTTTAACGTTTATTTATTTTTGAGACAGAGAGAGACAGAGCATGAACAGGGGAGGGGCAGAGAGAGAGGGAGACACAGAATCGGAAGCAGGCTCCAGGCTCTGAGACGTCAGCCCAGAGCCCGACGCGGGGCTCGAACCCACGGACCGTGAGATCGTGACCTGAGCTGAAGTCGGATGCTCAACCGACCGAGCCACCCAGGCGCCCCTGAGATCTTTATCTTAATTAATGTAGAAATGGAAAAATATTCCATGCTCATGGGTTAGAAGAACAAATATTCTTAAAATGTCTATGCCACCCAAAGATATTTACAGATTTAATGCAATCCCTATAAAAATACAAAGTATTTTTTCACAGAACTAGAAAAAACAGTCCTAAAACTTGTATGGAACCTTAAAGACCCCGAATAGCCAAAGCAATTTTGAAAAAGAAAAGCAAAACTGGAGGTATCACAACTCCAGACTTCAAGATATATAAAAAAGCTGTAGTAATGAAAGTAGTATGGTACTGGCACAAAAATAGACATATAGATCAATAGAAGAAGATAAAAAACCCAGAAATAAATCCACAATTATATGGTCAATTAATCTTTGACAAAGGAATGAATATCCAATGGGGGAAATAACAGTCTTTTCAACAAACAGTGCTGGGAAAACTAGACAGCTACATGAAAAAGAATTAACCTGGACTACTTTCTAAAAAATTTTTAATGTTTATTCATTTTTGAGAGAGAGAGAGATGGAGCATGAGCAGGGGAGGAGCAAAGAGAGAGGGAGACAGAGAATCAGAAGCAGGGTCCAGGCTCTGAGCTATCAGCACAGAGCCTGACACGGGACTCAAACCCACGAACTGTGAGATCATTACCTGAGCCGAAGTCCGACGCTTAACCAACTAAGCTACCCAGGCACCCCAACTTGGACTACTTTCTTACACCATATACAAAAATTCAAAATAGATTAAAGACTTAAATGTGAGGTGTGAAGTAATAAAAATCCTAAAAGAGAGCATAGGTAGTAATTTCTGATGACATTGGCTCTAGCAACATTTTCCTAGATATGTCTCCTGAAACAAAAGAAATAAAGCAAAAAGAAACTATTGGGATTACATCATCATTAAAAGCTTTTGCACAGTGAAAGAAACAAAACTAGAAGGCAACCTACTAAATGCGAGAAGATATTTGCAAAAGACATATCTGATAAAGGATTAGTATCCTAACTATATAAAGAACTTATACAACTAAACGCCCAAAAACCAAATAATCCAATTAACAATGGGCAGAAGACATGAACAGACATTACTCCAAAGAAGGCATAGAGATGATCAACAGACACATGAAAAGATGTTGAACATCATTCATCAGGGGAATGCAAATCAAAACTACAATGAATATCACCTCACACTTATCAAAATGGCCAAAAACAAAGAAACAACAAATGTTTACAAGGATGTGAAGAAAAAGGAACCTTCTTACACTGTTAGTGGGAATATAAACTGTGCCGCCACTGTGGAAAGCAGTATGGAGGTTCCTCAAAAAAGTTAAAAATAGAACTACCTTATAATCTAGTAATGACACTACTGGGTATTTACCCAAAAAATACAAAACCCTCATTAAAGGTATACATGCACCCCTATGTTTATAGCAGCATTATTTACAATAGCCAAATTATGGAAGCAGCCCACATGTCCATCAACAGATAAATGGATAAAAGAGTGATATATACATTGGAATATTATTCAGCCACGGAAAAAAATGAAATCTTGTCACTTACAATGACATGGATGGAGCTAAAGAGTATAATGTTAAGCAAAATAAGTGAGTCAGAGAAAGACAAATACCATATGATCTCACTCATATGTGGAATTTAAGGGGAAAAAAGGAGCAAAGTAGAAAAGAGAGAGAGAGAAACCAAGAAATAGACTCTTGGTTATAGAGAACAAACTGATGGTTACCAGAAGGGAGGTGATTGGGGGGATGGGTAAATGGGTGATGCAAATTAAGGAGTGCACTTGTCATGATGAGCACTGGGTGATGAATGGAATTGTTGAATCACTATATTGTACACCTGAAAGTAATATAACACCATATGTTAACTATATTGGTCTAAAGTAAAATAAATTAAATTAAATTAAATTAAATTAAATTAAATTAAATTAAATTACATTAAAACACTAAGATTCAACAAGCTTCCTAAACCAGACTTTCTTAGTGTCCACATCCAATCAGTTACCAAGACCTATTGATTGTACCTCCCTTAAACTACTCAACAGCCTCCTTTCTGATCTCCCCACCTAAAGTATTGTCCTATCCTACAAAAAGCTGATTCCAAGAATGCCTGTGTAGCTCAGTTTGTTAAGTGTCTGACTCTTGATTTCAGCTCAGGTCATGATCTTATGATCCATGGATTCAAGACACATCAGGGTCCACACTGTCTGCTTGGCATTCTCTCTCTCCATCTCTCTCTGCCCCTCCCCCACACACTCAGGCATTCACTCTATCTCTTTCTCTCTCAAAATAGATAAATATACTTAAAAAAAAAAAAAAAGATGATTCCAGGGGCGCCTGGGTGGCTCAGTCGGTTAAACGTCCAACTTCGGCTCAGGTCATGATCTCACAGTTCGTGAGTTCGAGCCTTGCATCAGGCTCTATGCTGACAGCTTAGAGCCTGGAGCTTGTTTCAAATTCTGTGTCTCCCTCTCTCTCTGCTCCTCCCTCGCTCATGCTCTGTCTCTCTCTCCTTCAAAAATAAATAAAAACATTAAAAAAAATTTTTAAGGTGATTCCAGAATGTCATATTCAATAATCCTTAAACAGCTCTATGAATTCAGCATAACTTTGGGAAATCTTCATTCTACCTTTACAGAATTCTCAAAGACAAGAAGAACCTGACAAGTAGAAAACATTTTTTTAATATATTTTCATATCAGTTTTTAGCTGTTATTGGAGATGAGCTCCGTTTGTGGAATGTTTAGAACATTAGTATAAAATGTTGTTCTTGGAGGGTAACTTTATGTACACCACTATACTATAGTCCTGATATATTTCTAGTCTGAGTCCAGTTTCACCTTTGGCTTTGCTGTAAATACAGGTTACGTTACTCTTATTTTGGATTCTTTTTCTTTACTCCCATCCTTGCTGCATCCTCACACCGCTTGTTACTCCATTCCTACCATTGCTGTATTTTCTTCCTGACTGTGAACACTTGCTCTAGGGCTTCTGACTACTGTTTTCATCCTGTTTTGGATTGTGGCTGAATGGGATAGGTCCAACCTTGGTCTCCGTGACTCCCCTTTTTTGATACGTTCCCTGCTGGCAAAGCAGTTCACATAGTCTTTTCACATCATCAATATCTCATACAATATATTCAATTCTTCTTATTAAACTATATATTTTTGTCTTAACTCTCTAAGGTCATTTCCTTTAATTGGATATTTAGATGTTCTCAAGCTCCACTCTTCCTCCCACAATAATCTAATCCTATCCATGGTGTGTAGATATTGCTATTTTTAAATTAAATTTAATTAATTAATTTTTAATTTTTATTTATTTTTGAGAGAAAGAAAGACAGACAGCAAGCATGGAAGGGGCAAAGAGAGAGGGGAACACAGAATCTGAAGCAGGATCCAGGCTCTGAGCTGTTAGCACAGTACCCCACTCAGGCCTCGAACCCATGAACCACAAGATCATGACCTGAGCCAAAGTCCAATGCTCAACTGACTGAGCCACCCAGGAGCCCCTATTTTTTTTTTTTAATTTAGAGAGAGAGAGAGAGCATGTGAGAGGAGGAGAGGGGCAGAAAGAGAGAGAGAGAGTAAGAGAGAGAGAATCTTAAACATACTACATGCTGAGCCCCACCCCACCCTCCACCCTGACATGGGCTTGATCCCACAACCCTGGGATCATGACCTGAGCCAAAATCAAGAGTCAGGAGATCAATCAACTGAGCCACCCAGGTGCCCTGCTATTCTAACTTTTACAAAAAAGTCTTGATAACATGTGGTGGGCTGTCCCAACAAGTTGGCCTCTGGAATGATTTCTTAAACTATTTCCACAAGCAGAGTTCAAGCAGCTGTCCCTGTCTTTGTGTTCCTCTAAATTTGCATAATCTATCACCTCATGTTTGCAGATAACCGAATTTGTCAATCTTGACTCTAGATTCTCATTAGCCACCTTTTCTTCTGGAGAGCTGACCAGATATCTATGCTTTCCCCCACCACCTCCCCCCATTTTCACTAACTTTTTATTTTGAAAAAGTTCAAACCTCCAAAATATTTCAAGAATAATAAAGTGAATGTCCATATACTCTTAATCCCTTCATCTAGATTAGATTCAGCAATTAATATTTTGCCAATTGCTTTCTCTCTTATGCTACATATTTACTTTCTCTTTCTTCATGTTGAAACATTTTGAAGCTAATCACAGATATTATAATACTTCGGCATTTTATCTCCTAACAATAAGGACAGTCTCCTAAACAAGCACAATACAATGATTGCTTCAGGAAATTTAGTATTAATGTAATACTATTTTCTTATCTACCATCCTTATTCAAACATTATATTTAGTTGGTATGTCTTTTAATCTCTTTTAATCTAGAATAGTTCTCTCACCTTCATTCTTTCATGGCATTGACATTTTGGTGGAATGTGGAGCAATGAAATTCTCATACATTGTTTGTATGAGTACAAAATGTTGTACAACCAATTTGGAAAACTGTTGGCCATTTCATACAATGTCAAACAGTTGCTCTTTCTATACCCCAGCAACTCTACTACTAGATATTTACCCAAAAGAAATAAGAACACATATTCATTAAAAAAAACTTATGCAAGAATGTTCATAGCAGCTATATTTATAATAGACAAAAATGGAGATAACTCAAATGTTCAAAATATCTGAGTACATAAACAAATTGTAGTATATTCAGACTATGGAAAAGGACAGGAAACTTTTTGGAGTGATGGAAAATTTTTTGGAGTAATGGAAGTGTCCTATTTTACACACAATTGTATACACTTAAGATCTGTGCATTTCACTGTGTGTAAGTTTTACTTCAATTTTTTTAAAAGAGTGTCTATCTGAATATGCACATCATAAAGGCAGGAACTTTCTTTTGTTCACTGCTGTGTCTCAGGACCTAGCCAAGGGACAGGGCACTTAGCAGGAGCTCAATAAAGGAAGGAAAGGAAGCAGACCATGGAAATCATCTACATCAATGGTTGTCAAATGTGTAATGTAGACTCTAACTTTCAACCCTAGATGTATAGGTATGTCTTGTATTTGAAACCTTATATTATTAATCCATTTCCTAGTTTACTAAGAATCCTTTTGATCAATTACAAGTGTTATGAAATAAGAAAATGTCCATTTCAATGAAAATTTTCTTACTTTAAACCTAAACTTTCCCAGTTTTTTTCATACTGCCTTCACTTTACGTGGTGAGCCTCCAGGATTAAGGGATAAATTGGCTAAGTGATGAGTATGTGTCCATACAAAATTATGCAATATTGTCGGTTAACATTTATCTTAGTCCATGTGGCCAGTATTAACAGGAAGTTGAATATAGAGTCTCAGGAGAAAAGTCTGGGTTGGATAAACTGATTTTGTCTAGCACAGTCTGTTACACAGTAGGCATCCAGTGAATGAGTAAATAAATGAAATGTAAATCTGGAAGCTCAGGCAAATGTAACTGAAGGTATATCCTACCAGTATTTTTCTATATCTGTGTATCTTTAAAAGCAGAATTCGGAATCAGTTTCATAATGTTCTTTGAAAATTATGTTTATTGCTATTTTATTTTTGAAAAATTAATGTCACTTTGTAGTAGAATATTTAGAAAGTAGTTATGAAATGCCACCTTGTGACCAAAGACAGAAGTACAGGATTTCACACAAGGGAGAGTGGCCCAGAGAGGGGAAGCTTCACAGCCAGTACCCTCAGAGGTCTAACACTTATACCAGGTTCTTCTCAGAAGTAAGATGGAACAGAATGCAAAGAACTGGAAGAGCCATCAGGCCCTATCTCAGCTAAAGGGATAGGAGAAACAGAATTATACTACTTTCACCTTTATGATCCTTTTCTAATTATAAAAAATCCATATGCTCATTGAAACAGTTAAAACTGGAAATACAGAGAACAAAGAGGAAGCTATAAATTTTCCATAATAATACCATTTAGAAGTATTTTGATATTTCTCTTTAACTTCTGTGTGTGTGTGTGTGTGTGTGTGTGTGTGTGTGTGTGTGTTGCAGCTGGCTTTTTCATGAAACAGTATGATCGTCAGAAATACCTTTCCATGTCAGTGAGATGTTTCTACACCATATTTTGTAATTCATGAAAGAAAGACTTTCTTCATGATTTCAAATTTTAAGGCAGGTAGCTAAATAACATGGAAATGTAAAAAGGGAAATTTTCTCGTTCTAAAATTCACACATGCCACCAGAGTGCATAAATGCTGGAAATGTATATGGAATTCAATTATTTATTTTATAATTCTAAATGAATAACATTTATTCCATTTAGTTTATGCACTATTTGCTTCTTTTATGCAAGGGATGAGGTTGAATGAAAGGAACAAGAATAGACTTTTGCTTTGGAAGGGTGATATGGAGTCAAGGAAGCACAGACTTTCTGAGTTTGTATTTGAGTATTATCTCAGCATCACCTGATGATGATGATGATGATGATGATGATGTTGATAAGGATGATCAAAGATCTAACATTCTATGAGGGCCTGTTGTAAGCCAGGAATTTCATAGTTTTCTGCACTAACTTCCCACAACAGTCTTGTGGGTGTATGTAGAGTCATACTCATTTTAGAGATGAATGGACCACTCTGGGCTCACACTTTTTATACATAGAGAATCCAATTCTAGCCACTGCTTTTCCATTATACTGGCCTCATTCTTTCAGATGATAGGTTGCCAGGGCTTGCTCATTGATCATTAGAAATCTTCACAGTATGTGGCCTGTACCCAACAGGAATCCACTGAGTATTCACTCAATACCATCCCTTGATGATGATAATGACATTGATCATGATGATGATGATGATGATGATAACAGCAGTGCTGGTGATGGAGAGGAAATTTCCTCTTTGGTCTAAGAGTTCCATTTCCAGGGAGCCCATGAATGGTCTAGTCTCAAAGATAGTAGGCGTCCTCCAAGAAAAAATGATAAGTGATTAATGCAATGTTACACGCTGTAAGGGAAAGAGCCCAGCTTGGAACCCAAGTTTTTTCTGACTCCAAGGCCATACACTTAACCACTTTGCCTTCCTAAACCCAAGAACTTGAATTTTATCTTCACCTTACTGCCCAACCAGTTTTTCAGGATATGAAAAAAAAAAGTGGTAATAATTCCTCAGATGACAGACCAAAAGAGCAATGGTAACAATTGTTTCCTCTACCATCAATGCCTTCAAATGCATCTTCATACCAACTTACGGCTTAACTCCTCTGGCCCCCAAGTTGGGGGCTGAGCCCACAGTGAAAGGATGTTGTTCAAACAGGAGGTGACACCCCTTTTCTCCTGAACTGTAGGACCACATACTCTTGTAAGCTTCCTTTACCTGGGGTTTCCTATATCCCTGAGCCAGGGCTGATACAGACATCAGAAGCACTGCACCACACACACACAGAGTTATTGCAGAACCACACCAACAGGCCCAGACACAACAGAGGCCTTCTGGGAGTCTGAGCAAGCTGGATAGTAGGAGAATGATAGAGGTCTTGCCTGAAATCTATACCCATTTTCATCCCAATTGTTTTGGGAGCTACTTCACTGGACTCTGAGAGAAAAGTCAATCTCTTCAGCTTTATCTCCAAGTTACCTGGCCAAACCCAGTTCAGACAATTGCATAGACAAAGATGATCATAAACCAATGTTTCTGGTTATGAATCTTTGGGGCTTTATCTCATCCCATACACAAAGTTCCTTAAAAGAGAAGGGGAGAAGGAAGCAAAGGTAAACTGCTCTGAACTGCAATGAGGACAGGTGTTGTCCTCCAAGTATGTCCAGGGCAGCCCAGCCATCATCTTAAGAGAGTCTGTGCCTGCTGCAGGCTGGAACAGAGAAATCATAGTCAGAGCCACCCTCAGGAGGAGTGACTTGGGTGAGCACAGCCAAGTCTACCTCAGTGACTACCTGAGCACAGCCCCTCTGAGAACCAGGAGAATGGATTTACCCTGTCTTGTAGAACTGGTGCAATGAGGTCCTAGAAGTTCATCTCACTCCAACCAGAGTCGAGCCCAACTAGCATCCATCCAGCTGTTGCAACTTTGAAGAATAGTTTGGAGACATGAAGATCCCCCCAAATTATATCACAATGAAAAAATGAAAACAAAGCCAAAAAGCATAGGACTGGCTAACCATTTTGTGTGCTGATCACAAAAAGGGTACCTGAATATATTTAACTCATATTAAAAGGAGTGAATGCATGGCCAAACATGGTGTTCAGTCAAGAAAAAATGTATCTAATATTACATTTCTTCCCTTGTCTTTTTATCTTGTATTTCATTATCAAGGGGAATCTTTTAAATTTTATGTATAAATCTGTCAATCTTTTCATAGTTCATACTTAAAAATATAAATACTGTTGTAGACCTCTACTTTCTGAATTTCAATAAAATTCATCCATATTGTCTCCTAATTATTTTAGGGTTCATATTTGAAACAATGTAAAGCATACTGTATATGCCAGTCATCCTCATGCTTCAGTGTGTATCATAATCCCCTAGAGGAACTTGCTGTTACTTTTACAGCCAGTCAATGAGTCTTAGGTCAGCCCCAGAAATCATTATTTTAAAGATGCTCTCCAAGGTGATTCTAATGCAGGTGATTATGCAAGACTTTGAGAAAACATTTGGAGTGCAATCTACATCATGCATTTTCCTTTTGGAATTGCTTGCCATGATACTAGAGAAATAAAAAGATTTGTTGAAGACTATTGAGTCGATAGCAGAATTTGGACAACGCCAGCTCCTTAGTAATAATCAAGAAATCAATTAAATATTAAAACATGATGTCTCAGTGAAACACAAGTATGTGAGGCTGTCAGGAAGAAAAGATAGTTTTTGTTCTGTAGGGGAAATAAAATCCTGAACATTTATATAGTAGCCTTTCTATTAGTGCATTTATACAGTTCAAGTCTTTTTTTCTTTTTTCACGTTTCAATTGGGGATGGGATGGGGTGAAGGAAACTATTCCCTTAGATCGGTTTCCTGTATTGTTTTGCGCAGTTTATGCATATTCAGTCTTCTGAACCAGTAGGACAAGCCTGCCAGGCGCTTTCAGGGAGAGATCATCTCACAAGAGAAGGAAGACAAAACTTTAGTTAGTCCTTAGACCTAAAGCAGCAACTCTGACTACAGCACTTTTTTTATTCAAACTTGTACCTTGGTCCTACTTCTCAAATGACCTCATCATGTCTGACTCCTAGTTAGAGGAAGCGTCCTGGAATTAAAAACAAAAGGGGCTGTTTTGCTAAAAACTCTGCAAGACACTGTGGCTCAAGCAATCCTAGGGCAGTCTCACCTGTGTTAAGGGTCACTATAAAGCAGACAGGCTTCAGAAAAGAATGGAGGTTCAACCCAGTAAGGACTCCAGGAAATTGAGTGGGATTTGGCACCCAAGCACTCCAATGTGTCAGGAGCAGTGAGGGCCAGCAGAGTAAAGGACCCAGCAGAAGAGGTAGCAGTGCCCACCAGGCATGGCAGAACCCAGGGGAGGAGTGGGGTTTAACAGCAGATGACTGGCATGGAAGCCCCCAATGCCCTGCCTACTAGTGAACTTGTTCCTGAGCACAGGTAAGTCATGCCAGGGACCTCCCTCCAATAACTGATGTTCTGTAGTGGGTTGGAGTTCTGTATGCACAGGTAGGACTGAGTCTACTTGGCACAGCTCAGAGTTGCCTCATTTCTTCCTTACAGCAGCTCTGTGAGGCAAATATTTTCCCCATGAAAAGACTGAGTCTAAGCAAGTATATCTGTAATAATTGCCAGTTTTATTCCTCTGGCTAAGAGATCCAGAGGTAATTTGAGGTTTACATATTTCTTTTAGTTATTCCATCAAGAATTTAGGTGCCCCCATTGCTCCTATAAGCCGGTTGCAAATTATTTGACTCTTACTTATAAAACTTTTATTCTTTTTGTGTGTGTGACATGTGTTCATGAAAAAATACATATAAGCAAAAAGAAAAAAGCTCACACTACACAGAAATAATCAGTTTTTGATATATGTATGTATGTATACACACGCACGCACACACACAATTTGGGATTTAATCCTACATATGTGAGCTGATACTAAATATACTGCTTTTTAACCGGTTATGTTTTACTTTACAATATAGTATGAATATATTTTCATGCATATGTGTGAAACTTTCCAATTGAAAAACAGACCTGGAGAATGGGTCAAAATACAAAATCCAGTGAGATGCTGGTAACAAGGGAACTACCTAAAAAAAAATTCCACCAGATGATTAAAATAAAACGAAAGTCAAAGATACATCAGAAAACGCTAACAGAAAGAAAGCAGGGGCCAGATTTAATATCAGACAAAAAAATTCAAGGCCTAAAGCACACAGGATAAGGGCGGCTGCGTGAATGTCTTTGCTTCCAATGCATCATCACAAACTTGTTTCTTACTCTTCTTATCTCTTCCCTAAGCCTTTCCAACTCATCTACTCCTCTTATCATTTCTTCAGGGTCCAAATGCCTCACAGGAGTGTCCTCTTTAAACCCCTGGCCAGGTTGGGTCGGCCCTCCTCTAAGATTTCCTTCTGCTTCCTGGCTTACACCTTCTTCGGAAGGTTGAGGATTTCCTTCTGCCTCCTGTGGTACAGCTTCTGAAGGGCGGCCTGCCTCTGCCTTTGGCATGTTCTGTGGTTTTCCTTCATTTTCTTCACAAGACTTTTGCATGTTGAGTATTTTTCTGTTATTTCTTTTGAATAAATTAATTCTAGAAAACAAGGAAACAAAACTAGATGCCAGACAAATAGACCAGCCATAGTATGGGTTCCCATAGCGACTGGCCTCTTCTCTTTCAGGTCCCTAATATGTCTAAGTTTTCCAACTAGAGAAAGCTAGGTCCTCAAGCTCAGAACTCCCCTGACTCCACCCCTTCCTCCACCTTCCTTCCCTCCCCGTTTGGCTCCAGCTCCATCTTCCCTTCTCCCGCTCCAGCCCACCATTTCCCAGCAGGCCCTGCTTACAGGCCTCTCCTAGCACACAAGCGGAAGCAGCGCAGAAGCAATTAACCCTCTCCTTAGAGGCCTGTCTCCAATATTCCCGCCCTCCTGGGCTTTCCCAAGAGGTTCCAAACTCCCGCCACTCACCTGAGACCGGGTGGTGCAGTATCTGGCCTCCCCTCCCCCTTCCCGGTCTCTCCTACCTCCCCCGCCCCCGCCCCATTTCCGCTGCAGGCTCTGCAAAGGCCTCCGGCGCTTAATCCGGATGGGGAGAGGCTGTGGCGACCCCAGGATCTGCTTTGCTGTCATCCACACTCCCACTCCCACTCCCGTCCCCACCCGAAGGGACCTGAGGCAACCTTACACTGACCTGCAGGGATCCAGGGGATTTTCCTGCCTCTTCCCTCACTCGATCTGTGTCGCGTCCAAAGACCAAGAGTCCTGCAGAAGGACAGAAGTGCTTGCTGAGCAGGCCAGTACCTGAATCTCTGATCCTTTTCACGATTCTAGGCCTTGTTCATCTAAAGTTGTCCTCTCCTTCCTTTTAAGGCAACCCCGCCCTCCCTCCCCGGTGCCCCCCGGCTCCCTGCAGGCAGGGAGTGGAAGACACATGTTATTTCCCAAATTGTTTCTGTTTCTCTAGGAACCCTCAATTGGTTAGCATTCTGCCTTTCCTCCCCCATCCCCCACCCCCATCAAACAGCCCCAAATCTCCTGCAAAAAATGGGAGTTTGGCGGACTGTAATGTTAGGAAAACAGTGGCGACCCTGACTAGCTTTTGCTCTCTGGTTCCTAGACCTCAGGATCCCCAAGGCAGCGCCCGCTTTTATACTGACCTGAAAGGATCCGGGGCACTTTTCTCCTTCTCCAGCAATACGTAGCAGCTACAGGGAAACAGGCCCTGGACTATAAGGACTTCTGCACACGTCGACTCCTGATCACGTGAGGGTCGCGTCATCAATGAGCTCCAGTCTTCAGTTACCCCTCCCATTTAACACTGCAGTCCGCCCCCTGCATTCCCTCCAGTTGATACTGTCAATCTTTTTTCGTATTTGCCAATCACAGACAATAGAACTGGTATCTTACTCTTGCAGTTGCTATTCGCCCTTCTTGGATTGCCAGGGAGGATCAGCTTTTAGGGGTTAATCGACCATTTCTCCTTCGTTTGGGAATTATCTCCTTCTCTCTCCTGCTTCAAATTCGCCCACCTCCTCTCCTCCAGGAAGACCTACAGTCCACCATTTCCCCTGGAGTCCTAACTAGCATTAAAAGGGGCGAAGGTGGTAGATGGGGGAAGGTGGTGGGTAGAGGCGGCAGGAAAAGAATGTAGGAGTGAGAGTGTGGGATTTTTTTTTACGACTTCTTTTGAATTTTTTAATGTTTTAAGTATGATATTAAATGATCATGATATTTTACAATGATACTTAAAAAAGATGCCTTATAGTCGATATTTGACACAATATGGAGGACAAGATAGTTTTATCAATTTTTAAGACTTCGGAAAAATTTCGTAATGGCTACAAATGAAATGACAGTTTGCACAACATATTGATGTGTTAGAAAAAAATAATCTTATTAAAAGTGCACCTTTAAAAAAAACTGGCTCCCAGATTAATCTGTGGAAAGAAGCCCAGTTTTCTCTTGTTAACAATTTTATATAAATAATCAACTATTTTCTCTCTCTGGCTGAACTCAAGTTATCAAGTGTTAGAAGCCTGATTTTTTCATTGATGACTGATGAATGAATTCCGCTTGGGTTTCAAATGGACTTCAGACAGACCTCTTCTGTTCTCTAGGATCTGGTGCCTTGTTAATCAGATGAGTCCACAGAAAAGCCAGCTTTCCTCAGAGTGAACTTTATTTTGGAACTCAAATAGCTTTCACACATTCAAACATTCAGAAAGGAGAGAGTTCCCTATATCTCACCATTTGGTCCCCTATATCTCACCATTTGGTGTGAGGCTTATTAGGTAGAATTTTCATTCATTCATAGCACTCTTAAGATATTCTGGTATCATTCACTTTGTTCCATTCAAAAAGAGAACTATCAACATGCATAATTGTTATGATCAGAAGCAGAGAGAACATCAGTGCTGCAAAAAAATATTAGTTAAAAGTGGAAAATGATACCCTAACAACTCATAATCTTGAGTACTTGAAGGTGTGTTGTTGCCAGAAATGGCATTCTGGCTAATGGAGTCAGCTGGGGAGTCAGGGAAAGGAGGAAGTAAGGAATCTTTTGCCTAGGATGGTCACAGGGGGATGAGGCAGCCGACAACAAAGCCTGCCATGGGAAAGGAAAGGTTCAAAAAATAAATATTTTTTTCAGGCTTAATGCTTCATAATTTATATTTAAGCATGAATAATTTATTCCACAGTTGAGGGATACATTTTCTATTATTCAAGAGAGAGTTTTCAATGTAAATATAGACAGTGAATTATAAAGATGTAATCATTAACTACGACAAAATGTTTCCATTCTTTCACATGTTAAATGTGTTTATTTATTTTAGAGAGAGCGAGAGAGACAGAGTGTGAGCAGGGGAGGGACAGAGAGAGGGAGACACAGAATCCGAAGCAGGCTCCAGGCTCTGAGCTGTCAGCACAGAGCCCAACGCTCCCACAAACCAAATCGTGAGATCATGACCTGAGCCAAAGTCCAAAGCTTAAACCGACTGAGCCACCCTGGTGCCCCATCAGATGTTACATTTAATGGGGGACAACTCTGATTTTTTAAAAAAATATTATCATGCAATAAAATTGTCCCTTTTTTTGTGTGGATAGTTCTATGAAGTTTAACAAAAGTATAGATTTATGTAATCATCACCACAATCAGGATACAGTTCAGTCACCCCTCCAAAAAAACTCCCTTATGCTACCCTTTTGTAGTCATATCTTACCCCCATCCTTGAACTCTGGCAACCACTGGTCTATTCCCAATTCCTATAGTTTTGTCTTTTGCAAAATGTTATATAAAAGAAATCTACAATATATCACATTTAGAGACAGGCTTCTTTTACTCAGCAAAATGCCCTGGAAAGTCATTTAAGCTATTTCATGTAGCACTGATAGTTCATTCTTTTCTTTTTGCTGAGTAACTTTCTGTTATATGGATGTAACAGTTTATTTGTCCATTTACCTGCACGACATTTAAGTTGTTCCTAGTTTTGAGTAATTATGAAGGGAGCTCCTATAAACATTTGTGTATAGGTTTAGGACATTATTGCCTCACGCCTGACTGTTAAGGGAACTCCTTCTCTGACCTATCTGCTTTCAGTGCCTCCTTCTCCCTTTACAATTTACCTAGCACATTACCATCAAATTCAACTTTACTCTTCCTTATTTTTAGCTTGTTATTCTCCTGCTCGACAGTCCTGGATGGCAACCCCACCATCAGAGAAATAAATCCTACTTTCCTCATCCTGACATTCAACATTGATCAGAATTGATTCTCAGGACCCATGTTCACAACCTTGTCATTACACTTCTCTACTGCATCAAAAGGAACTCTCATTCACTGTGCCCCAAGTATGCCTTCTTCTCTCTTTGTCCTTAACATGCCATTTTCTTCCTCCTGATTGCCCTCCACTTCCTCCTAAATCCTGGTCCTGCTCATTCTTAGGAGCCCAGACTTCATCACCCAGACTCTAAAGCCACCACAACTGGAAGTGATCTCTCCCTTCCCTCTCTATTCTACATACAGGGTTTGTACCTCTTATATTGCCCTTAGTGAAAGTTGCCTTGTACCTTTGCACTTTTCTGTGTATTTGGAGGGAAGGCATATCTAATCAGGCAGATGGTCAGATGTAGTTTGAAGATGGGGAGTGGAGGGAGTGTCAGGCTTCAGCTTACATGCTGCTTGAGTGGCTCTTATAATTTTCAACGGTGCATCTCCCAAAAAACTCAGAGTTTCAGAAGGAGCTGTTTGCAGATTGACTCACAGATGAAACTTCTTTCTGTCTGCACAAAAAAATGGAGAAGTTTCATTGCCTCCTCCTCTGCTTATTCTCCTTACATGTAGTCTGAGCAACTTTGACACCATTTTTAAGGAAATATCGATAGAAAATATTGACCCTGTTTTCCTAAATACTGACGAGAGAGATCGGACACTCACTGGTGTACACTGACAGGAAGATCATACAGGTGTTTACCTTTATTCTTATCCCTGAGCAATTTCAGTGCATCAATATAACACATAGCTACCTTCAAAATTAAATTAATCACAGTAGCTTTTAGATATAAGTAGATTTTTTGAAACCAATATTACACTATATGTTAAATAACTAGAATCTAAATAAAAATTTGAAATAGAAAAATAAATATAAGTAGATACTTGAATATAACAGCATTATATTAAAGTGAAAACTATTTTTAAAAAGGAATGAAAAATGTGCACATATTAATTTAACAATAAAGGTATGAGTTCTAGAAAGTAGATACCCTGAGCTTCTGACCTAATCAATGTCTTGTTTTCATGTACCAAGAGGACACTAGGGATGGCTGCAAAGCCCAAAGTCCTCCAAGTGGTGTGAGGGCAGAAGAAAGGAAGGTAGCATTTTGCCAACCAGGAGCTCTTGTACAAGACTGTGATATCCAGAATATTGTTTTCTATGTTCCCTTTATTTATGTTTTTAATGTTTATTTGAGAGAGAGAGAGAGAGAGCATTAGTGGGGGTGGGGGGGGCAGAGAGACAGAGGGAGGGAGAGAGAGAGAGAGAGAGAGACTCCCAAGCAGGCTCCTCACTGTCAGGCTGTCAGTGCAGAGCCCAATGCATGGCTGGATCTGAACCATGGGATCATGACCTGAGCTAAAATCAAGAGTTGGATGCTTAACTGTCTGAGCCACCCAGGTGCCCCTCTGTGTTCCCTTTAGAAGTCACTTCCATAGTTTTTTGTTCTGAATCTCTATATTCAGGAACTCCTCCTGCATATTTCTTTTTCATTGTTGTTTCAAAGCTCATCCCATAGAAGAGCTTGAGACAGCTATTCCTCTCCTTAACTTCTCTAGCACACTCTGTATGGATTGAAAGCATCCTTCCCAGCATGGCAAAATCTGCTCCACATCCAAAGATTTGGCTGCATAGTGTAGATTCAAGTGGCCACCATATGAGATGATTCGCCCCTTCAGAGCACAAGCAGACATAATACATTGGGTCTTTGTTCTACTGAGAGTAGTCCACTCATGTTCTGTTAAGTGAAACACAGAAAACATGATTTCCAATTAGACTGTATCTGTTTCACAAAGTAAACTCTTCTACCATCCCTCCATACTATATTCCCTGACATTTGGAAATTTGGCATGGATACGTTTCAAAAGTTTCACAAACTACTCAGAATAGCCATTGGCCATGTTCAAGGAAATGAACCTATCTTGAAGCACAACTTTTCATCTCTGCCAGATAATTCTGCCTGCTTCCTGAACTCACAGCTAAATGCTGCACACATTGTGGATTATTGTGGCAAAGAGTTTCTGGTTATCAGGGCATAATGCTTATGAATTGTTGTGAACCTGAAATGCTGTGTCATAACCACTGCCATTTCAAATGTTCCCATGGTATCCATGTTGGCCACAGTTAATAGGAATCCTTGAGTTGGTCTGCTTAGACTTTTAATATGACAGCATGCTCAAGATCCACCTCAGGTAGATTCTTTAGATTGTTTTGCTTAATTAAACCTTGAGATCCATATCTATGTAGAGCCTCTTATTGGGTTCAGGGTAGGCACACATCAGCTGTACTACAGCTTGGGCCAGGCAACCTTTTCCTGTGGCAGAAGCTGAGTTGTTTGAGAGAAAGTGTCCTTGCTAACAGGCTTGGTGCTTTTAAAAATTAAATTTATAATAAAAAGAAAGTTTCTGCTGGCCTTTTGATTCTGCCTACATTACCTGTTCTACATTATCCTTTAGATGCTGTATTTTCCCATCCTAACACTTTCACCCTGTTTTGTTGGCTTTCTACTTTGTATCCCTCCCTTACCTAAAAGTGCCATAAGGACAAAAACTTTATCTGGTTCAACTTTGTAACCACTCCAATGTTGATAGAAACAATTAAGTTGGTGGAAATAATTTAAATCAATATGGGAATGATTAAATAAATTATCCATACTGTAGAAATTGTGTAGATATAAAAAGGAATGAAAAATGTACATATAAGTGACATTGAATTATATTAAAATAATATTTTGGGGGGACCCTGGGTGGGTCAGTCAGTTGAGTGTCTGACTTCAGCTCAGGTCATGTTCTCACAGTTTGTGGGTTTGAGTCCCACATCGGGCTCTGTGCTGACAGCTCAGATCCTGGAGTCTGCTTCAGATTCTGTGTCTCTCTCTGCCCCTCCCCTGCTCATGCTCTATCTCTCTCTGTCTCTCAAAACTAAATAAATGTTAAAATAAATTAAAATTATATTTTTGAGTGAAGGAAGTGGCATAACAGTATTTAGAAAATACTCTTTCATGCACATACACATGATAAATAGATATATGTATGCATAACTAGTTTATTAAGTAGTTCAAATTTTCTGGCATAACATGGAATGGTTTTATTTTTTCAAGTAATTGCTGTCAACTGTAGTCTGTCAAATTCTCCCTTTCTCACTGAATAATGAGTCCATGTAATGACATTTCAGTTTGTTTTCTCAGCTATTTAGTTTCATTCATTAAGAGAGTTTTATTATATGGGTTCTTGAAATTCAGCCTGGTGTATTTTTTTAAAGTTTTTGTTCTGAAATTATTTTAGTTCTAATGAAGACTTTTAAGGATAGTACAAAGAGTTCCCATATACCCTATGTCCAGCTTTGTCTAGTAATTATGTTACATTTATAAAAATAAAGAAATTAACTTTTGTGCCCTACTATTAACTAAATTACAGACTTTATTCAGATTTCTCCAGGTTTTCTACAAATGACTTTTCTCTATTCCAAGATTCAACCCAGGATACAAAGTTAACACATCTTTTTAGTCTACTCTGCACTGTTGTAGTTTCTCAGTCTTCCTTGGTTTTCATGACCTTGACACTTTTGAAGAGTGAGGTATTTTGTAGAATGTTCCTCAATTTGGGTTTGTCTGATATTTTTCTCATAATTACACCAGAGTTACTGATTTGGAAGAAGAATATCACAGAGGTGAAATGCCATTTTCATCATAATATCAGGGTTACATGATATCAATATGACCAATCAATGGTGAAGTTAATTTTCATCACTTGGTTAAGATGATGTCTACTGGGTTTCTCCACTTATAAAGTTACTGTTTTTCTCTTTTTTTACTCTATTTGTTAGAAGCAAGTTACCAAGTCTAGCTCACATTAAAGAGGAGAGGAATTAAGTTCTACCCCCTGGATGGGGGAGTACCAAGGAATTTGTAGATATGTGTTTGAAAACAACCATAGTAGGGTGCCTGTGTGGCTCAGTCAGTTAAGCGTCTGACTTTGGCTCAGGTTATTATCTCATGGTTTGTGAGTCGGGGCCCCATGTCCGGCTCTGTGCTGACAATTCAGAGCCTGAAGCCTGTTTTGGATTCTGTGTCTCCCTCTCTCTGAGCCCCTCCCCCACTTATGCTCTGTCTCTTTCTGTCTCTTAAAAAATAAATAAACATTAAAAAATTTTTAAAAATGAAAAGAAAATAACCATAGTAATTAATAAATAATAGGAGTCAAATAATTTGAAACTATGAAAAATATTCTGTGGATTTTTCCTGCAGCAATTATTACAATGATGTTCTTATGGTAAATTTTTATATCACTCATTTCCTTCTACATTTAATACTTCTAAATTATTCTGTAAAGATTTGTCCTCCCCCTCCCCCGATTTACTTATTGATACAAATCTTTGTTTCTATCACTATGACTCATGAATTTTTAAATCTTTGGCATTATAATTCAATATGATCATTATTGTTTTTGGGTTTTTTCCCCCCAAATTGTACCACCCTTGGCCATAGGGGCTCTTTCAGGTTAGCATACCCTTATCCTTTTTCTGCTTCCTTGCTTTCTGGTACTACAAGATATTCCAGATTCATCTTGTATTTTCCTTTTTCCAATGGCCCAATAATCAGCCACTTCTCCAAGAAATCTTGGTTACTTTTATTGGATAATCATATATAATTAAGATCTGAATGCAAGGTGTATCTGTTGGTAATGGAGTGTCATTGTTTCTAGGACTTCTCAGTTGATAGAGCAAAGAGATGTATGTATACCTGCATCTATTTATTGTGTCTGTATCTCTCCTTCCCTCCTTCTCCCCTCCCCACAATACATACATTCATACTTATACTTATGACTCTAATCCATTATGACAGGTATTAATTTAGCTTTTTCTCCACTTATTTTTAAAGTTTTTTTTTAAATTTATTTAAGTAATCTCTACACCCAATGTGGGGCTCAAACTTGCAACCCCAAGATCAAGAATTGCATGTTCTTCTGACTGAAACATTCAGGCACCCCAGTCCGTCCACTTATTTTTAACTTCTGTCACTGACAGTGAGAAACCTGGTTCTCTTTATATATGATTGATTGATTGATTGATTGACTGATTTAACCCTACTGTATATTTAAAGTAGTTTCAGAATTGTTGTCATTTATATCTGTGGGAAACAAATTTCCCAATAAGAGCACAGAATTTATTTTGTCAGTTCTTTTTGTCTTCATCCTTATAATATACAGCGAAAACACTATTTTCCAAAGCATCTTAGGTCAGCTCTTTTCCCCCCACCCTTTCATAAGGTTAGGGCATTCATCTGTAATACAATGCCTCGGATTTTCATGATTTATATTTTTTTCATCCCTTTGCTTTCAATCTACTTGTGAATCTAAAGTGTGTCTCCTATAAACAGCATATAGTTGGATCTTTTTAAAATTCAGTCTGACAATCTTTGCCTTTCATTTGAGTTGTTTAATTCATTCACATTTGATGTTATTATTGATATAATTGTAATTATTTCTGCCAACTCACTTTTAGTTTGTCATATGGCTCATGTATTTTTTGTTCCTCTATTCTCCCTTTCCTTCCTTTTCCTTACATTAATTGAATATATTTTTTAACTTTTTTTAATGTTTATTTATTTTTGAGAGAGAGAGAGAGAGAGCAGGGGAGGGGCAGAGAGAGTGGGAGACAGAATCACAGGCAGGGCCCATGCTGTCAGCACAGAGCCTGACGTGGGGCTTGAACCCATGAACCATGAGATCATGACCTGAGCCGAAACCAAGAGTTGGACGCTTAACCAACTGAGCCACCCAGGCGCCCCGAATATATTTTAATAAAGAATTTTAGTTTCTTTAATAACATTTTCATTATATTTTTCAGAAGTGTTTCCTTTATGATTGTCCTAGGACTTGGCACATACATCTTAACTTACCAGGATCTATTTCATATTTATACTAACTAAACTCCAGTAAGACATAGAAACATCATTCCCATACAGTCCTATTCCCTTTTTCCACTCATTTTGGTAATATTGTTATACATATCACATCAAAAAATCTTATAAGCCCATCCATTTTTATTATTACTTTACATAACTTTATGTCTTTTATGAAAGATGTGAGAAGAAGGATAGCAAGTAATATTAATAGAATTATGTTAGTCTCCTTATTTATCACTTCTGGTTCTCTTCGTTTCTTCAGAGGTATTTTAGTTACCTTGTGGATTCATGTCCTTATCCTAATACAGCTTTGCTCCCACCCATCTCCTTTGTGCTCTTATTGGCAGATATATTTCAGCTCTATATGTTATAGCCCCAAACAACACATTATAAATGTACTGTTTTAAACAGTTCCTTTTCAAAATCAGTTAAGAGAAGGAAAGGGAAAAATATGCACTTGTACTGTCTTTTAGAATTACATAATTACCTGTATGTGTGCTTTTATTTTCCATGGATTCAAATTACTGTCTGGGGTCATTCACATTCAGAACTAGAGAACTTTCTTTAGTATTTTTTGTAAGGTGAGAATGCTAGCAACAGATTCATTTTTTATCTATTTCTTTATTTTGCCATCATTTTTGAAAATTAACTTTGATGAACACAGAATTCCTGGCTAACAGGTCGTATCTGTGAGCAGTTTGAATATGTTGTTTTCCTTCCTTCTGGCATCCATTATTTTGATGATAAATTAGCTATTAATCTTACTGTGGTTCTCTTATAAGTTAGAAGTTATTTTTCTCTTGTTTTTTTTCAATATTTTCTTCTTGTTTTTGGCTTTCAGTATTTTGCAATGTTGTGTCTGTTTGCCAATCTCTTGTATGTATTCTACTTGAAATCCACTGAGCTTCCTGGATATGTAGATGAATATTTTTCATTAAATCTGGGAAGTTTTCAAACCTTATTTCTTTGAATTTTTTTTCTCCTCCTTTTCCCTCTGCTTTTGGTATTCTCATTATGTACGTTAGTCCAATTAATGCTATTCTATGTTTCCCTGAGACTATTCAGTTTTCTTTTTTCTCTCTTCTTTAGATTACATAAAATCTATGAATCTTAGAATTTACAAATTCTTTCTTCTGCTAGCTCAAATCTACTGTTTGGTTCCTCTCATGAATTTTTTATTTCATTCTTTGTACTTTTCAGAATTTCCACTTGTTTCTTTTCATAATATCTCTTTTTTTATTTTTTTCTACTTGATATAACATTGTTATCATACTTGCCTTTATTCTTTAATCACAGGGTTTTTCATTCTTGAAATATATTTATAGTGGCTACTTTGAAGTTTTTGTTAAATTTAACATCTGGTCACTCTTACAGGTAGTTTCTATTGCCTGCTTTGCTCCCCATACATGGGCATACTTTCCTGTTCTCTGCATGTCTTGCAATTTTTTAGGTAATACATTTTAGCAACTCTGAGTACTTGTGTTCTTCTCTTGGGGTTTATTATTGTTGTTGTTTGCTTGTTTGTTTAGTGGCTGGCTATTTTAGTCATGTCCATTTCTTCCCAGCTATGTTAAGACTCTTTTGTTGTTCCTGAGAGGGCACAGAATTGGGTATGCCCACAGTCACTGTTGTATGACAATGGTTTTGTCAGTTCTCTTCACTGTCTTTTTCCCTGAACATACTTAGCTGTTAAGCTCCACTAATAGCTGGCTGATTGTTCTCTTCTTTTTATTTTGTTTTTAATTAAAAAAAAATTATGTTTCATTTATTTTTGAGAGAGAGAGAGAGAGAGAGCAAGTAGGGGAGGGGCAGAGACAGAGAGAGAAAGAGAGAGACAGAGAGAGACAGAATCCGAAGCAAGCTCCAGGCTCCGAGCTGTCAGCACAGAACCCAATGCGAGGCTTGAACTCATGAACCATGAGATCATGACCTGAGCTGAGGTCAGATGCTTAACTGACTGAGCCACCCAGGCACCCCTGTTTTTAATTTTTTTATTATTTATTTATTTATTTATTTATTTATTTATTTATTTATTTTGAGTGAGAGAGCAGGGGAGGGGCCGAGAGAGGGGGACAGAGGATCTGAAGCAGGCTCTGTGCTGACAGCAGAGAGCCCAATGTGGGGCTCAAACTCATGAACCTAGAGATCATGACCTGAGCCAAAGTCAGATGCTTAACCAACTGAGAAACCCAGGTGCCCTATTGCTATATTGTTTTTGAAACTGCTCTGGGGCATAAATTGCTTCACAGATTTATGGTATGAAATTTTGGCCCCTTTTCAGACATAGTTTTTGATGTCATTGTGTGATGTTTGTTTTGACCCCAATAAGACTCTACTTATCTGTCTCTTTTTTTAATCCTCTGATAAACTAGCTGGCATAATGTTAAGTTACATCTCTAGTTAATGTACTGACCTCCTCTTAATTGCATTTGACCGCAATCTTCATTTCTTATCGTGCTTTCAAACTTCAACCTCTCCACACTGTGTGACAGTGCTTTGGAAAGGGATTGGAGCTCTCTGCTTCAAAGCCTGCCTTTCCCAATGGAAAAAAAAAATCTCTGATACAAGGCTCTGGAGCTAGGGATGGGCACAGTGGCACAATTTGAGTGACACTCCTGCTTTAGGACCTGTGCACTTGAATGGGGATTAAGTACCATCAAGTCTTCTTGACTTGCCTGTCCCAGGCAACTGGGGGCCCAGTATTCTTAGCACACTGTGCTGAAGAGAGAGCTTCTTTCTGATAAATTGGGCCTGGGCAGAAGGGAGCCCTCACCTTTTGGCTACACTCACCTAAAACTTATAGTCTGAACAACAGATTAACTCAAAGCAGTATAAGAAGTTCCTTCTCTCCTGGAAAGATAAAGTGACCCTTCAGATGTGAGCTGAGGTGAGAAGGGAACTGTGCTCTTGGCTGTACCCTTCTGGAGTATAATTTCCATTATGCTGAGCTGGGAAGGTGTAAGCATGGAGAAAGTCTTGGTTCAAATGTCACAGATTCTCATTGTTTTTATTGTTTTAGATTTTTTTAAAGAAATGTATCATTTTTTTCCATTTGCTGTATACCCTTATGATAATTTTCAAAGAATTCAAATGGTTATATTAAAAAATAACTTTCAGCAATTTCACCGGGGAATGGATCCTCAGAGTTTCTCACATTACCATGCCAGAAGTGGAACACCAACCACAGTTATTTTAAATTCCCTGTCTGATAGTTTCAAGACCCATGTCATATTTGATTCTGGTTCTCATTATTGTTTTGTCTCTTCAGAATGTTTTCTTTTCTTGTCTTTGTATTTCTCATAATTTTACCTGAAAACTAGGTAAGATAGTAATTACTGAGGTAAATAGAGTTTATGACTGAAGATGAACGTGTCTTTCCTGCTAAGTTTTTAGTATGGAAGTTTAATCTAGTTAGAAGTTGGGCTTAGTTTGATGTTTTCTTCCCATTGGCTTTGAGTCTTTCCAATTGGCTTTGCAGTTTTCCTTTGCTCTTCTGAGAAAGAATGTTTCTTGCTGTCCTCCACTGTTATTTTTACTCAGTGGTTGTTAGTGTGGTATTGAACAGAGAGGGACAGGCATTCTCTGATGTTCTGATAAGGTCTTCATCTTAGGTAAGCACTGTGAACCTGAGTTTTAGTGATGTAACCTTTGCATGTATTCATGCCTCTCCTTCAGATACAATGCTGAACCTAGCACACATGCCTGCTCCCTCCCTTCATAGAGCTTTTTGTTTTTCTGTTTCCTTTCCCCAACTGCTGTGGGGTTCTACTTGTGCCTTCAAGATATGGGTTTTGTTGTCCTTCTTCCTGCGTGATTAAGTCTTTTGTTTATCAGGGGAGTTTAGTCTGGTTGGGATTTAATCAGTGACTGCTGTCTCAGTCTCTTAGCTGGCATTTTGGAGCAAGCTTTCTCAGATTCTCCCTGATCTTCCCTAGGAACACTTGAAGTTTTTGGAATAAAACCTGAATGTAAGCCCTTTATATCTGCAGCCCTCGGGGACTTCACACACTCATGCTAGCCCTCACTCAGTCTTTAGAAATTCATTAGCATTTTCAAGCCAAATTTTCTTACTGGTCTACATGCTGTTTGGTAGTGTCTATCCCAGATAAGCAGATACTCAGGTCCTATTTCTCCCTCCACAAGTCTCTCTATAGATTTTGTGATAATTGTTTGCCCTGTGAACTCAGTTCTCTGAGAGTTTTAAGAAAAATTGTTATTTTGCCATTTATACAACTTTCTTTCCTGTTGTAGTGTGAGTGCTATTCTTTTTAGCTCTCCATTTGGGGATGAAACCAAAAATTTTCTTGTTCATTTTACAAATTAAATAACACTTGATTTAAGGTTCCTTTTGGTTCCCATAAGAAGTACAAACTCTTGCTCTAGTGGCTTGCAGTGGACAAGGAGTTGATATCTATTCTCAGGAACATTTATTTTCTTATCCCAAAAGTATTTATGGGTTGGGAAGATTGTGAGGGAGAAGCAAAGTAGCTATCTCTTATATGACTATCCTTAGCAACATAGGTCATTGTTTGTTGGCTAAAAGGAACAGGTAATAGGTTCGATAGTCTCCAATGACAGAAACTCTTCATTGTTAGTCATAAGGCTTTGTTGTTTGTTTGTTTTCTCTGTCCTTTTCACTTTTGAAGTATGAAGGAGAATTTTGTAGGGATGGAAATTAAACTCCATACCATAAAATTTTAAAGCATTGCTCCCTTTCAGAACCAGTTACAACCTGGATTTGAACAGATAATTTGAGTTTTGAAGTAAACATGTTGAACCCTTCTCTCAGAGTCTATTGAAATAGCCCCCAGAACAATAGGCATGGGGATGCAGTTAAGACAATTACTCCAGCCAACCTTGCTCCAACTCCCAGAAGGGCCTTGATTGTGCCTGGGCCTGTTTTGGTGGTTTTGTAGTGACATCAGTTCTGTATCTGCCCAGTGCAGTACTTCTAATGTTTGAGTCATCCCAGGCCCAAATGTATAAGAGATCCCAGGCAAAGGGAGCTTAAGAAGGAATGTGATCTTCCAACTCAGGAGAAAACAGGTGTTACCACCTGTCTGAATACCTACATGTACTATAGGAAGAGCCCATGACTTGGAGGCCAAGGCAATCGAGCCGTGAATTGGCATTAAATGTCTTTTAAAGGCATTAATAGTGGAGGAAGCAATGCCATTGTGAGCCTTGCTCTTTAGGTCTGTCATCTGAAAAAAAACATTACCACTATTCTGACATCTTAAAGGATTGGTTGGTCAATAAGGTGAAGATAAGATTCAAATCCTTGTATTTAGGGAAGCTAACTAGTTAAGCATCATCGCCTTAGAGCCAAGTAAACCCAAGTTCCAATATTGGCCCTTCCCCTTACCAGTATGTGACTTTGCATAAGTCATTTACACTCTATGAGCCTCAATTAAGTCACCTATATGGAAAGCATAATAACACCTTTCTCAGAATTGCTTGCCAGAATTGAAGAGTTAGAAATATGAAAAAAATGGGCTGTGAACAGCAGTGATTTATATCACTTCTAGACCACGGTGTGGAAAAATGAGTGTGAGATCTCCATGTATGCTTTTCCTCTGTTGCAGTGGTATCATGATTAGTCTGGATCTCTGGGAAACTAGAGGGAGCAGAACCTGTCCATACCCAATCCTCATGAATTTTCAAAAATAAACCTTTGTTGTGGTAAGCCACTGATGTTTTGGGGTTGGTAGCTACCCTAATGCACAAATGGTCCTCAGAGTTAAACAACAGAATCACTGAAGGCTTGTTACAATACACATTAGATGTGATAAAGCTATATTAGGAGATAGGCAATTGATATGGAGATTGTGATGAGAAGAGAGAACTACTCAATTATGGTATCAGAAAGCCAGTGGATAATGACTAAGTTAATAAGTTAGAAAATAGCTGTTACAAGTCATATATCTGATAAGAGACTTGTAGCCAAGATAAAGAAAGAACTCAAAACTTGACAATAAAAAGGCAAACAACCCAATTTTAAAATTGGTAAAGGATTTAAATAGACATTTCTCCAAAGAGGATATACAAATGAACAATACACACATGAAAATATGCTCAACATCATTAGCCATTACGAAAATGCAAATCAAGACCACAATGGATTCCACTTTATACTAAGATGGCCAAAATAAAAAATGCAGGCAATGGCAAGTGTTAGCAAGGATGTAGAGAAGTTGGAATACTTGAACACAGGATCTGGATGGGACTGTCAAGTGCCACAGTTGCTTTAGGAAACAGTTTGGCAGTTCCTCAAAAAGTTGTACATAGAATTACCGCATAGCATAGCAATTCCACTCCTAGGTATATACTCAAGGAAATAAAACACATATTTAAATGCAAAAAGTTGACATTACTGTATAATATATATGAAAGTTGTTGAGAGGAAATCCTAATAGTTCTCATCACCATATATTTTTCTTTTCTTTTCTTTTCTTTTTCTTTATTTCTTTTTTTGAGGAGGGAGATCCCTGCACAGAGGAGGGGACTTCTCAGGAAGGAAGCTTTTCATCTCAGGTCAGCTCCTCAGGGCTAGGGTCACACCTTGGTCAAATACTATCAAAGTGTGGGGGAGGGCAAGGGCTCAGGGATTGGGGTACACACTCACCTTGCATGGCCCACTCGCACACTCATACAGTCGTGCATCCACTCAAAACTCAGCCTACATGAACCTTCCATGCAACACCATTGCACCACACAGGTGGTGCCGCTCCAGGCCCCTCTCCCAACAGGTGTTTTGTTTTGTTTTGTTTTTTATCATATCTATATGAGATGATGGGTATACAGCTAATTATTGTGGTAATTTACAAATATGTAAATCAATCCACATGCTGTACATCTTAAACATATAGCAATGCATGTAAATTATATTTCAATAAAATGAAAGATTTCAAGTAAAAAAAGAATGGAAAAAACTTTTGGTTCTTTCAGCAGAAATGAATAAGCAGTGTATCACATACTACACACCTGTGTTTACTTTAAAACAGACAAAAAACAAGTACATTAAATTTAGAGTACCTCTTCATAAAAGGAATCAAAGCATTTAAATGAAGTTAATGCAACTTTGGACATAATCATTAGCATGCACTGAGGCTATCTACATAATAAGCTAAGACAAAACCATAATTTCTGTACTTGTAAATATTATATTTTGTCTTCTCAATGAAGTTTATTTTAAAAGGCAAAAAATCCCATGTACATGAATTTTTAGTACTGATACATACTACTATATGGATGAAACTTAAAAACTTTATGCTACTTGAAAGGAATCATATATTGTATGATTCCATATATATGAGATGTCTAGAATATGCAAATCTGTAGAGACAAAGTAGATCATTATTTGCCAGGAGCTGGGGGGAGAAGAGAATGGGAACACCATTATATGCTAATGTGTATAAAGTTCTTTTCAGGGTGATGAAAATATCCTGGAACTAATAGTGGTGATGGTTTCAGAACTCTGCTAATATACTAAAAACCAATAAATTGTACACTTTAAAATTAAGGGTGAATGTTGTGGTATGTGAATTACATTTCAATGCAACTGTTTATAAAGAAAGAAATTGCAGCGTAAGTATATTATTCAGAAATATGGAGATAAATACTAGAAGAAACCAAAAACGTTTATGGTAGTTGCCTTTGGAGGATGAGAATGTGGAATGGCAAGGCAGACTGAGATTTTTAATAATAAACTTTTTGCACTATTGGATTAAAAAAATTTACAGGTATCCATTTGATAAAAATGAGCTAAGAACAAAAGACACACACACAGACATTGTGAGGACAAGTCAAAAGAGATTCTGCTATATTGGATGTGCCAGGATTGTGAATTTTTGACAAGGTAGCTAGATGATTTTAATGCAGGTAGTCTGCTGGCAGCTAGCAAAATTTGAGAATACTACTATATCCAATGTTAAAATCATTTACCAATGAATTGTGATATAATCCCTGTACTGCTGTGTTCCTTTTGGAGTGTTAAGTTTCAGTTGCTAAAAAATGAAATTATGTGCTCAGGCTTACATATTCAATCAGAGACAGAACTGGAGCAAGAATTGAGGCCTTCTGACTTGATAATGTACTGGCTTTTTAAAAAAATTTCTATTATATGTTGTGGGTACCAAAATCAGTAAGATGAATTCTTTGTTTTGTAAAAGGCAAGTCTAATGGGGTAATTATAATGTCTGAAAAGTATATTAATTAAAAATTTACAAAGCATTTTCCCACATTTCTTGTCAGTGTTAAAACTACAGTATAACATGGAAAGAGGGACCTTCTCCACAGTTTGGCAGGGAACATAGTGAGGATTCAACTCAGCAGAGACTCTGGAAATCAAAGAGGTTTTGTTACCTTGAGGATTCCAACCCACCAGCAGCAGTGAGGCCCTTAGGGGAGTGCAGGACCCATGAGAAGAAGCACAGTGCACATCAAACATAGTATTACTCAAGGTAAAGTGGCACCCACCTCTTAGCTTCCAGGACTTATTCCTGACACAAATGAGACTTCCTTCAGCCCTCCCCCAGAGTTCTGTTTCTGTTACTGCAGGTCAGAGGGTAGGAGTCAGCTCAATACAGCTCACATACTCAGTACCTCATCTGATCTTCTCCACAGCCCTGGAAGAGAAGTTTTATCCCCATTTCACAGATGACAAGACTGTTACAGAAATGGATCTGTAATAACTCTCAAGTTAATTCCTCCAGTTTTGAGTCCCAGAGGGAATGTGAATATAACACATCATTCACATCGTGCCAAAGTAATTTTAAGTGTCTCCACTGCCTTCATAAACTCACTGAACTGTTATTTTGATTGCTTTGTATGTGTTTTCCCATTTTTACATCTTTTATTATTTATTTTATGGCAAAAGTAATCTATGTTTTTTCAGGAAAAAAGCAGATAAGAGAAGATAATCTCTTCCATTGCCACTACACAGAGAAAGCCACCATTTCTCTTTTGATATACTCAGTTTTCCCTACTCATGGATGTATTATGTAACTATTTTTTTTTTCAAAAATGGGCTGATGCTGTATATGCGGTTCTGAAAACTGTTTTTTTATTATTATTTTACAATGTACCATGAACATATTTTCCATGCACATGGGTGAAAGTTCCCTACTTAAAGACAGAGTGCTGCAGTTGGGTGAAGGCTGCTGGTAACCGAGAGTGACACCTAAAGCAAAGTATCAGCATAAGGTTAAAGCACATAGCCTGGCAAATGCCTACCAGGGAAAGCAGGGTCAGCAATATTCTCACTAGAGAAATCAGAATTGAAGGCCAAAGGCATTAAACATATGGGACATCTTCTAAGTCCTTCTGGCCCCTACCTCCACCCCTCATTCCTCTGACACCCCGTTGCCCCCTTGGGGCAAAGGGATCCTGTACATCTCTTTGCATCCAATGAAAACCACCCATTTTCTGTTTTTTCCTTAGCTCTTCCTGAGCCCTTGACACATCTCCACATTCTCTCATCATTTCCTCACTGCCCAAGTGCCTTTCCTGTAAGTCCTCCTGATAGTCCTTGGGGGAATCGTCTGTCCCCCTGTCCGTTTTTCTTTTTGCTTTTCTAGGCACATAATCTTCAGCTGGGCGCTTTTCGGCAGCCCGCGACTCACTCTCAGCCTTTGTCAGGGATTCTGGCTTGCCCTCACTGTGTGGTTTTCCCTCATTTTCAGACTTGCCCTGCTTTTCTTGCTTTTTCTCATCTTCTGGTTGTCCCTCATCATCTGACTGTCCCTCATTCTGGAGCTTTCCCTCATGCCCTGGCTTTCCCTTCACTTTCAGCTTTTCTTCCTCATCTGATTTTCCTTCATCTTCTGTATCTACTTCATCTTCTGGCTTTCCCTCGTTTTTGAGGTTTCCTTCATTTTCTGGCTTTCGTTCATTTTCTTTGTAGACCTTTTCCATGTTGAGATTCTCCCTCCTTTGCCTGTCCTAGGAGACAAAAAGGAGAACTTAGGTTGTATAATATAGTTCCTAAAAATATTTGCCTTTATGATTTAGAGTTTTCCTTACCCTACCCAAATTACAGGTGCACTCCTACCTATACATTTTTTCCCTTTCCTCCCCACTTCCACATGTTTACATGAGCCAGCCTTACAGAAACTTTCACAGGTGCTTCTCTCTACATTTAAGTGGGGTGTGCTGAGAACTGTATAAGAGCAGATTTGTCCCTAAACTTTGCTCTGGCCTTAGCAATGCCCAGGACAATTTTAAATGGGTAGTCCCAACTCACACTGACCTGCAGGAATCCTGGCCAGTTTCTTTTTTTCCTTGCCTGCAGTTGTAAGACTTCTAGAACTGCAGATATAACAGATAATGGCCAGTTCTCAGATTTCAGAGCTATTCTAATATCTTCAAGGGGCTTCACAGATGCCATGCCTCTTGTCTCTCACTTCTTTGTTCTTACCTTGGTCCTCACCAGCCATAAAGCACCATGTTCCTTCCCTTAGGGTCCTGACATAGGCCATGTATTCTGAGACTGCAGTAGGGTGGCTTGGAGGAAGGTTGTCCTCCCCAACCTCTGCTCAAGCTTAAGTCACTGCTACTCCCAGGGGTCCTGGGACAGTTACCTTCTCCCACTGACCTGCACTGATACTGCAGGTCTTTCCTTTTCTTGTTTGGGTTGGTGCCTACAACTACCGACCTGAAGACCTATAAAGAGACAAGAGACAGATGGTAAATGAGAAGTGAATGACTGGCAACTGAGACGCTGTTTCTTTTCACACTATAGTTGTCAACACTTTCCCAACTCGCGCCACCCCCCCATCCTTTTCCTTGCTTCCCGGATCCCCCTTTACAGCCCTTCCCTAATACCTCCATTTTCTACCACTGGGCAATGGCAGAGAACAATTATTTCCAAAGAGTTACTATGTTTCTGAATCTTCCTCCCAAATTTATATCTGATTTGTTCTTGCACTAAAATGAGTGAGGTTCAGGACAGTGATGTTCAGAAGGCAGATCCTGCTGGGCTCAGGTATCTGCCTTCCCAACCCCCCACTCCAGGGTGCCCACATAGCACAAAGTCCATCACGTTTCTGAAAATGATGAAGATAGAGTCAGGAGGCAGGACTGAAACGTCCAGAGCATTCCTGACACCCCTTGCCTCTCTACATACGAAGAATACCACGTTTTCCTACAATGCAAGAGACAAATTATTTCCAAATTCAGTAGATTTGGCTCATCTTATCTCCTGTTAGTGTTCTTTAGTTTAGAAGCCACTCCTCCCCAACAGGGAGCTGCAGACTGAACCTCTGTCTCCCTTCTTTGCAGCACCTCCTCCCCCCTCCCCCGCTACCTGCAGGCCATCATTTTCGGCTACAAAATGGACGGAAGTTGGAGAAAAGATGCAAATAACACAGGCCCTCCCCACCTTTGGCTCACAGGCTGTGCCATCCTCCAGCTGCTCGGCAGAGATCAGGCTATTTCCTCCTCATCGTCATCCCCCTCCCCCGGCCGTCTCCGCCAGACGTCTCTGGATAACCTGCCTCCTAGGAGATCCCAGTTGGTACCCAGTCTCAACCCCTTGTCCCTCTCCACCTCCTCCCGCCAAGCCCTGGATTTCTTGTACCAAATATATACCCATTGGGAAAAGAAGGGATAGAGAGAATCCAGTCCTGGACCCGCTCGGGTCTTTGCCTTTTGCCATCCCCCACCCCAGGGGTCTGCAGGTGCCTGTGGATTTGTAGCCCTTCCAGAGAGATGCCTCCGTCTCCTCACATTTCTTTCTGCCATAAGCCCACATTTATCCGGGGAAATAAGAGTTGGTACCCAGACCTCTCCCTGAACACTCATACAATTTCCTGCGCCAGAATGAATGGTGGTGGGAGGGGGTGGCATCTGGAAAGCAGACAGGATCCTTTGTAGCCTCTATCAGTTACCATCCCTACCCCAGTGCACCACCCCCCGCCCCCCGCAACTTCTCCTCTGGTTGTACCGACCTGCAGGGCTATAGGGCAGCTGCCCTCTGTCCCTCAGTCTGAAATCTTTCTCCACGGAAATAGGGAGCTGGTACCTGGAGGAGAGGGACTTCTGCACACGTAGGCCTCTGATCACGTGAAGAAAACGTCACCAGTGGGCTCGGGTCCCTAGTTCCCCTCCCACCAGCAGAAAGTGCGTCAGGAGCCAGCCCACTTCTTCCCTTCACTAGCCCCCTTCCGCCTCGCTCTGCTTAAGTCCCCTCCTCTCACCGTTTGAGCCCCTGTCACTCATTTTGGTCTTTGCTATTCCCAAAGATCAAATGTGGCCCCTTCTCCCTGTGGTATGTGTTTGTTCTGTTTTATCAAGGAAGAGCTACATTTTCTCCTAGCGCAACTGGTCACTGGTACATTTCTGAGGATTGTTTTTTCTTTCTCTCCTTTGATCTCAGAGCACCTACCCCGTCCCGTCAATCTACTCAACTTAGCCACTGATTTTCGTTTCTCCTCTCCTCCAAATCTTCACATAACAGGTACATGATGGATTGCCAGGTAGGGAAACAGATAGTTGAAGTGGGGATTTTATTTTCTTCTAAATATTTTTTTTCAGTTTTATTTAATTTGCTCCCCTCAGCATGGGTTATTCTTATAAGCAAAAATTAAATAAAGCTATTTTCATTTGGGGCAAAGAATGTGTTTAGGATAGAAAAAAAACCAACAAGTTTCCAAAATTAAGTTCATTGCATTAATTTTTACTGTATGGAAAATGGCTTGAACTGGCTATACACAAAATATTTTTTTGTAATTTTCATAAATAGGTAGTTCTTCCATGTTCTACTAAAAATACATGTATTTATTGTGCCTAAACAATCACTGAGTGTTAAGTAGACTTGCTGAAATCTGATGGCGGACACAATATCAATCTTGAACATTTGGTCCATGGCTATTTTCATTCAGAAGTTTAGCTGTTGTGGAAAGGCGGCTGAGGATCTGAGGGATGCAGATATGGTCTGATTTTCCCTGCCCTTCCAAGAAGCGGGGAATATGCAGTTTCCAGATCCCCTTCTCACCTTCCAGAGCCTCTCATCCTTTGCATTCAGGCACCTGACTATTGCTTACTCCAAAACGAACATGGAGAGATGACCATGGTAGTGACCTGAGTAAATGTCTTTGGATCCTTCCCTCCTTCTTCCAAATTCTCACAGAAGTAAGTCAACCCCAGCAGAGATGGGAATGCTATCCTAACAACTGAAAACCAAGACACATCCCTTCCAGCCCCCTGCAGTGGAAGGTTTCTATAAAACCCAGAGAAATGATTGCTTTAGGGAGAGCCTCCATACCTGCCTGTTCTCTGCCCTTATTCAGAGTGTCCAAGTGGAAGTTTCTTTGACCCTGTCTGCTGCCTACTGCTTGACTTAGGAGGTGATGCCTGATGGGTTTCTAAATTGCAGTATCTTCACCAGAGCACCTAGGAAGCACCAAAGCACCTTGCATGCTGCAAGGTGTCTGCTTCCCAGTTCATACCCATCCTGTGCCCTCTGAGCCAGGTTTGGTTCAGTGTCTAAGGAAGTCTGACATGGTGACTGTACTGATTTACGTAGACCATGCATTCTCAACTGATGAAGTCTTGGACCACCTAAAATGGTATGCAAGGTTGCATATGCTTAGAAAGTACTAGAGTATGTGCACTTATGAAAAGATCTGTACCTAGGAACCAGAGAAACCCTGATACATGAGCAGATTGACATCATGGAAAAGCAGAAGCTACAGGTAGAGAAAAGATATAGAGGAGATGGAGAAGAAGCTACTTGGGAGTGAGAAAAGGAAAAGACAAATAGAAGCTGACCTATGTTGGGAATGCAAATTGGTGCAGCCACTCTGGAAAACAGAGTGGAGGTTCCTCAAAAAATTAAAAATAGACCTACCCTATGACCCAGCAATAGCACTGCTAGGAATTTACCCAAGGGATACAGGAGTACTGATGCATAGGGGCACTTGTACCCCAATGTTTATAGCAGCACTCTCAACAATAGCCAAATTATGGAAGGAGCCTAAATGTCCATCAACTGATGAATGGATAAAGAAATTGTGGTTTATATACACAATGGAGTACTACGTGGCAATGAGAAAGAATGAAATATGGCCCTTTGTAGCAACGTGGATGGAACTAGAGAGTGTTATGCTAAGTGAAATAAGTCATACAGAGAAAGACAGATACCATATGGTTTCACTCTTATGTGGATCCTGAGAAACTTAACAGAAACCCATGGGAGAGGGGAAGGAAAAAAAAGAGGTTAGAGTGGAAGAGAGCCAAAGCATAAGAGACTCTTAAAAACTGAGAACAAACTGAGGGTTGATGGGGGGTGGGAGGGAGGGGAGGGTGGGTGATGGGTATTGAGGGCACCTTTTGGGATGAGCACTGGATGTTGTATGGAAACCAATTTGACAACAAACTTCATATATTGAAAAAATAAATAAATAAATAAATAAATAAATAAATAAATAAAATGAGAAAAGGAAAAAAAAAAAAATCCTAGAAGCTGACCTATGTTAAAGTGAGAGCACTTTCTCCTTGGATTCCAGCATTCTTAACTAGAGAACCGTCTTAATCCTCTGGAATTATATTCAAAATGATGTGCATGTGTGTGTGGTTGGGAGCGATATGTACATTGTTACCGGGTGTGTATATTTGCCTAGGATAGGATCCACTAGTATCATAAGATGTTCAGACGGGTATGCAATATAAAAACAAGTGAAGGCCAACTGCCCTAGAGAATATACTTTTATAAATATCTTTTTTTTCAAATAGGACTCTATTTTTAGGAGAAATTAACATAACATAAAAATTAGTTATTTTAAAGTGTATAACTCAATGACATATAGTACATTCACAATGTTGTGAAACCGTCTCCTCTATTCCATTCCAAAATAATTTGCATTAACTCTGAAGGAGACCCCAAACCCATTAAGCAGTCACTACCAATTTTTCCCTTTTACTGGTTCCTAGCAATGACTAATCTGCTTTGTCTCCATGGAATTATCCAATTTAGATATTTCATATAAATGGAATCATGCAATATGTGACCTTTCATGTTTGGCTTCTTTCACTTAGCATAATATATTCAAGGTCCATTCACATTGTAGTATGTATAGTATTTCATTCCTTTTTATGGCTGAATAATATTTAATTGTATGCCCATATTGTATTCTGTTTAGCCATTCAATATTGATGGATATTTGGGTTATTTCCATGTTTCTACCATTATAAGTGCTGCCTTAAACACTTCTGTATAAGTGTTTGTGTGGGTGTATGTTTTTATTTCTCTTGGGTAATATTTAAGAATGGAATTGCTGGGTCATGTGGTAATTCTATGTAAAACTTTTTCAGGAACTGCCAAACTGCTCCACAGTGGCTGCAACATTTTGCACTCCTACCACCAATATATTAGGGTTCCAATTGCTCTCCATTCTCAAAGACAACTGTTAATTTTCACTTTTTTTATTTTTGCATTTTCCTAATGACTAATAATATTAAGCATCTTTTCTTGTATTTATCAGATATTTATCGATCTTCTTTGGAGAAATATCTATTCAAGACCCTTTTCCATTTTTTAAATTGGCTTGCTTGTCATTTTCTTATTGAATTATAAGAGTTCTTCATATATTCTGGATACAAAACCCTTTTCAGATATATGATTTGCAAATATTTTCTTCCATTCTGTGGATTGCTTTTTTACTTTCTTGAAAGTGTCTTCTTATCCACAGAAGTTTTTAATTTTTATGAAGTCCAATTTATATGTTTTTCTTTTTTGTTGTTCTTCTTTTTGATGTCATATCTAAAACTTCATTGCCAAATTCAAGGACATGAAGATTTATACCTTTGTTTTCTTTCAAGAGTTTTAAAGTTTATCTCATATATTTAGCTCTTTGATACATTTTGAGTTAATTTTTGTATATTGTGTGAGTTTATTTTTTTAAATGACTTTATACAATTTAAAGGTTCTTTTGATTGCAGAACACAACACACTGTCACAAAAATAGATAGAAGGCAGAACCCTTTGTTACTTATAGCTCCAAAAGAGAGAAAGTTAGTTGCCAAGCAGAGCTACAGGCATTACACCTGAATAACAGCTAGTTGGATCTCTCAAGGGCAGTTTATGTATTACAAATTAGGTGGGGCTAGCTACATTTTTCTGGACCTTTGAGGATTGGCTAATTTGAATAATTTCTCAGGCTCCAGGGCATAGAGGCTGTTCTTAGTTGTCTGGAACCTGGCCCATGGGCTAATAGGGCTTGTGCATAGTGTCCCAGAGTGTGAATGCATGATCTGGGAAGTGGTAGAAGTGTATACTTTATCATCTGTTCATGAAGGGCAACTAACCAGCCTCTAGCCAGGGCCTCACAATTGACTCGACAGCATTTTTACAAAAATAAAATAAAATAAAATAAAATAAAATAAAATAAAATAAAAATAAAAAAGATGATGTAGTTGATGACTAGATGTCTTGACATCCATCTTGAACTCCATTGTTGGGATATTTGAGTGGCTCAAATAGTAAAAAAGATTTACAGAGAGCAGGACATAAGTTGCCTTAAACAACATAAAAGACCTTTTATTATGAGAATAAAAAGGAAGAAAACAAGTAGAAGAATAAGAAGTTCTTATAGGCCAGACATAACCAAGGTAGATGAGGGGTGGTCTAGGAGGTAGTTGCCTCATGAGGCAAGCAATAATCTCCATTAATTTTTAAAATGGCATTAATAGTTATAACTTCTACAAGATTTCCCCTTTAGATATGGAAGTGTAGAAGTATACAGTATACCTTTTGGCAGAGAGAAAAACATATACCAGGGTCATGAACTAAATAAATAATGAACTGAAGAAATGTAATAGAATCCCCAATATCAAAGAAAGAAAAACAATAAATATATTGTGTTCAATTTGTCAGTATTTTAGGAAAGACAGCATATAGGCATTGTTGAAACGATGGTCTCCGTGTCTGAGGTGAAGTCTTCCCCTGTTTAGAGAGCAAAGTCATCTCCAATGTAAGATCTTTGACTGGGACCATGTTATCTGAAGAAACATCATTTCCAGTGGCAGGCTTCTGGATTGGGGTGATGTCATCTAGGATGTGGGACTGTGGTATTATTTACAAGTAGATACCTACTCGGGTTGATGCAAGTCATGTTTTCATGGTTCTGGTATTATAAGGAGGCTGGGATGTGTGTAGACTCTAAAGGCAATGTTGGGCCTGGAAGACTGACTTGCAAATTTCTTTTTTAATTATGATAAGTTATCATAATATAAAATTTTCCTTCTTAACCATTTTTTAGTACACATATCAGTGGCATTAAGTACACTCACATTGTTGTGCAACCATCACCACCATCCATCTCCAGAACTTTCTTTGTCTCCCCAAACTGAAATTTTGTACCCATTAAACTAACTCCCCTTGCCCCACTCTCTTTATGCCCTGGCAAGCACCATTCTGCTTTCTGTCCCTAAGTGTTTGACTACTTTAGGGATTTTGAATAAATGAAATCACGAATCTTTTTCTGTCTGGCTTATTTCACTTAGCATAATGTCTTCAAGTTTTATCCATATTGTAGCATGTGTCACAATTTCATTCCTTTTTAAGACTGAATAATGTTCCATTTTATGTATATACTACATTTTGTTTATCTATTTATCTGTCAATGGACATTTAGGTTGTTTCCAACTTTTTCTCCCAGTTTATCGAGAGATAATTCACACACATTAGTGTATAAGTTTAAGATAGCATGATGCTTTGATTTACATATATTGTGAAATGATTACCACAGTAAGCTTAGTGAACATTCATCATCTCATACAGGTACAATAAAAAAAAGAAAAGAATTTCTCCTTGTGATGAGAACACCTAGGATCTACTCTCTTAATAACTTTTCTATAAATCATACAGCAGTGTTAACTATAGTCATCACACTTTACATTACATCCCCATGACTTATTTATTTTATAAATGGAAATTTTTACCTTTTGACCACTTTTCTACAATTTTTCCCTCCCCTCACCCCCACTGCTGGTAACCACAAATCTGATCTCTTTTCCTATGAATTTGGTGGATTTAATGTATGTTATCAATGTTTTATAGCTTTCAATGTGCAGGTCTTGAATATCTTTGCCAAATTTATCCCTAAGTATTTCATATTTCTGATGCTATTGTAAATGATATTGTTTTAAATTTTAATCTGGCTGTTCATTGTTGTACAGGACTGAATATTTTCCCCCAAAATTCATGTCTACCCAGCACTTCAAAATGTGATCTTATTTGTAAATAAGGTCTTTGTGGATGTAATTAATTAAGAATTGAGATGAGGGGTGCCTGGCTGGCTCAGTTGGTAGAGCTTGGAACTCTTGATCTCAGGGTTGTGAGTTTGAGCCCCATGTTGGGCATAGAGATTACTTAAAAATAGAATATTAAAAAAAAGAGTTGAGAAATATCATAGTGGCTTAGGGTGGGCCCTAAATCCAATGGATGTATCCTTAGAAGAAACAAAGAACACATAGACAGACATACAGAAGAGAAGCAAAAATTAGAGTTAAAGTTGCCACAAGTCAAGGACTGTCTGAGGCCACTAGAAGCTGGAACAAGTAAGGAGGGATTCTTTTCTAGAGAATTTCAGAGAGAACATAGCACTACTTACACCTTGATTTGGACTTCTGGCCTACAAAACTATAAGAGAACACATTTCTGGGTGTTTTTTTTAAGCCACCAAGCTTATGGTAATTTGTTATAGCAGTCTCAGAAAATTAGAAAAACAACTAAATTTGTATTTCAATCTTGTATCCTGCAACCTTTCTGAACTTATTTATTAGCTCAAGTAGCTTTTTATATATTACATAGAATTACTACATAGATAATAGTTTTCTAGGAGTATTTTCTATTTCTTCCTTTGCAATCTGTATGACTTTTATTTCTTTCTCTTATTGTACTGACTAAAACTTCTGGTATAATTTTAAATATAATTTATGAAAGTGTTTATTTTGCTTCGTTTTTCATCTTAGGTGGGAAACATTTAGTCTTTACATACACATCATTATGTATAATTTTTGTAGATGTAGTTTATCAGGTTGAGGAAGGTCTCTTCTATATGTGGTTGCTGACTATTTTAATCAGTAATAATTCTTTCAATTTTAGCAAATGTTTTTTCATCACCCATTAAGATTATCGTATGTTTTTTTCTCTTTTATGTTAACGTAGTGAATTACAATGATTTTCTAATTTAACACTATCTTGAATCCTTGGGATAAACCTTACTTAGTAATGGTGTATTATGTTTTGTATATATAACTGAATTTTAAAAAGGGCAGGTGCCTGGATGGCTCAGACAGTTGAGTGCCTGGCTCAGGTCATGATCCGAGGGTCATGGGTTTGAGCCCCATGTCAGGCTCTGCACTGAGTGTGGAGCCTACTTAAGATTCTCTCTCTCTTGAGGAGAGCACCTTTTGGGATGAGCATGGGTGTTGTATGGAAACCAGTTTGAAAATAAATTTCATATTAAAAAAAACATAAAAACAACCAAAAACCAAATATTCTCTCTCTCTCTCTCCCCTGCTCATGCTCTCTCTCTCTCTCTCAAAAAAAAAAAATGAACATATATGTTCATGAAGGAGATTAGTTTATGGTTATCTTTCCTTGTAACATAATTGTCTGGTTAGTTATCCGAGTAATTTTAGCCTCATAGGGTGAGTTGGGAGCTATTCCTTCCTTTTCAATTTTCTAAAAGATTTTGAATAGAATTGGTATTATGTAATTCCTAAATGTTTGGTAGAATTACCAGTTAAGCCATCTTGACCTATGGTTTTCTTTAGAGGAAGTATTTTAAATAAAATTTCCATTTACTTTCATGGTGAGCATAGCTTAATGTATAAAATTGTCAAATCACTATGCTGTATACCTGAAACTAATATAACATTGGATACCAAAAATACTTCAAATAAAAAACTTTTTTTAAAGATTTCTGTTTATTTAATAGGTATAGAGCTTCCTTCTATTCTAATATGTATGTTCAGTGCTATAAATTTCTGCCCAAGTGGTGCTTTTGCCACATCTCACAAATTACTATTTGTTGAATTTTCATTTTCATTCAGTTCAAAATGCCTTATAATTTCCTCTTTGATTTCTTTCTTTGGTTATTTAGACATGTGCTGTTTGATGTTAGTTCAAATATTTGGGATTTTTCCAGATATCTTTCTGTTATTAGTTTCTCATTTAATTCCATTTTGCTCAGAAAACATATATTTTATGATATGAATCCTATTAAAATTTTTGAAACTTACTTTTTGGCCCTGAATATGGACTATCTTGGTAAGTGTTCCTTGTGCAAATGAAGCAAAGGTACATTCTACTGTTGTTGGTGGCAAGTTCTACAATTGTCAACTAGATAAGTTGTTTCATAGTGTTCTTCAAGCCATATATGTTCTTGCTGATTGTCTACTTGTTCTATCAATATTTTAGAGAAGGTGTTGAAATCTCTGACTGTAATTGTGGATTTGTCTGCTTCCCTTGCAGTGCTATCAGTTTTTCCTTCATCTATTTTAAAGCACTGTAACATGTGAATGTTAACGATTGCTATGTCCTTTTGACAAACTTAGCACTTAAAATTATGTAATGACTTTCTATAACTGTAATATCCCTGGTATTATTACTATTTTTTTTAAATATTTATTTTCAGAGAGAAAGAGCAGGGGAGGGGCAGAGAGAAAGAGGGAGACAGAGAACCTCAAGCAGGATTTGCACTGTTTGTATAGAGCCTGATATGGGGTTCAAACCCACAAACTGTGAGATCATGACCTGAGCCAAAATCAAGAGTTGGATGCTTCACTGACTGAACCACCCAGGTGCCCCATCCCTGATACTATTCTCTGCCTTGAAATTTATTGTATCTGAATCAATATTGCCACTCAAGCTTTGTTTTGATTGATGTTAAGATTGCTCATTGTTTTTCCGTTCCTTGTAATCAATTTGTATCTTTAAATTTAAAATACGGTTTTTATAGGCAGCATATATTTGTCTTCCTTTTATATACAATCTGATAATATCTGGTTTATATTTGAGGTATTTAGACAATTTACATGAATGCAATTATTGATGTTGATTTGTTTGGGCTTAAATCAATCATCTTGCTATTTGTTTCCATTTGTCCCATCTGCTCTTTGTTCTTTTTCCTCTAACATTTTTCATTGACTATTTGAAGATTCCATTTTATCTCATATGTTGGCTCATCAGCTACAACTTTTTACATGATTGTTTTAAGGTTTATACATTTTTAACATTTCAGAATCTACCTTCAAGTGATATTAATGTATAGAATAAGAACTTCAAAATCCTGTACTTCTGTTAACCCTCTCCTGGTCTTTGTGCTGTTATTGACATACCTTTTACTTCTACATATGCTATAAATCCTACAATACACAGTAAGCTGGGGGCAATTAGAAGGCTCTTATTTCAATTAACTTTCCCAACTCTCTGACGTTAAATAACTGAAAACTGTTGTTTCATGTATTTTGTCCCGGTTTTAGTTGTTTCAGTTAGGGAGGTAAATCCATACCGTTATTCCATTTTCACTTGAAGCATAAATATGGCTTTGTGTTTTAAATGATAGTTAATCATGAAGGATTTATTTTGCCTCTAACCAAAGTTTCCTATGCTACCTGGACTCCTGTAAGAGTCCAGTGTCTGTGTATTCTCCCTGCTCTGCCTGACTAGAAAGTTCAAATTGCACTGCTTTCTTTGGTCACATGGTGGCCTTTAAATTTATTTTCTGAATTTCCTTCAATTGAATTGAATTTTTGAAAACAAACAGTAATTATTTTTATTCAAAAGTTATGAAACATTATTTGCATTATTATCTCAATTTAAATAAGGATTCCAAGATGTACATACTTGTTTATCAGTTGCTGAATACCAGTAAATCCATACTTACTTTGTTGAATTTTTCATTCACCAGATACCTACTAGATGTGCATGATATGCTAAAACTCCAATGGCCCACCACATATCTATATCTCAAGCCTCTTTCTTGCACATCCTTTTTTTTTTTTTTTTTTTTTTTTTGAGAACCAGGGTACAATCCCTAATCTCACTGCCTTCTCTTTATTAAAATTTTTAGGCACTTATGGGAATAATTTGTTCTTCTTTTCATGGACAATGGCCAGAGGGAGAAAAGGAGACTCACTACACAACACATAGAAATGATATAAATGGGCAAATATATGTCTGTTTCCCTTGAGGGAACCTAATGCTCTGTTTCCTTACTGGCTTTCGCTCACTTTCTGCTGGTTGTTTGTTACCTGAACGTTGTATAGGGAGCCTAACCACTCACATACTACTCCCTCAGATGTCCCTTCAGATCCAAACACTAACAACCAAGGGAAGCTGGTTAACAGCAGGGTCTCTCTTCAAAGACTAGGATCCTGAACTGATCCTTCTCTGAGGTTAACAAGGCAACTTGGATCTGCCTTACATGGAAGAGATGTACATTTTTCTAGGCATATACATGCTTAAACTTCTATTACAGTATGGCATGAGTTCATATGTGAGCTTCCACTTTTTCTTCAAGGCTGAAGAATATCCTTAGGCCAGTGAATCTAGGATGCTTCTGTTTTCCAGAAAATCTGGTGCTAATATTAACAATCAAGTTTAGGAAGTATGGTAGGGCATATGCTTATCTGTTCATCAGTTCACCTGCCCTTTCAACTCTAGCTTTTCTCTGTATGAACTTGTCTTGCATGAATGTGCCTTATATCTCAAGCACCTGGAGGAGGGAGGGCTTTGGAATTGCTTAGGCATCTGATTCATGATGTCTGGGGGTTGCCGTTACATGGTTTTCACCTGCCTATCCATTTTTTCCTTGGGTTTCATAACTGCTATTGTGACATTATATTCCAGAGCAGGGGTTAGCAATTTTTTTCTGTAAGGGCTAGATAATAAAATATGTACACTTTGCGGGCAGGCAAAACTGTTTCTTTCACAACTATTCAACTCTGCCACTGTAGTGCAGACAGTATGTAAATTCCTAAGTATGGCTGTATTCCAATAAGAACTTATTTATGGACACTAAGATTTGGATTTCATATAATTTTTACATGTCAAAAAATATTCTTGATTTTTTTTCAACCATTTAAAAACATGAAATTTATTCTTAGCTCATTGGACACAAAAATAATAGGCCAAATCTGGCTCTTAGATTGTGGTTTGCAAACTTCCATTTTAGAATCTGAACTTCTTTAAATTTTTTTATGTTTATATTACTTTTGAGAGAGAGAGAGACAGAGAGAGAGAGACAGAGAGACAGAGAGAGAAGGAGCAGAGAGAGGGAGACACGAGATCCAAAACAGGCTTGAGGCTCCAAGCTGTCAGCACAGAGCTCGATGTAGGGCTTGAACTCACAAACCGTGAGATCATAACCTGAGCTGGAGTTGGTGTTCAACAAACTGAGCCACCCAGGCACCCCTAGAATCCTAACTTCTAAGTTTATTTCCACAAGACTGTCTTCATATATAATATATATTTCACCTACATAGCACACTCCAAGGCAACTTCATTTCCCAAGTTCTATTGGAACTTAAACCCAACAGTCCTCCAATGGACTTCTCATAATTACCCACATTTGGGTATTCGTTGACATAATCTCCTGGCATTCAACTCAATGTAGGTTAATTCTTTATATTCCTAAATTTCAGGGGGCTGGAATGAGGAGGGACTGTCTCAGACTGAAAGTGAGCTGTGTTCCCTTACACATCCTGTATAGTCTAATGAACTAAGGGGGTTTCTTAGGAAAGAACTACACACCTACAGACATAGAGAACTAGACAGATAAGGTCTTTTCATGAAGCTAAAAAAGGAGAGGGAATTTACACTTTTATAGAAGAGTGAGGATTCACTTTATTGAGTGTTCTAGAAAAAAAAAATCAGTGGGATTTCCTCACCTTGAGGACTCCTGAACTGATGTACTCAGGGGAGAAGATGGGAATGGGGCACAGTAGCAGAGGAATGGAAGTACTTACCTCTTAGTCTACTAGACTTGTTTGGGAGTATAGGGAAGAACTGGCTTTGGAAACTTCCTCAAATAGCTGAAAGGGATATCTAGAGTTGGGTCATGCACACATTCCAGTGGGAACAAGAACTTGGAGAAAGCTTACACTTATTGCTTCACCAAGTACACACAGCAGCCCTTGGAGTTATCATCATCCTTCTGATGAGTATGATTTTTAAAAAGACGTATCTCTTATCACTATTAGTTTATACTTCTAAATAGAAAACCAGAGGTAAGCTAAAACAGATTCTGTCACAAGTTTTTGTGTAAGTGCCCACATTGTTTTTAAAGGTGGTTAAGCTCTTTCATTAGTAATGTGTTTAGTTCTGAAATGAAATATAGGTAAGAAAATTAAAATTATTCATAATTCTACCATAAAGAGATAAACACTTTAACTTTTTACTTTATATATTCTTAGACTGTCTTCGTATACAAAATATAAGAGATCTGAAATAGAAAAGAATACAGAGAATGCCTTTTTAAACTGCTTTATTAACTTCACAATATATAATGAGCATCTTGCCATTCAATAGGGTAAGACTCCCTTGCTGACAGAATCTTACACATTGGGTCAAAATACAATATTCAATCAGAAGTGGTCATAGGAGACGCACAAGAAACATGTTAACACTAAAAGGTTTACAACAAAGGTACACTGAAAACATATAAGTTTAGGTAGGTGTGTTTTCCTATTAACTTCAGAGAAAACATCAGAATTCAAGGCATAAGACAAAACTCATCATGATGGTCATGGTGAGGGGGGTCAGTACTAACTGCCCGCAGACTGTAACTGAATTGTTTTTCCCTCAGCTTTTCCATCAGCTGTCTCACCTCCTCCCTAATCCTTTCCATATTCTCTTCTCTCATTCTTGCCTGTGGCTCTCCAAGCCTCTGAATCATGTCCCATCTATACTGCAGGATGGGCTGCCTAACACGGAACCGCCTACGATTTACTCTAGGCACACAATATTCACCAGCTTCCAAAGGGTGGACCAAGGGCTCTCCTTTATTTGCAACTTGCTCCTCTTCATTCTTTTTTTTGTTTTCCTGGTTGGCATTTTCCATGTGGAGATTTTTTACTGCTTGCTCGTCTTTGGACGCCATTGCTCCTAAGAGACAAAAGAAAGAGAAGGATTTATCAGGACTGATCAGCACCGAGGACAGAGGCCCTACTAGGCACATTCCAAGATTCAGCCCTGGATCTCTTAGGCCTTTTTAAAATTTCATTTTTCCCACCTGAGAGGCTCCCTACGCCCTCTAGGGGGCCCCCAGTAAGAGCCCTACCCACTCCCAGCCGCTCCTCTCCCCTCCCTCGCGCAAAGCCCACCATTTTCCCTGCCGATCCAAGCCCAGGCCTCTGCGGGCACCAAGATGGAGGACGGGCTGTTTGGTGGGGCGGGGGATTTGGGGGTCTCAGGGCTTTCCACACGTTCCCCCCGCCCCCCCCACTGTCCCCCACACCGACCTGGGCCTATCCTTGCAGTCTCCTCCTCCCGATTCTAGCCGCGAGTGCGCCGCTGCGACACTTAGACCCGCACACCTGCAGAGGGCGGGAGTAAGGGAGCGGGGACTGATGCAACCAGCGCTTGGGTCCAACCCGTCGCCACCCAGCCCTTCCTAGGCCCCGGGACCCTACGGCCGTCCCACCCCTACGCCAAGACGCCCCATGCCCCGCGCAGACCACCATTTTCTACACCAAGAAGGACGCGGGCGGGGCCGGGCGTGCAGGAGGCAGGTGTTTGCAAAGGGTCGTTGCCTCACAGCGGTCCAGCCTTCCACCCTACCATTTTCTGCGGCCAAACGCGGTCCGCAGCTGGGCGTGAGGCTGCGGTCCTTCCGCGGCTTCGCCCTCGGGCAGCTGGGACCCGAGGAGGGCTCCGCGGGCCGCGTGGGCTCTCCCACACCGAGCCCAGGGGACGCTCCCCCTCCTCCGGGTCCCTTACCTGCTCCCCCTCCGCCTCCTACCCTTTGGGGGTGCCCCTGTCCCGCACGCCCTCAGGGCCACCGGGAGCAGGTACCGAGAAGGGAGCGAGCGCCGGCCCAGTCTGACGCTAGAGCTAGGCGCTCGAGTCACCGTTGGCAGGTCACGTGAGGCCTTCGTCACCGCGAGCGGCACTACCCCCATCCCGCGCCCTTTGCTGCCCGCTAGGTGGCGCAAAGCTGATTGGTCTGCGCACCTTCCCTCTGCCGCCTCGTCCTTCGAAGCAACTCCAGGCTGGGCTCTGTGACTCTCCCTCTTTATATATTCCTGGGCTTTTCTCTGCTTGCCTGGTAAGGGCAGTATCTTCTCAGGGGTCTGTTGACCACTTCCAGTTCTTCTCTGGGGACTTGCTTCTTCCCCTTCTTTGCTCCAAGGATATGCTTTCTTCCACTTGCTGTCTTTTCTGCTACTAGTGCTCTCTCTCCATTTTCCCTCCACTTTTAAAATGTGTAGAAGAGGGGTGCCTGGGTGGCTCAGTCGGTTAAGCTTCCGACTTTGGCTCAGGCCATGATCTCATGGTCCGTGAGTTTGAGCCCCGCGTCGGACTTTGTGCTGACAGCTCAGAGCCTGGAGCCTGTTTCAGATTCTGTGTCTCCCTCTCTCTGACCCTCCCCCGTTCATGCTCTGTCTCTCTGTGTCTCAAAAATAAGTAAACATTAAAAAATTTTTTTAAATGCGTAGAAGAGATGAGTGAGGAAAAGAGCCCAGGAGAGTGGATTTTTAAAAATTCTTAATATCTGTTTTGTTCTTTTTATATTAAATCCTCCCAAATCAATATACTTTAGTTATTTTTATTTGAAAATAAGAATTAAAGTTGGGGGGGGGGGGGAACCCAACCATCTGTCTCTTCTGATAAGTCATTACATAAATATAGACTATACAGCCAGCTTCTTTTTTAGAACTTGGAAAAAAACAGGGCAGCTGATGGCTCCTCTTGTTAGGGGCCCCTAGATACCTGAAGCCCTTGCATGAGGTGAGCCAATTAGACCGTAGTGCAGCAGAGTCTTAATGAATTTTCAGAACTAAAACAATATCAAATATTAAAATTCCTTCATAAATTTAAAGTTCAAAAAGCAGTAAGTTTTTATTTACAAATCACATGATCATGTATTTAAAGAATCCTAAGGGATCTACAATAAGCCTACTATAGAACTAGTACTTTAATTTAGTGGGTTTGCAGTTATAGATAGATATTATAAAAATCCATTGTATTCCTGTGTTTTAGTGATGAATAATTGGAAATTGAAATTATTATCTATATATAATTATAATGATAAAATATATAATTTCATGATAGCTTCCAAAAAAGGTGAAATACTTAGGTATAAATTTGAAAAAACAAGGTCCTGGATCAGGAAATACAATACTGGTAAGCTAAATTCTCTCCAAATCAATCTATAAATTTAGTGTATTCAAAATCAAAATTTCAGCAGCCATATTTGTATACCTTGACAAAATTACCCTCAAATTTATATGTAAACGAGAAAGACCTAGTATAAACAAAATAATTTGAAAAAAAAAAACCCACAAATGTGGAGAATTATACCATTTGATTTATAGACGTAAAATGTAATAAAAGTAGGGGTGCCTGGGTGGCTCAGTCGGTTAGGCATCCGACTTTGGCTTAGGTCATGATCTCCCTGTTTCTGAGTTCGGCCTGCATCGGGCTCTGTGCTGACAGCTCAGAGCCTGGAACCTGCTTCAGATTCTGTGTCTCCTCCTCTCTGCCTCTCCCGTGCTCATGGTCTGTCTCTCTCTGTCTCTCAATAATAAATGAATGTTTAAAAAAAATTAAAGATGTAGTAAAAGTAGAGTAGTAATGGAATATACATAGAAATTGAATTTAAATTTAAAAATTTCTGCTCTATGAAAGATATGGTTAAGAAACGAGGTGGGAAACCAAGAAAAAAATATGTGTAACCAACAAAATGTTTGTGTCCAGAAAATATATAAAGACCTTCTAAAATTCAAAATAAGGCAAGCAATGCAATGAAAAATGATCAAAAGATTTGAACAAGCATTTCAGAAAAGTACATGTACAAATCACCAAAGAGCTCATGGAAAGATGCTCAATGTTATTAATCATCAGGGAAAAGTAAAACAAACAAACAAAAAAAACCAATTAAATACCACTACACAACCATCAGAATTGCTAAAATTAAAAAGTCTGACAATCCCTAGTATTTTAGAGGATATGGAAGAACTGGAGCACTCATTCCTCATTCATTGTTGATGAGAAGTTCAACCATTTTGAAAGACTTTTTGACAGTTTCTTTAAAAGTTAAACTTACACTTACCATAAGTCCAAGAAATTTCACTCTTAGGAATTTTCCCAAACACAATTCAAACCATATTTCCTCAAAAATATTTGAATAAGAAATTTCATGGCAGTTTCATCTATGATAGCCCCAGACTGGATACAATCCAAATGTTCATCAACCAGGAAATGTATAAACAAATTGTGATATAGTCATATGTTAGGGTACAGCTAAGGAATAATAAAGAACAAACTGCTGGTACAATCAATAGCATAGATAAATCTCAAAAAAAAAATATTATACTCAGGGAAAGATATCAGACACAAAAGAGTGCTTTCTGTGTGATTCCATCTATATAAAGTTTGGGAAGAGGCAAAATTAATTTATATTGATGTAAATTGGGTCAAGTCAGTGTTTGCCTGGCTTGAAGGTTGGAATTATTTTTTTAATTGTAAAAGGAGCATAACAGAACTTTCTCAGCTGAGGGAAATGTTCTGTATCTTGATGAGGTAGTGACTCTACTGGCTAATACATTTGTTGAAATCATTGAACTGTATAGTTAAAGTGTATGTATCTTATTGTTTGTAATTATATCCTGATAAAATTATATCCTGATAATTATATCCTGAAAAAATCCTGATAAAATCCAGGATAAAAAATCCTTATTAAAAATGAAATATCTGGGGGCGCCTGGGTGGCGCAGTCGGTTAAGCGTCCGACTTCAGCCAGGTCACGATCTCGCGGTCCGTGAGTTCGAGCCCCGCGTCAGGCTCTGGGCTGATGGCTCGGAGCCTGGAGCCTGTTTCCGATTCTGTGTCTCCCTCTCTCTCTGCCCCTCCCCCGTTCATGCTCTGTCTCTCTCTGTCCCAAATATAAATAAAAAACGTTGAAAAAAAAATTAAAAAAAAATGAAATATCTGGAAATAAATCTAATTAAATAGTTGCAAGACCTCTACACTAAAAATTAAGAAATAATTTTGAGAAACATTCAAGAAGACCTAAATAATTATAGAGATATGCCTGGTTCATGGATTGAAGGATTAAATATTTTAAAAGTTTATTTATTTTGAGAGAGTGGGGGAGGAGCAGAGAGACAGGGAGAGAGAGAATTCCAAGCGGGCTCCGTGGTGTCAGTGTAGAGCCTGATGCAGGGCTCAAACTCACGAACCCATGAGATCATGACCTGAGCCAAAACCAAGAGTCAGATGTATAACCAACTGAGCCATCCAGATGCCCCGAAAGATTCAATATTTTATAGTTGTCAATTATTCCCAATTTGATGTTTACATTCATGCAATCCATATAATTGGTCCCAATTTGATGTTTAAATTCATGCAATCTATATAAAAATCTTGGCTAGTTATTTTTTGTTGACAAGCAGATCCAAACTCTGTATATCAAAATGCAAAGAACCAAATATAGCCAAGGTAACAGTGAAGGGAGCACCGAGACTTCCACTTCTAGATACCAAACTTGGTACAATGCTATAGTGAGTAAATTACGAATAAATAGCATATTGTCTAAGAGATTAACATATTTGTGTACACACATGCATGCACAGACCTATGAAACATACCTACACATGTCACTTGATTTATGACAAAGATGACAGTGCAGTGAAGTGGGGAAAGGATTTGTTTCCCCAAAAAGTGGTAGCACATCAGCTGGATATCTATATGTGAAAAAATGATGTTGACTCCACCCTAATTAACACACAAAATAAACACCCAATGAATTGCAGATCGAAGTGGGAAAAGTAAAAATGTCATTCTAATGTAAAATACAGAGGAAATCATCTTCATTACTTTGGAGTAGGCATTATTGGGTTTTTTAAAGTTCATTTATTTATTTTGGAGAGGGAGAGCACGTGTGAGCAGGGGAGGGGCAGAGAAAGACAGAGAGGAAGAATCCCAAGCAGGTTCTGTGCATGAACTGTGAGATCATGACCTGAGCCGAGATTAAGATTTGGATGTTTAGCCAACTGAGCCACCAAGGCACCCCTAGAGTAGGCAGTATTCTTAAAGAGGACACAAAAAGCACTAATTATGAAGGATAAAAATGATTGCAAATTGTACTTTATTAATATCAGAAACTTCTGTTCATCAGGAGACCATTAAAAGAATAAGGAAGCAAGCCACAAACTAGGAAAGACATAAGGAACACATATATCTGACAAATGACTCATATCTATAATGTATAAAGAATTCTTACAAATAAATTTTAAAAGACAGATAATTCAATAGAAAAATGGGCAAACACCTTAAAACAATACTTAAAAAAACCCAGAATATCCTAATATCTAATAAATTTGTGAAAATATGTTTAACTTCATCAGTTTGAAGAGAAATGCAAGTTAAAACCAAAATGTGATACCACTATACACCCCCCACCCTTTCTAGGGATGCCTAAAATAATAAAAACTGAAAATGTTAAGTGTTTTATGAGGTTGTGGTACAACATAAATTCGTACTACCACTTTGGAAAACTGTTTATCACAGTATATAAATGTAAACATATGTACACTTTATGACCAAGCAGTTGTACTCCAGATATGCCTATAATAAAAATGTGTATTGGTTTACCAAACAACATTTACACATGTTTATAAAAGCACATATTATGTTTCCTGAAATTAGACATACTCAAATGTCCTTCTTCAGGAAAATGTATAAGTAAATCATATATTTACACAGTTGGATGTAATTCAGTAATAAAAATGTAAAAATTATGAGTACATGTAATATGGATGGATCTCAAAAATATAATGTTGAGATATAAAAGTCAGAGTGAAAAAGAATAATGTGTATGAGTTTTATGAGTTTAGGGTAGGCAAAACTATGATGTTAGAATTCAAGGTAGTGACAGCCTTGAATAATGACTGGAACAGAGCTTCTACAGTGTTGGTAGTGGTCTGGGGTTTTGTTTTGTTGCATTTTAAGTGTTGGTTAAGTAGTTTTAGTTTGTAAAACTTCACTGAGCTAGGTATTCATGATTTGGTCACTTTTACATATGTATTTTATACAGTATTTAAAATTTTCCTTAATGCAAAACAAACTGACACAATTCTTCTCATAGTAAATTGTTAAACCTCAAAAAAATTATCACACTATTGGTGGGTATGTAATTTGATATATTCTTTCTGGAAGGCTATTTGACAGTAATTATTAAAAGTCTTAGAAATTTTCATACTGCTTGATGTAGTCATTTAATTTTTTAGATGCTATTCTATTTTTAAAAAAATTATACATGTGTTTAGAAATTTATAAAGATATTCATTGTAGCAAAACAAATATGAGGAAAATAATGGAAAACATAAGCAAAAATATAAACAAAATGAAAAAAATAAGCAAATATGGATTAGTTGGCTTAAACATATCATTGCCTATTTGTATAATTGAGTTCTATAAAACAAGAAAAATACACTATATATATAATGGAATACTATTCAGCCACAAAAAAGATAAAAATCTTGCCATTTGCAACAACATGGATGGAGTTAGAGAGCATAATGCTAGGTGAAATAAATCAGTCAGAGAAAGATAAATACCATATGATTTCACTTGTCTGTAGAATTTAAGAAACAAAGCAAAGGCACAAAGGAAAAAAAAAAAAGAGGGAAACAAGCCAAGAAACAGACTTTTAATTTAGAGAATAAACAGATGGTTACCAGAGAGGAGGTAGGTGGGAGGATGGGTGAAATAGGTGATGGGGATTAAAGAGTGCACTTGTGACGAGCACCAAGTGATGTACGAAAGTACTGAATCACTATATGTACATCTGAAACTAATATAACACTGTATATTAACTATACTGGAACTAAAACTAAAAACATAATTAAAAATTAATTAAAGTTAATAAAAGAAAGAAAATGTGCTATAAAGGGGTATTTAATGATTAAGAAATCTTTTCATGATTTACACTTTAAATAATAGAAAAGTTGATTAAAAACAGTGTGCTCAGTGGAATTCTAATATACATGTATATACATATATACATAAACATAGACTGTAATAAATAGAATATAATCAATCCTTATTTCTGAATATACTTATATTGTCAATATTAAGACAAAAAACTTCTTTTTTTTAAGACATTTTTTTAGGTAAATCTCTACACCAGACATGGGGTTCAAACCCACAACCCCAAGGTCAAGAGTGTGTGCTCCACTGACTGAACATGTAGGCACCCCCAAAACAAAACAAAAAAAAATTCTATACATAAAACCACTAGAAACAAAAATAGTAAATAACAAACTAGGAAACATGTGCAGAACATATATCATGAATTCATTTTAACTTCATTTTTCACGTCAGAAAAAAAGTGATGAGGAAAAATCCTTCCTTTCACTCTATGTGGAAAATCTATCACTTGCTTCCCAAAATTGTTTAGGATACAGGATAAGCCACTATAATATACAGACCCCCAAAATACAATGGTTCAAACAAGAGAGAGAGAGGAAAATATATTTTTCTCATACAAAATAGTCCAGAGATAGAAAGGGACTTCTGGGCAGGTGGATTTGTCTGCTGTGTGAGGTCAAGTGCTTTCTATTTTCCAGGCCTGTTATTTCCTAGAGTGTTGTACATACACTTTGAATTCTAGGACACAAGAAGGAGGAAAGAGAAATTATTAGGCAAACAATTTCCTTTTAAAAAGTGATACAGAAGTTGCGTGCTCCACATAACATATTTCATGGTATAGAATTTGGATGCAAAGACGTATTTGGCTGCAAGGGAGGCTGGGGAATGTTAGTTTCCAGTTGTCTGATGAAGAGTTCCTTTAAAACTTTGGGGAAGGGAGTCCTATTACTTAGAAGAAGATGGAGAAAGTTGTTACTGGGGAAAATTAGCCATATTGACTAAACGGAGTAATAGCAATAAGGTTACACTCATCAGTCAGACTTTGGCAAAGTTGTTCATTTGGAATACATTCACGCACAACTCAGTTTAGTGCAAAGCATAAGGTTTTCTCTATTCACGTCTAAGAAAAATCAACTGATTGAATATCATTGTAGTATAAAGAGAACTTGACCATCCATATGTACTATAACTTTTGATAGAGTAACAGTATTTTGGTGAACATCATTGATTATTTCCTTAGGATGGATGCTTAAGAATGGATTTGTAGCCTCAATGGGGCAACTATATTTTTTTTTAAGTTTATTCATTTTATTTTGAGAGAGGCAGAGAGAAGAGGGAGAGAAATAATACAAAGCAGGCTCTGAGCTCTCAGCATGGAGCCAGATGCAGAACTCAATACCACGAACTGTGAGATCATGACCAGAGCGGAAATCAAGAGCCAAATGATCAATTGACTGAGGGACCTATATTTTATTTTTTTAATTATTTTTATTTTTTTTTATTTTTCAATATAAGAAATTTATTGTCAAATTGGTTTCCATACAACACCTAGTGCTCATCCCAAAAGGTGCCCTCCTCAATACCCATCACCCACCCTCCACTCCCTCCCACCCCCCATCAACCCTCAGTTTGTTCTCAGTTTTTAAGAGTCTCTTATGCTTTGGCTCTCTCCCACTCTAACCTCTTTTTTTTTTTCCTTCCCCTCCCCCATGGGTTTCTGTTAAGTTTCTCAGGATCCACGTAAGAGTGAAACCATATGGTATCTGTCTTTCTCTGTATGGCTTATTTCACTTAGCATAACACTCTCCAGCTCCATCCACGTTGCTACAAAGGGCCATATTTCATTCTTTCTCATTGCCACGTAGTACTCCATTGTGTATCTAAACCACAATTTCTTTATCCATTCATCAGTTGATGGACATTTAGGCTCCTTCCATAATTTGGCTATTGTTGAGAGTGCTGCTATAAACATTGTGGTACAAGTGCCCCTATGCATCAGGACTCCTGTATCCCTTGGGTAAATTCCTAGCAGTGCTATTGCTGGGTCATAGGGTAGGTCTATTTTTAATTTTTTGAGGAACCTCCACACTGTTTTCCAGAGTGGCTGCACCAATTTGCATTCCCACCAACAGTGCAAGAGGGTTCCCATTTCTCCACATCCTCTCCAGCATCTATAGTCTCCTGAATTGTTCATTTTGGCCACTCTGACATGTGTGAGGTGATATCTGAGTGTGGTTTTGATTTGTATTTCCCTGATGTGGAGCGATGTTGAGCATCTTTACATGTGCCTGTTGGCCATCCAGATGTCTTCTTTAGAGAAGTGTCTATTCATGTTTTCTGCCCATTTCTTCACTGGATTATTTGTTTTTCGGGTGTGGAGTTTGGTGAGCTCTTTATAGATTTTGGATACTAGCCCTTTGTCCGGTATGTCATTTGCAAATATCTTTTCCCATTCCATTGGTTGCCTTTTAGTTTTGTTGGTTGTTTCCTTTGCTGTGCAGAAGATTTTTATCTTCATAAAGTCCCAGTAATTCATTTTTGCTTTTCATTCCCTTGCCTTTGGGGATGTGTCAAGTAAGAGATTGCTACGGCTGAGGTCAGAGAGGTCTTTTCCTGCTTTCTCCTCTGGGGTTTTGATGGTTTCCTGTCTCACATTCAGGTCCTTTATCCATTTTGAGTTTTTTGTGAATGGTGTGAGAAAGTGGTCTAGTTTCAACCTTCTGCATGTTGCTGTCCAGTTCTCCCAGCACCATTTGTTAAAAAGACTGTCTTTTTTCCATTGGATGTTCTTTCCTGCTTTGTCAAAGATGAGTTGGCCATACGTTTGTGGGTCTAGTTCTGGGGTTTCTATTCTATTCCACCGGTCTATGTGTCTGTTTTTGTGCCAATACCATGCTGTCTTGATGCTTACAGCTTTGTAGTAGAGGCTAAAGTCTGGGATTGTGATGCCTCCTGCTTTGGTCTTCTTCTTCAAAATTACTTTGGCTATTCGGGGCCTTTTGTGGTTCCATATGAATTTTAGGATTGCTTGTTCTAGTTTCGAGAAGAATGCTGGTGCAATTTTGAATTGAATGTGTAGATAGCTTTGGGCAGTATTGACATTTTGACAATATTTATTCTTCCAATCCATGAACAGGGAATGTCTTTCCATTTCTTTATATCTTCTCCAATTACCTTCATAAGCTTTCTATAGTTTTCAGCACACAGATCTTTTACATCTTTGGTTAGATTTATTCCTAGGTATTTTATGCTTCTTGGTGCAATTGTGACTGGGATCAGTTTCTTTATTTGTCTTTCTGTTGCTTCATTGTTAGTGTATAAGAATGCAACTGATTTCTGTACATTGATTTTGTATCCTGCAACTTTGCTGAATTCATGTATCAGTTCTAGCAGACTTTTGGTGGAGTCTATCGGATTTTCCATGTATAGTATCATGTCATCTGCAAAAAGTGAAAGCTTGACTTCATCTTTGTCAATTTTGATGCCTTTGACTTCCTTTTGTTGTCTGATTGCTGATGCTAGAACTTCCAACACTATGTTAAACAACAGCGGTGAGAGTGGGCATCCCTGTCGTGTTCCTGATCTCAGGGAAAAAGCTCTCAGTTTTTCTCCATTGAGGATGATGTTAGCAGTGGGCTTTTCATAAATGGCTTTTATGATGCTTAAGTATGTTCCTTCTATCCCGACTTTCTCAAGGGTTATTATTAAGAAAGGGTGCTGAATTTTGTCAAAGGCCTTTTCTGCATCGATTGCCAGGATCATATGGTTCTTATCTTTTCTTTTATTAATGTGATGTATCACGTTGATTGATTTCCAAATGTTGAACCAGCCCTGCATCCCAGGAATGAATCCCACTTGATCATGGTGAATAATTCTTTTTATATGCTGTTGAATTCGATTTGCTAGTATCTTATTGAGAATTTTTGCATCCATATTCATCAGGGATATTGGCCTGTAGTTCTCTTTTTTTGCTGGGTCTCTGTCTGGTTTAGGAATCAAAGTCATACTGGCTTCCTAGAATGAGTCTGGAAGTTTTCCTTCCCTTTCTATTTCTTGGAATAGGTTGAGAAGGATAGGTATTATCTCTGCTTTAAACATCTGGTAGAACTCCCCTGGGAAGCCATCTGGTCCTGGACTCTTATTTGTTGGGAGATTTTTGATAACTGATTCAATTTCTTCGCTGGTGATGGGTCTGTTCAAGCTTTCTATTTCCTCCTGATTGAATTTTGGAAGAGTGTGGGTGTTTAGGAATTTGTCCATTTCTTCCAGGTTGTCCAGATTGTTGGCATATAATTTTTCATAGTATTTCCTGGTAATTGTTTGTATCTCTGAGGGATTGGTTGTAATAATTCCATTTTCATTCAGGATTTTATCTATTTGGGTCATCTCCCTTTTCTTTTTGAGAAGCCTGGCTAGAGGTTTGTCAATTTTGTTTATTTTTTCAAAAAACCAACTCTTGGTTTCGTTGATCTGCTCTACAGTTTTTTTAGATTCTATATTGTTTATTTCTGCTCTGATCTTTATTATGTCTCTTCTTCTGCTGGGTTTAGGCTGTCTTTGCTGTTCTGCTTCTAGTTCCTTTAGGTGTGCTGTTAGATTTTGTATTTGGGATTTTTCTTGTTTCTTGAGATAGGCCTGGATTGCAATGTATTTTCCTCTCAGGACTGCCTTCATTGCATCCCAAAGCGTTTGGATTGTTGTATTTTCATTTTCGTTTGTTTCCATATATTTTTTTATTTTCTTCTCTAACTGCCTGGTTGACCCATTCATTCTTTAGTAGGGTGTTCTTTAACCTCCATGCTTTTGGAGGTTTTCCAGACTTTTTCCTGTGGTTGATTTCAAGCTTCATAGCATTGTGGTCTGAAAGTATGCATGGTATGATCTCAATTCTTGTATACTTATGAAGGGATGTTTTGTGACCCAGTATGTGATCTATCTTGGAGAATGTTCCATGTGCACTCGAGGAGAAAGTATATTCTGTTGCTTTGGGATGCAGAGTTCTAAATAGATCTGTCAAGTCCATCTGATCCAATGTATCATTCAGGGCCCTTGTTCCTTTATTGACCGTGTGTCTAGATGATCTATCCATTTCTGTAAGTGGAGTGTTAAAGTCCCCTGCAATTACCACGTTCTTATCAATAAGGTTGCTTATGTTTGTGAGTAATTGTTTCATATATTTGGGGCTGCCGTATTGGGTGCATAGACATTTATAATTGTTAGCTCTTCCTGATGGATAGACCCTGTAGTTATTATATAATGCCCTTCTTCATCTCTTGTTACAGCCTTTAATTTAAAGTCTAGTTTGGGGCGCCTGGGTGGCTCAGTCGCCTAAGCGTCCGACTTCAGCTCAGGTCACGATCTGGCAGTTCATGGGTTCGAGCCCCGCATCGGGCTCTGTGCTGACAGCTCAGAGCCTGGAGCCTGTTTCAGTTTCTGTGCCTCCCTCTCTCTCTGACCCGCCCCCATTCATGCTCTATCTCTCTCTGTCTCAAAAATAAATAAACGTTAAAAAATTAAAAATAAATAAATAAATAAAGTCTACTTTGTCTGATATAAGTATGGCTACTCCAGCTTTCTTTTGGCTCCCCGTAGCATGATAAATAGTTCTCCATCCCCTCACTCTCAATCTGAAGGTGTCCTCAGGTCTAAAATGAGTCTCTTGTAGACAGCAAAGAGATGGGTCTTGTTTTTTTATCCATTCTGACACCCTATGTCTTTTGGTTGGCGCATTTAGTCCATTTACATTCAGTGTTATTATAGAAAGATATGGGTTTAGAGTCATTGTGATGTCTGTATGTTTTATGCTTGTAGCGATGTCTCTGGTACTTTGTCTCACAGGATCCCCCTAGGATCTCTTGTAGGGCTGGTTTAGTGGTGACGAATTCCTTCAGTTTTTGTTTCTTTGGGAAGACCTTTATCTCCCCTTGTATTCTAAATGACAGACTTGCTGGATAAAGGATTCTCGGCTGCATTTTTTTTTCTGTTCATCACATTGAAGATCTCTTGACAATCCTTTCTGGCCTGCCAAGTTTCAGAAGAGAGATCAGTCACGAGTCTTATAGGTCTCCCTTTATATATTAGGGCACATTTATCCCTCGTTGCTTTCAGAATTTTCTCTTTATCCTTGTATTTTGCCAGTTTCACTATGATATGTCATGCAGAAGATCGATTCAAGTTACGTCTGAAGGGAGTTCTCTGTGCCTCTTGGATTTCAATGCCTTTTTCTTTCCCCAGTTCAGGGAAGTTCTCAGCTATTATTTCTTCAAGTACCCCTTCAGCACCTTTCCCTCTCTCTTCCTCCTCTGGAATACCAATTATGCGTATAACATTTTTTTTTAGTGCATAACTTAGTTCTCTAATTTTCCCCTCATACTCCTGGATTTTTTTATCTCTCTTTCTCTCAGCTTCCTCTTTTTCCATAACTTTATCTTCTAGTTCACCTATTCTCTCCTCTGCCTCTTCAATCTGAGCTGTCGTCATTTCCATTTTGTTTTGCATTTCGTTTAAAGCGCTTTTCAGCTCCTTGTGACTGTTCCTTAGTCCCTTGATCTCTGTAGCAAGAGATTCTCTGCTGTCCTCTATACTGTTTTCAAGCCCAGCGATCAATTTTATGACTATTATTCTAAATTCACTTTCTGTTATATTATTTAAATCCTTTTTGATCAGTTCATTAGCTGTTGTTATTTCCTGGAGATTCTTTTGAGGGGAATTCTTCCGTTTGGTCATTTTGGATAGTCCCTGGAGTGGTGAGGACCTGCAGGGCACTTCCCCTGTGCTGTGGTGTATAACTGGAGTTGGTGGGCGGGGCAGCAGTCAGACCTGACGTCTGCCCCCAGCCCACTGCTGGGGCCACAGTCAGACTGGTGTGTGCCTTCTCTTCCCCTCTCCTAGGGGCAGGATTCACTGTGGGGTGGCGTGGCCCATCTGGGCTACTTGCACACTGCCAGGCTTGTGGTGCTGGGGATCTGGCGTATTAGCTGGGGTAGATAGGCAAGGTGCATGAGGGCGGGAGGGGCAAGCTCAGCTCACTTCTCCTTTCGGTGATCTGCTTCAGGAGGGGCCCTGTGGCAGTGGGAGTGAGTCAGACCCGCCGCTGGAGGTGCAGATCCGCAGAAGCACAGCGTTGGGTGTTTGCGCGGTGCAAGCAAGTTCCCTGGCAGGAACTGGTTCCCTTTGGGATTTTGGCTGCGGGATGGGCGATGGAGATGGCGCTGGTGAGTGCCTTTGTTCCCCAACAAACTGAGCTCTGTCATCCTGGGGCTCAGCATCTCTCCCTCCCTTTGTCCTCCAGCCTTCCGGCTCTCTGAGCAGAGGTCTAACTTTTGACCTCACAGATGCTAAGTCCCGCTTGGTGTTGGAACACACTCTGTCTGGCACCTCTGCTTTTGCAAGCCAGACTCGGGGGATCTGCTCGCCTGGCAAGCCGCCCCTCTGGCCTGGGTCCCTCCCACCAGTCTGTGTAGCAAGCACCGCCTCTCCACCCTTCCTACCCTCTTCCCTGCACCTCTCGTCTGCGCTTGGCTCCGGAGACTCCGTTCTGCTAGTCTTCTGGAGGTTTTCTGTGTTTTTTAGGCAGGTGTAGGTGGAATTTAAGTGACCAGCAGGACTTGCGGTTAGCCCAGCGTCCTCCTACGCTGCCATCTTCAGTTAGGACAGGAACCTATATTTTAAATGCACATGCCTGAGTTCCATAAAGAAAGGTTAACATATTTGGATTCTATTACCTGGAAACAAGTGAGAAATCCACTGGGGAAGTTCGGAGCACAGATTTATTGATTTCATGTCAGAAAAAGTTTGCCCTGAACCTGCTTTTAAATCATAGACCATCAATAGATTTAAGCACCTCTAAAGGAGGAACAAGTGGGCTTGTACCCACAAAGCAGCATAAGACAGGTCAGAGTGATTAATGTTAAGGATGGGGGCTTGGGTTCAGTCAGATAGTTCTTTTCTCTGTTTCCAACCTAACTTCTAGATCTTTCCCATGTTCTGAGGCCCAGGTCAATGTCCTTTTCCTCCTTGAGACTTTCTCTATTTCAGGCCAACATGGCCTTTGCTTTCTTGTAGCTTCTATTGGCCAGAAAGTTCACCCTTTAATATAGCTATCTCCAAATAGTCTCATGTGAAAGGCTATTTGGCCTAACCAGAGACAGTATATTTTTCACCAATGTTGTGCCTTTCTCTGAGACCTAGCCCTTAACATTAAGAGAACACAAAAAAGTGCTGGGCATGTGAAAGTTTCTCCCAAATAACTATTGACTCATCAGTGAACAAAGATGGGAGAAAATATGGGAACATTTGAGACAGTCCGCATTCTAAAACTTGGGTTAGTTCCTAGATTCAACATCAACTAGTGTGTATCCATGGACACCTTACTTAAATTTCTCAAAAGAAGAGAAGGAGAGGAGAGTGGGAGGAATATCAGAGAATTGTCTGCCCTAGTAGTTCAGATGAAAGGTCATGAGGGCCTAAAACAGCAAAATGACAAATTCAGCTGTCACATTGAAGAAAGATAGAGGCTTACTGGCTATAGACGGGGTGAGAGTCAGACAAGGCTCTAACATTTCAAGATAGAGCAACTAGACAAATTAATAAGGCAGGTTGGGTTAATTAGTGTTAAGAGCACAGGATCTCACTCAAAAATGACTATAAAATATCAACAGAGACTTGAAAGTCAATTTGGTCGCCATAGACCTGTAGTCACCAAATGATGTCTGGGTAGGGCAAAGTGTTAGAGTCAATATTTTAATCTCTTGGATATAGTTGCCAATTTGCAGGAATTAGAATAAAGAGGATCAAGTTGAACCATAAGTAAGCAGTTAGCAAAATCTAGACTCTAGGAAAGTCTAGAAGTCAAACAGCCCAATTTCTTCCATAGATAATGGGTAAGAAATAGAAAGAAATGGAGATAAAACCTGTACATTAATAGAGACTTTAAATAAATATAGCACCATTTTCTAAAGAAGACTAAACTATAATATCCAGATATGCACACTTGGAAGATAAACCATAAAGAAACCAAAGAAAGTGATTACTACAAAATTTAGGACAGTGGTTACTTTCAGGGTAGAAAAGCCAGGCTTCCATTAGGATGGGGCATATGGAGGAGCTTCTGGAGTGGCTGGAAATTTTACTTATGAAGTTTTATGTATGTATGTATGTATGTATGTATGTATGTATGAAGTTTTATGCTCTGAGTTATAGTTAAGAGTGTTCACCTTATACTATTTCACTAATGTTTACATTTTTAATGTTTCTAGGTTATATTTTGTAATAAAAACTCTTTAAAACTTACATGATTTCTTTTTATTTACATGAATATGACCTAAGACACCTTTTCAAAAATCATTACATAATAGCAAGGGTAATGATGGTGAGCTCTTAGAGTCTCCTTGTGACTTCATGACAAACAAGATCAGGGTTGTTAAGAATCCTATTGTTTGGATTATCTCAGTGGTTTCCTAGTGTATGTTAATTCAGGATTATCTGAATTTCTTTGTCCTGCTATTCCATGCAATTATTCAAGATTTCATTGTGTGTTTCACTTAGGCAGCAGAAGGTACACATCTAGGATAAAACTACATTGCTACAGAGCTATGACAATTGAGGGGTTTCTATATAGCCTTTTATAGTATAAAGTAATTTCTTTGTTTTGCAGAGGCATTAGTCCCACCTTGTGTTGTTTTTGTTTTGACCACTTTTCTTAAACAACTTTCAGAGATGTAATTTCCATACAATAAATCATATATATGAAGAGTACATTTCAAATGAGTCTGAGTATTGACAAGCGTATACTCCCACATAAACACTATTTTATTTAAGATATGAAACATTTTCATTGCCCCCAGAAAGTCATGCCCTTTTGCAGCCATTACCCCACCAAACTTCATTCCAGGAAACCAGTAATCTGTTTTCGATCACTATTGATAAGCTTTCCTGTTCAAGAATGTTGTCTAAATGGAATCATATTGCATGCATTCTTTTGTGCTTGGCTTTATCCATGTTATGGACTGAATAAAGAGTTTGTTTCTTTTTATTGTTCAACTGTATGTGTTTAGTTATCTATTGCTGCATAACAAATAGCCCTAATATTTGTTGGCTTACAACAACAAGCAGTTATTATCTCACAGCCAAGAAATTGGCACAGATTAACTGGGTGGCTCTCCCACAAGGTCATACGCAAGATTGCAATCAAGATGTTGACCTGACTGCAATATCATCTTAAGGCTCAACTAAAAGAGGGTCGACTTTCTAATTTACAAGGTTATTGGCAGGATTTTTGTTTGTAGAAAGCTTCTAGACTGAGGGCCTCATTTCCTCTATGGCTGTCCACATGTTTATGGATTATTTCCAATAATAAGCTTTTATAAACAAAACTGCTATGAAAATTCACATACAAATATTTTTGTGAAAGAAAATTTTCATTTATTGCGAATACCTAAAAGTAGAATAGCTGAATTTTAAGAAAATACCAAATAGTTTTACAGAATAGTTGAATTTTGGAAATTAATATATATAATTCTAAGAAAAATTTCCCACCAGCAAAATATGAGTTCCTCTTGCTCCACATTCTCCAAATGCTTGGCAATTTTTTGTCTTTTTATTTTATTTTATTTTATTATTTTTTAAAATTTTAATTTGAGTGTAGTTAACATACAGTGTCATATATTAGTGTGAGGTGTATAATATAGTGATTCAACACCTCTACATTACTCAGTGCTGATCAAGGTAAGTGTACTCTTAATTCCCATCACCAATTTCACCCATCTCCCCTGCCCCACCTGCCCTCTGGTAACAATCTGTTTGTTCTCTTAGTTAAGAATCTGGGTTTTTTTTGGCTTGTCTCTTTATTTTTTTCCTTTGTTTTGTTTCTTAAATTCCACATACGAGTGAAATCATAAAGTATTTTTCTTTCTCTAACTTATTTCTTTTAGCATTATACTCTCTAAATCTTTCCACATTGTTACAAATGACTAGATTTCATTATTTTTATACCTGAGTAATATTCTATTATATACATACATGTGTCCATCTATAGATGGACATGTGGGCTTCTTCCATAGTTTGGCTATTGTAAATAATGATTCAATAAACATAGGGGTGCATACATTCTTTTAAATTAGTATTTTCATATTCTTTGGGTAAGTACCCAGTAGTGGAATTATTGGATCATATGGTAGTTCTTTTTTTTTTTTTTTTTTTTTTTTGAAGAAACCTCCATATTGTCTTCCACAGTGTTTGCACCAGTTTGCAATTCCACCAATAGTGCAGAAGGTTGCTCTTTCTCTACATCCTCACCAACACTTGTTGTTTTTTTGTGTTTCTGATTTTAGCCATTCTGATGGTGTGAGGTGATATCTCATTGTGGTTTTGATTTTCATTTCCCTGATAATCAATGATGTTGAGCGTTTTTCATGTGTCTATTGGCCATCTCAATGTCTTCTTTGGAGTAATGCCTGTTCATGTCTTCTGCACATTTTCCAACTGAATTATTTGTTTTAGTGGTGTTGAGTTGTATAAGTTATTTATATATTTTGGATACTAATGCTATATCAGATATGTTATTTGCAAATATCTTCTCCCATTCAGTAGGTTGTTTTTTAGTTTTGTTGGTTGTTTCCTTTGCTGTTCAGAAGCTTTTTATTTTGATGTAGTCCCAAAAGTTTATTTTGATTTTGTTTCCCTTGCCTGAGGAGACACATCTAGAAAAATGTCGCTGTGGCTGATGTCAGAGAAATTACTGTCTGTGCTCTTCTCTGGGTATTTGTGATTTCGAGTCTCACATCTAGGTCTTTAATCCATTTTGAGTTTATTTTTGTGTATGGTGTAAGAAAATGCAGTTTTATCCTTTTGCATATAGCTATACAGTTTTCCCATCACCATTTGTTGAAGAGACTGTCCTTTTCTTATTACATATTCTTTCCTTCTTTGTTGAAGATTAATTGATCATATAATCATGGGGTTATTTCTGGAATATCTATTTTATTCCATTGATCTGTGTGTCCATTTTTGTGCCAGTAACATACTGTTTTGATTACTACATATTTGTAGTATAACTTGAAATCTAGAATTGTGTACCCCCACCTTTGTTTTTTTCTTTTTCAAGATTGCTTAGCTATTTGGGATATTTTGTAGTGCTATACAAATTTTAGGAATGTTTATTCTGGTTCTGTGAAGTATGTTGTTGACATTTGATAAAGATTGCAGAAATCTGCAGATTGTTCTGGGTAGTGTGAACATTTTTGCAATATTTGTGTTTCCAATCCGTGAGCCATGAATATTTTTTCATTTGTGTTGTCTTCAATTTCTTTCATCAATGTTTTACAGTTATGTTTGACATTATTAGCCTCTGTAATTGTAATCATTCTGTTAAATGTGTAATGGTATCTTAATATGGTTTTATTTTGTATTTCCTTAGGGTCTTACAATACTGAGCATTTTTTCAGGTTCTTATCGTCAGTGTACATATCTATTTTTGTGAAATTTGTATCTAAATATTTTGCCCATTTTATTGGTTGTCTTATACTTTTGAGATTTAGGAATTCTTTATATACGTTTTTAATACAAACTAGTTGTCAACTATAAGCATTGAAACTATTTCAACCTAGTCGTTAGCTTGTCATTTAATTTCTTAGTGATGTCTTTCAAGAATCAGAAGTTTTTAATTTTGTTGAAGTTCAATTGTGCAGCTGCTTTTTTAAATGATCTGTGCCCTTTTTTTGTGTAACCCAAGACATCTTTGCCTACCCCAAGTCTTCAAAGACTTTCTGCTATGTTTATTTTAGAAGTTTCATAGTTTTGGGTTTCATATTAATGTGTATGATCCATTTCAAGTTACTTTTTGTGCATGATGTCAAGTGAATATCAATGATAACCTGTGAGATATCTTGGCACCTTTGTTGAAAACCAATTGGCCAAATATGTTTGGGTCTATTTCTGGACTATGCATTCTGTTCCATTGATCTATTCAATTCTGCACCCCACCATCACTGCCTTTGTCACTGCAGCTATATCATAACATAAAAATTTTAAGTCTTCCAGACTTGTTTTTCATTTTTACAATTTTTTTAGCTATTATAAATCCGTATAAATTTTGGAGACATCTTGTCAGTTTGTACAAAGATGGTTTCTTGGATTTTGATTGCAATTGTATTGACTATGTAGATCAGTTGGAAAGGAAGGTTAACATCTTAAAGATATTCAGTCTTCTCATCCATGACCATCATATATCTCTACATTTATTTAGACATTTTTTCATTTCTCTCAATTGTGTTATGTATTTTTTTAAGTTTATTTATTTATTTTGAGAGACAGAGTAAGAGAGAGCACACATGCATGTGAGCTTGGGAGGGGGTAAAGAGAGAGAGAGAAAAAGAGAATGGTAGAGAGAGAATCCACACTGTCAGCACAGGGCCCAATGTGGGGTTCGATCTCATGAATTGTGAGATCATGACCTGAGCTGAAATCAAGAGTTGGATGTTTAACTCACTGAGCCACCCAGGCACCCCACTCATCACCCATTTAGCCCATCCCCCCACTTCCCCTCAGCAGCCTGTTTGTTCTCTACATTTAAGAGTCTCTTGTGGTTTGCCTCTCTCTGTTATTATCTTATTTTATTTTTCCTTCCCTTCTCCAATGTTGATCTGTTTTGTTTCTTAAAATCCACATATGAGTGAAATTATATATTTGTCTTTCTCTGACTGACTTATTTTGCTTACCATAATATACTCTAGTTCTATTCATGTTGTTACAAATGGCAAGATTTCATTCCTTTTGATTACCAAGTAATATCCCACTGTATATATGTATATACCATATCTTCTTTATCCATTCATCATACAATGGACATTTGGGCACTTTCCATATAATTTGGCTATTGGTGATAGTGCTGCTATAAACATGGGGGTACATGTGCCTCTTCTAATCAGAATTTCGTATCCTTTAGATAAATACTTAGTATTGCAATTGCTAGGTCCTAGGGTAGTTCTATTTTTAACTTTTTGAGGAAACTCCATATTTTTTTCCAGAGTGGCTGCACTAGTGTGCATTCCCACCAACTGTGCAAACGGGTTCCCATCTCTGTGCTTCCTTGCCAACATCTATTGTTTCCTGAGTTGTTAATTTTAGCCATTCTGAAAGGCACGAGGTGCACGAGGTGGTATCTCATTGTGTTTTGATTTGTATTTCCCTCATGATGAGTGATGTTGAGCATTTTCTCATTTGTCTGTTAGCCATATGGATGTCTTCTTTGAAGAAGTGCCTATTCATGTCTTCTGCCCTTAAACTGGCTTGTTTTTTGGGTGTTAAGTTTGTTAAGTTCTTTATAGATTTTGGATACTAACCCTTTAACAGATATGTTGTTTGCAAATATCTTCTCCCATCCCGTTGGTTGTCTTTTGTTTTGTTGATTGTTTCCTTGACTGTGAAGAAGCTTTTTATTTTGATGAGGTCCCAAAAGGTCATTTTTGTTTTTGTTTCCCTTGCCTCAGGAGACGTGTTTAGTAAGAAGTTGTTGCAGCTGAGGTCAAAGTGATTGCTGTCTCTTTTCTCCTATAGGATTTTGATGCTTTCCTGTCTTATATTTAGGTCTTTCATCCATTTTGAACTTATTTTTGTGTATGGTATAAGAAAGTGGTCCAGTTTCATTCTTCTACATGTTGCTGTCCAGTTTTCCCAACACCAGTTGTTGAAAAGACTGTCTTTTTTCCATTGGATACTCTTTCCTGCTTTGTCAAAGATTAATTGGCCATACAAGTATAGGTCCATTTCTGGGTTCTCTATTCTGTTCCATTGATCTATGTGTCTGTTTTTGTGCCAGTACCATACTGTCTTGATAATTACAGCTTTGTAATACAGCTTCAAGTCTGGAATTGTGATGTTTCCAGCTTTTCTGTTTGTTTTTTCCAGGTTACTTTGGCTATTCAGGACCTTTTCTGGTTCCATACAAATTTTGTAATTGTTTTTTCTAGCTCTGTGAAGAATGCTGGTGTTATTTTGATAGGGATTGCATTGAATGTGGAGACTGCTTTGGGTAGTATAGATATTTTAACAATATTTGTTATTCCAATCCATGAACATATAATGTTTTTTTTAATTTCTTTGTGTCTTCTTCAATTTTTTCACAAGCATTCTATAGTTTAAACTATGATAATTTTCAATTGAAAGTCAATTTGTTTTTATTCTCTCCCACTCTTTTCCTTCTGTATTATTTTGAAACAAATTCCAGGGCAACATATAATCCCATGTGTTGACATTTGATTTCTAGAAGATAAACTTTTTAAACTTAATTAAAATATTACTATTATTCTAAAATAATAATGCTTTAATATTAAAAATCTATTCAGTGTTGAAGTTTTCATTTGTCCCCAAAAATATCATGTTTAAAAAAAATTTACATTTTCTTGAAAGAAGTTCCAATAACACTTTATTGATATGTCTTTTAGATCTCTTAATCCAAAGCTTTCCTCATTCATTGGTTTATTAAATTTATTTTTATTGGTAATAAACATAAACACATAATATAACATTTACCACTTTAACCATATTTATGTGTACATTTCAGTGGCATTAAATATATTCACAGGGTTGTGCAAACGCCACCATCATCCATCTCCAGACGTTTTCATCTCCCCACACTGAAACTGTGTACCCATTAAACAAAAAACTCCTCATTCCTCCCTTCCCTCAGCTCCTGGCAATCATGATTATACTATCTGCCTCTATGAATTTGCCTATTCTAGGTATCTCACACAAGTGGAAACATACAATATTTGCCCTTTTGTTCCTGACTTATTTCACTTAGCATAATGTCTTCAAGGTTCATCTATGTCATAGTATGTGTCAGAATTTCATTTTTATTTTATTTTTAAAGACTGAATAATATCCTATTGTATGTATATACCATACTCGTTTATCCATTCATTTGTGGATGGACATTTCATGTTCTGAAATCTATTTTGTTGATGTTAATCTAGTCATTCCCACTTTCTTATGATTAGTGTTTCCATACTATTTCTTTTTCAATTCTTTTGCTATCAACCCATCTGTGTCTTTATATCTAAAGTGTATGGCTCATAGAAAGTACATAAGTTGTTAGGATTTGTATCCAATCCATCAATTTCTCATTTTTACTTGGAGTGCTTAAACAATATTTGCTTTAATTATTACTATGATTGGGTTTAAACCTAATGCCTTGCTATTTGCTTTTATAAACCCATTTCTCACTGTTCTTTTTATCCTCTTTCCTTGTTTTTAAAAAACGTAATTGACACTTTTTTACTATTCTGTTTTATTTCCACTTTTGGCTTATTAGCTATAACCCTTGGGTTTAATTTTAGTGCTTGCTCTAGAGTTTATTTACATTATGCATCATTAAATTATTACACTTTATTATCAACTAATACTATACCAATTCATGTAAGAACTATACAAATATAACCCATCCATTTTCTATCCCCTGCCCTGTCTTATTTACCTTGTATCTATGTTGTAAATTCCATGATACACTGTTATTTTTATTTTGTATAGTCTGTTATCTTTAAAATTGCTTAAATGGAAAAGGGAGTTAAGATGGTGGAGAAGTAGAGGGAAAGGTATTTTCCTCGTCCCTCAAACGCAGCTGTATTGAGGTCAGATCACTTGGAACACCCAGGAAATTGATCTGCGGAGTGACAGAAGGAGCTCCATGGTTGGAGGGAGACAGCTTGGCAGGACAGAGGTGACTGTATGTGAATTGGGGGAGATAAGACAGTGTAGGCACAGAGGGGAGGGAACCCTTTTTATGCGGAGACAAAAGGGAGAGAAAGAGATGGCTTCAGTATCTAGTTAGCATAAGAAGAAACCTCTCGGGACCACAGACTGGGGAATGAGAAATACAGAGAGTGCCAGTTTCTATTTTGTAAACTGCCTTAGGTGCCAAAACTCAGAAGTTTCAAAAGTGCACGACTTTCCCCTGACCAAAGCCAGAGCCCTGTGCACGCACCTGCAGAAGTAGGAGCTGGCCTCGCAGCGCTGTAACAATCTCCTCAGGGGTGCACTGGAAGAGAATAGTTCCCTTCCTCGAATACTGTGGGAAAAGGGTTAGTTGACTCCCCAAGGACAAAAGACCTTGCAGGCACCAGCCAAAGGCCTTTTATCGGCAGGGCTGAGTGGAACTACACCAGAACAGGGTCTGCATTGTAGAAAGTCCTTTAAGACATCAGGTTTTGAATCCCATGCAAGTGCCTAGGAAGGGAAAGAGTACTGTCGAGCAGAGCAAGCTGACCGCCCTCATTATTCTGTGAGAGCTGCCTAAACAGTGTGGTTTAAGACACCCAGTCTGGGGAAGAGAGATTGGGGTATCACCATTTTTATCCCCAACACCATCAAGGTGAGACTTCTGAAAGCATCACAGAAGCCCCCAGTGGAGGTGGGACTCCCTTACACTAAACACCGCCTCTCCCTGCCCGGCAACTGTTTATCTACTGGAGGAAGACTGACACTGAGCCAACACAGACAGACTCTTCCAGACCAGAACAGCCCCCGGTCCCAGGCACCAACAGACACCTGTTTTTTGTTTTTGTATGTCTGTCTGTTCTCTTCTCTTTTTCTTTCTACCCTTTTCTTCTTTTCTTTTGGAATGAAGCTCATAGTTTCTGATTTGTTTTTGGTCAATTCTTTTATATGTATAATAAAAGGTATACATATAATAAATATAGATTTTTTATATTTTCTATACTATATATAGAATAAAATTCTCTATATATAATTCTATATATATATATATACATAAATTGTACACAATTGTATAAATTGTGTACAATTGTATAAATTGTATACAATTTATGTATATTTTTTTCAATTGTTTAATCATGCATTTTTACTCTATTCTTTTTACACCTTTTCTTCATCTTCTTCCTTTTTATTTTCCTTTCTCTCTCTGGATTTAGCCATATGTTTTTTTGTTTGTTTGTTTTGTTTTGTTTTGTTTTAATTCTCTGCTTGGTCTTCTTTTCTCTCCTTTCATTTTTCTCCTTGTCTTCCCTGCACTTTCCTTTTATTCGAGGGTTACTTCAATGAACAAATCAAAGCACACCTGGTTGAAGGTCCAAACACTCCACCACCACAAAAAAGGAGGAGCTTTGCAAAAGACCAACCAGTGGGATACAGCAGTCAAACACGACAGAGTACATACAACACACACCAAAAACACTTCTTGAAGTGCCAGGCCCTGGACAGTGTATTACCCCTTTTTAATATACTAGTACTAGTACTCACAGGTGCAGGACACCTAAAAAGGTATTAAAACATACAAAAGATGGAAACAGCCAAAATGAAAAAACGGAAGAATTCTCCCAGGAAGAAAATTCAGGAAAAAATGACAGCCAGAGACTTGCTCAAAACAGATATAAACAATACATCTGAACAAGAATTTAGAATTACAGTCATAAGGCTAATTGCTGGGCTTGAAAAAACCATAGAGGACAGAAAAGAATCTATTGTTGCAAAGATCAAAGACCTAGTAAGTAGTCACAGTGAATTAAGAAATGCTATAAATGAGATGCAGAATAAACTAGATGCAGTGACAAAGAGGATGGAAGAAGGAGAGGAGAGAATAGGTGAAATAGAAGATAAAATTATAAAAAATGATGATGCTGAAAAAAAGAGTTAAAGGTAATTACTAGCTCATAAGGGGGAGAATTAGAGAGCTAAGTGAGTCCATGAAACAAAACAATATCGGTATCATAGAAGTTCCAGAAGAAGAAGAATGAAAGAAAGAAAAGGACAGAAGGTTTATTTGGACAAATTATGGCTGAAAACTTCCCAAATCTGGGGAAGGAAACAGGCATCCAAGTCCAAGAGGCACAGAGAACTCCTTTCAAAATCAACAAATACAGCTCAACACCATGACATATTATAGTGAAACTGGTAAAATACAAAGATAAAAAGAGAATTCTAAAAGCAGCTAGAGACAAATGGTCCTTAACCTGTAAAGGTAGACACATAAGGATAGTAGCATACCTGTGTACTAAAACTTGGCAGACCAGAAAAGAATGGCAGGTAATATACAATGTGCTGAACAGGAAAATTGTGCAGCCAAGAATCCTTTATCCAGCAAGGCTGTCATTCAGAATAGAAGGAGATATAAAGGCTTTCCCAGACAAACACTAAAGGATATCATAACCACTGAGGGGATCCTAAGGGGGACTGTAGTGGAAAGCAACAAAGACTACAAAATACCAGAGATATCACCATGAACAGATATCGCCTACAGATAAATACAATGGCACAAAATTTATACCTTTCAATATTCAGTCTGAATGTAAATGGACTAAATGCATCAGTCAAAAGACATAGAGTATCAGAATGTATAAAAAAATCCAAGATCCATCTATATGCTGCCTACAGGAGACTCAATTTAGACCTGAAGAAACCAGCAGACTGAAAGTGAAGGGATGGAGAACCATCTATCATACTAATGGATGTCAACAGAAAGCTGGAGTAGCCATACTTATATCAGACAAACTAGATTTTAAAACAAAGACAATAACAATAGATGGATAAAGGCATTATATCATGATTAGGGGGTCTGTCCATCAAGAAGAGGTAACAATTATAAATATTTATGCTCCAAACATGAGGGCACCCAAATATATAAATCAATTAACCACAAACCTAAATGAATGTATAAATGAAAATACCATAATTGTAAGGGAATTTAGTATTCCACTTACAACAATGAACAGATCGTTTAGGCAGAAAATCAATAAGTAAACAATGGCTTTGAATGACACATTGAACCATATGGACTTGACAGATATATTCAAAAATTTTCATCCTACAATAGCAGAATACACATTCTTCTTGAGTGCACATGGAACATTCTCCAAAATAGATCATACACTGGGTCACAAAACAGCCCTCAACAGGTAAAAAAAAAAAAAAAATTGAGATCATACCATGCATGTTTTCAAATTACGCCATGAAACTTGAAATCAACCACAAGAAAAATTTTGGAAAGCCCCAAAATACATAGAGGTTAAATAACATCCAGTAAAGAATGAATGGGTCAACCAGGAAATTAAAGAAGAAATTAAAAAAATATATATGGAAGCAAATGAAAATGAAAATATGACAGTCAAAATGTTTTGGGATGTAGCAAAGGCAGTCCTAAGAGGAAAATACATTGCAATCAGGCCTATCTCAAGAAGCAAGAAAGGTCCCAAATATACAACCTAACTTTACACCTAAAGGAGCTAGAAAAGCAGCAGCAAAGAAAGCTCAAATACAGCAGAAGAGAAATAATAAAAATTAGAGCCAGAATAAATGATATGCAATTCAAAAAAAAAAAAGTAGAACAGATCATTGAATCTAAGAACAGGTTTTTTTAAATTTTTTTAACGTTTATTTATTTTTGAGAGAGAGAGAGAGAGAGAGTGAGCGGAGAAGGGTCACAGATAGAGGGAGACACAGAATCTGAAGCAGGCCCCAGGCTGTCAGCCCAGAGCCTGACACGGGGCTCAAACCCACGAACTGTGAGATCATGACCTGAGATGAAGTCTGGCACTTAACCAACTGAGCCACCCAGGCGCCCTAGAACTGGTTTTTTTTTTTTTTTTAAGAATAAACAAAATTGGTATTGCCTAGCCAGAATCCTCAAAAAGAAAAGAGAGATGACCCAAACAGACAAAATCACAAATGAAAGAGATCACAATCAACACCACAGAAAGAGAATTATCAGAGAATACTATGAAGAATTATATGCAAACAAACTGGACAATCTGGAAGAAATGGACAAATTCCTAGGCACTCAAACACTACCAAAAGTCAAATGGGGAGACTTAAATGCAGAGAACAAACTGAGGGTGGATAGGGGGGTGGGGGAGAGGAGAAAATGGGTGATGGGCATTGAGGAGGGCACTTGTTGGGATGAACACTGGGTGTTGTATGGAAGCCAATTTGACAATAAATTATATTCATAAAAAATAATAAATAAAATGGTTAATTTTATGTTCCATGAACATAACCTCAATAAAAAAATAAAATTTAAATTAAAAAAAAGAATATTTGAACAGATCCATAACCAGAGAGGAAATTGAATCGGTTATCAAAAATCTGCCAACAAATAAGAGTCCTGGGCCCGATGGCTTTCCAAGGGAATTCTATCAGACATATATTTTATTTTACTTTTGGAAAATTGTATTTTTATTTTTTTAATTTTCTTAAATATAATTTTTGTCAAATTGGCTAGCATACAGTATGTAAAGTGTGCTCTTGGTTTTGGGGTAGATTCTTGTGGTTCATCAGATACATACAATACCCAGTGCTCATCCCAACAAGTGCCCTCCTCAATGCCCATCAGCCATTTTCCACTCTCCCATTCCCTCATCAATCTGCAGTTTGTTCTCTGTATTTGAGAGCCTCTTATGGTTTGCCTCCCCCCCTCTCTGTTTGTATCTATTTTTTTCCCTTCTCTTCCCCCATGGTCTTCTGTTAAGTTTCTCAGGATCCACATATGAGTGAAAATATATGATATCTGTCTTTCTCTGGCTGAGTTATTTCACTCAGCATAACACCTTCCAGTTCCATCCACCTTGCTGCAAATGGCATGATTTCATACTTTCTCATTGCCAAGTAGTATTCCATTGTATATATAAACCACATCTTCTTTATCCATTCATCAGTTGATGAACATTTAGGTTCCTTCCATAATTTGGCTATAGTTGAAAACGCTGCTATAAACATTGGGGTACATATGCCCTTATGAATCAGCACTTCTGTATCCTTTGGATAAATTCCTAGTAGTGCTGCTGCTGGGTTGTATGGCAGTTCTATTTTTAATTTTTTGAGGAAACTCCACACTGTTTTCCAGAGTTGCTGCACCAGTTTGCATTCCCACCAACAGTGCAAGAGAGTTTCCATTTCTCCACATCCTCACCAACATCTGTTGTTTCCTGAGTTGTTAATTTTAGCCACTCTGGTGTGATGTAGTATTTCAGTGTAGTTGTGATTTGTATTTCCCTGATGATGAGTGACGTGGAGCATTTTTTCATGTGTCTGTTGACCATCTGGATGTCTTCTTTGGAAAAGTGTCTATTCATGTTTTCTGCCCATTTCTTCACTGGATTATTTGTTTTTCGGGTGTGGAGTTTGGTAAGTTCTTTATATATTTTGGATACTAAGCATTTATTGGATATGTCATTTGAAAATCGCTCTATCCATTTCTTTGGTTGCCTTTTAGTTTTGTTGATGGCTTCCTTTGCAGTGCAGAAGCTTTCTATATTGATGATGTCCCAATAGTTCATTTTTGTTTTAAATTCCCTTGCCTTTGGAAATGTGTCGAGTAAGAAATTATTGTGGTTGAGGTTAAAGAGATTTTTACCTGTTTTCTCTTCTAGGGTTTTGATGGTTTCCTGTCTCACATTTTGGTCTTTCATCCATTTTGAGTTTTTTTATGTATAATGAAAGAAAGTGATCTAGTTTCATTCTTTTGCATGTTGCTGTCCAGTTCTCCCAGCACTATTTGCTAAAGAGACTGTCTTTTTTCCATTGGTTACTCTTGCTTGCTTTGTCAAAGATTAGTTGGCCATACATTTGTGGGTCCAATTCTGGGGTCTCTATTCTATTACATTGGTCTATGTGTCTGTTTTTATGCTAGTACCATACTGTCTTGATGATTACAGCTTTGTAGTAGAGGCTAAAATCTGGGATTGTGATGCTTCCCGCTTTGGTTTTCTTCTTCAATACTACTTTGGCTATTCAGGGTCTTTTGTGGTTCCATACAAATTCTAGGAGTGTTTGTTCTGGCTTTGAGAAGAAAGTTGGTGCAATTTTGATTGGGATTACATTGAATGTGTAGATTTCTTTGGGTAGTGTTGACATTTCAACAGCATTTATTCTTCCCATCCATGAGCATGGAAAGTTTTTCCATTTATTTGTGTCTTCTTCAATTTCCTTCATAAGCTTTCTACAGTTTTAAGCATGGATAACTTTTACATCCTTGGTTACATTTATTCCTAGGTATTTTATGGTTCTTGGTGCAATTGTGAATGGGATCAGTTTTTTTTTTTTATTTCTCTTTCTGTTGCTTCATTATTGGTGTATAGAAATGCAACCAATTTCTGTACATTGATTTTGTACCATGCAACTTTGGTGAATTCACGTATCAGTGCTAGCAGCCTTTTTGTGGAGTCTTTTGGGTTTTCCATGTAGAGTATCATGTCATTGGAGAAAAATGAAAGTTTGACTTTATCTTTGCCCATTTTGATACCTTTGATTTCATTTTGTTGCCTGATTGTTGAGGCTAGGATTTCTAACATTATGTTAAACAACAGTGGTGAGAGTGGACATCCCTGTCGTGATCTCAGGGGAAAACTCTCAGTTTTTCCCCATTGAAGATGATATTAGCTGTGTACTCTGATATATGCCTTTTATGATGTTTAGGTATGTTTTTTCTATCCCGACTTTCTTGAGGGTTTTTATTAAGAAATGATTCTGTATTTTGTCAAATGCTTTTTCTTCATCTATTGACAGAATCATATGGTTCTTATCCTTTCTTTTATTAATATGATGTATCACACTGATTGATTTGTGAATATCGAACCAGCCCTGCAGCCCAGGAATGAATCCCACCTGATCATGGTGAACAATTATTTTTACATGCTGTTGAATTCGATTTGCTAGTATCCTGGTGAGAATTTTGCATCCATGTCCATACAGGGATATCAGCCTATAATTCTCCTTTTTAGTGGGGTCTCTGTCTGGTTTGCGAATCAAGGTAATGCTGGCTTCATAGAATGAGTCTCAGAGTTTTCCTTCCATTTCTATTTTTTGGAACAGCTTGAGAGGGATAGGTATTAACTCTGCTTTAAATGTCTGGTAGAACATTCCCTTTCCCAGGGAAGCCATCTGGTCCAGGACTCTTATTTGTTCAGAGATTTTTGATAACTGATTCAATTTCTTCACTAGCTATGGGTCTGTTCAAATTTTATTTTTCTTCCTGTTTGTGTTTTGGTAGTGTGGGGTGTCTAAGAATCAGGTATTTAAAGCTGAGTTCATACCTATTCTTCTCAAACCGTTCCAAAAAATAGAAACAGAAGGAAAGCTTCCAAACTCATTCTGTGAAGCCAGCATTACCTTGCTTCTAAAACCAGACAAAGGCCCCACGAAAAAGGAGAACTCCAGGCCAATATCTGTGATTAACATGGATGCAAAAATTCTCAACAAGATACTCTCAAATCTAATTCAACAGTACATTAAAAGAATTACTTTCCATGATAAGTGGGATTTATCCTGGGCTGCAGGGCTAGTTCAATATTTGCAAATAAATCAGTGTGATACATCACATTAATAAAAGAAAGGATAAGAACTATATGACCCTCTCAACAGATGCAGAAAAAGCATTTGACAAACTACAGCATAATTTCTTAATAAAAACCGTCAAGAAAGTCGGAATAGAAGGAACATACCTTACCATCATAAAACCCATATATTAAAGCCTCACAGATAATATCATCCATAATGGAGAAAGCTCTCATTTTTTCAGAGATTAAGAGATCAGGAATGTGACAGGGATGTCCACTCTCACCAGTGTTGTTTAACGTAGTGTTGGAAGTCCTAGCCTCAATAATCAGACAACAAAACGAAATAAAAAGCATCCACTTTGGCAAAGAAGAAGTCAAACTATTACTCTTGAGATGATATGATACTCTATATGGAAAGCCCAAAGACTCTACCAAAAAACTGCTAGAGCTGGTACATGAATTCAGCAACATCACAGGATATAAAGTCAATGTACAGAAATTGATTGCATTTCTGTACACCAATAATGAAGCTACAGAAAGAGATATCAAGGAATTGATCCCATTTACAACTGCATAAAAAACCATAAAAATATTTGGGGATAAACCTGACCAAAGTGGTAAAAGATTTGTATACTGAAAACTATAGATATGTTATGAAAGAAATTGAAGAAGACACAAAGAAATGGAAAAATATTCCATGCTCATGGATTGGAAGAACAAACATTTTTTAAATTGTCAATACTACCCAAAGCAATCTATACATTCACCGCAATACTTATCAAAATAACACCAGCATCCTTCACAGAGCTAGAACAAATAATTCTAAAATTTGTATGGAACCACAAAAGACCCCAAATAGCCAACGTAATGCTCAGAAAGAAAACCAAAGCTGGAGACATCACAATCCCAGACTTTTTAACTTGTATTACAAAGCTGTAATCAACATGACAGTATGGTACTGGCAAAAAAAACCCAAAAACAGAAATGGACCCATAATTTTATGGCCAACTAATCTTCAACAAAGGAGGAAAGAGTATCCAATGGAAAAAAGGTAGTCTTTTTAGCAAATGGTGCTGGAAAAACTTGGAAAGCAACATGCAGAAGAATGAAACTTGACCACTTCCTTACACCATACACAAAAATAAGTTCAAAATGGATGAAAGACCTAAATGTGAGACAGGAAAACATCAAATCCCCCAGAAGAAAAAAGACATCAACCTCTTTGACCTTGGCCGCAGCAACTTCTTATTTGACATGTCTCCGAAGGCAAGGGAAATAAAAGTAAAAATGAACTATTGCAACCTCACCAAGATAAAAAGCGTCTGCACAGCAAAGGGAACAATCAACAAAACTAACCATCAACCGATGGAATGGCAGAAGATATTTGCAAACGACATATTGGATAAAGGGTCAGTATTGAAAATCTATAAAGAACTTTCTAAACTCAACACCCAAAAAACAAATAATCCAGTGGAGAAATGGGCAGAAGTCATGAATAGACACTTCTCCAAAGAAGAAAATTGGCAAACAGACACATGAAAAGATGCTCAACATTGCTCGTCATCAAGAAAGTACAAATCAAAAAGACAATGAAAACACCTATCAGAGTGGTTAAAATTAACAACTCAGGAAACAACAGATGTTGGGAAGATGTGAATGGGGAACTCTTTTGCATTGTTGGTGGGAATGCAAACTGATACAGTCACTAATGAAAACAGTGTGGAGGTTCCTCAAAAAATTAAAAATACAATTATCCTATGCCCCAGCAATTGCACTGCTAGGAATTTATCCAAAGGATACAAAAATGCTGATTTCAAAAGACACATACCCCCAATGTTTGTAGCAATGCTACCAACAATAGCCAAGTTATGGAAAGAGCCCAAATGTCCATTGTCTGATGAATGGATAAAGAAGATGTGGTGTACACACACACACAGACACACACACACACACACACACACACACACACACACACAATGGAATACTACTTGGCGATGAAAAAATTAAATCTTCCTGTTTGCAGCAATGTGGATGGAACTGGAAGGTATTATGCTAAGTGAAATATGTCAGTCAGAGAAAGACAGATATCACATGATTTCACTCATATGTGGAATTTGATAAACTTAACAGATGATCATAGAGGAAGGGAAATAAAAATAAGATAAAAAAGAGAGAGGGAGGCAAACCACAAGAGACTCTTAAATACAGAGAACCAACTGAGGATTGATGGGGGTGGGGGACTGGGGGGCAGGTTAAATGGGTGATGGTAATTAAGGAGGGTACTTGTTAGGATGAGCACTGGGTATTATATGTAAGTGACATATCACCTGATTCTATGCCTGAAGCCAAGACTACATTGTATGCTAACTTGAGAATAAAAAAATAAATAATAAAAAAACCAAAATTAAATGTAAAGATGATAAAAATAATAAAATAAAAAAATGCTTTTAAATCCCCAAAATGCTCTTGTATATAACCACATGTATGTCATTTCCTGCATACCTCCTTCTTCTACGTAGAGGTGCACTCCAGCAGGTGTCATTTTTCTTCCATGTCAGGAACTCATTTAATATTTCTTTCAGTAAAAGTCATAATGGCAAATACATTGATCTTTTGTTTGTTGGGAAAAGCCTTTATTCATCTTGATTTTTGAAGGATATTTTCAGTGGGTAAAAAATTCTCGGTTAACATTTTTTTTCTTTCAGTCCTTAAAAGATGTCATTCCATTGTCTTTTTTTCTTATAAATTATGATGCTGTGTGGAGTCATTCTTAGATTTATACCTTTGTTTATAACATAACCTTTTTCTGTCACTGCTATTCAGATTTTCTCTTAGTAACTGCTTTTCAGGACTTTGATTATGATATACTCTGATGTGGCATTCTTTTTTTTAATGAAGATATAATTGACATGAAATATTATGTTAGTTCCAAGTGTGCAACATAATGATTTGATATTGGTACATATTGCAAAATAATACCACAATAAGTCTAGTTAACATTCATCAACACATATAGTTACAATTTTTTCTTTGTTATGCCCATTTTTTCCCCTCCAACAACTTCCAACAAGTACGGGTGAATCATCTTACTCACAAAGTGCTAAAACCTCACTCACCAGCTCAGTGGGGAAACCGACCAATGAGGACGGGATACAATTCTTTTTTTTCCTTTCGATGAGAACTTTTAAGATCTACTCTCTTAGTAACTTTAAAATATACAATACAGGGGCAGCTGGGTGGCTCAGTTGGTTAAGTGACCGACTTCAGGTCAGGTCATGATCTCACAATTTGTGAGTTCAGGCCCCGCATAGGGCTCTGTGCTGACAGCTCAGATCCTGGAGCCTTCTTGGGATTCTATGTCTCTCTCTCTCTCTCTCTCTCTCTCTGCCCCATCCCTGCATGCACTCTGTCTCTGTCTCTCAAAAGTGAATAAACATTAATTTTTTTTAAATATACAATACAATGTTTTTCCATTTTAATAACTTATTTTATTTAACCCCATATAGACAGTATATGATCATTTCAACATATAATCAAAGTAGGCATGAGATGTTTACATTCTTTTTTCCTACAATAAAGTATTTATAATTATTCTTTAAATTTTATTTATTTATTTTGAGAGACAGAGCACAATTGGGAAATAGGCAGAGAGAGAGGGAGATATGGTCCCAAGCAGGCCTTGTGCTGTCAGTGCAAAGCCCAACATAGGGCTCCATCCCACAAATCATGAGATCATGACCTGAGTCAAAATCAAAATCAAGAGTCAGACGCTTAACTGACTGAGCCACCCATGTGCCCCAATTAATATTTTTAAAGTTTATTTATTTATTCTGAGAGGGGGTGAAGGCCTCTAGGAGAGGGAAAGAGAAAATCCCAAACAGGCTCCGCAGAGTCAACAGAGTTTAATGCAGGGCTCAATCTCACAACTGTGAGATCAAGACCCGAGCCAAAATCAAGAGTCTGATTCTTAATGGACTGAGCCACCTAGGCACCCCTACAATAGAGTATTATTAACTATAGTCACCATGCTGTACATTATATCTCTAGGACTTATTTATTTTATCACTGGAAGTTTGTACATTTTTACCACCTTCACCCATTTTGCTCACACACCCCAACCACTGCATCTGGAAACCATCAATCTGTTCTCTGTATCTATGAGTTTGTTTTTTTTTTTTTTTAATATTCCACATATAAGTAAGATCATACGGTATTTGCCTTTCTCTAACTTATTTCACATAGCATAATGCCTTTAAGGTCCATCCATGTTGTCACAAATGGCAGGATTTCTTTATTCTTTTATAGCTGAATAATATTCCATTGTGTATATATGCCACATTTTCTTTATTGATTCATCCATCAATGGACACTTAGTTTGTTTTTATGGCTTGGCTACTGTAAATAATGCTGCAATGAACATGGGAGTGATGTCACATTCTTTTTGTTTATCCTGCTAGAAGTTTATTGTGCTTCTTGGGTCTGTGATTTTATAATATTCAAAAAATTTAGAAATATATCAGGGACACCTGGGTGGCTCAGTCGGTTAAGGCTCTGACTTCAGCTCAGGTCATGATTTTACGTTTTTTTGGTTTTGAGCCCTACATCGGGCTCTCTGTTGCCAGTGCAGAGCCTGCTTTGGACCCTCTGTCCCCCTCTTTCTCTGCCCCTACCCCACTTATTCTCTCAAAAATAAACATTTTGAAAAAAAAGAAATATTTCATCTATTATATCTTTCAATATATTTTTTGTGTCACACACTATCTTCTTTGTCTGAGTCATATTGCCAGTTATACTGCTTTATATTGATCCACAGGTCACTGAGGTTTTCTTCATTTTTTAAAAAATGTTTATTTATTTTTGAGAGAGAGAGAGAGAGAGAGTGTGTGAGCAGGGGAGGTACAGAGAGAGAGAGGGACAGAGGATCCAAAGCAGGCTCCACACTAACAGCAGAAAGCCTGGTGTGGGTTTAGAACTCAGGAACAGCAAGATTATGACCTGAGTGATGTGTGATGCTCAACTGACTGAGCCACCCAGGCACCCCTCTCTTCATTTATTTTTTTTTAATTTTTTTAACGTTTATTTATTTTTGAGACAGAGAGAGACAGAGCATGAACGGGGGAGGGTCAGAGTGAGGGAGACACAGAATCTGAAACAGGCTCCAGGCTCTGAGCTGTCAGCACAGAGCCCGACGCGGGGCTCGAACTCATGGACCGTGAGATCATGACCTGAGCCAAAGTCGGCCACTTAACCGACTGAGCCACCCAAGCGCCCCTCTCTTCATTTATTTTTTACTGTGATGCAGTTTCCATAGTTTCTATTATCATGTGTTCATTCACATTTTTTAAATAAAAAGTTTATTGGGATACAATTCATATATCATTTAATTCTGCAATTTAAACTGTATAAGTCAATGTTTTTTTAGTATGTGAACAGAATAGTGCAGCTATTACTACAATCAATGTTAGAACATTTTAATTACCTCTAAAGGAAGCCTACTTGAAGTAATTCCATATTTGTCCCCATACTCCCAAGCCTACACAACCATTAATCTAATTTCTATCTCTGTAGATTTGTCTATTCTGAACACTTCATACAAATGGAATCAGGCAAAATGTGATCTTTTCTGACAGTCTTATTTCATGTACTATGTTGTTTTCAAGGTTCATTCATGTTGTAGCCTATATTATTACTTAATGTATTTTATTGCCAAATAATATTCTATCGTATCAATCTACCACATTGTAATTATCCATTCATTAGTTGATGAACATTTGAGCTGTTTCCAAGTTTTGCCTATTTTGAATAAGGGTATTTATAAGCATTCATGTACAATTTTTTATGTGGACATATGTTTTCATTTCTCTGTGTACATACCTAGGAGTGAAATTGCTGGGTCATATACTAATTCTATATTTAACTTTTTGAGGAACTGCCAAAATGTCTTCTAAAACAGTTGAACCATTTTATATTCCCATCAGCAATGCATTAGTCCCAAAATTTTCCACATCCTCATCAACATTGGTTATTATCATTTTAGTATAGTTATCCTAATGGGTATAAAGTGATATTTTATTGTGGTTTTGATTTGCATTTGCCTAATGGTTATAGTGATGTTGAACATCATTTCACGTGTTTGTCAGCCATATTTTTACCTTTTTGCTTATATGTCTATTCAGATCATTTGCTCATTTTTAATTGGGTTGTCTTTACATTACCCTGTATAATAGCTCTTTATATATGTTAGATACAAGCTCCTTGTCCAATATATGATTTAGAATTTTTTTCATATTCTGTTGAGTATCTTTTCATTTTCTTGATAATATCCTCTGAGGCATAAAAGTTTTAAATTTTGAAGATATCTGATTTATCTTTTATTTTTGTATGTGTGTGCTTTGGGTGTCATGTCTAAGAAACCATTATCTAATCCAAGGTCACAAAGACTTATGCTTATGTTCTCTTCTAAGGGTTTTATGGGTTTTTTCTTACATTTAGGTCTGTGATTCATTTTGAGTTAATTTTTCTGTATGATGAGAGGAGTTCAGCTTTATTCTCATGCATGTGGTTATCCTGGTCTCTCAGTACCCTTTGTTGAAAATTTGATCTTTCCCCCATCAAATTATCTTGGTGCCATTCTAAAAAATCAAATGACAATGGTATATGGGTTTATTTCTGGAGTTTCAGTTGTATTCCATTGACTTTTATGTCTACCCTTTGCCTGTACCACATTGTTTTGATGATTATAGCCTTATAGTAAGATTTGAAATCAGGAAGTGTAATTCCTTCATCTTTATTCTTCTTTGACAAGATCGTGTTGGTTATTCTACATTCCTTGAAATTCCATATGTATTTGACAATCTACTGTTTCATTTCTTCAAAAAAGGTCGTTAAACTTTTGAAAGGGATTGCATTGAATCTGTAGATTTCTTTGAGGAGTATTGCCATTTTAACAACTTAAGTCCTGGGGCGCCTGGGTGGCTCAGTCAGTTAAGCATCTGACTTGATTGTAGCTCAGGTCATGAACTCACATTTTATGGGTTTGAGCCCCACATGGATTCTTGGGATTCTCTCTCTCTCTGCCCCTCCCCAGCTTGCATGCACACTCTCTATCTCAAAATAAATAAATAAACTTTAAAAAATTTTAAGTCCTTAATTCATGAATATGGAATGTCTTTCATTTATTTAGGTATTTATTTTGTTTCAAAAAATCTTTATAATTTTCAGAGTATAAGTTTTGCACTTTTTAAAAAATGTCTTCCTAAGTTTTTTATTCTTTTCTTTTGAGGTTATTTTTTTATATTGTAAATAGAATTATTTCCATAATTTCCTTTTCAGATTGTTCATCATAGGTGTTTATAAACACTACTGGTTTTGTGTGTTGATTTCATACTCTGAAGTTTTGAATTCATTTATTAGTTCTGGTAACCTACTTTTGGATTGTTTAGGATTTTCTATGTATAAGATCATGTTGCCTGCAAATAGAGACAGATTTACTTTTCCCTTTCCAATCTAGATCCTTTGGATTTCATGTTCTTGCCTAGTTGCCCTATCAGGAACCTCCAATGCAATGCTGACTAGAGGTGGTGAAAGCATATATCTTTGTCTTGCTCCTGATCTTAGGGTAAAAGCATCCAATCTTTCACCACTAACCGTAATGTTAGCTGTGGGTTTTTCTTATATGTCCATCAGGTTGAGGATGTTTCCTCTATTCCTAGCTTTTTAGAGTTTTCTTTGTTATTATGAAGGGCTGTTGTATTTTTTAAAAATTTTGTTCAGTTCACTGAAATGAAATGGTGATATGGTGCTTGTTTCTTTTTTTTTTATTCTGTTAATATGGTGTATACATATATTGACTTTCCTGAGATTGAATCTGGTTGTGGCACATAATTGTTTATATTTGTTGCTAAATTCAGCTTGTTAGTATTTTATTGAGTGCATTTTATTTTTTTGTTAGTATTTTATTTGTTAGTATTTTATTGAGTGCATCTATATCATAAGAGTTATTGATCTGTAGTTTTCTTGTGATGTCTTTTTCTAATTTGGGGATCAGGGTGATATTGGCCACTTAGAATGAGATGGGAAATGTCCTCTTCTTTTTTACTTTTTGGAAGAAGTGGTATTATTTCTTTTTTAAGTGTTTAGTAAAATTCACTGGTAAGGTCATCTGAGGTTGTTTTTCTTTGCTTATTGGGAAATTTTTAAATTATTACTTCAATTTCTTTGCTTGTTATCAATCTATTCAAGTTTTCTAGTTCTTCTTAGGTTTGTTTTGCTATTTTGTGTCTTTCTAGGAATTTGATCATTTCATCTGATTTGTTTAATTTACAGGCATGCAGATGTTTATAGCATTCTCTTACAAACTTTTCTAAAATTTCTGTAAAGGCAGTAGCAGTTGCTGCTCTTTCATTCCTGATTTTAGTATTTAGAACCTTCTCTCTTTTTTTTCTTAATGAGTCTAAAAATCTGTCAATTTTGTTGTCCTTTTTCAATAAACAATTTTTGGTTTTGTTGAATTTCTCTAAATTTTTTCTCTTATCTATTTCATTAATTTCTGCTCTAATCCTTAATATCTCCTTCCTTCTAGTTCCTTTGGGTTTACTACACTCTTGTTTTTTCTCATTTCATAAGGTGGAAGGCTATTGTTTTGAGATCTTTCTTTTTTTCAATGTATGTACTTGCAAATATAAATTTCACTTTAAGCACTTCTTTACATGAATCCCGTAAGTTGTGGTATGATGTGTGTTAATTTTTATTTATGTCAAAGTATTTCCTAATTTCCTTGTGATTTCTTATGACATTCATTATTTCAAGTTGTGTTGTTTAATTTCTACATTTTTTTTATTTTAGAAAGAGAGAGAGAAGGTGTGAGCAGGGGAGAGGGGCAGAGGGAGAGAAGAGAGAGGAGAGAGGAGGAGAGAGGCTCCATGCTCAGTGAGTATCTCAATGTGGGGTGTGATCTCACAACCTGGGATCATGACCTGACCCGAAATCAAGAGTCAGATGCTCAACCAATTGAGCCATAAAGGCACCCTATTTCTGCATACTTTCAATTTACCAAACTTCTTCCCACTATTAATTTCTAATTTCACTCCATTGTGATCACAAACTGTACTTTGTATAGTGTTAACCATTTAAAATTATTATTAAGGTGTTTTAATTGCTTAGCATGTGGCATATATGTAATTAGGTCCAGGTGGTAGGTTTCATCTTATTTAATTTTTGTCTACTTATTCTATTATTGAAAGTAGTATATTGAAATTTCTTACTATTGTTGTCTATTTATCACTTAATTTGGTCAGTTTTTGACTCATGCATGTATTTTTGAGGGTCTCTTATTAAGTGCATATACATATATAATTGATATATCTTCCTGATGGATTTATTTCTTTATCATTATAAAATCTAATTTTGGAAAATGTTTTGTTTTAAAGCTAGTTGTGTGATATTAGTATAGTCACCCCAGTTTTCTTGTGGTTGCTGTTTGCATGATTTTTCCATTCTTTTACTTTTAACTTATTTGTCCCTTTGAGTATAAATTTCTTCTGTAGACAGCATTTTGATGAATATTGCTTTTTATTTATTTTTTTAAAGTTTATTTCTTTTGAGAGAGTTCACAGGAGGGGCAGAGAGAGAAAGAGAGAAAGAGAATCCTAAGCAGGTTCTGCAGTATTAGTGCAGAGCCTGATGCAGGGCTTGAACTCAAGAACCATGAGATCATGACCTGAGCCAAAATCAAGAGTGAGTTGCTTAATCTACTGAACCACCCAAGCACCCCATGAATGTTGTTTCTTATACCCAGTTTTACAATCTCTATCCTAGATTGGATTGTTTACTCTATTTACATTTAATGTTATTATTGATAGAATTGTATTTACATCTGCCACATTCCTTTTTGTTTTATATACATCTCAAGTCTTTTTGTTATTCTTTTCCTACTTTACAGCTTCCTTTTTCATTAAGTTAAAATTTTTAGTGTAACATTTTTATTCCTTTGATATTTTCACTATAGATTTTTATTTATTTTCTTAGTGGTTACTGTAGGTGCATTATATACTCTTATCAAAATTTACTTCACATTTATATTAACTTAATTCCAGTGTAATACAGATATGTTACTTCACTATAACTCTATTCCTTCTTTTTTTGTACAATTATTGTTATACATCTTACACCAATATATGTTAGGAAACCAAAAATGTATAGTTATAATTATTACTTAATATAATTTTATGTCTACTATGTAGAAACTGAGGAAAGAAAGGTGAACAAGTATGTCTGTAGAGCTTGCTATAGTGACATTCTTATTTTCCATTTCTTGTTGTCTTCAACTGTTCCTGTGGTTTCAAGTTACCACATGGTATTGTTTACTTAACTTAATACAAGTGTCCTCCTACCCGCGTCATTTGTACTATTATTGTCAAATATACTACATTTCTATATGTAAATAAGACCAACAATAAAATTACTCAAGATTACTTTATACAATCACTTTAAAAATCAGTTAAGATTTTTGACAAGGGGAAGAAATGTATTTTTATATAGTCTTTTATAATAATATAATTACTTTTACTGGTACTCTTTGCTTTTTCTGTGGATTTGAATTGCTGCCTGGACTAATTTGCTGTCAGCTTGAAGGACTCTTTTTCATACTTCTTGTAAGGTGTATTTACAAGCAATGAATTCTCTCAGGTTTTGTTTCTCTGGGAATGTCTTTATTTCACTTTTATTATTTTTTCATAAGATAAATATTACACAACATAATTCGCCATTCTAACCATTTTAAATTGTAGAATTCATTATCTTTTAGTACATTCACAGTGTTGTGCAGGTATCTATACTATCTAACTCCAGAATATTTCCATCATCCCAGAAGAAAACCCCAAGACTTTTAAGCATTCTCTCTTCATTCTATTGTCTCCTAGTCCCTAGAAACCATTAATTTTCTTTCTGCCTCTATGAGTTTGACTATTATGGATATTTTATATAAATGTAATAGTATAATATGTGGCCTTTTGTGCCTGGCTTGTAACTCATTTACTATTCTTTGCCCAGCCTCATGAAGTTCCACTTTATGTATGTGCAACTTAATATACAGCAACAGACTCAAGGGAAACTCTAAAAAAAATTTTGGAGAATGATTTTTTGCACTAATCCCTCATTTCTGGTATTATTCCCCACAAATTTCAGCCACTTTCACCTCCCAGAATTTCAACTCTTTCTTGTCAACTCAGGAAGGGAAACTTGCTCACCTTCCCTGTGCCACCATCCATAAGGTATCTTTCATCAAAACCCAAAGCAATCTTACAGCTCACCCTGATTGCTTTGCTTCTCTCAGGGACCACACCATTTGTCCTGCCAGTTGTCCAGAGGATGAAAACAATTGTAGTTGTTTGATATATTTGCCCAGTTATGTGGTTCTTCAAGATAGGAGGATATGCCCAATTCCAGTCTGCCCATAATCTTTGCCATTTGGTTTATTTTAGCATATTTTGTACAATTCTAGAACAGGTTGTTTATAGATTCCCTTCATCCCATGTGAAGTCCTATTGGAAAAGGAACCAGCAAGTCACCCATATGTCTACTTAACCCACAGGAAAATTCACCCATGTTTGGCACAGCAAAGGTAGGAGTACAATGTATCTCTGTCTTCACCTTGCCATCTCTTTTGGATCAACCAGATAAACCATGATCTAACCGAGGATTGTACACCAGTATTCCCTTTTCACAGACCTCTCTCTTTATGTGATCCTCTTAGAAATACCACCTCCACTTGGTTTAAAAGAGGGAATAATCTATGCCCTTTCTTTCATCCATGAAAAAGTTAGAGAATTGACTTGCACCTTGTGCCAACCCTGGAGTCAGAGCATCTTACTTAAAATTCTATATCCGTTTTTTATTGTGTGACTTTGGGCAAGCAATTTAATCTCTGTACTTCTTAGTTTCCTATTAATAGTATTATAAATATTAATTTATAATAAGCATATGTAAAGTGCTTACAAGAATTGCTGGTACATAAGTATTATGTAAGTGTGAAGTATCATTGGTGGCATTGTTATAATGAACAACACTGACCTCTAAACAAGGTCAATGGTTTCCACATTTCTTTATATCTTACCCTTACCTGTCTCCTTGCACTGAGTTGGGGAGAGGGAAGGCTGGGGTGATTGTTGTGGGTAGTAGAGCTGGCTTAGAAATGCTTTTTGGCAAGCTCTTATGAAGGTATCTGGTCCTAATTGTTGGAGTTTCTTTTTATGACACATAATGCCTCTTTGTCCTCACCTGTGAGTGCCATGAGTCAGTACTAAGGAAACAAGTGAAATCTAACTATCTTACCTTGCTTGCATTGCATGCAGTTTCATACCAGCTTTTACTTAGAAATGGAGATATATTCCATGAGATGTTCAGAAGATCAACTAAAGATGTTCTTATCTAGTGAGATTGTTGGTGGGTGAGATAAAATAATTCAGGGTAGTGATATGATCATATCTGTTGCTTGGAATCACTATTCTATTAGAAAGTAAAAAGCTGTAGGTCAAAGAGACCAGTAAATGTTGTGGATGTCCAGGAGTTATGGCTGTTTTCATAAGGGGGTGGCACTAGAGCCAGAGTGAGAACTGGAAGGATTCCCAAAATCCTTACGAGGTAATCATTGAGACCTGTCATTTATTGGAGCACTTGGTATTTTTCAGTCATATACTAAATGGTTTATATAAATTATATCATTTAATTTTGACAACTTTATGAAGTATTAGCCTCATTTTATAGATGAGGCACGAGGAAGTTTTAATATCCAAGTTTTATATTCAAGGTTATACAACAGGTAAGCAAATGCAATTAATTCAAACCCAGATCTGTTAAAAGCTATGCTTCTTACAACAATGCTAAAATCTTCAGCATCTGGATCCTTCCAGCCATTTGAAAACCATGAGTCTAACCATCTGTATGAAAAGGTGTTCACAGAAGATTCAGGGACTCCCCACCCCACCAATTAATCTTATGCCTCTATCACAACTTACCATTTCTTAATAACTGTGACAATACTCCACTCTTTTTAAGACCTCTTTCTTTTAAGTATTTTCTGGAACTATTAATATCAATCTTGTTTGTGGCAACTTTGCATTCATAATGAGCTAAGGTCTTCCTTAAAAAAAAAAAGCTTTAAGAACACATTCCTCTTTCTGTTGCATATATTTCAAATTAACATATCAACAACAACGAATCCACTTAGATTAGTGCCAAAATCCTTAGCAACAAAAAATTCAGTGTGATAAGTGACTAAATGTGACCAGTTTCTGTCACTGCATCTAATTCTCCAGTGTGGCTGAATGAGGTCTAAGAAAACATAAATAGGATGGCAATGTCTGGGAGAAATTAAAAACTATGTGATTCTGAATAAGACTATTGAGGAAAGGTGGGATCTTTTGAATACAAGAAATAAAGAAAACTGCATAGTACAAACTGAGAGAGAGGGAATGATATTGAGATCAAACTAGTAAAGTTTTATGACTGATTTTTGAGCTCTGGAAATCTAAGGGCAAGGTGCTGTTGGATTATGGCCTTAGTAGTTCACCTAATGAAAGGGCCTCACATGCCGAGCTCCTCAGAAGGGTAGCATCCAGCTGCCCTGTATGTTTTAAACTTCCAACAATGTGTCTGCCTGGAGGGTCTATATTTATCTTCTGACTCAGCAGCAGAAACAGGTGTCCTGGTTCTTTTTTCCCTCCTATCTTGAGTCTTTTTCCAAATGTATTTATTGTTATTGTATTTCTGATTAATAAAAGAATACAATAAGTTGATGGAAAAATGGAAAAGTAGGAAATTATCAGAATAAAAGTAAAAAAACGCCGTCTCAATCATTAGTTTCTTTCCTAATTTACTCTACCCCCTACAATTTGGTTTTAAGAATTGAACAGAAAGGTAAATGTGGCTATTAGTGACTGGTGGGGAGGTGGTCAAGGGAAAACTGCTACCTTTCTGTTGTAGTTTAGAAGAGGATGAGTAATCTCTCTCAACACAACCCTAAAAAGTAACAATGGTTAATACGACTCTAGGAAGCTGCAGCCCTTCTCTGGTAATCAGAGAAAGGCAAATTCCAACCATAGAGAGACAGGGCCACTTTTGACCTCTGAAATTAGTGATGACAAAAATGAATGACAGGTCCTTGGTGTGGTGGGGAGGTGGGACATTGGTAAGTCGGTCCACTTCTGCAACACAGCTTGTGGGAGGGGAAAGTGGGGACCAGAGTTGGATGACATAATCCTCACATGACCAGGAGCTGCCGCGAAGTCCTTATATTCACCGGCTTCTTTCTCCTCTGGGTCCCAGTTCCTTACTGGCCTGTAGGCGTTTGTGCTTGTGGCCAAGAGAAGGAGGACTTAAATTCCTTAAATCTCAGAAGGTTGGTTTGAGGGAACCGCTGGGACCCGTGGGGGTGGTAGTGGCTGAATCCAGTGACTGGAATAGGTCCAGGCTCGCTTTTCCCCAAACCCCTGCAAACTCGTTGGGAGATTATTGTATTTTTTGAAAGGACAGGGTGGGGGAATAGGTGGAAGCCTCCTGAGAAACAGCCACAGACTTAGTGATAGCTTAGAAATAATCGGCTTCTCAGATTGGTAAACTTTCTGTTTATCCTCCTCTTTCTCCACTTCCGTTGAGGAAATGAGTTGTGGACTGTTGTGTGGAGAAAGGCTAGAATCCTGGGGTGGAGGCGGAAATTTACACATAATTTGAAAATATTTTCTCCCATTCAATGCCTCCCTGAGGGCCATGGGAGGGGGCGGGGGTGCCGAGGGGACAGCCGCCCTCGCAAGGACTAAGCCAGAGGTTGAGGGGTGGGGGGGTGGGGACAGAGATCCAGAGGAAGGGATAAGAATAGGAGGGGAACCAGGAGGTAGAAAATTTTGGGCGACAATGGTTATGAAGATCCCGGACTCAAGATAATAACGAGTGTTTTGTCTCTGGGGCTGGTGGATCCACAGAGAGCTCCCTCCTCTCCTCCCCCTTCCTTTCTGTCTGCAGGTCCACGGGTCTGCGTTCACTGACATCTGGAGGCAAGAAAAAGAGGAAACTATCCTTAATCTTCATAGGTCAGTGTCGGGGAGGCACTTAGCCCGGGGTCTCTGAGGGTGGGAATTGGGTAGGGCAAGATCTGGGTAAAATTTGCGGCCTCACAGCTCAACTCTCGGTGCGTTCCTTTTCTCCCGCGGGTGGGAGAGGCCATTAGCCTTGTCTGCTGGGGAAATGGTGGGTTGCCGGTAGAGGGGGAAGGAGGAAGAGTGGTAGGGGGTGTGGGATAGGAAGGGGAGGCATCTCAAACTTCAAAGGGCTGGACCTGTGTGGCCCGAGTGGGAAATTAGGCCAGTACGTTGTTCAAAGAGAAACTGACAAACCTGAAATCAAAAGAAACGAGGCATTTTGCTCTATATTTTCTCCCCGGACTTAAGCTGGAAACATCATGCAAAAACCCTGTAAAGAAAATGAAGGAAAGCCCAAGTGCAGCGTGCCAAAGAGAGAGGAAGAACGCCCCTATGGAGAATTTGAACGTCAGCAAACAGAAGGGAATTTTAGGCAAAGGCTGCTTCAGTCTCTCGAGGAATTTAAAGAGGACATAGATTATAGGCATTTTAAGGATGAAGAAATGACAAGGGCGGGAGATGAGATGGAAAGGTGTTTGGAAGAGATAAGGGGTCTGGGAAAGAAATTTAGGGTTCTGCATTCTAACCATAGGCATTCTCGGGACCGTCCTTATCCCATTTAATGCATTTCTCTGCTGAATTCAATTATTTTATGTTACTAATATTACCACCATTGGTTTCTTTTTGTCTGCATGTTCTTGCTAAATATTGCTACCATTTTACTCCTATCCTTCAATGTTCCTTTGATTTGCATATGACTCCTGCTTCCAACATCTCATCTTTTGACCCAATTTCACTCATTTAATAAGGATGTTTCATTCATATGCATGGGAAGATGCTCACTGTATACTGTAAAGTGAAAATAATAAGTTGCCAAACAGTGTGTGTATGTGTATATATACACACATATATATGCACATGCACACTTTATATGTACATTTATATATGACATAACGCAAAAGAAAAAGTTAGAATTATTATACACTGAAAGGTTAACAGTGAATTTCTGCGTGATATGTATTTTATTTCTTTTTTGCTTATCTGCATCTTCTCATTTTCCAAAAAAAAAAAAGAATATATGTGCATATGTGCGTGTATTATTTGTTTCACAAAGAACTAAAATAAACAGACAAAATAAAAACTTGTCAATCACCTTTGAAGGGCAGTAAAACACTTAAAAATCTCTTGATAAGAACTATAAAAAAGAAATATAAACTTCAAATTACCTTTGGACCTCTTAGCCAGAGGAATAAAACTGGCAATTATTACAGATATACTAGCTTAGACTCAGTCTTTTCATGGGGAAAATATTTGCCTCACAGAGCTGCTGTAAGGAAGAAATGAGGCAACTCTGAGCTGGGCCAAGTAGACTCAGTCCTACCTGTGCATACAGAACTCCAACCCACTACAGAACATCAGTTATTGGAGGGAGGTCCCTTGCATGACTTACGTGTGCTCAGGAACGAGTTCACTAGTAGGCAGGGCATTGGGGGCTTCCATGCCAGTCATCTGCTGTTAAACCCCACTCCTCCCCTGGGTTCTGCCATGCCTGGTGGGCACTGCAACCTCTTCTGCTGGGTCCTTTACTCTCTGCTGGCCCTCACTGCTCCTGACACATTGGAGTGCTTGGGTGCCAAATCCCACTCAATTTCCTGGAGTCCTTACTGGGTTGAACCTCCATTCTTTTCTGAAGCCTGTCTGCTTTATAGTGACTCTTAACATAGGTGAGACTGCCCTAGGATTGCTTGAGCCACAGTGTCTTGCAGAGTTTTTAGCAAAACAGCCCCTTTTGTTTTTAATTCCAGGACCCTTCCTCTAACTAGGAGTCAGACATGATGAGGTCATTTGAGGAGTAGGACCAAGGTACAAGTTTGAATAAAAAAAGTGCTGTAGTCAGAGTTGCTGCCTTACCTCTAAACACTAAGGTTTTATCTTCCTTCTCTTGTGAGATGATCTCTCCATGAAGGCTCCTGGCAGGCCTGTCCTACTGGTTCAGAAGACTCTCGGAGGACATGTATAAATTGCACAAAACAATGCAGGAAATATATCTAAGAAAGCAATCCTCATCTTTCTATAACTTCCCTTTCTGAAACATATGTAAAAATTCTTTAAAAGACTAATATATATATGATATATATAATATATATAACATATATATACATATATAGAAATATATGTATATACACTTTTTAGTGTATATATGTACATGTATGTATGGTATATATTTTTAGTACATGTGTAAGTGTATATATATATATATATATATATATATTTAGTCTTACAAAGGATGTATATGAACACACACATATATACACATATATATATGCATATATAAATGTATGTATACATATGTATACATATACACAGTTAGGCATTATTTCTTAATTGGACTTCTTGAATTTTGCATCTCAATATATTTCATTACACTCTTGATTAGTTACTTACATATAGTGAGCATTTAATAAACGTTTGCTTAATTAGAATCTAGTGTTCTTGGCCCAGTTTCACTTCTGATTGCATAAAATTGACAATAATCTATTTCTGTGCAAACTATAACTTTCGTTTTCAAATAGGACCTAACAGGAAAGGGATTATTTCCCAAATCAGTCTATAAAATTATTGTAACAGGGCACAACTGACGTCTCAAACAGATCTTTACATTATAATCATCTGGAGTGCTTACTCATGCTCTTACATACACTCTGAATCAGAATTTCTGCATTTGGCCCTGACCCTCCATTTTGGGTTTCCCATGAAATCATTGTCTCCATTATTGCTTCATAAACTCTCACTACAGACACTGTTTCAGCCAAGAGCAGTGCAGAACAGGTCTCCTTATAATCAAAGAGCCAAATGGTTTATATTTCATAATTAAGGGCTCCTGAAGGTCAAAATGGTGTTTATAATAGCCTGAAAATTGTGTATCTACCAAGTAAATCTATGTGAACAGTAAACATTTATCCTTGGTAAGAGGAAAAGAAAAAGAAAAAGAAAACAACAAATTGTTATCCACCTATAAAATAAGCAAATGTTTGTTTCCAATACTCAATTTTTTTTCAAGATGTAGGGATTCTGATACTCAATGAGAGAGTAAATTGCTACATCCATAGTTTTTGTTTCTATTCACAATAAGTACCAAAAGCTGTACATTTTGCATATACCATGACTGAACAATTCTACTGTAGGGAAATAGTCATAGTGGTGAGCAAATGTTTAGCTATACACGTTTTTATTTGAAGATTTTACATATTTTCAAGGATTCTTTAAACCTAAGAATCAAGTACATGTACTGTCCAATCAAAAGGAAATGAACATAGACTCCTATTCACCAAGTACACAAAAATACATCCCACATGGATTAAAGATGAAAATGTAAAGAACAAGGAGCATTGGATTGCTCAGCCAGTGGAGCATGTGACTCTTCATCTGGGGTTTGTGAGTTTGAGCCCCACATTGCGTATAGAGATTACTTAAAAATAATTTTTTTTAAAAAACGAAAGAAAATGTGAAGAATAAGAATAATACATTGCAATGCAAATTAACTAAAAATGTATAATCTTGTGATGTCATTATCTTCTTAGTCATGAAAAAAATTCCAGAATTATGAAGGAAAAAATATAAAAGGTCCAAATACAAGAAATAGGCTGTGAGAAAGTATTTTCAATACCATGACAGACAATGGGAAAATATCTCTATAACCCCGATAGCTTTTTCAAATGGTAAAGAAAAAGGTAAACAAACCAATACAAATATGTACATACCATATGATCCAGCACTTCCACTTCGTTGTATTACCATAGAGATATATGTACACACATGCACAGGAAAGCATAGATAGATGTTTATTTTGTCACTGTTTGTAAGTGCCAATATTATAGAAATAGCCTAGGACATCAAAAGGGAAAGGTCAAATAAACAGTGGTCTATTTATGCCAAGAAAACTACACAGAAGTTAAAAAGAATGAGATTCTTATATTGAAGCATCTTCAGGAATATTGTTAAGTAAAGACATTACATACTTTCATGCTGTTATTGTCACAAATAATATTGTCACAAATAATGAATTACCTAGTCCATTTTAATATACTGCTTTAACCATACTTCCAATTTAAGTCTTCTCCTTACAATTAAACACTTAACAGTTTGATGGATCTCCATCTAGAAATTAATGTATTTTTGTTTTTTATTTTAATTAAATTTTACATTATGACTTTCAGGAGTCCTTAATTAGGAATCATAAGACATTATAAGGAGACTCCTTTTGCACAACTCAGCTGAAACAGGATATATGGTGAGTGTGCATATTAACATAGCTTTATAATTATTGTTTTGTGCATTTGTCTTTTATGTCATATAGGGAAAAAAGAAGAGTTATAAACCAAATATGAAAAAAAACTATTTGCTTTTATATTTACCTGTGTAGTTACCTTTACTGTTGTTGTTTATTTCTTTATATGACTTTAAGTTAGTTGTGTCTCTTTCTCAGCGTGAAAGTCTTATGGGAGTTTTCAGACGTCTGTAAACACAAATACAGATGAATCTATTTTCTATAGTATGAATGTAGCTTGTGTTATTAAAATCATTCCCCTATTACTCAAAATTTAAGTTATTTCTATGCTTTGCCTACTAAAAACAATTCTGTCTGCAATGAACATGTTTGCACATATATTCAAATTATTGGTGCTTATATTTCTATGGAATGGTTTCTGGAAAGTAAAAATGTACATGATCCTTTACATTTTCCAGCCTCCCTTGCACATATGTTGGGGCCATCAAATGTAACATAAGACACTTCTAAGGCTTTTAAACAATTCAGAGTGATCTCTCCATCTCCTTTCAGTAACCTTGGAAACCATGTGTGCCATCTGGAACACATGACTGTGAGATGAATGCAGGCTGGATACCTGAATAATCAATGAAGCGAGCCATGCAGGAGAACCAATAACTCTCATTAAACTATGACAGGAATGAGTAATAAACTGCTTTAAAACCACTGAGATAGCCTAGTTCATCTTAATATACTGCTCTACCCACACCTCCAATTTCAATCCCCTTCCCACAATTAAACACTGATCAGTTTGATGGATATCCATCTAGAAATTTATATATTTCTGTTTTGCATTTTATAAAGTTTATTTATTTATTTTGAAACAGAGAAAGAGCATGCATGCATTTGAGTGGGGGATGGGCAGAGAGAGGAGAGAGAGAATCCCAAGCAGGCTCTGTGCTGTTAGCACAGAGTCCAACTGTGGGGCCAATTCCACAAACCCTGAGATCATGACCTGAGCTGAAACCCTGAGTCAGAGGATTAACTGACTGAGCCACCCAGGCATCCCCTGTTTTGCATTTTCATTAAATATTATAACATTACATCTACTGTCCTATTGTTTTTACTTAACAATATTCCTGGAGATGCTTCAATATAAGAATCTCATTTTTTAAATTACTGTGTAGTTTTCTAAGTATAGATAGACCACAGTTTATTTGACCTTTTCCTTTTGGTGACTTAAACTATTTCTAGTATTTTGATTCTTAGAAGCAATGCCATAAAAAGTATCTATTTATGCTTTCCTGTGCACATCTGTGCATATATCTCTATGATGATATAAAGCAGTGAAAGTGCTGGATCATATGGTATGTGCGTATTTTACTGGTTTGTTTACCTACCAGAATGTATACCATAAACATATCCATCACCTCCAAAGTCTTGATGAGTATTGATCCAAAAATCCTCAAAGAAATACTAGCAAACTAAGCCAGCAGAATATTAAAATATTTACTTCATGAAGAATTGAGGTTAACCCACGAAATTCAAGGGTGATTCAACATATGAAAATAAATTAATGTAATATATATTAAATTAATATAAGAAAGGAAAACACATTATTGTATCAATTGATACAAAAAAGAAGCATTTAGCAAACTCCAATACCCTTTCATGATAAAAACAGTCCATAAACTAGGAACATAAGCAGACTGTGTCAACATAATAAAGGGAATTTATGAAAAATTCAATGCTAGTTTATATTCAATAGTGAAATATTAAAAGTTTTCCATGTAAGATCACAAATAAGTCAAGGATGTTTGCTTTCACAAGTTTTGTACTGGAAGTCCCAGCCAGAGAAATTAAGCAAGAAAAAAAAATAATTGAATCCAAACTGGAAATAAAGAAGCAGAAATTATCTTTATTTGTCAATGACATGGTCTTATATATAGAACATCCCAGGGGCGCCTGGGTGGCTAGGTCGGTTAAGCACCCTCCTTCAGTTTAGGTCATGATCTCACAGTTTGTGAGTTTGAGCCCTGCATTGGGCTCTCTGCTGACAGCTCAGAGCCTGGAGCCTGCTTTGGATTTTCCGTCTCCTTCTCTCTCTACCCCTCCCCCACTTGTGCTCTGTCACTCTCTGTCTCTCAAAAATAAATGTAAAACTTTCAAAAAAATCCAAATAATATGCAAGAAGCCTACCGGGACTCATAAATGAATGTGGTAAATTGCAGGATACAAGATCAGCCATCCCAAATTGGTTGTATTTCTATACATTAGCAATGAGCAATCCAACAATGAAATTACAAAAACAATTCTATGTACAAAAGCATGAAGCATAATACATACTCATATAATAAATTTAACCAAGGTATCTCAAGATTTGTACACTGAAAAATGACAAAATTGATAAAAGTAATTAAATAAGGCCCAAATAAATGGAAAGATGCCACATGTTCATGGATTGGAAGACTCAGTATTTGTTAAGATGGTAATAATTCCCAGAGCAATCAAAAAATTCAATGCAATCCCTATCAAAATAAGAAAAGTTTATTTTCCAGAAATGGAAAAGATGAGAATAAAATTCATATGGAATTGCAAGAAATCCCAAATAGACCCCAAAAAATCTCAAAAAAAGGTAGGAAGACTCATACTTTCTTATTTTAATACCCTGCAGGGGCACCTGGGTGGCTCAGTCAGTTAAGTGTTCGACCCTTGGTTTTGGCTCAGGTCATGATTTCATGGTTCATGAGTTTGAGCCCCACTGTCAGCACAGAGCCTGCTTGGGATTCTCTCCCTTCCTCTCTGCCCCTCCCTTGCTTGTTCTCTTTCTCTCTCTCTCTCTCTCTCTCTCTCTCTCTCAAAACTAAATTTAATAAAAAATAAAAAATAACACCCTACAAATTTATAGTCATCAAAACAGTGTACTACTGGCATAAGGATAGACATTTAGATCAATGGAATAGAACTGAGAGTCCAGAAATAAGCCCATGCGTCCATTGTCAATTAATTTTGGACAAGGGCGACAAGTCCATTCAATGGGAGAAAGAAACAACAGTGATGAGACAACTGAATATCCATATGCACAAGAATGAGATTAGACCTACCTCATTTGATCTCAAAAATAAACTCAAAATGGATTAAAGACACAAATATAAGAGCTAAAACCATAAAATGTTTGGAAGAAGACTAGGAATAAATCTTCATGACCTTGTATTTGGCAATGGATTCTTAAAAATGACACCTAAAGCATCAAACATACACACACACACACACACACACACACACACACACACACAGTAGATAAATTAATTGGACTTCATCAAGATTAAAAACCTAATGCACCAGATGACACTTTCAAGGAAGTGAAAAAACATCCTACAAAATGGGAGAAATGTTCATAAATCATGTATCTGATAAGGGTCTAGTATCCAAAATATATAATGGGCTGCAATTCAACAACAAAAAGACAAACAACCCAATTAAAAAATCAGCAAAGGACTTTAATAGACTTTTCCCCCCAAAAAGATACACAGCTCAAAGTAACACAGAAATATGTTCAAAATTATTAGTCATTAGGTAAATGCAAATCAAAGCCACAGTGAGATTCTTCTTTAAACTCACTAAGATGGCTCTAATCCATTAAAATAAAAATAATGTGTTGGTGAGGACATGGAGAAATTGTAACCCTTATGAATTGCTGGTGGGGATGTAAAATGGCACAGCCATTTTAATTTAAAATTTAATTTAAAATAGGTTTTCAAATAATGTGTATACACAAATGTTTATAGAAGCACTATTAACAACAGCCTGAAGGTGGAAACAATCCAAATGTCCATTAACTGATGAGCTGATAAACAAAATGTAGTACATTCATAAAATGAAATATTATTCAGCCCTAAAAAAGGAATGAAGTACCGATAACTTGCTATTTTCAAGGTACATTTTTCAAGGAGTGAACCTTGAAAAAATTATGCTAAGTGAAAGAAACCAAACGTGAAAGGTCACCTATTGGATGATTCTATATATGTCAAATGTCAGAATATGTAAATCCAATAAAGACAAAAAAACAAATTAGTGGTTTCCAGGGTTGGGAAAGGGCAGAAGAGGGAGTAACTGTTTAATTGGTAAAGGGCAAACTTTGGGGGGTAATAAAAACGTTTTAGAACCAGATAGAAGTGAACAATGTGAATATAGTAAACTCCACTTAGAATAGTTCATTTTATTTTATGTGAATTTCTCCTCAATACAAAATTAAACATATTTTAATTATTATAAATATTTCCAAATTTTGCTCCTAAGAGGTTGTAACCAATTAACAGTTGCATCAAAAATGCATGAGAGTCTCTGCTCCTCCTCACCATCACCAGGACTGTGATAAAAACTTTTTTGGTCTCTAGTCTTTCAGACTAACTCAGCTCATGAAGACTGGCCCTTTCTCTAAACTTTTTTTTGTTCTTTACCTTTTAGTCCACAATCATCTTCTAAATATGTTCGTGTCAAAGGGTTTTAACCTACCTTGCCAAAACATCATTTCCTACAGGTCAGTTGTATCCTCTTAAACCTAGCTCGGCACTAGAAAAATAGTGGATGCTTTCCATTTGTGTTTTTTTATATTTATACCCATGGAGTTATACCTGTGTTGAAGATATTATTCTAACTTTACTGAGAAAAAAAAACTGAGGCTCAAAATTTTTATGTAACACATTTTAACACTGGAGTGTGTCAAACCTGATATTCTAGCTCCAATTTACTTATTGTTCTATATGTCCTCCTTATGAATTGATGACACTTACTTACCAATGTCTATACATTCACGTTTTGATGGCCATTCTATGTTGTACATATATGGAGGTTCACTTAATGACAATCCCTGGTGAGGATGAGGATGGCAACGAACTCTTGTCCCTCAGACTGAGAAGTCTAGGTCCAGGAGCTGCATGGACTGACTATTGTCCAAGTCAGCATAGTATAGAATAACACAAAATTTAAATATTTGTTTAGCTTTTTCTGCTGAATTTGAAAGGCAATCTTTATCATATTCTAAAAACCACGTTGTCCTAGATCTGTGTCAAACTTCAAATACTATTCATTAGTTATTTTCTCTATTCTCAGGGAACCACATTTAAAATTTTATTAATTTATCTCGCAGTACAAGTTTGCTTCTATTATTTATTTCCATCAATTTTTGGCCCCTTTTGAGTATTTATTTATTTATTTATAATTTACATCAAAGATAGCATGTAGTGCAATAATGTTTTCAGGAGTAGATTCCAGTTATTCATCCCCTATGTATAACACCCAGTGCTCATCACAACAAGTGTCTTCCTTAATGCCCCTTACCCATTTAGCCCATCTCCCAACCCACAAACCCTCCAGCAACCCTCAGTTGGTTCTCTGTATTTAAGAGTCTTTTATGTTTTGTCCCCCAACCTGGTTTCATATTATTTTTGCTTCCTTTCCCTTATGTTCATCTGTTTTGCATCTTAAATTCCAAATATGAGTGAAGTCATATGATATCTGTGTTTCTCTGACTGACTTATTTTGCTTAGCATAATACCCTCTAGTTCCATCCACGTTGTTGCAAATGGCAAGATTTCTTTCTTTTTGACTTCCAAGTAATACTCCATTGTATATGTATGTGTATCTTCTTTCTCCATTCATCTTTCTATGGACATTTGGGCTCTTTCCATACTTTGGCTATTGTTGATGGCACTGCTATAAACATTGGGGTGCATGTGTCCCTTCATAACAGCACACCTGTGTCCTTTGGATACATACCTACTAGTGCAATTGCTGGTTCATAGGGTAGTTCTATTTTTAACTTTTGAGGAAACCTCCATGTTTTCTATAGTGGCTGCACCAGTGTGCTTTCCCACCAGCAGTGCAAAAGAGATCCTCTTTCTCCACATCATCACCAACATCTCTTGTTGACTGAGTTGTTAATTTTAGTCATTCTGACTGGTGTGACATGTTATCTCTTTGTGGTTTTAACTTATATTTCCCTGATGATGAGTGATATTCAGCATTTTTTCATGTGTCTGTTAGCCATCTGGATGTCTTCTACGGTAAAGTGTCTATTCATGTCTTTTGTGCATTTCTTCACTGGATTATTTGTTTTTTGGGATGTTGAGTTTGATAAGTTTTTCATAGATTTTGGATACTAACCCTTTATCTGATATGTCATTTGCAAATATCTTCTCCCATTCTATTGGTTGCCTTTTAGCTTTGCTGATTGTTTCCTTCACTGTGCAGAAGCTTGTTATTTTGATGAGGTCCCAATAGTTCATTTTTGGTTTTGTTTCCCTTGCCTCCAGAGACGTGTTGAGTAAGATGTTGCTGTGGCCGAGGCCAAAGAGTGCCTGCTTTTTCCTCTAGGATTTTGATAGCTTCCTGTCTTACGTTTAGGTCTTTCATCCATTTTGATTTGATGTTTGTAGGCATAAGAAAATGGTCCAGGTTCATTTTTCTGCATGTCACTGTCCAATTTTCCCAACACCATTTGCTGAAGAGACTGTCTTTATTCCATTGGGTATTCTTTCCTGCTTTGTCAAAGATTAGTTGGCCATACGTTTATGGGTCCATTTCTGAGTTCTCTATTCTGTTCCATTGATATGAGTGTCTGTTTTTGTGCCAGTACCATACACTCTTGATGATTACAGCTTTGTAATACAGCTTAAAGTCCAGGATTGTGATGCTTCTAGCTTTAGTTTTCTTTTTCAAGATTGCTTTGGCTATTCGGGGTCTTTTCTGTTTCCATACAAATTTTAGGATTATTTGTTCTAGCTCTGTGAAGAATGCTGGTGTTATTTTGATAGGGATTGCATTGAATATGTAGACTGCTTTGGGTAGTATTGACATTGTAACAATATTTGTTCTTCCTATCCATGAGCATGGGATATTTTTTCCAATTTTTTTTTTGTGTCTTCTTCAATTTCTTTCATAAGCTTTCTATAGATTTCGGTGTATAGATTTTCCACCTCTTTGGTTAGGTTTCTTCCTAGGTATATTATGGGTTTTGGTGCAATTGTAAATGAGATCGATTCCTTGACTTCTTTTTCCGTTGCTTCATTGTTGGTGTATAGGAATGCAACCAATTTCTGTGTGTTGATTTTATATCCGACCACTTTGCTGAATTCATGTATCAGTTCTAGCAGGTTTTTGGTGGAATCTTTTGGATTTTCCATATACAGTATCATGCCATCTGTGAAGAGGGAAAGTTTGGCTTCCTCCTTGCCGATTTGGATGCTTTTCATTCTTTTTTGTTGTCTGATTGCTGAGGCTAGGATTTCCAATGCTATCTTGAATAACAATGGCAAGAGTGGACATCCTTGTCGTGTTCCTGACCTTAGGGGGAAAGCTCTCAGTTTTTCCCCACTGAGGATATTAGCTGTGGGTCTTTTGTATATGGCTTTATGATCTTGAGGTTTGATCCTTCTATCCCTACTTCCTTTATCATGAAAGGATGCTGTATTTTGTCAAATGCTTTCTCTATTGAGAGAATTATGTGGTTCTTGCCCTTTATTTTATTGGTGTGTTGTATCACAATGATTGTTTTGCAGATATTGAACTAACCCTGCATCACAAGTATAAATCCCACTTGGTCATGGTGAATAATTCTTTTAATGTATTGTTGGATTTGGTTGGCTAGTATCTTGTTGAGGATTTTTGCATCTATGTTCATCAGGAAATTGTTCTGTAGTTCTCCTTTATCATGGGGTCTTTGTCTGGTTTTTGAATCAATGTAATGCTGGTTTCATAGAATGAGTTTGGAAGTTTTTCTTTCATTTCTATTTTTTTTGGACAACTTCAAAATAATAGGTGTTAACTATTCTTTAAATGTTTGGTAGAATACCCCTGGAAAGCCATCTGGCCCCGGACTCTTGTGTTGAGGGAGATTTTTGATTACTAATCTGATTTCCTTACTGGTTATGGGTCTGTTCAAATTTTCTATTTCTTCTTGTTTCAGTTTTGGTACTTTATATGTTTCTAGGAATTTGTCCGTTTCTCTCAGATTGCCCAATTTATTGGCATATAATTGTCCATAATATTCTATTATTATTGTTTGTATTTCTGCAGTGTTGGTTGTGATCTCTCCTCTTTTGTTCTTGATTTTATTTATTTGGGTCCTTTGCTTTTTATTTTTGATCAAACTGGCTAGTGGTTTATTAATTTTGTTAATTCTTTCAAAGAACCAGCTCCTTGTTTCATTGATCTGTTCTACTGTTTTGTTTCTGTTTTTTTTTTTTTTTTTTTAATTTCGATAGTATTCATTTCTGCTCTAATCTTTAGTAGTTCCTGTCTTCCACTGATTTGGGGTTTTATTTGCTGTTTTCTGTCCAGCTCTTTATTTAAGCTGTGAGGTTAGTTTGTGTATCTGAGACCTTTCTTCCTTCTTTAGGAAAGCCTGGGTTGCTATATACTTCCCTATTATGACTGTCTTTGCTGTGTCCCAGAGGTTTCGGGCTGTGGTGTTACCATTTTCATTGACTTCCATGTACTTTTAATTTCCTTTTTAATTTCATGGTTAGCCCATTCATTCTTTAGTAGGAGGTACTTTAGTCTATAAGTGTTTGTTGCTTTCCAATTTTTTTTCTTGTGGTTGATTTCAAGTTTCATAGCATTGTAGTCTGAAATATGCAAGGTATGATCTTGATCTGTTTGTACTTGTTGAGGGTGATTTGTGTCCCAGTATGTGATCTATTCTGGAGAATGCTCCATGTTCACTCATGAAGAATGTGTATTCTGCTGTTTTAATATGGAATCTTGTGAATACATCTGTTAAGTCCTTCCAGTCCAGTGTGTCATTCAAAGCCATTGTTTCCTTGTTGATTTTCTGTTTAGATTATCTATCCATTACTGTAAGTGGTGTGTTGAAGTCCCCTACCATTATGATATTATTATGAATGAGTTTCTGTATGTTTGTGATCAATTGATTTATATATTTGGGTGTCTCACTTTGGGGGCATAGATGTTTACAATTGTTAGGTCTTCTTGGTGGATAGACCCCTCAATTATGATGTAATGCCCTTCTTCATCTCTTGTTACAGTGTTTATTTTAAAATCTAGATTGTCTGATAACAGTATGGCTACTCTGGCTTTCTTTTGGCAATAATTACCATGATAGATGGTTCTCCATCTAGGTACTTTCAATCTGAAGGTGACTATAAGTCTCAAATAGGTCTCTTGCAAAAGGCATATAGATGGATCTTTTTTCTTATCCATTCTGGTACCCTATGTCTTTTGTTTGGAACATTTAGTCCATTGACATATAGAGTGAGTACTGAAAGATATGAACTTATTGCCATTGTGTTGCCTGTAGAGTTGGAATTTCTGGTGGTGTTCTCTCGTCCTTTCCAGTCTTTTTTGCTTTTGGTCTTTTTTGTTTTGTTTCATCTTTTCTCCCCTCAGAGATTCTCCCATTAAAAGTCTTGCAGGGCTGGTTTAGTGGTCATGAACTCCTTTAGTTTTTTTTGTCTAGGAAACTTTTTATCTCTTCTATTTTGAGTGACAGCCTTGCTGGATAAAGAATTATTGGCTGCATATTTTTCTGATTCAGCACATTGAATATATCATGCCATTCCTTTCTGGCCTGCCAAGATTCTGTGGATAGGTCTGCTGCAAATCTGATCTGTCTTTCCTTGTAGGTTAAGAACTTTTTTCTTCCCTTGCTTTTTTCATGATTCTTCCCTTGTCTGTGTATTTTGTGAATTTGCCTATGATATGCCTTGCTGATGGTCGGTTTTTGTTGAATCTTATGGAAGTTCTTTGTGCTTCCTGGGTTTTGATGTCTGTGTCTTTCCCCATGTTAGGAAAGTTTTCCACTATGATTTGCTCACATAAACCTTCTATAGCTTTTTCTCTCTCTTCATCTTAGGGGACCCCTATGACTTGGATGTTATTCCTTTAATGAGTCACTGAGTTCTCTAATTCTTGTATCATGCTCTTTTGCCTTTGTTTCCCTTTTATTCTCCTTCATTAAATTTATATTTTAATTACAGTCAGTTAGCATGCAGTGTTATATAAGTTTCAGGTGTACAATAAAGTGATTCAATAAGTCTTTTAAAAATTGTTTTTAAATGTTTATTTATTTTTGAGAGAGAGAGAGAGAGAGAGAGAGAGAGAATGAAGCATAGCATAGCATAGCATGAGGGACAGAGCGAGAGGGAGACACAGAATCCGAAGAAGGCCTCAGGCTCTGAGCTGTCAGCACAGAGCCTGACACAGGGTTCAAAACCACAAACTGTGAGATCATGTCCAAAGTCAGAAGCTCAACTGACTGAGCCACCCAGGTGCCCCAGTGATTCAATAAGTCTACATACATTACTTAGTGCTCATTATGATAAGTGTACTCTTAAATCCCCTTCACCTATTTCACCCACCCAACACCCATCTCTCCTCTGGTAGCCATCAATTTGTTCTCTATACTTAAGAGTCTGTTTTTGGTTTATCCCTTTGCCCTTTGTTTTGTTTCCTAAATTCCAGATATAAGGGAAATCATATGGTATTTGTCTTTCTCTGACTCACTTATTTCACTTAGTATTATACTGTCCAGCTACATCTATGTTGCTGCTAATGGCAAGATTTCATTCTTTTTAATGGCTGACACTATTCCACTGTGTGTGTGTGTGTGTGTGTGTGTGTGTACCACATCTTCCTTAATCATGTATCTATCGATTGACATGTGGACTGCTTTCATAATTTGGCTATTGTAAATAGTGCTGGAATAAACATAGGGGTGCATATGTCTTTTCAAATTAGTGTTTTCATCCCATTTGGGTAAATACTCAGTAGTGGAATTACTGGATAATATGTTGTTTTAATTTTTAAAGTTTTCAGGAAGCTCCATATTGTTTTCCACAATGGCTGTAATAATTTGCATTCACACCAACAGTGCAAGAGGATTCCTTCTTCTCCACATCCTTACCAACACTTGTTGTTTCTTATGTTGTTGATTTTAGCCATCCAGGTTGTCTACCAGTCATTTGGTGTGTGGTGGTATCTCACTGTGGGTTTTTTTAATGTTTATTTTGAGAGAGAGAGAAAGAGTACAAGTGGTGGAGAGGTAAAGAGGGAGGAAGAGAGAGACAGGGAGAGAGAATCTCAAGTAGGCTCCACACTGTCAGTGCAGAGCCTGACATGGGGCTCAATCTCACAATTGTGAGATCATGACTGAGCTGAAATCATGAGTCAGATGTTTAAGTGGCTGAGCCACCCATGTGCCCCTTATTGTGGCCTTGATTTGCATTTTCCTGATGATCAGTGATGTTGATCATCTTTTCATGTGTCTGTTGGCCACCTGGATGTTTTCTTTGGAGAAATGCCTGTTCTTGTCTTCTGCCCATTTTCAACTGGATTGTTTTTGTGGTGTTGAGTTGTATAAGTTCTTTATATATTTTGGATACTAACACTTTATCGGATTTGCAAATATCTTCTCCCATTAGGTAGGTTGTCTTTTATAGTTTTGTTGATTGTTTCCTTTGCTGTGCAGAAGCTTTTCATTTTGATATAGTCCCAAAAGTTTATTTTGATTTTGTTTCCCTTGCCTGAGGAGAAACACCTAGAAAAATGTTGCTGTGGCCGATGTCAGAGAAATTACTGCCTGTGCTCTCTTCTAGGATTTTTATGGTTTTGAGTCTCACATCTAGATTTTTAATGCATTTTGAGTTTATTTTTGTGTATGGTGTAAGAGAGTGGTCCAGTTTTTTTTTTTTTTTTTTTTTTTTTTGCATGTAGCTGTCTGGTTTTTCCAGCACCATTTGTTGAAGAGACTGTCTTTTTCCCATTGCATATTGTTTCCTTCTTTGTTAAAGATTAATTGGCCATATAATCATGGATCTATTTCTGGGATTTCTATTCTATTCAATTTATCTACATGTCTATTTTTGTGCCAGTACCTTACTGTTTTGAATACCACAACTTTGTAGTAGAACTTGAAATCTGGGACTGTAATACCTCTAGTTTTGTTCTTCTTTTTTAGGATTGCTTTGCCTATTCAAGGTCTTCTCTAGTTCCATAAAAATGTTAAGATTATTTGTTCTAGTTCTGTGAAAATGCTGTTGAGATTTTGATAGTAATTTCATTAAATCTGCAGATTGTTTTGGGTAGTATGGGCATTTTTACAATATTTCTTCTTCCAATCTATAAGCATGGAATGTCTTTCAATTTTTTTCTTATTTAAAAAAAATGTTTATTTATTTTTGAGATAGAGAGACAGAGACAGAGAGACAGAGAGACAGAGAGACAGCAAGACAGAGAGACAGAGTATGAGACAGGGAAAGACAGAGAGAGAGGGAGACACAGAATCCGAAGAAGGGTCCAGACTCTGAGTTGTTAGCATAGAACCCGACGCAGGGCTTGAACTCACAAACTGCGAGATCATGACCTAAGCTGAAGTCAGATTCTTAACCAACCGAGCTACCCAGGCACCCCAATGTCTTTCTCTTTGTGCCATATTTAATTTATTTCATCAATGTTTTATAGTTTTCAGAATACATTTCTTTCACTTCCTGGTTAATTTTATTCCCAGATATTTTATTATTTTTGTTGCAATTGTAAATGGGATTGTTTTCTTAATTTCTCTTTCTGCTGCTTCATTATTAGCATGTAGAAACACAATGGATTTCTGTACACTGATTTTGTATCCATTCATATTGAACCTTACTGAATTCATCTATCAGTTGTAGTAGTTTTTTTTTTTTTTTTTGAGTCTTTAGGGTTTTGTTTATTTAGTATCGTGTTATCTGCAAATAGTGAACATTTTACTTCTTTCTTACCAAATTTGGATGCCTTTTATTACTTTTTCTTCTATGATTGCTGTGACATAGGTATGATGTTGAATAAAAGTGGTGAGAATGGACATCTTTTCTTGTTCCTGACCATAGAAGAAAAACTCTCAGTTTTTCCCCATTGAGTATGATGTTTACTGTGGGTTTTCATATATGGCTTTTATTATTTTGTGGACTTATTATGTTATGGTGCAATTATATGCTCATATTTTCAATGCACAAAAATAAATATATGTATGTTGTTATAGAAATGTAGTACTGCATATGTTAACTTTCAATTTACTTTAAAAATATTTATTTATTTTGAGAAAAAGATTGAGCACATGTGAGGGAGGGGGACTGAGAGAAGGAGAGAATCCCAAACAAGTTCCTCACTGTCAGTGTAGAGCCTGACACAGAGCTCAATCTCACAAACCATGAGATCATGACCTGAACCAAAAATCAAAAGTTGGACATTTAACTGACTGAGTCACCCAAGCGCCCCTCAATTTACCTTTTTTATTTTTATGTATGTATAATATAATGGTTACTTCCATTTCTAAATGGTACATACCATTGTTGTAGTTTGAATTGTTTTAACGGAATCATGAAATTTGTCTTCTTTATCCTCTATTGCAACTAGATGGAAAAATGTTTGGCTCATGAGAGTGTGCACACACATGTGTGAATGTGCATGTGTTTGTGCATGTGCTTGGATGCATGTCTGCTATTGCCTAGAACAATCCTCTCTTTCTGTTCCTTCATTGCTGCTTTTCACTTGTTGTGTCTCTTTGTACATTGAAGTCCAAGTCAAAGGATTGAAGCTAGGTATCCAGATCTATAAACTTTGGCATTGTAAGTCATTGCGACTAGCATTAAATACTTCCTAGGATGAGTACCTAAGAATGGGGTTTACAGGCTGAAGGGAATGCATATTTTAAATACTTAGCAATTGCTTAAATATGTACTTTCCAGAAAGGTTGACCAGTTCAGGTTCCATGACGTGGAAATAAGTGAGAAAGACCATGGGGTTAAGTGCAGAACATGTTGAAAAGTACTTACATTGAGCCTGCTTTAAGGAGATAACAACCGTCAAAAGACTTACCCCCCACCCCCCACCCCCAAGGAGGAACAAAGGTACTTCTAGCAAGGCAGCATGAGATAGGCCAGGGTGATTGTAAGGACACAGGACTTAGGTTCAGTCTGATTGTTCTCTCTTCTTTCCCTTCATTTAGGTTCTTCTCACTCTCTGAGGCTCTTGTCAAGGTCTTTTTTCCTCCTTGAAGTTTTCTCTGATTATTTTGTGCTAACTGGCCATTGCCATCTCTGAGTTCCTAATGGCCTAGCAGTACACCCTTTCCTTTAGATTCGTCCAAATAGTCTCTTATGAAGGAGGTTCTGCCTTTTCAGTTATCTCATCTATTTTACCCTTAGTGTGAACCCACAAGGAATGTGGCTCACTCTCAGGATAAACTTGGAGAAGAGGCACAAGCGGGTTTGGGATTTGGGCTTCAGGTCTTTGGAGCAGTATATCCTAGGGTCTTAGGTGTGTAGAGTGTGGTCTAGATGGAAATGAGTGAAGACTCCAAGTAGACATAATTTGGCCCATTGATTCTTCACTACCTGGAATAAAGAATCCAGAGGAGGGCCAGATGCTGACTCTTTGAAAGTGGGGCTTTGGGCTAAGACTTTTTCTGCTCAGAATCTAAGGAAATAATGTCTTTGGAAATACTGCTTAAATTCTTTAGTTTTATATGTATATAAAACTTTAGTGTTATATATATATTATTACATAAAATAATAATGAAAATATCTTCCTTGTGGTTTTGGGAGTATAACATCAGATAATGGGGGCATTAGCTGGGTGGCTTAGTTGGTTGAGTGTCTCACTCTTGATTTTGGCTCAGGTCACGATTCCAGGGTTGTGAGATCAAGCCCCACATTGGGCTGAGCATGCAGCCTGCATAAGATTCTTTCTTTCCTTCTGCTCTCTCCCTCTCTCCAAAAAAAGGGGAGAAATTGGAATAGTATCTATAGTATCTACCTCATGACATACACATATATGTCACCTCAAAAGTTTTCATGTTTAAAAAAAATTATAGCTGTTATGAGCAATTGACATTTATTGAGCATACTAGCATATACAGAAAGCTGCTATTGATTGTCTAGCCAACAAAAATTATTTTGTCAGCATTCTAAACAGTACATGCTCTACTACAGAGTATTTTTTTCCAGAGGTCTGGCCCAGTGCACCAGGCAGGGAGCTTACACATGAGTGGGGCAAGACAGTGTGCTAGAAGTAAATAAGTATATGTTTTACCTGTATCCTGTCCATGTTTCATTCACTGGCATACCTCATAGATATCACAAGTTTAGTCCAATACTGCAATAAAGCAAATGGAATTTTTGTTTTTTCAGTGAATATAGAAGTTATGTTTACACTCTAGTGTAGTACAAGTGTGCAATAGTATTATGTCTAAAAATATGTACACATCTAATTAAAATACTTCATTGTTAAAAATTGCTAACAATCATCTTTCTTTTCAGTGATTCTTTTTTTTTTTTTTTTTTTTTTTTGCTAGAGGAGGATCTTGCTTCAATGTTGGTGGCTGCTGATTTAACAGGGTAATGGTTGCTGAAGTTTGGAGCGGCTGTGGTAATTTTTTTAAAAAAGTAGGCTCCACACCCAGCATGGGGCCCAACACAGCCCTTGAACTCATGACCCCAAGCTCAAGACCTGATATGAGATCAAAAGTTGTATGTTTAACCTACTGAGCCGCCAAGATGCTCCAGCTGTGATAATTTCGTAAAAGGTAGCAATTAGAAGTTTGCCACATTGAATGACTTTTTCTCTTATGAGCAATTTCTCTGTAGCATGGAATAACATTTTACCCACAGTAGAACTTCTTTCAAAATTAGAGTCAATCCTCTCAAACCCTGCTGTTGCTTTATCAAGTCAGTTTATGTAATATTCTAAATCTTTTATTTCCATTTCAACAATCTTCACAGCATCTTCATCAGAAGTAGATTCCATCTCAAGAAACCAACTTTCTTTGTTCATCTATAAGAAGTAACACTTGATCCATTAAAGTTTTATCATGAGATTGCAGCAATCCAGTACTATTCAGGATCCACCTCTAATTATAGTTCTCTTGCTACTTCCACCACATATGCAGTTAGTTCCTCCACTGACGTCTCAAAGTCATCCATGAGGGTTGGAATCAAGTTCTTCCAAACTCCTGTTACTGTTGATATTTTGACCTCTCCAATGAATCACAAATGTTCTTAATGGCATCTAGAATGCTGAATCTAGCTCTCTAGCTATGAAAGTATTAGATGGCATCTTCTTCCAATAGAAACCTATTTTGTCTGGATTGGAAATCTGTTCTTCAGCATAGCCATATTCATTAATTATCTTATCTAGATCTTCTGCATAACTATCTTACCTAGATCTTCTGCATAACTTGCTGCAGCTTCTACAACAGCACTTGTTCTTTCACCTTGTACTCATGTTATGGAGACAGCTTGTTTCCTTAAACCTCATAAACCAATCTCTGCCAGCTTTAGACTTTTCTTCTGCAGCTTCCTCACCTCTCCCAGCCTTCATAGAATTGAAAAGACAGGGTTTTGCTCTGGATTGGACTATCTTAAGGGAATGTTGCTGCTGATTAGATCTTCTATCCAGACCTCTAAAACTTTCTTCATATTAGCAGTAAGACTGTTTCACTTTCTTATCATTCACTTGCTCATTGTAGCAGCCTTTTTAATTTCCTTCAAGAGTTTTTCATTTACATTTACAACTTGACTAATCGATGCAAAAAGCCTATCTTTCAGCCTGTCTTGACTTTCAACATGCCTTCCTTACTAACCTTAATCATATCTCACTTTTGATTTAAAATGAGATTTATAACTCTTTCTTTCACTTGAACATGTAAAGACCATTGTAGGATTATTAATTGGCCTAATTTCAATGTTGTTATGTCTCAGGGAATAGGAATTCCGGAGGCTGGGGAGAGAGATAGGGAATGGTTGTTTGGTGGAGTAGTCAGAACACACATACATTTATCAATTAATTTTTCCTTCTTATATGGGTACAGTTTGTAGCCCCCTAAAATGATTACAATAATAACATCAAAGATTTCTGATTACATTTCAACATGACAAATATAATAATAATGAAAAAGCTTGAAATACTACAAAAATTATGAAATGTGACACAGAGACACAAAGTGAGGAAATTCTATTGAAAAATGGACCTGATAGACTTGTTCAGTGGAAAGTTGCCACAAACCTTCAATTTATAAAGAATGCAATGCCTGCAAAGTTCAATAAAGTAAAGCACAACAAAACAAGGTATGCCTGTACCATATTAGAACTAGTAGCATAAAGAGGGGCTGGTTGAAGATCCAGAATCATAACAAAACTTCTTTTTTTCTATCGCTACAAATACCTGCATATTTTTTTTTACTAGAATGACCCCACTACAAAAATACAATATCCCTGCTTATACCACACACACACACACACACACACCTTTGATGAAATTTTAGGTGATCTATAAACTTCAGTGAGTTGCCAAGTTTAGGTTAATTAATCTGGTCAGCATCTGAGAGTTATTTTGGAAACTGGCCTCAGTCTGGTGGAGGGGCTCCCGGGGAGATGGTTTGGTAGGTGACAACATTGAAGTAAGGCTAGGTTCCTCCTAGGTTTCTAGAAATGTGGAATTCTGGAGTAAAAGACCCAGCAGACTGTACCCCATAATCCAGGTGGGATACAATACACAGGATCTTGGGCAGTTTTGACCTGGGCACCATGAATAATAAAAGCAGAGAACAGACAGCTCTGGCAGGGATGGGGGCAGAGCGGTAGGTAGTATAGAGCTTTCCTGGTAATTGGGGAATGGTGAACTCTAGTCACAAGGTGGTGGTGATGCCAATTATAGCCCCATGAATTGGAGGACAGTTTAAAGGCAGTGAACTAGGGTGGGTGTAGATGATGGGGGCAGTATGGTACATGTCCCAGATCAGAAGGATTTAGTATTTTAAAAACCTGAAAACTTTTATTTTGTATGTAGCCTATCAAACATACTTTGTGCTTTATGCAAATTAGTACAATGAAGGTAATGTTACTTGTTTCTCTTGAAACGAATAATTTTATTTGGGAAATGTGTATTTTTCCTACCTTCAATATTTTCTTTCATCCTTTTTATTAAATTTAGAAAGAAACAAAAAAAAAACAACATTAAAAAGAAAAAGCCTTTGATTCTATTCAACCCATCTTGACACCCTGCTCTGTATTAATTTCATGCATGCCCAAAGCCCAGGCAAAATAAATATCAGTGAATGTTGAGAAAAGGGGTGGACTTAGGAGGTCAATGTCTGGGAAGCAAAGGAACGAAAGAGAAAATTTGTCAGAAAAGATGTGCCAATGGCCAATAACCCTGAGAGAAATTATAGCCCCTCTCTGGTAAACAGAGAAAGGAAAATGAATGCCATAGGGAGGGGCACTAAGAAATAAGCACAAATTAATAAAGTAACCAAGAGTGGGCTAATGGTCACAAAAGAATACAAACAAAGCTTTAGTCAACAGATTGAATGTTAGGAGAAACAACATAGTCACAACAGATTTTCAGATCATGTCAACTTTATAATTTTTTTAAATTTTGGTAATATATATAAACATATAAATTTCCATTTAAGCCATTTTTAAGTATACAAATCAGTGACATTATTTTCTTTCACAATTTTGTGCAACCATCACTCCTATCTATTTCTGAAACTATTTCATGAACCCAAGCAGGAACTGTACCCATTAAGCAATAATTCCCATTTTCCCCTCCCCCAATCCTGTAATCTCCAATCTACCATCTGTTTCTATTAATTTGCCTATTTTAGATATCTTATATAGGTTGAATCATACAGTATTGCCTTTTGTTTCTGGATTACTGCATTTAGCATATTTTTTGAAGATTCATCCATGTTTGTAGCATGTTTCAGAACTTCATTTTTGTAGGCAAATATTATTCTAATGTATGTATGTATATATCACATTTTGTTTATACATTCATCTGTTGATGGGAATTTGGATTGTTTCCATCTCTTTCCTATTGTGAATAAGACTGCAATTAATATTCATGTACACATATATGTCTGTGTCCCTGTGTTCAATTTTCTTCGGTGTATATCTAGGAATGGAAATGCTTGGCCATATGGTAATACTATATTTAACTTTTGAAGTAACTGCCAAACTGTTTTTCCATGGCAGCTTCACCATTTTACATTCCTACCAGCAATATACAAATATTCCAATTATCCACACATCTTTGTCAATACTTGTTATTTTCCGTTTTTATTATACTTCTTTTCCATTTTTTATTATACCTATATCTAGCAGTGTGTGGGTGTGAAGTGGTATCTCATTGTGCCTTCACTTTGCATTTTGCTAATGATAAAAGATGTTGGACACATTTTCATGTACTTCTTGGTCATTAAGTATCTTCTTTGGAGATTTAAGTCCTTGCACCATTTTAAATTTGATTTTTTGTCTTCTTGATGATTTGTAAGAGGTTTTTTTAATATTTTAAACATTAAAACATTCAATTGTGGTCAGAAAAGATATTCTGTATTCCTCTAATTTTTTTCAAATGCATTGATATTTTTATTGTGCCTAAATTATGTTCCATACTGGAGCATGTTCCATGTGCACTGAAGAAGAATGTTTATTCTTCTGTTGTTGTGTAGCATGTTCTATATATATATCTGTTAGGTCTAGTTGGTTTATAATATTGTTCGAGTCCTCCATCTTTACCGGTCAGTTGTCTAGATATTTTATCCATTATTGAAACTGGGGTATTGAATTCTCCAAGTATTATTCTAGAACTACTTGTTTATTTCTTCAATTCTGTCATGTGTGCTTCACATATTCTTGGGATCTTTCATTTCCTACATATATGTTTTTAATTGTTATATTTTTTGATGAATTTAACTTTTTAGAAATACATAATACTTTTATTTTGTCACTTGTAACATGTTTTTAAACTTAAAATATAATAATATAGATACTACAGCTCTTTTGCTAACTATTCACATGAAATATGTTTTACCATCCTTTCACTTTCAATTTATATGTGACTTTGGATCTAAAGTGAGTTTCTTTTTTTAAGTTTATTTATTAATTTTGAAAGAGAGAGAGAGCCCACAAGTAGGGGAGGGGAAGAGAAAGAGGAAGAGAGAGAATCCCAAGCAGGCTCCTCTCTGTCAGCATGGAGCCTGATGTGGAGCTTGAACTCTCCACAAACCATGGGAGTGTTACCTGGTCCGAAATCAGGAGTCTGATGCTTAATCAACTGAGCCACGCAGGTGCCCCTTGAGTTTCTTATAGACAGCATATAATTAGATCATGAATTTTGTCCATTATGCCAATCTCTTCACCTTTTGATTGGAGAGTTTAATCTATTTACCTTTCAAATAATGACTAATAAGGAAGGGCTTACTGCTACCATTTTTTCCTGTATGTCTTATCCTTTATTTTGGTCCTCATTTCCTCCATTATTTCTTCCTTTCTGTTTAGTTGATTTTTGGTAGTAAGCTATTTTTTCCCCTTCTCATTTTTTTGTGTCTAATTTTAGATATTTGTGGTTACCACAGAGGTTACATTGAATATACCAAATCTGTAACAATCCAGTTTGAATTTATATCACCTTGATTTCAATAGTGTACAAAATCTCTGCTCCTATAGAACTCTGTCTACCTCTTTTATGTTTTGTCACAAATTACATATTTACCACTGTGTATCTAATAACATATATTCATAATTATTTTATGCATGTTTCTTTTTTATATCAAGCAGGCGGTAAAAAGTGAGTTATAAACCAAAAATACAACAATACTGGCTTATATATTTGCCCATAATTTACCTTTACCAGAGATCTTTATTTCTTCATATGATATTGAGTTACCATTTGATGTCCTTTCATTTGATGAACACCTTTTACTATTTCCTGTGGGGCAGGTTTCTTGGTAACAAACTCCCCCAGTTTTTGTTTTTCTGAGTATGTCTTAATTTTTCCCTCACTTTAAAAGGAGAGTTGTACCTGATATAGAATTTATGGTTTACTGTTTCTGTTTAATTTTAGCACTTTAAATATGTCATTGCACTACCTTCTGATCTCCATGGTTTCTGGTGAGAAATTACATGATAATCTTATTGAGTATCTTTAACTTGTGAGAAGTCACTATTCTTGTTGCCTTCAAGATTCTCCTTGCCCCTCAACTGTTCAATTTTTTGTCTTCGTGTAGATCTCTTTTTGTCTATCCCACTTGGACTTGTTGAGCTTCTTTGATGTGTAGATTTGTTTTTCATCAAATGTTGTAGTTTTGGCCATTATTTATATTTCATCTTGAGTCCGTTTCAGTAGTTTGTGTTTTATATGTATGTGTACATTTAATCTGTTATTGACTTTGTTGGCATATAGTTGTTTATAATAGTCCCTTATAACGCACTTTCATTTCAGTAAAGTTGATAGTGTTGTCCCCTCTTTTATTCTTGATTTTAGTAATTTGTCTTTTCTCTTTTCTTCAATCTAGTTAGAGTTTGTCAATTTCATTCCTCAAAGAAATAATTTCTGGTACTTTTAATTTTCTCTATATTTTCTCTAATGTATTTCACTAATTTTTTTTCTGTAATTGTTATGATATTCTGCCTTTAGGTTGTTTTCAGATTAATTTGCCCTTCTTTTTCTAGAGTTTTGTTTGTTTGTTTTTGTTTGTTTTAGAAAATTGAGTTTTCAGCCTTTCTTTCTTTCTTTTTTCTTTCTTTCTTCCTTCTTTTCTTTCTTTCTTTAAGTAAGCTTTATGCCAAATGTTGAGCTTGAGCTCACAACCCTGAGATCAAGAGTCACATTCTCTTCTGACTAAGCCAGCCAGGTGTCCATAGCCATTATTTCTTTGATTACTTTTCTACCCTTTTCTCTTTCCTTTTCTTCAGGTACTCTCATTGCACATATGTTGGTATGCTTAAAGGTGTCTTACATTTTTTTGTCTCTGATAATTTTTCTTCATTCCTTTTTATCTTTGTTATTCAGAATGCATAATGCCATTCTTCAGCTTCACTCATATTTTCTCTTTTTTTTTGTTTTTTTTGTTTTTATTTATTTTTATTTATTTATTTTTAATATATGAAATTTACTGTCAAATTGGTTTCCATACAACACCCAGTGCTCATCCCAAAAGGTGCCCTCCTCAATACCCATCACCCACCCTGCCCTCCCTCCCACCCCCCATCAACCCTCAGTTTGTTCTCAGTTTTTAACAGTCTCTTATGCTTTGGCTCTCTCCCACTCTAACCTCTTTTTTTTTTTTCCTTCCCCTCCCCCATGGGTTTCTGTTAAATTTCTCAGGATCCACATAAGTTCACTCATATTTTCTTATTTCAGTTGAAATCTGTTGAACACCTCCAATGAATTTTTCATTTTCATTATTATATTTTTCAAATCCAACGTTTCTATTTTGTTTTTTTTATTTTTAAAATCTTTATTATATTTTCTATTTCATAATATACTGTCTTCATATCTTCCATCACTTCATTAAGCATGATTTCTTTTAGTGTTGGAAGATATTTATAATTTGAAATCTTTGTATGTTCAGTCTGACATGAGGACCTTCTCACAGGCAGTTTGTGTTGCTTTCGCTTTCCTATGTATGGGTCTCATATTCCTCTTTGTTTGCATTGACAATGACACTCTTATTGACCAAAGTTAATCAGGCTCTTTTGAGCCCTCTTCTTGTTAGGCCTTGTCCTTGGACTATCAAGATTAGTTCTAGCAAAGAATCCTATTGATTCTAGTTTTAGCAATAATCCTGATAAGCTAGTTTAGCAAGAATCCTTCCACCCTTGAAATTTAATTAAGTTCTTCCTCCACCCTTGATATCTAATCAAGTTTCTCTTAGTAATTTTAATTCAATGACTTTTTTCCCTGTCAATTGATAATAAAAATCCCCTGCTGGGAGTTAAGAAGGGAGAGTAATAGGGGGTCCCTATGCTTGCCTCATCCCTTGAACAAAGCTAATAAAATATTAAATCATTCTGAACATTCAAAGAATTGATCTAAAAACTGAAAGAACAAATTGCACAACTAGAAGTTGAAAAGAGGCCATATTGTGGAAGGTAGGAGGCATGGACCCATGATATAGGGGAGAAAAGAATTGCCAGTGCTGCAGAGGGGAAGACTCCTGATCACAGACAGTGGATAGAAATAGAGTAAGAGAGGGGGAGAGAACAATGTGCAGGGGATTACACAAGAAAAACACTTTCTTAAAACCATTGACTGGAAAAATGAGAAGGGCTGATTATTGAAAGTTTTTTATAAACAAGGGAGCTCAAAGTCAGAAGCTTTAGAGGTCTGTGACATCGCTGGGGTAGAGCCTTATGGGCATAGTGGTACTCCTGTGAAGAAGGAGGGCAGAAGCCAGGGAGTGGGCAGCATGATCTGATGATCCCCTGGGTTGAGGAAAGGCAGTTCCTCCTCTTGGAGTGCATTTGGGAGAGCGGACACTGCTTCTCAGGTGCAAAGAGCCAGCAGGTGCCATTGAGCTGTCCTGTTCATTAGCATAGGTGCAGAAGCACCTGCTGAGGGGAGCTAAAACGGACACTGGCTTTTTGCTCTCCTCTACCATAAACTCCAAGCCCCCGTGTGTTCATGCAACTGCCCTTCTGAGACAAACTGGCACCAGCCAGAGTGTGGCAAAACCCTCCCCCAGAGGATCAGCAAGGGTCCACACTGCACCAGGTCCCTAAAATTTGGAGTTTTGAAGCCAAACCAGAATGTATGAGATTAAACACAGGAGCACTGTGCCACTGAGTGGGCAGATGGCTTGGCCACAGATAGGGTGTAGGCAGGGATCTGAGGTATCCTTAGGTCACATAAGGGGAGATTGTTTGATCTTATGTGAAGGCTTTCTGAAGAGCAGTGGGTGCAAACTTTCCTCTCCTGGGATGAGGGAGAAGGCTGATGCCAATTTTATTCCCTGCCAATCAGCACAGACCCTCAGACTTCAGTGAGCAGCGTAGCACCCACAGTGGAGGCTTGAGCCACTTACAATAAGCCCCGCCTCCTTGCACTGCCTAGGTGTTTTTTTTTTTTAATACAGCAAGTGTGCCTGAGAACAGAGCAAAAGTGGGCTCCTCCCCCAGAAATCCACCACAAACCTCCCATATTCACCAAGTCTATTGACCATAGAGTTCTGCAAAACTTCAGGTCTAGTGGGAATTGAATCTAGCCCTTTTTTAAATATGAAACATATTGTCAAATTGGTTTCCATACAACACCCAGTGCTCATCCCAACAGGAGCCCTCCTCAATGCCCATCACCCACCCTCCCCTCTCTCCAACTCCCCATCAACCTTCAGTTTATTCTCAGTTTTTAAGAGTCTCTTATGCTTTGGCTCTCTTCCTCTCTTTATTTTTTTTTCCTTCCCCTCCCCCATGGTCTTCTGTTAAGTTTCTCAGGATCCACATAAGAGTGAAAACATGGTATCTGTCTTTCTGTGATGACTTATTTCACTTAGCATAGCACTCTCCAGTTCCATCCAAGTTGCTACAAAAGGCCATATTTCATTCTTTCTCATTGCCAAGTAGTATTCCATTGTGTATATAAACCACAATTGCTTTATCCATTCATCAGTTGATGGACATTTAGGCTCTTTCCATAATTTGGCTATTGTTGAAAGGGCTGCTATAAACATTGAGGTACAAGTGCCCCTATGTATCAGCACTCCTGTATCCCTTGGGTAAATTCCTAGCAGTGCTATTGCTGGGTCATAGGGTAGATCTATTTTTAATTTTTTGAGGAGCCTCCACACTGTTTTCCAGAGTGGCTGCACCAGTTTGCATTGCTACCAACAGTGCAAGAGGGTTCCTGTTTCTCCACATCCTCTCAAGCATCTATAGTCTCCCCACATCCTCTCCAGCATCTATAGTCTCCTGATTTGTTCATTTTAACCTTTTTAAACAAGTAGACCAAAATAAGCCTAGTTAAAATACACTGGACAAGGTCTAAACACTCTCTACTGTAGGCGAGGTGAAACTCTGGGCTGATTTGAGGGAAAGAGCATCCAACACAACAGCCAAGTGTACACAGCATACACCAGAAACACTTCCTTAAGCTCCAAGTCCTGGTCAGTATATGTAATCTTCTTAATATACCCATTACTCTCAGGAGCATGTTTCTCAGGAAACATAACAGGCTTTCTAACACACAGAAAAGAGACACCTAGACCAGGACTGGAGAATCCATCCCAAAATGCCAAGATAGAGGAATTCATCACAAAGAAAGCACAGGGAAAGGTGATGGCCAGGGATCTAATCCAAACAGATATAAGTAATATGTCTGAATGAGAATTTAAAACAACAATCATCAGGGTACTAGTTGGGCTTGAGAGAAACATATAAGACACCAGGGAGTCCCTTAGCACAGAGATGAAAGACCTAAAAACTAGTCAGGCCAAAATAAAAAAAAATAGTATAACTGAAATTCTACAGTGGCTGTATGTAATGACCACAAGGATTGGAGAAACAGAGGAACTACGTGAGATAGAAGATGAAATTATGGAAAATAATAAAACCAAGAAGCAGAAGGAAAGAAAAATATTAGATCATAAATGTAGACTTGGGGAATTCAGTGACTCCATAAAACTTAATAGCATTCATATCATAGGAGTTCCAGAAGAAGAGAGGGGAAAAGAGGCCAAAAGGTTTATTTCATCAAATTATGGATTAAAATTGCCCTAATCCGGGGAAGGAAAAAAACTTCCAAATCCAGAAGGCACAGACAACTCCCATCAAAATCAACAAAAGCAGGCAAACACCAAGACATATTATAGTAAAATTTGCCAAATACAGAAAAGGAAAATACCCAGAGAGCAGTAAGGGAAAAGAAATCCCAAACTTACAAGAGAAGACAAATAAGATTAGCAGCAGACCTATCCACAGAAACTTGGCAGGCCGGAAAGGAGTGGAGTGATATAGTCAATATGATAAATGAGAAAAATATGCATCTAAGAATTCTTTATCCAGCAAGGCTTTCATTCAGAATAGAAGTAGAAATAGTTTACCAGAAAAACAAAAACTAAAGGAGCTTGTGATCACTAAACCAACCCTGCAAGAAATATTAAAGCGGACTCTTTGAGTGGGAAAGTAAGACCAAAAGCAACAAAGACTAGAAAAGAACAGAAAATCTCCAGAAACAATGACTTAACAAGTTATACAATGGCACTAAATTCATATTCATCAATAATCACTCAGAATGCAAATGGAATAAATGCTCTAATCAAAAGACATATTGTATCAGAGTGGATAAAAAAGCAAGACTCATGTATATACTGCCTACAAGATACTCATTTTAGACTTAAAGACACCAGCAGATTGAAAGTGAGGGGATGGAGAACAATTTATCATGCTAATGGACATCAATAGTAAGCCACAGTAGCCATAATTATATCACAAAAACTAAAATTTAAACTAAAGAGTGTAACAAATAATGAAGGGCACTATATCATAATAAAGAGGTCTATCCAACAATAAGATTTAACAATTGTAAATATTCATGCCCCCAAATTGGACCCACCCAAACATATAAAACAATTAATAACAAACATAAAGAAACTCACTGATAATAATACGATAATAGTAATGGACTTTAACACCCCACTTACAACAATGGACAGATTCTCTAAGCAGAAAACCAACAAGAAAACAATGGCTTTGAGTGACACACTGGACCAGATGGACTTAACAGATATATTTAGAACATTTCAGCCTAAAGCAGCAGAATACATATTCTATTCCAGTGCACATGGAACATTCTCCAGAATAAATCACATACTGGGTCAAAAATCAGGCCTCAACAAACACAAAAGGAATGAGATCATACCATGCATATTTTCTGACAACAGTGCTATGAAACTTAAAGTCAATCACAAGAAAATATTTGCAAAGACCACAAATACATGGAGTATAAAGAACATATACTAAAGAATGAATGAGTTAAGCAGAAATTTAAAGATGAACTAAAGAAATACATGGAGGGGAATGATGGCAGCATAGGAGGACACTGGGCTCACCTCATCCTGCTGATCGCTTAGATTCCACACACATCTGCCTAAATATCCAGAAAGCCACCAGAAGAATAGTAGAATGGACTCTCCAGAGCCAAGCATAGACAAGAAGCCCACAGAAGAGGGTAGGAGGGGCGGAAAGGTGGTGAGTGCTACAGGGACTGGAGGGAGGAAGCCAGGGCACTGAAGGGGGAGTCCACCCTGTAAGGCAGAGCCCCGAAGTCTGGCTTCCAAAAGTGGAGGGGCCTGACTCCGTGAGTTATGACAGCCAGTGGGATTTAACATCTGGAATGTTAAAAGTCAACAGCTATAAATGAGGTGAAAAATAAAATGCAGGAGGGCATAGCAGGGATTGAAGAGGCAGAGGAGAGAATAGGTGACTTAGAAGATAAAATTACGGAAACAGAAAAAGCTGAGAAAAAGAGAGATAAAAAAAATCCAAGAGTATGAGGTGAGAATTAGAGAACTAAGTGATGCAATCAAATGGAACAGTATTCGTATCATAGGAATTCCAGAAGCAGAAGAAGAGAGAGAAACGGACAGAAGGTGTACTTAAACAAATCATTGCTGAGAACTTCCCTGATCTGGGGAAGGAAAAAGGCATTGAAATCCAAGAGGCACAGAGAACACCCTTCAGACATAACTTGATCTTCTGCATGACATATCATAGTGAAACTGGCAAAATACAAGGATAAAAAGACAATTCTGAAAGCAGCTAGAGATAAACACACTATAACATACAAAGGGAGACCCATAAGAGTAAGGGCAGACCTATCTACTAGAACTTTGCAGGCAAGAAAGGAATGGCAGGAAATCTTCAATGTTTAGTGTGATGAACAGAAAAAATATGCAGCCGAGAATCCTTTATCCAGCAAGTCTGTCATTCAGAATACAAAGAGAGATAAAGGTTTTCCCAAACAAAAACTGAAGGAATTCATCACCAGTAAACCAGCCCTACAAGAGATGCTAAAGGGGACTCTGTGAGTGAAATGTTGCAAGGACCACAAATCAGCAGAGACATCACTACAAGCACGAAACCTACAAGACATCACAATGACTCTAAACCCATATCTTTCCATGATAACACTGAATGTAAATGGACTAAATGCTCCAACCAAAAGACATAGGATTTCAGAATGGATAAAAAAACAAGACCCATCTCTTTGCTGTCTACAAGGGACTCATTTTAGACCTGAGGACACCTTCAGATTGAAAGTGAGGGGATGGAGAACTATCTATCATGCTACTGGAAGTCACAAGAAAAGCTGGAGTAGCCATACTTATATCAGGCAAACTAGACTTTAAATTAAAGGCTGTACATAACAAGAGATGAAGAAGGGCATCATATAATAATTACAGGGTCTATCCATCGGGAAGAGCTAACAATTATAAATGTCTATGCACCAAATATGGAAGCCCCCAAATATACAAAAGAATTAATCACAAACATAAGCAACCATATTGATAAGAGTGTGGTAATTGCAGGGGACTTTAATACTCCACTTACAACCATGGATAGATCATCTAGACACACGGTCAATACAGAAACAAGGGCCCTGAATGATACATTGGATCAGATGAACTTGACAGATATATTTAGAACTCTGCATCCCAAAGCAACAGAATATACTTTCTCCTCGAGTGCACATGGAACATTCTCCAAGATAGATCACATACTATGTCACAAAACAGCCCTTGATAAGTAGAAAAGAATTGAGATCAGACCATGCACACTTTCAGACCACAATGCTATGAAGCTTGAAATCAACCACAGGAAAAAGTCTGGAAAACCTCCAAAAACATGGAGGTTAAAGAACACCCTACTATAGAATGAATGGGTCAACCAGACAATTAGAGAAGAAATTAACAAATACGTAGAAAGATATGACAATGAAAATAAAAAATCCAAATGCTTTGGGATGCAGCGAAGGCAGTCCTGAGAGGAAAATACTTTGCAATCCAGGCCTATCTCAAAAACAAGAAAAATCCCCAATACAAAATCTAACAGCACACCTAAAGGACATAGAAGCAGAACAGCAAAGACACCCCAAACCCAGCAGAAGAATAGTAATAATAAAGATCAGAGTAGAAATAAGCAATACAGAATCCAAAAAAAAAAAAAAAAAAAACTGTAGAGAAGATCAATGAAGCCAAGAGTTGGTGTTTTGAAAAAAATAAAATTGATACACCTGTATCCAGGCTTCTCAAAAAGGAAAGGGAGATGACCCAAATAGATAAAATCATGAGTGAGAATGGAATTATTACAACCAATCCCTTAGAAATATAAGCAATTATCAGGGAGTACTCTTAAAAATTATATGCCAACAGACTAGGCAACCTGGAAGAAATGGACAAATTCCTAAGCATCCACAAACTTCCAAAACTCAAACAGGAAAAAATAGAAAACTTGAACAGACCCATAACTAGTGAAGAAATTGAATCAGTTATCAAAAATCTCCCAACACATAGAGTCGGGGACCAGATGGCTTCCCTGGGGAATGCTACCAGACATAAAGCAGAGATAACACTTATCCTTCTCAAGCTTTTGCAAAATTGAAAGGAAAGGAAAACTTCCAGACTCATTCTATGAAACCAGGATTCGTTTGATTCCCAAACCAGACAGAGTCCCAGCAAAAAAAGAGAACAGGCCAATATCCCTGATGAATATGGATGCAAAAATTCTCAATAAGATATTAGAAAATCTAATTCAACAGCACATAAAAAGAATTCTTCACCATGATCAAGTGGGATTCATTCCTGGGCTGCAGACCTGGTTCAACATTCGCAAATTAATCAATGTGACACATCACATTAATAAAAAAAAAGAGAAGAACCATATGATCCTGTCAATCGATGCAGAAAAAGCATTTGACAAAATTCAGCATTCTTTCTTAATAAAAACCCTCAAGAATGTCAGGATAGAAGGAACATACTTAAACATCATCAAAGCCATTTATGAAAACCCACAGCTATTATTATCCACAAAGGGGAAACTGAGAGTTTTCCCCTAGATACCAGGAATATGACAGGGATGTTCACTCTCACCATTGTTGTTTAACATATTGTCGGAAGTTCTAGCATCAGCAATCAGACAACAAAAGGAAATCAAAGGCATCAAAATTGGCAAAGATGAAGTTAAGCTTTCACTTTTTGCAGATGACATGATATTATACATGAAAAACCTGGTAGACTCCACCAAAAGTCTGCTAGAACTGATACATGAATTCAGCAAAGTTGCAGGATACAAAATTAAAGTAGAAAAATAAGTTGCATTCTTATACACTAATAATGAAGCAACAGAAAGACAAATAAATAAACTGATCCCAGTCACAATTGCACCAAGAAGCATAAAATACCTAGGAATAAGCCTAACCAAAGATGTAAAAGATCTGTATGCTGAAAACTATAAAAAAACTTATGAACAAAATTGAAGAAGATACAAAGAAATGGAAAACATTCCTTGCTCATGGATTGGAAGAATAAATAATGTTAAAATATCAATACTACCCAAAGCAATTCCAAGCAATCCCAATCAAAATTGCACCAGCATTCTTCTTGAAGCTAGGACAAGCAATCCTAAAATTTTTATGGAACCACAAAAGACCCCGAATAGCCAAAGTAATTTTGAAAAAGAAGACCAAAGCGTTAAGCATCACAATCCCAGACTTTAGCCTCTACTACAAAGTTGTAATCATGAAGACAGCATGGTATTGGCACAGAAACAGACACATAGACCAATGGAATAGAATCGAGACTCCAGAATTGGACCCACAAAAAGTATGGCCAACTAATCTTTGACAAAGCAAGAAAGAATATCCAATGGGAAAAAGACAGTCTCTTTAACAAATGGTGTTGGGAGAACTGGACAGCAACATGCAAAAGATTGAAACTAGACAACTTTCTTACAACATTCACAAAAATAAACTCAAAATGAATAAAGGACCTGAATGTGAGACAGGAAACCATCAAAATCCCAGAGGAGAAAGCAGGAAAAAGCCTCTCTGACCTCAGCCGTAGCAATTTCTTACTTGACACATCCCCAAAGGCAAGGGAATTAAAAGCATAAATGAACTATTGGGACCTCATCAAGATAAAAAGATTCTGCACTTCAAAGGAAACAATGAATAAAACTAAAAGGCAACCAATGGAATGGGAAAAGATATTTGCAAATGCCATATCGGACAAAGGGCGAGTATCCAAAGTCTATAAAGAACTCACCAAACTCCAAACCCGAAAGACAAACAATCCAGTGAAGAAATGGGCAGAAAACATGAGTAGACACTTCTCTAAAGAAGACATCCAGATGGCCAACAGGCACATGAAAAGATGCTCAATGTTGTTCCTCATCAGAGAAATACAAATCAAAACTACACTCAGATATCACCTCACGCCAGTCAGAATGGCTAAAATGAACAAATCAGGAGACTATAGATGCTGGCGAGGATGTGGAGAAACAGGAACCCTCTTGCACAGGTGGGAATGCCAACTGGTGTAGCCACTCTGGAAAACAGTGTGGAGGTTCCTCAAAAAATTAAAAATATATCTTCCCTATGACTCAGCAATAGCACTGCTAGGAATTTACCCAAGGGGTACAGGAGTACTGATGCATAGGATCACTTGTACCTCAATGTTTATAGCAGCACTTTCAACAATAGCCAAATTATGGAAAGAGCCTAAATGTCCATCAACTGAAGAATAGGTAAAGAAATTGTGGTTTATATACCCAATGGAATACTACTTGGCCACGAGAAAGAATGAAATATGGCCTTTTGTAGCAACTTGGATGGAACTGGAGAGTCCTATGCTAAGTGAAATAAGTCATAGAGAGAAAGATCGATAACATATGTGTTCACTCTTATGTGGATCCTGAAAAACTTAACAGAAGACCATGGGGGAGGGGAAGGAAAAAAAAAGTTAGAGAGGGAGAGAGCCAAACCATAAGAGACTTTTAAAAACAGAATAAACTGAGGGTTGATGGGGAGTCGGAGGGTGGGGAGGGTGGGTGATGGGCATTGAGGAGGGCTCCTGTTGGGATGACCACTGGGTGTTGTATGGAAACCAATTTGACAAAAGTTTCATATTAAAAAAATAAAATATTTTTAAAAATTTAATAAAATAAAATAATTTTCAATATAAAAAATACATGGAAACAAATAAAAATGAAAACAACAGTCCAAAACCTTTGGGATACAGCAAAAGTAGTCATAAGAAGGAAATGCATAGCAATACAAGTTTACATCAAGAAGGAAGAAAAGGCTCAAATACACAACCTAAACTTGCATCTAAAGGGGCTGGGAAAGGAGAAGCAAATAAAGCCAAAAGCCAGGAGAAGAAGGGAGATAATAAAGATTAGAGCATAAATAAATTATAGAGAAACAAAAAAACAGACCAGTGAAACTAGGAACTGGATCTTTGAAAGAATTAATAAGATTCATAAATCTCTAGCCATTCTTATCAAAAAGAAAAGAGAAAGAACCCAAATAATTAAAATCGCACATGAAAGAGGAGAGATCAAAACCAACACCTAAATGTACATAAATACAGAAAAATACAACCAAATTGGTAAATCTGGAAGAAAAGGATGAATTCTGAGAAACATAAACTACCAAAACTAAAACAGGAAGAAAAGAAAATTTGAACAGACCCTTAACCAGCAAATAAATTGAACCAGCAATAAAAAAATATCTCAATAAGTAAAAGTCCAGAGCCAGATGTCTTCCCAGGGGAATTCTACCAAACATTTAAAGAATAGTTAATACCTATTCTTCTCAAACTATTCTAAAAAATAGAACTGGCTGGAAAACTTCCAAACTCATTCTACAAGGCCAACATTACGTTGATTCCAAAACCAAAGATCCCACTAAAAAAGGGAATTATATTCCCATATCCCTGATAAACATGAATGCAAAAAATCTCAACGTGATACAAGCATATCAAATCCTACAGTACATTAAAAGAATTATTGACCATGGTAAAGTTGGATTCATTCTTGGATTTCAAGGAATTTGAATATTCTCAAATCAATCAACGTGATACACCACATTAATAAAGGATAAGAACCATATTGATCTTTTCAATAGATGCAGAAAAAGCATTTGTCAACGTACAGCATCCATCCTTGATTAAAACCCTCAACAAAGTAGGGATAGAGGGAACATCCCTCAACATCATAAAGGCCATATACAAAAGATCCACAGCTAATATTATCCTCAATAAGGAAAAACTGTCTAACAAGACAGTGATGTCCACTCTTACCATTGTTATTTAACATAGTACTAGAAATCCTAGCCTCAGCAATCAGACAACAAATGGAAATAAAAATCATCCAATTGCAAGGAAGAATTCAAACCTTCACTCTTTGCAGATGACATGATACTCTATGTAGAAAACCCAAAAGACTTCACCAAAGATTTGTTAGAAATGATAAATGAATTCATTAAAGTTGCAGAATACAAAATCAATGTACAGAAATCTATTGTATTTCACCACACCAATAATGAAGCAGCAGAAAGAGAAATCAAGGAATTGATCCTATTTACAATTGTACCATAAAAACCATAAGACACCTAGGAATAAAACTAACTAAAGAGGCAAAAGACCTGTATTCTGAAAACTATAGAATACTTATGAAGGGAATTGAAAAGGACACAAAGAAATGAAAAAAAAATTCCATGCTCATGGATTAGAAGAACAAATATTGTTAACATGTCTATACTTCCCAAAGAAACCTACACATTTAATGCAATTCTTATCTGAATACCAACAGTATTTTTTACAGAGCTAAAAGAAACAAACATGAAGTTTGTATGGAGCCACAAAAAAACTTGAATTAGCCAAAGCAATCTTGAAAAAGAAAACTAAAGATAGAGGCATCATAATTCTGGACTTCAAGTTATATTAGAAGGCTGTAGTCATGAAGACAATATGGTACTGGCATAAAAACAGACACATAGATCAATGGAACAGAATACAAAGCCCAGAAATGGACCCACAACTATATGGTCAACTAATCTTTGACAAGGCAGGAAAGAATATCCCATGGAAAAAAGACAGGCTCTTTAACAAATGTGTTGGGAGAACTGGGCTACAACATACAATGAATGAAAATGGACCACTTTCTTTAACCATACAGAAAAATTAATTCAAAATGGAGGAAAGACCAAAATGTGAGACAAAAAACCATCACAATCCTGGAGGAGAACACAGGCAGCAACCTCTTTGACCCCAGCTGTAGTAATTTCTTATTAGACACATCTCCTGAGGCAAGGAAAACAAAAGCAAAAATTAACTATTGGGACTTCATCAAGATAAAAAGGTTCTGGACAGTGAAAGAAACAATCAGCAAAACTAAAAGACCACCTACAGAATGGGAGAAGACATTTGCAAATGATATATCTGATAAAGTGTTAATATCCATAATTTATAAAGAGCTTATCAAACTCAACACCCCCCCAAAAAAAACAAAGAATCCGTGAAGAAATGGTCAAAAGACATGAATAGACATTTTTCCAAAGAAAACATACAACGGGCTAATAGACACATTAAAAAATACTAAACATCACTCATCATCAGGGAAATACAAATCAGAATCCTGATGAGATACCATCTCAGGCCTGTCAGAATGGCTTAAATTAACAACACAGGAGATATTGGCAAAGATGTGGAGAAAGGGAAAACCTCTTTCACTGTTGGTAGGAATGCAAATTGGTGTAGCCACTCTGGAGAACAGTATGGAGGCTCCTCAAAAAGTTAAAAATATAACTACCCAATGCCTCAGCAATTGCACTACTAGATATTTACCCAAAGGATGCAAAAATACTGTTTCAAAGGGCACATGCATCTGTATGTTTATAGTAGCAGCAACATCAACATCCAAACTATGGGTAGAAGTGAAATGTCCACTGACTGATGAATGGATAAAGAAGATGTTGTATGTATGTATGTATGTATGTATGTATGTATATATTCTATGTAATATATATATATATATGTAATATCCAGTCATATATGTATATGTATGTATATATTCTATGTTATATATATATATATATATATATATATATATATATAATATCCAGTCATCAAAAGAAATTATATCTTGCCATTTGCAATGATGTGGATGGCAGCAGAATGTATTAAGCTAGGTTAAATAAGTCATTCAGAGAAAGACAAATACCATATGAATTCATTCATATGTATATCTTAAGAAACAAAACAGGTGATCAAAGGGGAAGAAAAAAAAGGGAGGGAAAAAACCATAATAGACTCTTAACTATAAAGTAAAAACTGAGGGTTGCTGGAGGGGAGGTAGGTGGGGGATAGGCTAAGTGGGTGATTGTTATTAAGGAGGGCACTTGTGTTGATCACTGGGTGTTATATATAAGTAACGAATCACTAAATTTCACTTCTGAAACCAATATTTCACTATATGTTAACTAACTAGAATTTAAATGAAATCTGTTGAAATCTGTACTGCTTAGGTAGTATATTTTAAAATCTTTGAATACTGATTTGACTCCCCACCTTCTACAGTATTTGTTTTGGTTGTTGTTCTCTTGCTTGTTTTGTGACTTGACTAGGTTAGGTTAGTGAAGCTATTTCCCCCACCATGTGAACATTTTGGTATCACTCCTCAGGGGGTTCAGATGGGCATGTGCACAGTCCTCCTGTGATTACAGTGGTTTCTGTCAACAGTCTTTTTGATTGTCTCTTTCTCTGATCTCTGTATTAATCTGTTTGTTTGATTTGGTATTACACCTGGCTTGTTAGGCTCCACTAAGTATAGGGGGATTGCTCTGTTTTCATCAAAGCCATGGGGCATAAAATGGTCAATAGTCTGATCCTATTAAATTCAATCAGGTGTAGTTTTTGTGGACAGTTCTGGAACTTTATTCAGACCCTCAGTAGACTCTTATTTACTAACTCTCTCCCTAATTCTCACTGGTGTACTAGCTGGCCTACAGTTTAACTTGTTGCTTTTAATTAAAGGAAGATATTGTTGTACAGTGTATGCTTAAGCTTGATCTTCTTTAGACTGTGTTTCAAATTGAGTCAGCTCTTCTAGGGAGAGCATACAAGCTCTCTATTTTTATGGACTACTTCTTTCCCTGGGCAAAGACTGTGAGCTGCTACACTGGGCAGTTTTTATTATTATTGTTGTTGTTGTTGCTGTTGTTGTTGTTGTTATTTCTCCTGGTATGAAACCTCTACTCTAAGAGCAATGAAGGGTGAGGGTAATCAGGACCCCTTTACTCTTGGTCTGCCTTTTTGGGTAAAGCCTTTGTCTTTTGGGTAGTGACTGCTGGAAGGGAATCCATAACTTCTTAGTCACATTCACTAAGAATTTAGTTTCTTCAACTCTAATTTATAGGGGAAAAGAAATGCTGGTGACTTGCCAACCTAAAACCTTGATTGTGAACTGAGGGGAAAGGAAGCCCTGTAATTTTGTCCATGCCTCCAGAGTTTCTGTTACGATGAGCTAAGGATGAAGAGGAAGAAGGGAACAGGTCCTGGTTCAAATGCCAGAAATCCTTGTTGTTTTTACCAAGTTTTGTTAGATTTTCCTTGAATAAATGTTTCCTCATTTACTGTTTAGCCTTAAGACAATTTCTAAATAATTAAATGGTTGGGGTTTTTTTTAATAGTTTTGGTCAGCTCTGTTTGTTTAACTGTTGAGTGAGTCTTCATAGGTCTTCCTGTTGTCATCACAAAAGTGGACATTATGTCACATTTTTTTTTCATGGCAATTCGATTAATTTAATAGATACAGGACTTACAGGATTTTCTATTTCTTCTTTTGTTTTATTTTGGTAAGTTATGTTTTTTAATAAGTTCATAGATTAATCTAAATTTTTAAATTTATTGGTATGGGGCACCTGGGTGGCTCAGCTGGTTGAGCGGCCAACTATGGCTCAGGTCATGATCTCATGGTTTGTGAGTTCTAATCCCACATCGGGCTTGTTGCTGTCAGTGCAGAGCTTGCTTCAAATCCTCTGTCCTCTCTCTGACCCTGCCCTGCCCTGCCCTGCTCTCTCTCTCCCTCTCTCCTTCAATCCAATAATCAGGAAAGTTAGGTGTATAAATATATATAGGAATGTGCATATATAAATAGAGACATAAAGAAATTCACCACTGGAGACATTTGGAAATAGATGTGTGATTAAAGGCAAATTTTTTGTTGTTAATTACTTCAATGTCAGTTTTTATACTTAATTTTATTGTACAGCTCCAATCTTATTGCAGTTAAAACAATTCTGACTGGGGCACCTGGGTGGCTCAGTCAGTTAAGCGCCCAACTCTTGATCTCGGCTCAGGTCATTATCTCACAATTTGTGAGATAAAGCCCCGTGTGGGGGTCTGCACTGACAGCACGAAGCCTGACTGGGATTCTCTCTCTCCTTTTCTCACTCCCCCTTCCCCCATTCATGATTCTTCTCCCTCTTTCTCACTCTCAAAATAAATAAACCAAAAAACCCAATTCTGACCATATGTTATCATGTTAATTTGGAATATGTAGAAAAGAATGTAATAATAATATTCATAACATACTTTTTTATGTTCACCATGTTACAAACAGTGTTCTAAGCTATTTACAGGTACTAAAAAATCTATTCCTCAGGATAAACCTGTGAAGCTACACTATTAATGTACCCATTTAACACAGAAGGCAATCGAGGCACATAGAAGTTAAGCAAATTACCTGAGGTTGTATAGCTAGTAATTTGCAAAACCTGAAGAGAAAACCATTGGGATCCAAGGATGCCTGGGTGGCTCAGTTGGTTAAGCCTCTTATTTCTGCTCAGGTCATGATCGCTCAGTTTGTGAGTTTAAGCCCTGTGTCAGGCCCTGTGCTGACAGCTCATGGCCTAGAGCCTGCTGTGGATTCCATTTCCCTCTCTCTCTGCCCCTGTCCCACTAGTGCTCTGTGTGTCTCTCTCAACAATAAAGGAACATCTAAAAATTAAAAAAAAAAAAACTGTGGGGCTCAAGATGAATGCTCTCAGCTTCTCAATAAAAGAAATGATAAATTTATCAAAATAATCATCAGAGAACATGAGAAAGGTAGGTGAACCCGCTGGTAAAGATTTTGGTGATTAGGATTGGTGGTCACATGGGTGAAAAAGCTCCTGAAGCTGGAGCACCACCTCCACCCTCTTCTTTACTTGTAGTCAGTGTTTTGGGTTTTTTTGTTTTTGGTTTTAGTCTTTAGTTTTTTTGTTTTTGTTTATTTGTTTGTATTATTTGTGTGTTTGCATGTGTTTGTCTCCTGTTTGTGTTTCTGTTTTCCTTTACAGGGATACTCCAAGCTGGTGGAGGGTCCAAAATATCACTATGAGTAGGGTAATAAAATAACCAAAGTCACAACAACAGAGAGAAAGTAACAATCTCCAAAAAACACCTCTTGAAGGGCCAGGCCCTGAACAGTGTATGACCCAACCTGCGAGCAGTGCTCCCAGGTGCAGAGTACACAACAAGCTTTAAAAACACGTAAGGGGTCTCGTGGACAGGGCAAGAGGGAAGATGGCGACGTAGGAAGACCCTGGGCTCACCGAGTCCTGCTGATCACTTAGATTAAACCTACACCTGCCTAAATAACCCAGAAAACTGCCAGAAGACTTGCAGAATGGATTCTCTGGAGCCAAGCACAGACGAGAGGCCCACGGAAAAAGGTAGGAAGGGTGGAGAGGTGATGTGCTCTACACAGACTGGCAGGAGGGAGCCAGGGTGGAGGGGCAGCCCACCGGCCAAGCAGAGACCCCGAGTCTGGCATGCAAAAGTGGAGGGGCCGGATGGAGTGTGTTCGGAGAGCAAGCGGGACTTAACATCTGGAAGGTTATAAGTTAACAATTCTGCTCAGAGAGCAGGAAGGCTGGAGGACAACGGGAGGGAGAGTTGTTGAGCCCTGGATGACAGAGCTCAGCTTGGCGGGGAACAAAGGCGCTCGCCAGCGCCATCTCCCTCACCCATCCCCCAACCAAAATCCCAAAGGGAACCAGTTCCTGCCAGGGAAATTGCTTGCACCGTGCAAACACCCAATGCAGTGCTTCTGTGGATCCATCCCTCCTGCAGTGGCGGGTCTGACTCCCTCCTGGTGCTGCTGAAGCGGATCACCAGAGGATAAGTGAACTGAGCTTCCCCTCCCACCCCTGTGCACCTTGCAGATCCACCCCAGGTTAATATGCCAGATCCCCAGCACCACAAGCCTGGCAGTGTGCAAGTAGCCCAGATGGGCCACACCACCCCACAGTGAATCTTGCCCCTAGGAGAGGGGAAGAGAAGATACACACCAGTCTGACTGTGGCCCAGCAGTGGGCTGGGGGCAGACATCAGGTCAGACTGCGGCCCCACTCAACAACGCAAGTTATTCAAGACAGAGCAGGGGAAGTGCCCTGCAGGTCCGCACCACTCCAGGGACTATCCAAAATGACAAAACAGAAGAATTCCCCTCAAAAGAATCTCCAGGAAATAACAACAGCTAACGAACTGATCAAAAAGGATTTAAACAATATAACAGAAAGTGAATTTGGAATAATAGTCATAAAATGAATTGCTGGGCTTGAAAACAGTATAGAAGACAGCAGAGAATCTATTGCTACAGAGATCAAGGGACTAAGGAACAGTCAGGAGGAGCTAAAAAATGCTATAAATGAGCTGCAAAATAAAAGGAAACGACCAAGGCTCGGATTGAAGAGGCAGAGGAGAGAATAGGTGAACTAGAAGATAAAATTATGGAAAAAGAGGAAGCTGAGAAAAAGAGAGATAAAAAAATCCAGCAGTATGAGGGGAAAATTAGAGAACTAAGTGATGCACTAAAGAGAAATAATCTATGCATAATTGGTATTCCAGAGGAGGAAGAGAGAGGGAAATGTGCTGAAGGTGTACTTGAAGAAATAATAGCTGAGAACTTCCCTGAACTGGGGAAAGAAAAAGGCATTGAAATCCAAGAGGCACAGAGAACTCCCTTCAGACGTAACTTGAATCGATCTGCATTACATATCATAGTGAAACTGGCAAAATACAAAGATGAAGAGAAAATTCTGACAGCAGCTAGGGATAAACGTGCTCTAACTAATAAAGGGAGACCGATAAGACTTGTGACAGATTTCTCTACTGAAACGTGGCAGGCAAGAAAGGAATGGCAGGAAATCTTCAATGTGATGAACAGAAAAAATATGCAGCTGAGAATCCTTTATCCAGCAAGTCTGCCATTTAGAATAGAAGGAGAGATAAAGGTCTTCCCAAACAAACAAAAACTGAAGGAATTCGACACCACTAAACCAGCCCTACAAGAGATCCTAAGGGGGATCCTGTGAGATAAAGTACCAGAGACATTGTTACCAGAATGAAACCTACAGACATCACAATGACTCTAAACCCATATCTTTCTATAATAACACTGAATGTAAATGGACTAAATGCGCCAAACAAAAGGCATAGGGTATCAGAATGAATAAAAAAACAAGACCCATCTATTTGCTGTCTACAAGAGACTCATTTTAGACCTGAGGCCACCTTCAGATTGAAAGTGAGGGGATGGAAAAAAAAAAAGAGGTTAGAGTGGAAGAGAGTCAAAGCATAAGAGACCCTTAAAAACTGAGAACAACCTGAGGGTTGATTGGAGGTGGGAGAGAGGGGAAGGAGGGTGATGGGTATTGAGGAGGGCACCTTTTGGGATGAGCACTGGGTGTTGTATGGAAACCAATTTGACAATAAACTTCATATATTGAAAAAAATGGTATTATAAATAACTAATTCTAACACTGAAATAAAATCTAGATTAATGAAAAAAAAATAAAGTGAGGGGATGGAGAAATATTTATCATGCTACTGGAAGACACAAGAAAGCTGGAGTAGCTATACTTATATCAGACAAACTAGACATTAAGTTAAAGGCTGTAACAAGAGATGAATAAAGGCATTATATAATAATTACAGGGTCTACCCATCGGGAAGAGCTAACAATTATAAATGTCTATGCGCCGAATATGGGAGACCCCAAATATATAAAACAATTAATCACAAACATAAGCAACCTTATTGATAAGAGCGTGGTAATTGCAGGGGACTTTAACACTCCATTTACAGAAGTGGATAGATCATCTATACATAAGGCCAATAAAGAAACAAGGGCCCTGAATCATACATTGGATCAGATGGACTTGACAGATATATTTAGATCTCTGCATACCAAACCAACAGAACATACTTTCTTCTTCAGTGCACATGGAACAATCTCCAAGATAGATCATGTACTGGCTCACAAAACAGCCCTTCATAAGTAGAAAAGAATTGAGATCAGACCATGCACACTTTCAGACCACAATGCTATGAAGCTTGAAATCAACCACAGGAAAAAGTCTGGAAAACCTCCAAAAGCATGGAGGTTAAAGAACACCCTACTATAGAATGAATGGGTCAACCAGACAATTAGAGAAGAAATCAAAAAATATATGGAAAAAAATGAAAACGAAAAGACAATCCAAATGCTTTGGGATGCAGCGAAGGCAGTCCTGAGAGGAAAATACATTGCAATCCAGGCCTATCTCCAGAAACAAGAAAAATCCCAATTACAAAATCTAACAGCACACCTAAAAGAAATAGAAGAGGAACCGCAAAGACACCTCAAACCCAGCAGAAGATTAGAAATAATAAAGGTCAGAGCAGAAATAAAGAATATAGAATAAAAAAAAAAAAAAAACAGTAGAACAGATCAATGAAACCAAGAGGTTTTTTTTGTTGTTGTTGTTTGTTTGTTTTTTTTGTTTGGGTTTTTTTTGGTTTTTGTTTGCTAAAATGAACAAAATTGACAAACCTCTAGCCAGGCTTCTCAAAAAGAAAAGGGAGATGACCCAAATAGATAAAATCATGAATGAAAATGGAATTATGACAACCAATCCCTCAGAAATACAAGCAATTATCAGGGAATACTGTGAAAATTTATATGCCAACAGACTGGACAACCTGGAAGAAATGGACAAATTCCTAAGCACTTACACACTTCCAAAATTCAAACGAGAAGAAATAGAAAACTTGAACAGACCCATAACCAACGAAGAAATTGAATCAGTTATCAAAAATCTCCCAACACATAAGAGTCCAGGACCAGATGGCTTCCCAGGGGAATGCTACCAGACATTTAAAGCAGAGATAATACCTACCCTTCTCAAGCTGTTACAAAAAACAGAAAGGGAAGGGAATCTCCCAGACTCATTCTATGAAGCCAGCATTCCTTTGATTTGATTCCCAAAAAAAAAAAAAAAAAAAAAAAACTACAGGCCAATATCTCTGATGAATATGGATGCAAAAATTCTCAATAAGGAACTCGCAAATTGAATTCAACAGCATATGAAAAGAATTATTCACCATGATCAAGTGGGATTCATTCCTGGGATGCAAGACTGGTTCAACATTCACAAATCAATCAATGTGATACATCACATTGATAAAAGAAAAGATAAGAACCATATGATCCTGCCAATGGATGCAGAAAAAGCATTTGACAAAATTCAATATCCTTTCTTAATAATACCCTCGAGAAAGTTGGGATAGAAGGAACATATTTAAACATCGTCAAAGCCATTTATGAAAACCCACAGCTAATATCATCCTCAATAGGGAAAAACTGAGAGCTTTCCCTGAGATCAGGAACACGACAGGGTTGTCCACTCTTACCGCTGTTGTGTAACATAGTGTTGGAAGTGCTAGCATCAGCAATCAGACAACAAAAGGAAATCAAAGGCATCGAAATTGGCAAAGATGAAGTCAAGCTTTCAGTTTTGCAGATGACATGATATTACACTTGGAAAACCCGATAGACTCCACCAAAAGTCTGCTAGAACTGATACATGAATTCACCTATGTGGCAGGATACAAAATCAATGTACATAAATCAGTTGCATTCTTATACACTAATAATGAAGCAACAGAAAGACAAATAAAGAAACTGATCCCAGTCACAATTGCACCAAGAAGCATAAAATACATAGGAATAAATCTAACCAAAGATATAAAAGATCTGTATGCTGAAAACTATAAAAAGCTTATGAACGAAATTGAGGTAGTTACAAAGAAATGGAAAAGATTACATGCTCATGGATTAGAAGAATAAATATTGTCAAAACGTCAATACCCCCCAAAGCAATCTACGCATTCAATGCAATCCCAGTCAAAGTTGCACCAGCATTCTTCTCAAACCTAGAACAAGCAATCCTAAAATTTGTATGGAACCACAAAAGACCCCAAATAGCCAAAGTAGTATTGAAGAAGAAGACTTAAGCGGGAGGCATGGCAATCCCAGACTTTAGCCTCTACAACAAAGGTGTAATCATCAAGACAGCATGGTATTGGCACAAAAACAGACACATAGATCAATGAAATGGAGTAGAGAACCTAGAATTGGACCCACAAATGCATGGCCAACTAATCTTTGACAAAGTAGGAAAGATTATCCAACGGAAAAGACAGTCTCTAACAAATGGTGCTGGGAGAACTGGACAGCAACATGCAGAAGAATAAAACTATACCATTTTCCTACACCATTAATAAAAATAAACTCAAAATGGATGAAGGACCTGAATATGAGGCAGGAAACCATCAAAACCCTATAGGAGAAAGCAGGAAAACACCTCTGTGACCTCAGCGACAACAATTTCTTACTTGACACATTTCCAAAGGCAAGGGAATCAAAAACACACCCGAGAAACAAATAATCCAGTGAAGAAATAGGCAGAAGACATAAATAGACACTTTTGTAAAGAAGACATCCAGATGGCCAACATACATATTAAAAGATGCTCAATGTCACTCATCATCAGGGAAATACAAATCGAAACCACACTGAGATATCACCTCACGCTGGTCAGAGTGGCTAAAATGAACAAACCAGGAGACTATAGATACTGAAGAGGATGTGGAGAAACGGGAATCCTCTTGCACTGGTGGGAATGCAAACTGGTGCAGCCACTCTGGAAAACAGTGTGGAGGTTCCTCAAAAAACTAAAAATAGAACTACCGTAAGACCCAGCAATTGCATTAATAGGTATTTACCCAAGGGATACAGGAGTGCTGATCCATAGGGGCACTTGTATCCCAATGTTTATAGCAACACTTTCAACAATAGCCAAATTAGGGATAGAGCCTAAATGTCCACCAAATGACGAATGGGTAAAGAAGATGTGGTTTATATATATAATGGAACACTACTTGGCAATGAGAAAGAATGAAATCTAGCCTTTTGTAGAAACATGGATAGAACTGGAGAGTGTTATGCTAAGTGAAATAAGTCAGTCAGAGAAAGACAGATATCATATGTTTTCACTCATATGTGGATCCTGAGAAACTTAACAGAAGACCCGGGTGGGGGGAAGAGGTGGGGGGAAAAAAGTTACAGAGAGGGAAGGAGGAAAACCATAAGAGACTCTTAATTCCGGAAACAAACTTAGGGTTGACGGTGAGTAGGAGAGAGGGGAAAGTGGGTGATGAGCATTGAGGAGGGTACCTGTTGTGATGAGCACTGGGTGTTGTATGGAAACCAATTTGACAATAAATTATATAAACAAAGAATAAATGTTAAGTAAAACAAATAAATAAAATTTTAAAATAAATTCAGGAATGAATCCCAGTTGATCATGGTGAATAATTCTTTTCATATGCTGTTGAATTCAATTTGCAAGTTCCTTATTGAGAATTTTTGCATCCATATTCATCAGAGATATTGGCCTGTGGTTCTTTTTTTTTTTTTTTTTTTTTTTTTTTTTTTTTGCTGGGTCTCTGTCTGGTTTGGGAATCAAAGGAATGCTGGCTTCATAGAATGAGTCTGGGAGATTCCCTTCCCTTTCTGTTTTTTGTAACAGCTTGAGAAGGGTAGGTATTATCTCTGCTTTAAATGTCTGGTAGCATTCCCCTGGGAAGCCATCTGGTCCTGGACTCTTATGTGTTGGGAGATTTTTGATAACTGATTCAATTTCTTCGTTGGTTATGGGTCTGTTCAAGTTTTCTATTTCTGAGGGATTGGTTGTCATAATTCCATTTTCATTCATGATTTTATCTATTTGGGTCATCTCCCTTTTCTTTTTGAGAAGCCTGGCTAGAGGTTTTTCAATTTTGTTTAGTTTTTTAAAAAACCAACTCTTGGTTTCACTGATATGCTCTGCAGTTTTTTTTAGATTCTATATTGTTTATTTCTGCTGTGGTCTTTATTATTTCTCTTCTTCTGCTGGGTTTGGGGTATCTTTGCTGTTCTGCTTTTATGTCCTTTAGGTGTGCTGTTAGATTTTGTATTTAGGATTTTTCTTGTTTCTGGAGATAGGCCTGGATTACAATGTATTTTTTCCTCTCATGACTGCATTCGCTGCATCCCAAAGGGTTTGGATTGTTGTCTTTTCATTTTCATTTGTTTGCATATATTTTTTAAATTTCTTCTCTAATTATATGGTTGACCCATTCATTCTATAGTAAGGTGTTCTTTAACCTCCATGCTTTTGAAAATTTTCCAGACTTTTTCTTGTGGTTGATTTCAAGCTTCATAGCATTCTGGTCTGAAAGTGTGCATAGTATGATCTCAATTTTTTTTATACTTATTAAGTGCTGTTTTGTGACCAAGTATGTGATTTATTTTGGAGAATGTTTCATGTGCACTCGAGAAGAAAGTATATATTGGTGGGGGGTGCGAGGGAGGGGAGGGTGGGTGTGGGCATTGAGAAGGTCACCTGTTGGGAAGAGCACCGGATATTGTATGGAAACCATGTTGACAATAAATTTCATATTAAATAAGTAAGTAAATAAATAAATAAAATAATTTAAAGAATGATTATCAGAACAGCTGGAGACAGCCATCTATTTTCTCAAATATAATTTTAAAATTATGTTACTTTTTCCTAGATATTTTAGTAGTGGTAAATTCCATTTTTATTGTTCCTTTTAAAGGGAACCATGTTTTTCTCACATTGCATAAAACTGAGCATAATGAAGATAATCAGGATACTAATTCTGGGAACCATAAAGGGAAATAACAAAGGAAAACAATGTAGTCCTTCATACTGAGGCCTTAACAGGTCTTCACAGTAAGTCCATGTTATCAGAAAGATGTAATTATGAGGGAGTAGGAACTATAAAGTAGAGGATGCAAGGGTATACAGAGAAACTATCCAGTAGAAAATTAAGACACACCTCAACAATAACAGGAGATACATAGTTGTTGTATGGATGCATATTTCATGGGAGAGAAATATGGTAGGTACATTCCTTCAATGTTTTTGATCTATACACATTTTCAAAAATGAATAGGTATTGCGTGCTCTCCTAACATGTTTTTAAAAATAATGACTGTATTTGTTTTCCTGCCTTAACAAAACTTGTATATCTATTGGAAAAACTTGAAAAGTAGAGTAAAAGACAGCATTGTGAGCAGAGCCAGCACTGCACCTTGAACATCACTGAACAGGAAGTCTGAGACAGAGAAACAGTGCTAATCTTGATAAATGGTGGAACGAAGTTTGGACCTATTTATATTGAGGTACACTTGGGACATTCAGAAGGAGAATTACACTTGAAAATTGGGTAAATGTCTGTAGGGCCAGAGAGCACTCTGGGCCAGAGATGTGGAATTGATAGAAGTGGATTGGATCGGCCAAGAACATGAAGACTGAGAAGAGAGAGGGCTTGCAATATTACAGAAGTAATATAGCTCAGTCTCTAAAAGTCTAGGTGTTGGAAACTGTGGGTACCAATTGGGTATAAGTCTCCACTCTGTCCCTCATTATTCCAAGTAAAAGCAAACTTATGAGATGGTTATATAACATTCACATCAAGTATAAGAACAGAGAAATTGTGAATCTGAGAGAATCTTAAAAAGTATATTGTGCATGAAATAAATGCCCCAATCAGAAGACATAGGATGATAGAGGGCATAAAAAAAAAAAGCAAGACCCATCTATATGCTACCTTCAAAACACTCATTTCAGACATAAAGACACCTGCATGTTGAAAGTGAGGGGATGGAGAGGTGCCTGGGTGGGTCAGTTGGTTGAGCATCCGACTTTGGCTCAAGTCACGATCTCACAGTTCGTGAGTTTGGGACCTATGTCGGGCTCTGTGCTGTCAGCTCAGAGCCTGGAGCCTGCCTCAGATTCTGTGTCTCCCTCTCTCTGCCCCTTCCCTGCTCACGCTCTGTCTCCCTCTTTCTCTCTCTCTGTCTCTCAAAAATAAATAAACGTTAAAAATTTTTTAAAAATAAAGTAACGGGATGGAGAAAAAATTATGCAAATGGATGTCAGGAGAAAGCCGGGGTAGCGATACTTATATTGGACAAAATAGACATTAGAACAAACACTGTAACAAGAGACAAACAAGGAAGGACCCTGTATAATAATAAAGAGAACAATGTAACAAGAAGATATAATAATTGTAAATATTTATGCAGTCAACATAGGAACACCCAAATATATAAAACAATAACAAACACAAAGGAAATAATCAATAGTAATACAATAATAGTAGGAGACTTTAACATTCCACTTACATCAATGGACTGATCATCCAAACAGAAAATCAACAAAGAAACAGTGGTATTGAATGACACACTGGACCAGATGGACTTAACAGATATATCCAGAACATTTCATCCTAAAGCACCAGAATACACATTCTTTTCAAGTGCACAATGAACACTCTCCAGAATAGATCACATATTAGGCCACAAAATAAGACTCAACAAATTCAAAGAGTTTGAAGTCATACCATGCACCTTTACTGACCACAGTGCTATGAAACTAGAAGTCAACCACACACACACACACACACACAAATCTGGAGGGGTCCTTGGTGGCTCAGTACATTAAGCATCTGACTCTTGATTTCGGCTCAGGTCATGATCTCACAATTTATGGGTTCAATCCCACTTGGGATTCTCTGTCTCTCACTCTCTCTCTCTCTTAAAAATTAATAAGTAAACATTTTTTTTTAATCTGGAAATACACGGAGGTTAAATTAAATGCTACTTCACAATCAATGGGCCAACCAAGAAATTAAAGAATAAAGAAAAATATTGCAAATGAAAATTAAAGCACAATAGTCCAAAATCATTGTGATGCAACAAAATTGGTCCTAAGAGGTAAGTTTATAGTAATACAGGACTACCTCAAAAAGCAAAAAATAAATAAACAACCTAATCTTACACCTAAAGGAATTACAAAAGGAACAACAACCAGGGCCTAAATCCAGTGAAAGGAAGGAAATAATAAATATTAGAGCAGAAATAAATGATATAGACACTAAAAAAAACAATAGGGCATATCAATGAAACAAGGAACTGGTTCTTTGAAAAAATTAATAAAGTTGATAAACCTCTAGCCAGAATATCAAAAAGAAAAGAGAAAATATCCAAATGAATAAAATCACAAATGAGAAAGGACAAATATCAACCAAAACCACAGAAATACAAACAATTATAAATGAATATCATGAAAAAATATATCTCAACAAATTGGACAATCTAGAAGAAATGGCTACATTTCTAGAAACATACAAACTACCAAACTGTGACATGAAGAAATTGAAAACCAGAACAGAGTGAAAATCAGCAAAGAAATTGAATCAGTAATCAAAAAACTCCCAAAAACCAAAAGTCCAGGTCCAGATGGGTTTACAGGCAGTTTCTACCAAACATTGAAAGAAAAGTTAATACCCAATTTTCTTAAACTATTCAAAAAAAAAAATAGAAAATGAAGGAAAACTTCCAAATTCATTCTATGAGGCCAGCATTACCTTTATACAAAAACCAGAGGAAGACTCCACTAATAAAGGGAACTATAGGCCAATATCTCTGATGAACACAGATGAAAAAATTCTCAAAATACTAGCAAACTGAATCCAATAATACTTTAAGAATATCATTCACCATAATCAAGTGGAATTTATTCATGGGCTGCAGGGCTGGTTCAATATTTGCAAATCAATCAACGTACTGCACCACATTAATAAAAGAAAGGATAAGAACCATATGATCCCTTCAATAGATGCAGAAAAATCATTTGACAAAATAAGCATTGTTTCCTAATAAAAACCCTCAATAAATTAGGGATAGAAGGAACATACATACCCTAACATCATAAAAGCTATTTATGAAAGGTCTACAGCTAATACCATCTTCATGGGAAAAACTGAGAGCTTTTCCTCTACAGTCAGAAACAAGTCAGGGATGTCTACTCTCACCACTGTTAACATCGTGCTGGAAGTTCTAGTCACAGCAGACAACAAAAAGAAATAAAAGACATACAAATCAGCAAGGAAGAAATCAAACTTTGACTACTTGCAGATGACATGATATTTTACATAGAAAACACAAAAGACTCCACCCCAAAACTGCTAGAACTGATAAACGGATTCAGTAAAGTCACGGAATACAAAATGAATGTTGCATTTCTGCACACTAATAATGAAACAGCAGAAAGAGAAACTAAGGGAATCAATCCCATTTACAATTGCACCAAAAAAAAAATATGATACCTAGGAATAAACTTCATCAAAGAGGAGAAAGACCTGTGCAGCATCAGCAACATACACCATTGACTCAGAAACACTTTTCTGAGAAAAAAATATAACTGTCACATAAATTCTACATATGTGTTTTATGATGTTTTCCAATCTGAGAAATGTTGAGTGATTTAATAAAATAGATACTAACATAGAATAAGACAATTTAGGTCATGTGGTATATGTATTGCTAGGATCTCTGACATTTTGATGTATTTCCTTGCAGTCTTTTTCTAAGCATATTTAGACTTACCATAGACTAAATTTGTCCCCTCCACACCAAATTAATATGTTGAAACTTAATCCCCCATGGATGGTAATCAGAGTTTGGGTCTTTGGAAAGTGATTATGTCCTGAGGGTGGAGCCCTCATGAATGGGATCGATGCCAGTATAAAAGAGGCCCCAGCATTCTCCCTTGCTCTTTACCTGATATGGAAAGCAAGGAGACTGGCAGTCTGTAAAACATGAAGTGGACCATCTCCAGATACCAAATCTGCCAGGGCCTTGATCTTGGACTTTGCAGCCTCCAGAAATATAAGAAATAAATGTCTGTTATTTAAGCCACCCAGTCTATAGTATTTTTGTTACTACAGCCCAAATGGACTAAAATGATACTTAACGTAATTGTAGTTCTGCTGCACTACCAGTGGTTCTCCAGCATTAGTCCACATCAGAATCTCTCAGGGAAGCATGATAATAACATATGTTTTTGGGGCCAATTGGAAGCGTGTTAATTCACAGAATGTAGGAAGGAGTGCCAAAGTCTACATTGTTAGCAAGAGAGATAGAAAATTCTAAAGCAAGCAGTCTGTGACACACTTGAAAATCACACTAAATTTTATTCATGTTTTAATTTGGCATGCCATCCAGACCCTACTAGAATCCTTAAGAAATGCAAATCTTTGCCTCTAGAGAAATGAAATGAATTACTTGTTCTTTAGTCAAGAGTCAGAACTGGATCAAGGACTTAAGGATCCCCAGAGTCATAATGTCCATAGTGAACATTTATTCAACATTTACAATATGTCAAACATTGCAACAGGCATTAGGAATATAAGGTTGATAAAGAAACTACTTGCTATAAGAATGGCACAATTTTGCAGAGGAGTAACTGATAGCACTTTTATTGATTTTTTTAAGTTTATTTATTTTGAGAGAGAGAGGGAGAGACAGAACATGGGAGGGGCAGAGAGAAAGGGAGAGAGAAAATCCCAAGCAGGCTCTGCACTGTCAGCGCAGAGCCCAACATGGGGCTCAAACCCACAAATGTAAGATCATGACCTGTGCCAAAACCAAGAGTAGGAAGCTTAACTGACAAAACCACACAGGCACCCCTGGATTTTTTTAATCGTACAAAATATTTTAAACTCCTTCATGTAGGAATAAGATCAGGTTTTGGGGGTGTTAGTTTTGATCTAATAAGGTGAAAATATCTGTAATTTATACACTTCTTGTATGCCTGCTGCCCTAGTGGATGGGTCTGCCCAGAAGTCATCTCTGGAAAGATCATGAGAGGCATAAAAAAGCCAATGCTGTCACCATCTGAAGATTATTCTTGAAAGTTCCACTGCTAAAATATATAGAAAGCCAACATAGTCTTTATTATAATTAAGATAATAGAAGTGCCTGGGTGGTTTAGTAGGTTAGGCTTCTGACTCTTGATCTTGGCTTAGGTCATGGTCTCATGGTTCTGGGATCCAGCCCTGTGTCAGCCTGACAGGAGGGGCCTGCTTGGGATTCTCTCTCCCTCTCCCTCTCTGCTCCTCCTCTGCTTTCTCCCTCTTAAAATAAATAAATGAACTTAAAAAAAAAAGATAACAATGGCTGGACCCAGCTGTTCAAGCTATCATTTTATATTATTCATCATTTACTTTATTAATGAAGTCTTATATTCATGTCTTGACCCAGAATTCTCCATCCAAATGGACTCATATCTGAGTTTCTGGAGAGCAGAGGACTTACAAGTAAAACAGAAAAAGCCTATTTTTACTAAAACCTTGGGTTAAGATATTAATTGCTGAGGCATGTTTGTGTGGTACCCACCCTCATAAGTGTAACAGTAGAAATCAGTGGAGTTTTGTTACTTTGAAGACTCCAACACATCAAACACTGTCAACAGAAGGAGAAACATGAGGATGAAATGACAGCAGTGTCTAGAAGAAATGACAGAATCCAGGGAAGGGTGGTACCCACTTTTTAGCTGTCTGAACTTGTCCTTGGCACATATTAGTAATCTCTCAGCCCTCCAGGAGTATCTGTGGGGTTCGGGTTTCTGAGAAGGCAGGGGAGTGCGGTAGGGCTCAAGCTAACATAGTTCACGTGTTCAGTACCTCATCTGATCCACTGAGCAGCTCCAGAGGCAAATAGTATTTCCTTTTCATAGGTGATAAGGGTGACCCTTTAAAGTAATATCATGGTAATAAACACTAGGGCTTATAGTGCTGATTAATAAATTCTAAAAAATAGGGGCACCTGGGTGGCTTAGTCAGTAAGGCGTCCAACTTCAGCTCAGATCATGATCTCATGGTTCATGGGCTCAAGCCCCATGTTGGGTTTTGTGCTGATAGCTCAGAGCCTGGAGCCTGCTTCAGATTCTGCATCTCCCTCTGTCTCTGCCCCTCCCCTACTTGTATGCTGTCTCTCACTGTCTCTCAAAAATAAACATTAAAAACAAATTTAAAAAAAAGAAATTCTAAAAAATAATTTGAAATGCACTTTTTGTTCTTTCAACAAGTTTTTATTAAATGGTACTTTTTAAAATTTTTAATTACTTTGGCACCCCAGCCCCAGGACTTTAACTGGCTCCTGACCCCTCCCCACCTCCACAGAACCTTGAATGGCATTTTTTTAAAAAGCTGATTAACATATTATTTTAACTATTTTTTATTATATGTAGGGATACCAGTAATAACATACAAATTCTGGGAAAGCATGGTTCTGAAAGAGAAAAAAAATGTTTAATCATTTATAATTATGCCATATAAAGATAAACAGTCCCATTTTAGTATATATACTTAATAATCTTTGTTCAATACAAAATACATGATTAAAAATGAAGCAAAAACAAATTTACACATTGATTTGTAACTTTTTCACTTTATTTATTTTAATTTAATTGTAATTTATTTTTAAATATGAAATTTATCATCAAATTGGTTTCCATACAACACCCAGTGCTCATTACAAAAGGTGCCTTCCTCAATACCCATCACCCACCCTCCTCTCCTTCCCACCCACTTTTTCACTTTAAAAATACATAATGAACTGTACAGCTGAAACTAATGTAACATTGTGAGTCAACAATACTAAAATAAATAAATAATGAACATCTTTCTATTCAAATGTGTGAAACACCTCTGCTGACAAAGCTCTGTTGATTAGTCAGAATGCAATATTCAAATAGAAGCTGGCAATACTAAAAGTTTTGAGGCAACTGAGTTAGCAAAATTACATCAAGAAAAGGCAAAGAAACAGAAAACACGCTTGAAAAGTATTATTTCCAGAGAAAATCTCAGTTTTTAAGGCATAAAGGAAAACTCAACGTGGTTTTAATGATGAGGGTAGTCCCCACTGAGGCCATGTGGACTATACCTTAACTTCATTTACCTGAATTTAACTATTTCATCACTTCCACGAACCATTGTATATCATCTACATCTCCATCTATGATTTTTTTTAATGTCTACTTATTTTTGAGAGAGAGACAGGGTGCGGATGGAGGTGGGGTGGCAGGGAGAGAGGGAGACACAAAATCCAAAGCAAGCTGCAGGCTCTGAGCTGTCAGCATACAGCCCCACGCGGGGCTCAAACCCAGGAACTGTGAGATCATGACCTGAGATGAAATCGAATGCTTAACCGACTCAACCACCCAGGTGCCCCTACATCTATGATGTTAATGTAACTGACAAGACTCCTGGGCACCCCTCTTCTAAGATCCTGGGAAAGTGGAGCCTAACTCCATTGTTGACTTCTGGCTCTTGACCTTCATTCCCTCCCATAGGGGTAGCTTCCTCTCCATTCTGCAGAGAGACCTGCTCACCCTCCCTTTCTTCTCTTTTCCTTTTTCCTGGAGGATATTTTCCATGTTGAAATCCCTCCCCCTGTCCCGCCCATTTATTCCCTTTAGACTCCATTACTTCTAGAAGACAATAGGAAAGCAAAAGGACTGAAAGCTTGGTGGAAATCTCAACCTTGGGACAGAGGCCTTACTAGGCACCTTTCAAGATTCTGATATCAAAAGTTTTTTTAATTCTATTTTTTTCACCTGAGAGGACTCTTGCGCCCTCTAGTGGAGAATCCAGTCACAGCCTCCTCCCTTCCACTGGCTCCTCTCTCCTTCCTCCTCTGAAGCTCACCATTTTTTCTGTAGATCCTTCCTCAGGACTACTGCAGGCACCAAAAAGGAAGACCTGGAGGGAGGAGGGGCTCAGAAAGGGTGTGTTCCCATCTCCACCACACTTAGTCGCATGCACCAGTGCTTATCCTTGCAGTCTCCTCCCCCTCCACCTATGCATTCTCACCGGAAGGTGTGCAGCCCTGACTCTCTGACCCTCAGGCTTGCAGAGGGATGGGGTGAGGGGAACCTGTGCTGCTGCAACCAAGAGCAAGCTGCAGACCCGTCACCCACCCCTCATCTCCTAGCACTTTGTGTCCTAACTTTGTCACTCCTTATCCATTCTCTTTCTCCAAAGCCACCCTCTGCCCTGGTACTCCTGGTCTTTTAAATACCCACAATGGTGCAAGAGGGGGTACTACTTAAAATAGAACTTTTGCCTTCCATGTATCTCTGTTGCCTTCTCCTGTGATTTGTTTCCACACCCTTACTACCAAAATATTTTGCACCAAAATCACCATGGAACACAGGGAGTGAGGCTTGTAGAAGTTAAAGCTTTCCAGAGTATACCCGTATATCCATATTCATATGCTGCTTGTCCCCAAGACCAACCACAATGGAGTTTCGGTAAAAAGGGGGTGTCAAAAATGAGGATTGACCCAGTTGGGGGTTCTGCGCTCAGCTGCCAGCCATTGCAGGGCCAGAGTTACACCAGCCTGCTGCAGTAGGAACACAAACCTACAGCGTTCCTCAATAGTTGCTTTGCCCTTATTCCTTGACTTGAAGTTTTTCCTCCTCTGCAGCAGGAATTATTACTCAGAGGATACAAAAGAAAAAGGGACTTGGGCCCAGATAGACTCCAGTCATGTGACAGCCATGTCACAGAGGAGTATAGGTAGGGCAGCAGGAACCTTCATCCCCTACTCCTTCCATCACCCTGGATGTGGAATATCTCTTTTTCCACCTTGGCATTTCAGGAAATAAGATGCAGTCTTCAGCTTTTCTGATCGTTAATGAGAAGCAGCATTTCCTCTTGGAGTTACTGTCCATTTGCAATTCTTATGGAATTAGCTCTTTCTCTTGTTTCTCCTGCCCCCAACCTGTTCCTTCTCTAGGCCTCGTCTCATCATTGTCATTATTTTCCCCCTGAGGTCCTTGCTTTCACCTAAATAGGCATAAAGTTAGGTATCAGGAAAGGAGGCTGGCAGTGGGAAGTAGAACACTAACTTTCTTTTACATACTTTCTATTCCATTTTTTAAACTTAAAATGCTTTGTTTTTACATTAAAGAAATACAACAGTTACATTTTGGAAGGGAAAATAATGAGTATCCCAAGATTACTCTTTTCACAGTAGTGCCTTGCTATTTGGCTAAATTAACATATAACCAATAGAAAATATTTTCCATCAGTTACAAAGCAAGGGAAAATTTTTAAAACATGCTGAATGTTCACAATGTTTAAGACATATTCTTTGGGGAGAAAAGTAATTTATGATAAAAAATAAAATGTTCGACTAAATAGGAAATCCTTCATAACTTGGTCATGTTTATATTTGTCAATTAGAAAATGTTCTAATAATGATTCTTGAATATATTTTTTTAAATACAGGCTATTTGGAAATTTTAAACCTAATTTTTTCTAAAACAAATCAACACTTTATATGTTCAGTAAATTAGTCCCAGTAGAGCCTGTCTTATTTTTGTCCCATTTTAAAGAAACATAAATAATGGTTTCATAAATAATTGTTTCACTTATGTTCTGTTAGAAGGATGTAGCCTGCTAGTCCTCTCACCTCTGGCCTCCTTACCTCCAGGGAGCTCAGAAAGAGCCTAGCTTAGCCTTGCTGCAGGGTTGCTGCCTGCCTTCCCATCTGCATCATGATGGCCCCCGGCCAAGCTTAGGCCAGGGTTTAAGAAACTCTCACCCACTCAGGCCAGAAGGGAGTGGCAGGAAATATTCAAAGTACTGAATAGGAAAAATATGCAGCCAAGAATCCTTTATCCAGCAAGGGTGTCATTTAGAATGGAAGGAGAGATAAAGGCTTTCCCAGACAAACAAAAGCTAAAGGAGTTCCTGACCACTAAACCAGCCCTTCCAGAGATCCTAAAGGGTACACTGAGAGTAGAAACAGCAAAACTACAGAGACCAGAGATAACACCACAAGTACAAAACCTACAGATAACACAATGTCACTAAATCCGTATCTTGCAATGATCACTCTGAATGTAAATGGACTAAATTCCCCAAAGGCATACACTATCCGAATGGATTAAAAAAAAAAGAAAAACAATATCCATCTATATGCTGCCTACAAGAGACTCATTTTAGATCTGAGGACACCTGCAGATTGAAAAAGAAGGGATGGAAAACCATCTATCATGCTATGGGATGTCAAAAGAAAGCCAGAGTAGCCATACTTATATCAGACAAACTAGATTTTTCTTAATGTTTATTTTATTTTTGAGAGAGAGATCCAGAGTACAAACATGGGGACAGGCAGAAAGAGAGAGAGAGACACAGAATCCAAAGCAGGATCCAGGCTCTGAGTTGTTAGCACAGAGCACGATACAGAGCTCAAACCCATAAGCCATGAGATCATGACCTGATCCAAAGTCATATGCTTAACCAACTAAGCCAACCAGGCACCCCCAGACAAACAAGATTTTAAAACAAAGACTAACAATAATTGAAGAAGGGCATTATATCATAATTAAGGGGTCTAACCATCAAGAAGAGCTAACAGTTGTAAATATTTATGCCCCCAGCAAGGAAACCCAAATATATAAATCAATTAATCACAAAAATAAATAAATGTATAGGTAGAAATACTGTGCTTGTAGGGGAATTTAATACTTCACTTGCCACAATGGACAGATCATCTAGGCAGAAAATCAGTAAGGAAACGATGGTTCTGAATGACACATTGGACTGAGTGGACTCAACAGATATATTCAGATCCTTTCATCCAAAAACAGAAGAAGACACATTCTTGAGTGCCACGGAACATTCTCCAAAATAGATCATGTGGGGGGGGGGGGTCACAAAACAGAGCTCAAAAAATATAAAGGAATTGAGATCATTTCATGTATATTTTCAGATCACAACGCTTTGGAAACTTGAAATCAACCGCAAGAAAAAAAAAAAATGGAAAGCCTCTAAGTACATGAAAGTTAAAGAACATCCTACTAAAGAATGAATGGGTTCACCAGGAAATTTAAGAAGAACTTAAAAAATATATGGAAGCAAATGAAAATGAGAACATGACAGTCCAAACCCTTTGGGATGCAGCAAAGGCAGTCCTAAGAGGGAAATGCATCACAATCTAGGCCTATATCAAGAAGCAAGAAAAATCTCAAATACAGAATCTAACCTCACACCTAAAGGAGCTAGAGACAGAGCAGCAAAGAAACTCCAAAGCCAGCAGAAGAAGAGAAATAAAGATTAGAGCAAAAATAAACAATATAGAATCTCCCTCCACCAAAACAAACAAACAAACAAAAAAAAACCAGAACACATCAATGACCCTAAGATCTTGGTTTTTGAAAGAATAAACAGAATTGATAAACTCCTAGACAGACATCTCAAAAAGAAAAGAAAGAGGACCCAAATAGATAAAATCACAAATGAAAGACGAGAGATTACAAACAACACCACAGAAATACAAACAATTATTAGATAATACTATCAAAAAGTATATTCCAACAAACTGGACATCTGGAAGAAATGGACAAATTCCTAGATATCCACACACTACCAAAAGTCAAATAGGAAGAAACAGACCCATAACCAGTGAGGAAATTGAACTGGTTATCAAAATTCTCCCAACAAATAAGAGTCCTGGGCCAGATGGCATTCCAGGGGAATTCTACCAGACATTTAAAGCAGAGCTAGTACCTATTCTTCTCAAGCTGTTACAAAACTAGAAACAGAAGGAAACCTTCCAAACCCATTCTATGAAGTCAGCATTACCTTGATTCCCAAACCAAAGACTCCACTAAAAAGGAGAATTACAGGCCAATATCCCTAATGAACATGGATGCAAAATTTCTCAATAATATGCTAGCAAATCAAATTCAATAGTATATTAAAAGAATTATTAACCATGATCAAGAGGGATTCATTCCTGGGCTGGAGAGCTGGTTCAATATTGGTAAATCAATCAATGTTATACATTATATTAAAAGAAAGATAAGAACCATAAAACCCTGTCAACAGATGTTGAAAAAGCATTTGACAAGATACAGTATACGTTCTTTTTTTTAATATATGAAATTTATTCTCAAATTGGTTTCCATACAACACCCATTGCTCATCTCAAAAGGTGCCCTCCTCAATACCCATCACCCACCCTCCCCTCCCTCCCACCCCCCATCAACCCTCAGTTTGTTCTCAGTTTTCAAGAGTCTCTTATGCTTTGGCTCTCTCCCACTCTAACCTCTTTTTTTTTTCTTCCTTCCCCTCCCTCATGGGTTTCTGTTAAGTTTCTCAGGATCCACATAAGAGTGAAAATATATGGTATCTGTCTTTCTCTGTATGGCTTATTTCACTTAGAATCACACTCTCCAGTTCCATCCATGTTGCTACAAAGGGCCATATTTCATTCTTTCTCATTGCCATGCAGTACTCCATTGTGTATCTAAACCACAATTTCTTTATCCATTCATCAGTTGATGGACATTTAGGCTTTTTCCACAATTTGGCTATTGTTGAGAGTGCTGTTATAAACATTGGGGTATAAGTGCCCCTATGCATCAGTACTCCTGTATCCCTTGGGTAAATTCCTAGCAGTGCTATTGCTTGCTCATAGGGTAGGTCAATTTTTTAATTTTCTGAGGAACCTCCACACTGTTTTCCAGAGTGGCTGCACCAGTTTGCATTCCCACCAACAGTGCAAGAGGGTTCCCATTTCTCCACATCCTCTCCAGCATCTATAGTCTCCTGGTTTGTTCATTTTGGCCACTCTGACATGCGTGAGGTGATACCTGAGTGTGGTTTTGATTTGTATTTCCCTGATGAGGAGCGACGTTGAGCATCTTTTCATGTGTCTGTTGGCCATCTGGATGTCTTCTTTAGAGAAGTGTCTATTCATGTTTTCTGCCCATTTCTTCACTGGGTTATTTGTTTTTTGGGTATGGAGTTTGGTGAGCTCTCTATACATTTTGGATACTAGCCCTTTGTCCGATATGTCATTTGCAAATATCTTTTCCCATTCCATTGGTTGCCTTTTAGTTTTGTTGGTTGTTTCCTTTGCTGTGCAGAAGCTTTTTATCTTCATTAGGTCCCAGTAGTTCATTTTTGCTTTTAATTCCCTTGCCTTTGGGGATGTGTTAAGTAAGAGATTGCTACAGTTGAGGTCAGAGAGGTCTTTTCCTGCTCTCTCCTCTAGGGTTTTGATGGTTTCCTGTCTCACATTCAGGTCCTTTATCCATTTTGAGTTTATTTTTGTGAATGGTGTGAGAAAGTGGTCTAGTTTCAATGTTCTGCATGTTGATGTCCAGTCCTCCCAGCACCATTTGTTAAAGAGACTGTCTTTTTTCCATTGGATATTCTTTCCTGCTTTGTCAAAGATGAGTTGGCCATAGGTTTGTGGGTCTAGTTTTGGGGTTTCTATTCTCTTCCATTGGTGTATATGTCTGCTTTTGTATCAATACCATGCTGTCTTGGTGATTACAGCTTTGTAGTAGAGGCTAAAGTCTCGGATTGTGATGTCTCCTGCTTTGGTCTTCTTCTAAAAAATTACTTTGGCTATTTGGGGCCTTTTGTGGTTCCATATGAATTTTAGGATTGCTTGTTCTAGCTTCGAGAAGAATGCTGGTGCAATTTTGATTGAGATTGCATTGAATGTGTAGATAGCTTTGGGTAGTATTGACATTTTAACAATATTTATTCTTCCAACCCATGAGCATGGAATGTTTTTCCATTTCTTTATATCTTCTTCAATTTCCTTCATAAGCTTTCTATAGTTTTCAGCATACAGATCTTTTACATTTTTGGTTAGATTTATCCCTAGGTATTTTATGCTTCTTGGTGCAATTGTGAATGGGATCAGTTTCTTTATTTGTCTTTCTGTTGTTTCATTGTTAGTGTATAAGAATGCAACTGATTTCTGTACATTGATTTTGTATCCTGCAAGCTTGCTGAATTCATGTATCAGTTCTAGCAGACTTTTGGTGGAGTCTATCGGATTTTCCATGTATAATATCATGTCATCTACAAAAAGTGAAAGCTTGACTTCATCTTTGCCAATTTTGATGCCTTTGATTTCCTTTTGTTGTCTGATTGCTTATACTAGCACTTCCAACACTATGTGAAATAACAGTGGTGAGAGTGGATATCCCTGTCATGTTCCTGATCTCCGGGAAAAAGCTCTCACTTTTTCCCCATTGAGGATGATGTTAGCTGTGGGCTTTTCATAAATGGCTTTTATGATCTTTAAGTATGTTCCTTCTATCCTGACTTTCTGAAGGGTTTTTATTAAGAAAGTGTGCTGAATTTTGCCAAATGCCTTTTCTGCATTGATTGACAGGATCATATGGTTCTTCTCTTTTCTTTTATTAATGTCATGTATCACGTTGATTGATTGGCGAATGTTGAACCAGCCCTGCAGCCCAGGAATGAATCCCACTTGATCATGGTGAATAATACTTTTTATATGCTGTTGAATTCGATTTGCGAGTTCCTTACTGAGAATTTTTGCATCCATATTCATCAGGGATATTGGCCTATAGTTCTCTTTTTTTGCTGGGTCTCTGTCTGGTTTAGGAATCAAAGTAATACTGGCTTCATAGAATGAGTCTGGAAGTTTTCCTTCCCTTTCTATTTCTTGGAATAGCTTGAGAAGGATAGGTATTATCTCTGCTTTAAACATCTGGTAGAACTCCCCTGGGAAGCCATCTGGTCCTGGACTCTTATGTGTTGGGAGATTTTTGATAACCGATTCAATTTCTTCGCTGGTTATGGGTCTGTTCAAGCTTTCTATTTCCTCCTGATTGAGTTTTGGAAGTGTGTGGACGTTTAGGAATTTGTCCATTTCTTCCAGGTTGTCCAGTCTGTTGACATATAATTTTTCATAGTATTCCCTGATAATTGCTTGTATCTCTGAGGGATTGGTTGTAATAATTCCATTTTCATTCATGATTTTATCTATTTGGGTCATCTCCCTTTTCTTTTGGAGAAGCCTGGTTAGAGGTTTATCAATTTTATTTGTTTTTCCACAAAACCAACTCTTGGTTTCGTTGATCTGCTCTACAGTTTTTTTAGATACTGTATTGTTTATTTCTGCTCTGATCTTTATTATTTTTCTTCTTCTGCTGGGTTTGGGGTGTCTTTGCTGTTCTAAGTCTATGTCCTTTAGGTGTGCTGTTAGATTTTGTATTTGGGATTTTTCTTCTTTCTTGAGATAGGCTGGGATTGCAATGTATTTTCATCTCAGGACTGCATTCGCTGCATCCCAAAGCGTTTGGATTGTTGTATTTTCATTTTCATTTGTTTCCGTATATTTGTTAATTTCTTCTCTAATTGCCTGGTTGACCCATTCATTCTATAGTAGGGTGTTCTTTAACCTCCGTGCTTTTGGAGGTTTTCCAGACTTTTTCCTGTGGTTGATTTCAAGGTTCATACCATGTAGTCTGGAAGTGTGCATGGTATGATCTCAATTCTTTTCTACTTATGAAAGACTGTTTTGTGACCCAGTATGTGATCTAACTTGGGAGAATGTTCCATGTGCACTCAAGAAGAAAGTATATTCTGTTGCTTTGGGATGCAGAGTTGTAGATATATCTGTCAAGTCCATCTGATCCAATGTATCATTCAGGGCCCTTGTGTCTTTATTGGCCATGTGTCTAGATGATCTATCCATTTCTCTAAGTGGTGTGTTAAAGTCCCCTGCAATTACCACATTCTTATCAATAAGGTTGCTTATGTTTGTGAATAATCGTTTTATATATATGGGGGCTCCCGTATTCGGCACATAGACATTTATAATAGTTAGCTCTTCCTGATGGATAGACCCTGTAGTTATTATATAATGTCCTTCTTCATCTCTTGTTACAGCCTTTAATTTAAAGTCTAGTTTTTCTGATATAAATATGGCTACTCTGCTTTCTTATGGCTTCCAGTAGCATGATAAATAGTTCTCCCTCCCTTCACTCTCAATCTGAAGGTGTCTTCAGGTCTAAAATGAGTCTCTTGTAGACAGCCAATAGATGGGTCATTTTTTTTTTATCCATTCTGATACCGTATGTCTTTTGGTTGGTGAATTTAGTCCATTTACATTCAGTGCTATTATAGAAAGATATGGGTGTAGAGTCATTGTGATGTCCTTAGGTTTCATGCTTGTAGTGATGTCTCTGGTAGTTTGTCTCACAGGATCCCCCTTAGGATCTCTTGCAGGGCTGGTTAGGGGTGACGAATTCCTTCAGTTTTTGTTTCTTTGGGAAGACCTTTATCTCCCCTTGTATTCTAAATGACAGACTTTCTGGAGAAAGGATTCTCTGCTGCATATTTTTTTCTGTTCATCACATTGACCATCTCCTGCCATTCCATTCTGGCCTGCTAATTTTCAGAAGAGAGATCAGTCACGAGTCTTATAGGTATCCCTTTATGTGTTAGGGCACGTTTATCCCTAGCTGCTGTCAGAATTTTCTCTTTATCCTTGTATTTTGCCAGTTTCACTATGATATGTCATGCAGAAGATCGATTCAAGTTACATCTGAAGGGAGTTCTCTGTGCCTCTTGGATTTCAATACCTTCTTCCTTCCCCAGTTCAGGGAAGTTCTCAGCTATTATTTCTTCAAGTACACCTTCAGCACCTTTCCCTCTCTCTTCCTCCTCTGGAATACCAATTATGCGTAGATTATTTCTCTTTAGCGCATCACTTAGTTCTCTAATTTTCCCCTCATACTCCTGGATTTTTTTTATCTCTCTTTTTCTCAGCTTCCTCTTTTTCCATAATTTTATCTTCTAGTTCACCTATTCTCTCCTCTGCCTCTTCAATCCGAGCCACGGTCGTTTCCATTTTATTTTGCAGCTCGTTTATAGCATTTTTTAGCTCCTCCTGACTGTTCCTTAGTCCCTTGATCTCTGTAGCAAGAGATTCATTGCTGTCCTCTATACAGTTTTCAAGCCCAGAGATTAATTTTATGACTATTATTCCAAATTCACTTTCTGTTATATTGTTTAAATCCTTTTTGATCAGTTCGTTAGCTGTTGTTATTTCCTGGAGATTCTTTTGAGGAGAATTATTCCGTTTGGTCATTTTAGATAGTCCCTGGGGTGATGTAGACCTGCAGGGCACTTCCCCTGTGCTGTCTTGAATAACTGGAGTTGGTGGGCAGGGCCGCAGTCAGACCTGATGTCTGCCCCCTGCCCATCGCTGGGGCCACAGTCAGACTGGTGTGTACCTTCTCTTCCCCTCTCCTAGGGGCAGGATTCACTGTGGGGTGGCATGGCCCTTCTGGGCTACTTGCACACTGCCAGGCTTGTGGTGCTGGGGATCTTGAGTATTAGCTGGGATGGATAGGCAAGGTGCACGGGAGCGGGAGGGGCAGGCTTAGCTCGCTTCTGCTTCGGTGACCCGATTCTGGAGGGGCTCTGTGGCACCAGGTGGGAGTCAGACCCTCCGGAGGAATGGATCCGCAGAAGCACAGAGTTGTGTGTTTGTGCGGTGTAAGCAAGTTCCCTGGCAGGAACTGGTTCCCTTTGGGATTTTGTCTGGGGGATGTGTGAGGGAGATGGTGCTGGCAATCGCTTTTGTTCCACTCCAAACTGAGCTCTGTTGTCCCAGGGCTCAACTCTCCCCCATTGTCCTCCAGACTTCCCGCTCTCCGAGCAGAGCTGTTAACTTATAACCTTCCAGATGTTAAGCCCCGCTTGCTGTCCGAACACCCTCCGTCCGGCCCCTCCGTTTTTGCTAGCCAGACTCGGGGTCTCTGCTTGGCCAGTGGGCTGCCCCTACACCCCTTCTCCCTCCCACCAGTCAGTGTAGTGTGCACCGCCTCTCCACCCTTCCTACCCTCTTCCGTGGGCCTCTCGTCTGTGCTTGGCTCCAGAGACTCCGTTCTGCTAGTCTTCTGGTGGTTTTCTGGGTTATTTAGGCAGGAGTAGGTGGAATCTAAGTGATCAGCAGGAAGGCAGCGAGCCCAGAGTCCTTCTACGCCGCCATCTTCCTACAGTATAATTTCTTAATAAAAAACTCTCAAGAAACTCAAGATAGAGGGAACATAACATCATAAAAGCCATATATGAAATGCCCACAGCAAATATAATCCTTAGTGGGGAAAAACTGAGAGCTTTCCCCCTGATATCAGGGATGTCCACTCTCACAACTGTTGTTTTTTTTTTTTATTCTTTTTTTTTTAACGTTTATTTATTTTTGAGACAGAGAGAGACAGAACATGAACGGGGGAGGGTCAGAGAGATGGAAACAGAATCTGAAACAGGCTCCAGGCTCTGAGCCATCAGCACAGAGCCTGACGCAGGGCTTGAACTCACGAACCGCGAGATCATGACCTGAACTGAAGTCGGACACTTAACCGACTGATCCACCCAGGCACCCCTCACAACTGTTTAATATAGTGTTGGAAGTTGTAGCCTCAGTAATCAGACAACAAAATTAAATAAAAGGCATCCAAATTGGCAAAGAAACCAAACTTTCACTTTTCACAGATGGCATGATACTCTACATGGAAAACCCAAAAGACTACACCAAAAACTTCTAGACCTGATACATGAATTCAGCAGTCACAATATATAAAATCAATGTACACAAATCAGTTGCATTTCTGTACACCAACAATGAAGCAACAGACACAGATATCAGGGAATAGATCCCATTTACAATTGCATCAAAAACCAATAAAATACTTAGGAATAAACCTAACCAAAGAGGTAAAAGATCTGTACAGTGAAAACTATAGAAACCTTGTGAAATAAATTGAAAATTACACAAAGAAATGGAAAAAACATTTCATGCGAATGGATTAGAAGAACAAATATTGTTGAAATGTTGATACTACCCAAATCAATCTACACATTCAATGCAATCATAATCAAAATAGCACCACCATTCTTCTCAAAGCTAGAACATACAATCCTAAAATTTGTTTGGAACCACAAAAGACCCCAAATACCCAATGTAATGCTCATAAAGAAAAGCAAAGCAGGAGGCATCACAGTCCTGGACTTTACCCTCTACTACAAAGCTGTAATCTTCAAGACAGTATAGTATTGGCACAAAAACAGGTGCATAGGCCAATGGAGTAGAATAGAGATCCCAGAATTGGACCTACAAATGTATTGCCAACTAATCTTTGGCAAAGAAGGAGAAAGTATCCAGTGGAAAACAAACAGTCCCTTTAGTAAATGGTGCTGGGAAAACTGGACAGCAACATGCTGAAGAATGAAACTTGACCACTTTCTTACACCATACACAAAAATAAATTCAAAATGGATGGAAGACCTAAATGTGAGACAGGAAACCATCAAAATCCTAGAAGAGAAAACAGGCAACAACCTCTCTGATACCGGCCACAACAACTTCTTATTTGACACGTCTCTGAGGGCAAGGGAAACAAAAGCAAAAATGAACTATTCGAACCTCATCAATATAAAAAGCTTCTGCACAGCAAAGGGAACAATCAACAAAACTAAAAGACAGCCTACAGAATGGGAGAATATATTTGCCAATGACATATTAGATAAAAGGTTAGTATCCAAAATCCATAAAGAACTTAACAAACTCAACACCTGAAAAATAAGTAATCCAGTGAAGAATGGACAGAAGACATGAATAGACATTTTGTCAAAGAAGTCATCCAAATGGCTAACAGACACATGAAAAGATGCTCAACATTGCTCATCATCAAGGAAATAACAAATCAAAACTACATTGAGATACCACCTCATAGGGTTCAGAATGGCTAAAATTAACAACTCAGGAAACAACAGATGTTGGTGAGGATGTGGAGAAAGGGGAACTCTCTTGCATTGTTGGTGGGAATGCAAACTGGTGCAGCAACTCTGGAAGAAAGTGTGGAGGTTCCTCAAAAAATGAAAGATACAAATACCTTATGACCCAGCAATAGCACTAGTAGGAATTTATCCAAAGGATACAAGAGTGCTGATTCATAGAGGCACATGTACCCAAATGTTTATAGCAGCAGTATCAGCAATAGCCAAATTGTAGAAAGAGCCCAAATGTCCAAATGTCCATCAACTGATGAATGGATAAAGAAGTGGTATATATATATATATATATATATATATATATATACCCACACACACATATACATATATATGTATATATATATATATATATATATATATATATGTACACACACAATGTAGTATTACTTATCAGTCAAAAAAAAATGAAATCTTGCCATTTGCAATAACGTGGATGGAATTGGAGTGTATTATGCTAAGTGAAATAAGTCAGTAAGAGAAAGACATATATGTTTTCACTCATGTGGAGTTGAGAAACTTAACATAAGACCATGGGGGAAGGGAAAAAAATAATAGTTATAAACAGAGAGGGAGGCAAATCATAAGAGACTTTTAAGTACAGAGAACAAACTGAGGGTAGAAGGGGTGGGGGGAGGGGAAAATGGGTGATGGCCATTGAGAAGGGCACTTGTTAAGATCACACACACACACACACTTCGATATATATATATATATATATATATATATATATATATATATATATCGAAACTCTCAACTCTCATTCACCCACTGACCATATCAGTTAACCTAGACCTGGTGTTCTCAACCTAGGAAGTCTATGGACCACCTGAAATTCTAAGCTAGTTCATGCATGATTGGGGCTAGTGGGATACATGAAATATTGTGGGGAAAGGGTTGTACCTTAATAACCTGAGATGAGGAAACTGAAACTATGAGGAAGAGACAAGACATAGGAGGAGAAGGGGATGCGAGATGAAGGGAGAATGAGACAGCAGCTGAGCCAAGTTAATGGCAGAGCTCTACATGCTGGTCCCGACAACTAGAGGTCCATTAGAAACTGGCTGTTGGTTCTCAGATTCCCTTAAGATCACAATGTGCTTTCCTGTTCCTTAAATGCTTACCATGGATCCTGCTTCAGCTGAGCTCGCCTAAGTATATATTCCTTACAACTAATGAGACTAACTATAACAACTGTTATCTGTAATAAAACATTCTTAAAAATCAACAAAATAACAGTAGTTATCACTATCAGAAAACCAGTGAAAAGGTATGAAAAAGGTATTGACCATAGAATACATCTATATGGAGAACAAGTATAAGTTATAAGACTCACTAGTGGTCAAAACATACAAGTTAAAACTTCAAGGTACTCTTATTCACTAGTCAAGGTGAGTAATATTTTCTAAAAAATCAGGAGGGGAGCCAAGATGGCGGAACAGCATGGAAGTTTTTTGTGTGTCTCGCATCCATGAAATACAGCCAGACCAACACTAAACAATCCTGCACACCTAGAATACTGATTTGAAGATTAACACAACAATTGCACAACCTGAACCACAGAATTCAGCAGGTACGCAGCGCAGAGAGGTGAACATGGGGAGAGAGAATCTACAGCAAGCAGGGAGCCGCTTTTGCAGTAGGAGAGAGGATGGAGATGGGGGGGAAAATAAGGGAAAAGCACCCCTCCCCAAAAGAAGCTGGAGAGAAAGTGAAAAATTAGAAACAGTCGCAGGGACTAAACTAAAAAGGGAGAAAGGAGAAAGGAGAGGGTTTAAATTCCATTAAGACCAAAAACAAAGGAAGCGCAGAGTCTCCAACTCCACAGCTCAATATCTGGCTATGCTCTGGTGGGAAGGGTGAATTCCCAGGACCAGAGCAGGGTCCAGGAGGTTCTTAGGCCACATGGGGAAAAGCAGTTCCACTGCTGGAAGGACATTTGGTAGAGACTGTTGAGGCCACCTGGTCCCAGCAGACGCCAGAGAACAGCCACAGTTGCTGGCGCTGGAACAAGGTCATTAAGGGTGAAGCCTAGTGCCAGATGTGTGCTGTGATTTTCCATAATCCCTGAAATGCTGCTGATACACTATCTCACGAACTTTTTCTGGGGTGGGCTGGCACCTGGCCGCAGTCGTGGGGCATGGGCAGCAGCAGGGTCCAGCAAGTGTTCCTGGGTGCAGCCGACATTCAGCCATTGCTCATTCAGCCATTGCTCAGTGAGACCCTCCTGCAGAGAGTCGGAGCAGGTCAAAGCCACAGTCCTTCAGAAGTAAGGGGCTGGGGAAAACAGCAGCATCTGAGAGAAAACTGGGGAGAGAGGTACTGCCAGGGGCTTGGTCATGGACAGTGAAAAAGTGGGGAGTGGACAGAAGCTGAAGATAGAGGATGGGTGCACAATTGCTGCTTGGGGAGAACAGGGTTCCGATACTAGAGAACGGATAGCTGACCAAAACACACCTAGGATCTAACATCATTTATTTGATATTTTGTGTAAGTGTTTTTAATTTTTTAATTGTAATATTTTTTAATTTTAATTTTTTCAATTTAAATTTTTCTACCTCATTAATTCCTTTTTCTCCCTTCACAATGACGAAATGAAGGAATTCACCACCAAAAGAAAGCACAAAGAAGCAACAGCCATGGATTTAACCAACACAGATACAAGCAAGGTGTCTGAACCAGAATTTACAATCACAATAATAAGAATACTAGCTGGAGTAAAAAATAGATTAGAATCCCTTTACGTGGAGATTAAAAAGAAGTAAAAACTACTCAGGATGAAATAAAAAATGCTATAACTGAGCTGCAATCACGGATGGATGCCATGGCGGCAAGGATGGATGAGGCAGAACAGAGAATCAGAGATATAGACTACAAACTTATGAAGGAGAAATATAGAAAATGAAGCAGAAAAATAGAGGGATATTAAGGCAAAAGAGCACGACTGAAGAATTAGAGAAATCAGTGATTCATTAAAAAGGAACAACATCAGAATCATAGGGGTCCCAGAAGAGGAACAGAGAGAAATATGGGTAGAAGGGTTTTGGGAGCAAATCATAGTGGAAAACTTTCCTAACCTGGGGAAAGACACAGACATCAAAATCCAGGAAGCACAGAGGACCCCCATTAGATTCAACAGAAACCGACCATCAACAAGGCATATCATAGGCAAATTCACAAAATACTCAGGAGAGAATCATGAAAGCAGCAAGGGAAAAAAATATCCCTAACCTACAAGAGAAGACAGATCAGGTTTGCAGCAGACCTATCCACAGAAATTTGGCAGGCCAGAAAGGAGTGGCAGGATATATTCAATGTGCTGAATCAGAAAAAATATGCAGCCAAGAATTCTTTAGCTAGCAAGGCTGTCATTCAAAATAGGAGAGATAAAAAGTTTCCCAGACAAACAAAAAGTAAAGGAGTTTGTGACCAATAAACCAGTCCTGCAAGAAATCTTAAGGGGGACTCTCTGAGGGGAGAAAAGATGAAAATATAAATAAATAAATAAATAAATAAATACCAAAAGCAACAAAGATTAGAAAGGGCCAGAGAACACCATCAGAAACTCCAACCCTACAAGCAACATAATGGCACTAAATTCACAACTTTCAGTACACACTCTAAACGTCAACGGACTCAGTGCTCCAATCAAAATACATAGGGTAACAGAATGGAACAGAAAACAAGATCCATCTACGTGGTGTTTACAGGAGACCCACTTTAGACCTAAAGACACCTTCAGATTGAAAATAAGGGGATGGAGAACCATCTATCATGCTAATGGGCAACAAAAGAAAGCTAGAGTAGCCATACTTATCAGACAATATAGACTTTAAAATAAAGACTGTATCAGGAGATGCAGAAGGGCATTATATCATAATCAAGGGGTCTATCCACCAAGAAGACCTAGCAATTATAAATATTTATGCACCAAATGTAGAGCACCCTAATATATGAATCAATTAATCACAAACATCAAGAAACTCATCGATAGTAATACCATAATAGTAGGAGACTTCAACACCCCACTCATAGCAATGGACAGATCATCTAATCAAAAAATCAATAAGGAAAAAATGGCTTTGAATGACACATGGAACAGATGGACTTATCAGATATATTTAGAACGTTTCATCCTAAAGCAGAAGAATATACATTCTTCTCCAGTGCACATGGAACATTCTCCAGCATAGACCATATACTGGGACACAAAGCAGGCCTAAACAAGTACAAAACGATCAAGATCATACCATGCACATTTTCAGACCACAACGCTATGAAACTCAAAATCAACGACAAGAAAAAATTTGGAAAGGTAACAAATACTTCAAGACTAAAGAACATCCTACTAAAGAATGAATGGGCTAACCAAGAAGTTAAACAGGAACTTAAAAAGTTCATGGAAGCCAATGAAAATGACAATACCACAACCCAAAACCTCTGGGACACAGCAAAGGCGGTCATAAGAGGAAAGTATATACTAATCCAGACCTTCCTAAAGAAGGAAGAAATATCTCAGATACACAACCTAACCTTACACCTTAAAGAGCTGGAAAAAGAACAACAAATAAAACCAAAACCAGCAGAAGACAGGAAATAATACAGATTACAGCAGAAATTAATGCTATCTAAAACAAACAAACAAACAAAACAGTAGAACAGATCAATGAAACCAGAAGCTGGTTCTTTGAAAGAATTAACAAAATTGATAAACCACTAGTCAGTTTGATCAAGAAGAAAAAGGAAAGCACCCAAATAAATAAAATCAAGAATGAAAGAGGAGAGATCACAACAAACACAGCATAAATAAAAACAATAATAAGAGAATATTATGAGCAATTACACACCAATAAAATGGGCCATCTGGAAGAAATGGACGAATTCCTAGAAACATACACTACCACAACTTAAACAGGAAGAAATAGAAAATTTGAACACACCCATAACCAGTAAGGAAATCGAATTAGTAATCAAAAATCTCCCAAAAAGCAAGAATCCAGGGCCAGATGGCTTTCCAGGGGAATTCTACCAAAAGTTTAAGGAAGAGTTAACACCTATTCTCTTGAAGCTGTTCCAAAAAATAGAAATAGAAGGAAAACTTGCAAACTCTTTCTATGAAGCCAGAATTACCTTGATTCCAAAACCAGACAGAGACCCCACTAAAAAGGAGAACTGTAGACCAATTTCCCTGATGAACATGGATTCAAAAATCCTCAACCAGATATTAACCAATCAGATCCAACAATACATTAAAAAAATATATTCACCACGAATAAGTGGGATTTATACCTGGGATGCAGGGCTGGGTCAATATCTGCAAAACAATTAACATGATTCATCACATCAATAAAAGAAAGGACAAGAACCATATGATCCTCTCAGTATATGCAGAGAAAGCATTTGACAAAATATAGCATCCTTTGTTGATAAACACCCTCAAGAAGGTAGGGATAGAAGAAGCATACCTCCAGATCATAAAAGCCATATTTGAATGACTTAACGCTAATATCATCCTCAATGGGGAAAAAATGAGAGCTTTCCCCCTAAGGTCAGGAACAAGACAGGGATATCCACTCTCGCCACTGTTATTCAACATAGTATTGGAAGTCTTAGCCTCTGCAATCAGACAACACAAAGAAATAAAAGGCATCCAAATGGGCCAGGAGGAGGTCAAAATTTCACTCTTTGCAGATGACATGATACTCTATATGGAAAACCCTAAAGATTCCACCAAAAAACTGCTATAACTGATCCATGAATTCAGAAAAGTTGTAGGATATAAATCAATGCACAGAAATCAGTTGCATTCCTATACACCAACAATGAAGCAACAGAAAGAGAAATCAAGGAATCGATCCCATTTGCAGTTGCACCAAAACCCATAAAATACCGAGAAATAAATCTAACCAAGGAAGTGAAACATCTATACACTGAAAACTATAGAAACCTTATGAAAGAAATTGAAGAAGACACAAAAATTGGAAAATGATTTCATGCTCCTGGATAGGAAGAACAAATATTGTTAAAATGTCAATACTACCCAAAGCAATCTACATATTCAATGCAATCCCTATCAAAATAACACCAGCATTCTTCACAGTGCTAGAAGAAATAATCCTAAAATTTGTATGGAACTAGAAAAGACCCCGAATAGCCAAAGCAATCTTGAAAAAGAAAACCAAAGCAAGAGGCATCATAATCCCAGACTTCAAGCTATACCACAAAGCTGTAATCATCAAGACAGTATGGTACTGGCACAAGAACAGACAGATCAATGGAACCAAATAGAAAACCCAGAAATGGACCCACAAACATATGGCCAACTAATCTTTGACAAAGCAGGAAAGAATATCTAATGGGAAAAAAAAAAGACATTCTCTTCAGCAAATGGTGCTAGGAAAACTGGACAGCGACATGCAGAAGAATGAACCTAGACTACTTTATTACACCATACACAAAAAATAAACTCAAAATGAGATGAAAGACCTCAATGTAAGACAGGAAGCCATCAAAATCCTCGAGGAGAAAGCAGACAAAAACCTCTTTGACCTTGGCCACAGCAACTTCTTACTCAACACGTCTCCAGAGGCAAGGGAAGTAAAGAAAAAATGAACTACTGGGACCTCATCAAAATAAAAAGTCTCTGCATAGCAAAGGAAACAATCAGCAAAACTAAAAGGTAACTGAGAGAATGGAGAAGATATTTGCAAATGACATATCAGATAAAGGGTTAGTATCCAGAATCTATAAAGAACTTATCAAACTCAACACCCGAAAACCAAATAATCCACTGAAGAAATGGGCAAAGACATGAATAGACACTTCTCCAAAGAAGATATCCACATGGCCAACTGACACATGAAAAAATGTTCAACATCACCCATCATCAGGGAAATACAAATCAAAACCACAATGTCATACCACCTTACACCTATCAGAATGGCTAACATTAACAACTCAAGCAACAACAGATGTTGGCAAGGACGAGGAGAAAGAGGATCTCTTTTGCATTGCTGGTGGGAATGCAAGCTGGTGCAGCCACTCTGGAAAACAGTATGGAGGTTCCTCAAAAAACTAAAAATACGACTACCCTACGACCCAGCAATTGCACTACTAGGTATTTATCCAAGGGATACAGGTGTGCTGTTTCGAAGGGACACATGCACCCCCATGTTTATAGCAGCACTATCAACAATAGCCAAAGTATGGAAAGAGCTCAAATGTCCAACAATGGATGAGTGGATAAAGAAGATGTGATATATATATATATATATATATAGAGAGAGAGAGAGAGAATGGAGTGTTACTCGGCAATCAAAAAGAATGAAATCTTCCCATTTGCAACAACGTGGATGGAACTGGAGAGTATTATGCTAAGTGAAACTAGTCAGTCAGAGAAAGACAAAAATCATATGACTTCACTCATATGAAGACTTCAAGAGACAAAACAGATGAACATAAGGGAAGGGAAACAAAAATAATATAAAAACAGGGATGGGGACAAAACAGAAGAGACTCATAAATATGGAGAACAAACTGAGGGTTACAGGAGGGGTTGTCAGAGGGGGATGGGCTAAATGGGTAAAGAGTACTAAGGAATCTACTCCTGAAATCATTGTTTCACTATATGCTAACTAATTTGGATATAAATTTATAAATAAATAAATAAATAAATAAATAAAATTAAGTAATAGAACAAAAAAAGAAATTATACCATCCATTTTATGTGAGGTTATTTGCATGGACTGTCAGTTCACTTTTAAATTGGTTAAATTACGTTGCAGGAGCAAGGTACATATACATTGAAAATTGGCAATATACATCGAAAATTCATAAGATTTTTCAAATTTTTAGATCTAGCAACTTCAATTTTTGAAAATATTCTGTAGGGAATAATAGTGATTTTTTGCAAAGATGTCAGTGATGGCTTGGCTTAACATAGAAAAAATAGTGGCAATCTAAATATTAAACAACAAGGAATTTACTAAATAAATTACTGTTAATTTTAACATGGTGACATACAATAATAATAAGTCTGAGTTATCTTAAAACTATGTATTTCATTGTTTTGTGTATGCAATTTAGGTGAACTGCACAAAATTTGGAATATGTACAAGAATTATAGACATGAAAATCCATATACCCATTAAACTTACATACTAATAAATCTAAATACTTTTGTATGATTTCCCCCACTAACATTGTAACCTATGTTAATATTCTATGAAGTAGGGATGTATATATTTCAAAGGTAAATGTGACTGGGTGCAATTTTACTTTATATACTAACTTTAGGATTCAGCCAGATGTAACTCAATTGCACTAACACATCCAATCAGGGATGATAATTGAGAAGAAAAGTCTGGAAAAGACATATAGATTTCGGTTGACAATACCTAGTAAGCACCTAATTAGTATTTGTTGAATGGATAAGTGGATAAAATATAAGTTTGAGAGTCATCAAATACATAAAATGAGAGTAGATTCTTGAGAGTTTTCTTTCCTTCTATATGCATTTTTAAATATAACTAGGATAATTTTATGCACATTGTTTTTTAACCTGCTTTTCAGTAATAATATTTATTGCCTTTATTTGCAAAAGTAAAGCATTTTCACTAGAAGAAATGGTTAAGGAACTATAAATAAATGCTCCTTGTCAAGCAGAGCCAGAAATATAATCCTTTCTTTTTCTCTTCATGCATAATTTTAAAAGAATCGGTAACTAAAACTATTTTATAATCTGCTTAAAATACTATATTATTGTCAACAATATTACTTTTCCTGGCAAAGATTATCCTAGAAAGAAAGTTTTCTCACCAGGTAAAATTTAGGGAAGAGATACCTCCTTTCCTATTTATGACTAGTACTACAGCTTGACTATCTCAAACTCAGATTGGAGGAAGGCATAGTCACAGCATGCTAAGGAGAGCCTTATTTTATTTTGTTTTGTTTTGTTTTATTATTTTTTTCAAATATATTTATTTTGAGAGGGAGAGAGAATCTCAAGCAGGCTCTGCATTGTCAGTAGGGAGCCCTATGTAGGGCTGGAACTCACAAACCCTGAGATCATGACCTGAGATGAAATCAAGAGTCAAATGCTTAATAGTAACTGACTGAGCCACCCAGGTGCTCCTGGAGAGCCTCATTTTAATGCATACCAGGCACAAACAGGGCAAGCGAACCAAATGTGATGCATCCAAACATTGCAAGAACTCCACACCTCAAATAGGTAGTGGAGGTCTTAAATCAGATCCTACTCCACTAGAGAAGTACATGTGTGAAATATGTGCTATAAGATTGTACTGTTAGTGGACTATTCTTTATTGTAGAAGTTACACATACCCAGTGAGAAAATGTAAAAGAATCTACAAGGAAGTATGTAAAAAAAGTATATAAATTACCCATAAGCCCACCAACCATCCAATCATATCCACTTCTATTTTGGTGTATATTGTTCCATAATATTTCATATATATATATATATATATATATATATTATATATATATATATATTTAATTTTCTTAATGTTTATTTTTGAGAGAGAGAAAGAGTGTGAGTGGGGAAGGGGCAGAGAGAGAGGGAGACACAGAATGCAAAGCAGGCTCCATGCTCAGAGCTGTCACCACAGAGCCCGATGCGGGGCTCAAACTCACGGACCGTGAGTACATGACCTGAGCTAAAGTCAGACGCTTAACTGACTAAGCGACCCAGGCACCCCAACACACACATTAGTTTTTTTAATTAGATCCTCTGCAAGTTACATTTTATAACACTTCCATTCCAATAAATATATGGTTGACTTATATTTGTAGGATATTTTATTTCTTCTCCATGTTTTCAAAGGTTTGTCTCATTTTTCTAAATATTATTAATACATGACTATTAAATATAAAATGTAAGTATATAAATGTGGGAGATGCAGGATAGAAGCATCAAAGGAAAAGACTTCAAAAGGGAAGGGCTGGAGAAGGTTCAAGGTCTTAGGACATGTTTACACAACTGAACAGCTGGGCTGAGGCTCATAAGGAATGCCTAGAGCCATTAACATTGTCCAGGGCTGGATCCTCCTTCACACCTGACCTTTCCTAGTGTTATAGAAACCAATTAACTAGAAATTCAACCTTGAAGAGGTAAACCATTAGATTGATTAACACACTTGCTTAGCTGACTTTATGCATGTAGTCTTTAGCAATTATCCTAATAAAAAGAAGCTTCATTCTGGAGTCTGGGCCTCATTCCAACTCGAGTATGAGGACCTTCACTTAACTGCACTTTGTTTGTGGACTCATCTTTTGCAACTCAGGCCATACTCCCTGCAACATATAAATGCAACACTTAAGAAGTAAAAGTTGCCTTTATATTAAATACTCATTCTTAAATATGTCCTATGGGAATAGTTCAGTATATTTTCATTCACATTTCTACTATGATATAGAAATACAGTAAGACCCCACAATAACATGGCTTTTGATATATAGTAAAACCTTGGTTTGTGAGTATAACTCGTTCTGGAAACATGCTTGTAATCCAAAGCACTTATATATCAAAGCGAATTTCAAGAACCATTGGCTCAGTTGTGAGCATGTGATGTTCAGCATTGTGTACTACTTGTATTGGAAGACATTGCTCCTTTAACAAGTTCAATATTATTAGAAATGTTTGCTCATCTTGCAGAATATTCGCATTACAAGTTACTCACAACCCAAGGTTTTACTGTAATATGATGGGCAATAGGGCCTAGAGAGAGGCAGAAATGAAAGGATGACATTTAAGCACCACTGCTGAGTAAACAACTGTGACAAGGTGGTCTCAAAACACAACTGAGTCCCTGATGGATTTAAGTTGTGCATCCAGCTAATTAAACAGGCTCATATCAGTCATTCATGCATCCCTCAATAATATAACCTGGAATTTTATAGTAATTAATTTTGTGGACTTTATTATGTTATGGTGCAATTTAATTATATGCTTATATTTTAAATGCACAAAAATAGGGCACCTGGGCAGCTTAGTCGGTTAAGCATCTGACTCTCGACGTTGGCTCAGTTCATGATCTCACAGTTCCTGAGTTGGAATCCTGCATCTGGCATGGTGCTGGCAGCAGGAGCCTGCTTGGGATTCTTCTCTACTTTTCTCTGTCCCTCCTCTTCTCTAAAAATAAATTAAGAAACTTAAAAAAATGAATGCACACAAATAAATACATGTATGTTGTTACAGAAATGTAGTACTGCATATGTTAACTTTCTTTTTTTTTAATGTGAAATTTATTGTCAGATTGGTCTCCATACAACACCCAGTGCTCATCCCAAAAGGTGCCCTCCTCAATACCCATCAACCACCCTCCCCTCCCTCCCACCCCCCTTCAACCCTCAGTTTGTTCTCAGTTTTTAAGAGTCTCTTATCCTTTGGCTCCCTCCCTCTCTAACCTCTTTTTTGCATATGTTAACTTTCAATTTACTTTAAAAAAAGTTTTTAATGTTTATTCATTTTTTGATAGAGACAGAGTGCAAGTGAGGGAGGGGCAGAGAGAGAGGGAGACACAGAATCTGAAGCAGGCTTCAGGCTCTGAACTGACAGCACAAAGCCTGACATGGGGCTCAAACTCTCGGACCGTGAGATCATGACCTGAGCTGAAGTCGGATGTTTAACCGACTTAGCCATGCAGGCACCCCACTTTCAATTTACTTTTTGAAAAAAAAAATGTTTATTTATTTATTTTGGGTAAAAGAGAGAGCACAAGTGGGTGAGGGGCAGTGAAAGAGGAAGAGAATCCCAAGCAGGATCCTCACTGTCAATGTAGAGCCTGACACAGGGCTCTATCTCACAAACTGTGAGATCATGACCTGAGCCAAAACAAGAGTCGGATGCTTAACGAACAGACTGAGTCCCCCAGGCACCTCTAAATTTACCTCTTTTTTAACCAAATTTCATCAAATGAAATTTGTATGTATGTATAATATAATGGTTATTTTCATTTCTAAATGGTATACACTATTGGTGTAGTTTGAATTGTTTTAACAATATCATGAAGTTTGTTTCTTTATCGTCTATCACAATTATGTGGAAAACTGCTTGGCTCATGAGAATGTGCACACACGTGTGTGAATGCGAATGTGTTTATGCACATGCTTGGGTGCATGTCTGCTATTGCCTAGAACAATTCTCTCTTTCTGTTCCATCATTGCTGTTTTTCACTTGTGGCTTCTCTTTGTATTCAAGTCCAAGTCAAAGGATTGAAGCTAGGAATCCACATCTATAAACTTTGGCATTGTAAATCATTGTGACTACCATTAAATACTTTCTAGGATGAGTAGCTAAGAATGGGTTTACAGGCTGAAGGGAATGCATATTTTAAATACTTAGCAATTGCTTAAGTATGCACTTTCCAGAAAGGTTGACCAATTCAGGTTCCATGACCTGAAAATAAGTGATAAATTCCTTGGGGTTAAGTGCAGAACATGTTAAAAAGTGCTTGGGGCGTCAGGGTGGCTCAGTCAGGTAAGCATCTGGCTTAGGCTCATGTCATGATCTTGCGGTTTGTGAGTTCGAGCCCTGCGTCTGGCTCTGTGCTGACAGATCAAAGCCTGGAGCTTACTTCAGACTCTGTGTCTCCCTCTCTCTCTGCTCCTCCCCTGTTCACACTTTATGTCTCTCTCTCTCTCTCAAAAAATAAATAAAAACATTAAAAAATTTTTTTTTAAAAGTGCTTACATTGAACCTGCTTTCAGGTGATAACCACCATCAAAAGACTTAACCTAAGTCCCCCTAAGGAGGAACAAGTGGACTTCTACCCAGCAAGGCAGCATGAGACAGGCCAGGGCGATGGTAAAGACCCAGGGTCTAGGTTCAGTTTGACTGTTCTCTTCTTTCCTTTCCACCCTCCATTTAGGTCCTGTGTACCTTCTAAGGCTCATGTCAAGGTCTTTTTCCTCCTTGAAGCTTTCTCTGATTATTTTGTGCTAACTGGCCATTGCCTTCTCTGAGTTCCTGTTGGCCTGGCAGTCCACCCTTTCCTTTAAATTCCTCCAAAGGAACCTCATGTCTTATGTGAAGGAGGTTCCTCCTTTTCAGTAGTGGTCTCATATCTGAAGAGTCTGACAGTTTGCTGCAAAAAATAATCCCCTTTTTAAAGGGATTTAATCAGTCTTGATCCCTGCAGACCTCCTCTGATTCCGCTTATCAGTTCTGTAGCATCATCAGCTGGTGCTGGTCACAGTGAGATGTCCTTTAACTACTTGCTGTACCTTTAAATACTTGTGTCATTGCTTGACACCGGGCCCCTGCTTGACACAGGCTTCTGTTTGACATGAGAGAGTTCATTTTGCTTTCTACACTTACTAAGGGTCACACAGTCAGTTCTAGGTCTGGCCTGGGACTAACAAATCTTGTCAAGCCAGTGTTCTGTCTGGGAGACCCAAACCATTATATCTTGGGTTTTCTGGTACTCAAATACACATGCTTCCCAGAAGACAGAATAATGTGAAAGAAGAGTAAGTGAAATAAAACAACATGAGGTGAAGGTTTTTTTTTCTTTCCACATAATCTATTAACCTCTTTAATCTGTCTCACAAAAAGGCACCAAACCTTATTTTAAAAAATACACCTATGTCTACTCCTGTTATTTTTGAAATGTTACCTCTGAGAACTATGTAACTTTTATTGGAAAATTTGTGACTTAAAGACTGAAGTGAGGCTGAAAGGTAATCAATATCTGTTGAAGACTATATGAGCCAAGGGCTTTGAGCCAAGTATCATTTAGAACTTCCAAAAGTCAGTTCTATGAGGCATACGTTATTATTACCTTTCAGATGAGGAAATTTTGGATAATATGTACCTGACAATTGATGATTCTGTAGGCAGCACAGCTTCCTGGCAAATATCACTACCAACGGTCTGGAGTCAAATATTACTTTCTTTTTTTTTTTAATTTTCAATCATTTTCCCCAAATGAAATCCTAATATAATAATAGCTTGCACTTTTATAGCACTTACAATATGCCAGGAAATACTCTCAGGACTGCACATGTGTTCATACATTTAACTAATTTTGTCTTTGTTTTTTCCAACTATAAAAAAACATGTTACTTTTGTTTAAAAAAAGAGAATATAAAAGTATTAAGAACAAAGTGAAAACTACATTTAAAAATCTCACTCCTGTCCCAGGCTCTTTTTTTTGTTGTTGTTGTTTTTTGTTTTGTTTTAACAAACCCCTGCCAAACCAACCTTGTACACAACAGCCAAGGACCAGACTGTATATGAAATGGAGGCTGGAGGAGGGGCGATGGATGGAGGAGTTCTTAATCTTGGGAGCTGAAGGCACGAAGCGACAATTCTTAAAAGAAGTAGAAAAGTTAGTAGCTCCAGAAAGAAAAGATGCAGCTATTCCCCAGTAGTCAGAAAGGCGAATAACATTTTGCCCTTTCGGATAGGCAACAATAACAAAGAAGGACAAGGCCAGATGTATAACGGGGGAGGGGGCAGGGGGGCGGGCGCACTTCTGCCGCGCTTTTGGTCGGAGTGGAGATTGGGGACCCGAGCTCGCTGGTGACGTAGATCTCACGTGACCAGGAGTCGACGTGTACCTAAGTCCTGCTAGTCTGGTCCTTTTTCGCGTCTGGGTATCACCTTTCCTTTAGCAGGCAAATCGCAGAGCCTGAGGCCAGTGGAAAGAGGAGTTAACTTGACGGAATTTTGCAGATTTGTATCAAAATAGGTGCTGCCTGGGGACTTCTAGGGTGGGAGTGGCCTAGGGCAGAGACCTGGTCAAAGCCATCTCTCTACCTCCTACCTCCAAGTCTATAGAAAATGATGACCATTGGGAAAGGGCCTACGGGTCCGGGAAGAAGGACTAGGAGAACTATGATAGTTTAAAAATAATCATTCTCTGCCACCTCAGACTGCTTTCCCAACACCTCCCCTCCCCCCAACCCCTGCCCCAGGCTTAAAGATAGTTTGGAAATAATCTGCTTTTCTTACTCCTTGTCTATTGGGAAATTCCAGCTAAATTGTACTGTGGGGCGGGGGTGGGGGTGGAAGAAGTGGGAGAAACAGAAAGTGGGAAAGTTGTCATAACCAAGTACCTTAATGAGGAAAAAGGTACAAGGTGCTGGTCGCCCCACCAAGCGTTCGCCCCTCCCCCACTGCCACCCCTCTCCCCATCTCCAACACATCCCACTCTACTCCCGTTTTCTGTTTGTCCGCAGGTCTGTTATTCCTAGCACTACACAAGGCTAGAAGAGGCAAGGAAGAAACTGTTCGGATCAGTACAGGTATATGAGGGAAATGTTATATATACCCCTGGTGTCAAGGTGAGGCGTGCGCATGTCAGAGGTTGTGGGCCCCACTCTTCCTACCCCGCCCCCCCCCCCCCCACACACACACCGCCTATTCTCCAACCTACGCTGTTGTAGGAGGGTCTTGGGTTTTGTCCGGCGTGGAAAAGTGGTGGTGGTGGGGACCTTGAAAAAGGCTGCAAGGAGGGACAAGAGACAGGTAAGGAGGTGGAAAATGGAGGTAAGAGCAGCTGGCTCAGGGAAACTCTGATTGCTGATTGAGTCTCCCAAGTGGAAGATATTTGATGATAGCTCTGAATCAAAAGAAGCAAATGCTGAGACCTCTGTCCAGAGCACTGGTCCATTCACCAAGTATTTGGCTTATGGTCACCTTGCTTCCTAGCAGTAATTGTATTCAGAGAGGAATAAATCAAAAAAAAAAAAAAAAAAAAAAAAAAGAAAAGAAAAAGAAAAAGAAAAAAAAGAAAAAGAAAGAAAGAAAAGGAAAGAAGGAAGAAAGGAAGGGAGAGACTCACAAGATGAAATCCTGTCAAAAAATTGAAGGAAAACCAGAAAATGAGAGTGAGCCAAAGCTTGAGGAAGAGCCAAAGCCTGAGGAAAAGCCAGAGGTGGAAGAAGAGCCAGAGGAGGAGGAAAAAACAGAAGGAACTTTTAGAGAAAGACTGATTCAGTCTCTCCAGGAATTTAAAGAAGATATACACAACAGGCATTTAAGCAAGGAAGATATGTTTAGAGAAGTGAGTGAAATAGAGGAGATAAGGAGAGTAAGAAACAAACTTATAGTGATGCATTGGAAGGTTAACTGAAACCATCCTTATCCCTATTTAATGTAGTTTGCCTTGATTTTATTTTTTTCTGATATTAACATTGCCATTTAGCTTTCCTTTGATTTGCATTTTCTTGATATACCTTTTTCCATCTTTCTACTTTTAATTTTTTGCTATTAGTGATTTTAGATGCATTTCTTGTTAATCTGCATCTAATTTTTATCATATTTTGAACAATACACAAGTCTCTGACTTTTAATAGGAGAGCTTTACTCATTTGTACAAAAAGAGGTTCCTGACAGGATATAAAATGAAAAAAAAGTTACTTAGTAATATGTTAATATCATATTTTTGAAAGAAAGAATACATTTGTATATTACCTATATGCACAGAAAAACGTGTGAAGGATGAAAGACAAGAAGTATAATCATTGGTAGGATTATGAGTAATTTTTTATTCTGCTTATTTGTATTTTTCCTTATTCCTAGAATGTACACACATTATTGTTAAAATAATAAAAGTTTTATAACAAAAAAGAAATAACTAACAGTATTTAATTTATTTCTAAACGCACTGGGGCACTTAATGTTTGTTGAGAGAATTTTAGAAGCAAAAGTGAATTCCAAATTACCACCAGACCACTTAGCTAGAAGAATAAATTTATATTTTTCTCATCTGTAAAATAGAGACTATGATCTCTAAGGGATATATGAGGACCAAATAAGGTAATCACTGTGAGCTCTATTCTAGCAGGTTCCCGCCCCCCCCCATCAGCCCATGCAGGATCCCAATTCCCAAGGGATTTGTATCAGCTATTTGGGATGATAGAGAAAGTAGTTCTCACCTGTACTTAAGAATAAATCCAGGCAACTGTTAGGTGGGTGCCACCTTTATGTTCCTTTCCTTCTGTGCCTGCCCAACCTCCCTTTATTATCCCTTTGATATTGTCATGTATATTGGATAGTTCTGCCCCTTCATCCAGGCCCCTGCCTATGGGCTGATAATGTTCTGGAATTCTCAAATAGTGAAGCCCAACATATTTCTTTGGAACACCCAGTGGGGTGAATCCTCAGACCCACAGAAGTGGGGAGAATGCCCATTTCTTAAATTTAGATAGTTATGCAGGGCAACTTGGGCCATATCTTATAGGTATCTTGACAGTTAAGACTCGGATACAATGCATCAATTTGGGGATTGGACCAGAAAACAAGTCTGAGTAACAGATGTTATGCTTTAGTCAGAATTGCTTCTCTTTGAGTCTAAAGATTATGGTTTTATCTTCTGACTATTTCCTTAGGGTGAGTGATCTCTCCAAGAAGACTGGTGACAGGCCCTCCTCACCAGTTTGACAGATGCCTCTAGACCTGAGTAAATTTTAAAGGGAGATTCTGCTTCAGATTCTGTGTCTCCATCTGTCTCTGCCCCACCACTGCTTGCACTCTGTCTCTCTCTCATAAATAAACATTAAACAAATTAAATGGAAGTTCAAGTCAGATTTGGGGATACTGCCATCCTTACCTGGAAATGTGAAAGTGCTATGTAAAACTGTATATCTGCATCCAAATCTACGTACCTATATAGATATCTGTATATGTATATAATGCTCACAGTTTTTCCAGTTGTGTGTTATTTTATTTTTCTGTGATGGTCTTTTTTGGGCAATTCATGACTTTAGACTATTCTTCAAAGTTGTAACAGCCTGATGGATGCTAGTCGGGCTGGATTCTGACTGGAGTAAGAAGCTTCCAGGGGCTCACTAAGTCAGTTTTCTAAGACAAGATGGATCCAATCCCCTGGCACTCAAAGGAGTGGTACTCAGGTAGGATATAGAAAGGCTCATTCAAATCACACTCCTCTCCATGGTGGGTCTGGCTTTGGTTTCTCTGATTCAGATGAAGCAGGCACTAGACTCTCCTTTGCTGATGACCAGGCTGTCCTGGATATACTTACCTGGAGGATGACGACAGTCCCTATAGCAGGTCAGGGCACTAGACTTCCTTTCTTCCTTTTTTTTTCTTTCACAAGGGTACTTGATGAGAACTTTTTATATGGAAGACCTCAAAATTGACTAACTAAAAGCATTGGTTGTGATAGTCTGTCCGAGCCATGACAACTGTGGATGCAATCAGGTTGGGGTTAGAGGGCCTGGTGGTAGGTGGGAATAATTTTAGATAGTACACAAATATATATATATATACACATATATATGTGTATATATATATATATATATACACACACACATATATGTGTATATATATATATATATATACACATATATGTGTGTGTGTATATATATATATACACATATATATGTGTATATATATATATATATATATACATATATATATATATATATATATATATATAAAATTGTGATGTCCATGTGTTTATTTGAATGCATATTAATGAATACTCTGTTTCAGGCAAATGATTATAGAAAGTTTCCTTTTTTTTTTAATTTTTTTTAACATTTATTTTTGAGACAGAGAGAGACAGAGCATGAACGGGGGAGGGGCAGAGAGAGAGGGAGACATAGAATCGGAAGCAGGCTCCAGGCTCTGAGCCATCAGCCCAGAGCCGACATGGGGCTCGAACTCACGGACTGCGAGATCATGACCTGAGCTGAAGTCGGACGCCCAACCGACTGAGCCACCCAGGCACCCCTAAAGTTTCCTTTTAAAAAATAGTGTTCAAATTAAGTTAGTAAGTCAATTTGAAGACAGACATGAGGTAGAACACAATACTAATAGCAAAGGTGGACACAGATGTGGCAAAAGTCATCTTAGTGGGAAACATTGCCCTAGCATAACTGATTTAGGGATAATATCTGGAAACACCTGTCAAGAATTATGCCATCTGGGATTTTACCCTACTTACAAATTAACAAATTAACCTGCTACTGTTTAATGGATACTGGCAAAAGATGACTAGAATCCCAGGTCAGAGATTATAATATTACTCATGGCAAAAGCCATAGCCAGAGCTTCATATTGGTTTGTGTTATTTCTCCATGATCTTCAAGTTCCATGGGGTGACACAGGCTCTTTTATGGATGTCCGCACATGCAGTGCTTTATGTAACAGGAAAGAAGCCTTGTATTTGGAGATTTTATCACTTTCATGGTAAACAAAAGCAAGCCTGCTCTGTGTCCAGGGAAAGATGTTACCTTGTTCTTCCAAGTTGCTTGTTGCAAACACAACTCTGACACATGGCCTGCCTGCGTAGAGTGGTCAGGGTTTTACATTCTTTGTATACCCAATAAAAATGTGCAGGGATGCTCAGAATTCAAAGCAGATTGACTCTCCCAGTAATGGTTTTCTCTGTGTAGTAAATTTTAATTTTTTTAAAGGTTTATTCATTTTTTAGAGACAGAGACAGAGCATGAATGGAGGAGGGGTAGAGAGAGAGGGAGCCACAGAATCCGAAGCAGGCTCCAGGCTCTGAGCTGTCAGCACACAGCCCGATGCGGGGCTCGAACCCACAAACTGTGAGATAATGACCTGAGCTGAAGTCAGACACTCAACCAACTGAGCCACCCAGGCACCCCTCTGTGCAGTAAATTTTAATGTGAATGGCAAGCCTTTCCTAACATCACAAATTTGGATTTATAATTCCAAGGTAAATAAAGCAGATAATGCATTATACTGTAGAGTGTCAACAGGGCATTTGTAACTTTCTAATTTTTACTTAATACATAGAATTTTGAATCAATCCCAATTAACTGAAAACAACTACTAAGAAACTAAAAGTAAATAGTCTATGAGGAACTTTAATGTTACAATAAGACATAGCTACCATGATGCACAAAATAAAAGTAGAGGAGATCAACCAATGCATTTATCAGGATGCTAATGACAGGAGTAATTTTATGCAAATTTTTTCACTGAGAAACTGATAGGAGAGTGTGTGTTTAAAAGCCAGCCTCAAATCCCGTACACACATAATCATCTTTGCCTCTATAAAAGGAAAAGGCAAAAGCCAAGGGAAAAACTGGTCTGTTCCCTTTACAAGCAAAGTTAAAGGTAGGGTAAGGGTTGAGGGAGAGGGTGGGGCATCTCACACATAACAGTGTCCAAAAGCAGTTATTTGATGCTCTGACACCAGCGTTTTGCAACGGCCTTAGCAAAAACAGCTGCATCATTTGATGGATAATTTGGGTATGGAGTGTCTTTTGTGTACTTATTAGCCATTTGTACATTTTACTTTGAGAAATGTCTATTCAAATATATTGCCTGCATCCCCCTCCCTGCAGTATTTTCAGTACAATGTGGGTAAAGAATCTTTAAAGGAATAAGGTAGATCCATATGTACTACACGTTCACTATGCTGTGATTAAAAGAAAAATGAAGGACAGGAGATATAGTATAAAAATACATACACACACATACATATCCATACCCACAAACATCAAAATGAAGCCCTTTAGCTCACTAAAAGGAGTGATCATGTCTTTTTTTTATTAAATTTTTTTAATGTTTATTTATTTCTGAGACAGAGAGAGACAGAGCATGAGTGGGGGAGGGGCAGAGAGAGAGGGAGACACAGAATCAGAAGCAGGCTCCAGGCTCTGAGCTGTCAGCACAGAGCCCAACGTGGGGCTTGAACTCACAAACCCTGAAATCATGACCTGAGCCGAAGTCGGTCGCTCAACCGACTGAGCCACCCAGGCGCCCCGATCATGTCTTTTTAAATGGCATTTTGATATCTCACCAAGCTTCCTGCTATCTGGGTTTTTAAGAAATAATTATTTTTAAAAATTTCTCCTAATGGATAATTGTACCATCCTTGCTTTGTAACTGTCAAATTTTTTTCTTGGACCTAGAGTCCTTTTCCCTTCCATGAACTCTCAGTCTTTTCCAGATGTTATATCATTAGCCTACTACTTAATAAAAAATGAAAGTGAAGCTAAGAGAAAGTGTCTTGGCCAAGGTCACCCAGCTATTAAATGCAATCAATGCCTGCCTAAGATCAAAGCCCTTGCTCCTAATATTTACTCTGTAACAGTTGGTATTTAATAAATATTAACAACAACAACATCATCCAACATCATTGTGATGCTGAAAGAATTCCTGTTATTTCTTCAAAGGTCCATGCCCTTTTGAGTCCTTATCTTGTTTCCCACAGTTCTCCCTGACTGAAGCATTCTCTCAAATCACTCCTCACACACTGAGCCTGGATAAGCCTTACTCATCCACCTCAGAATGGATCTTACTTCTTTTTTAAAAACTTTTTTTATTGAGATATAATTCACATACCAGACAATTCACCTACTTAAAGTGTACAATTCAGTGGTTTTTACTATATTTAGATATGTGCAACTATCACCATAGTCAATTTTAGAACATTTTCAAGTCAAAAACAAACACCATAACCTTAGCTATGACCCCTCCTCCCATGTCTCTGTCCCTCCAGCTCTAAGAAAATACTAATCTACATTCAGACTCTATATATTTCCCTATCTTGGACATTTCATAAGAGTGTGCTTGTATAAAATGTCTTTGTGACTGGCTTCTTTTACTGAGCATATGTTTTCAAGGTTCATCAATTGTGCAGCAATTTCTTTTTATGGCTGAACAATATTCTATTGTATGGATATGCCACATTTTGTTTACCCATTAATCCATTGATGGATATTTGGACTGTTTCCATCTTTTGCTTATTATGAATAGTGCTGCTATGAACAAGTTTTATGAGGACTCATGTTCTTATTTCACTTGGGTAGATATCTGGGAATTTAATTGCTGGATCATACAGTAATTCCGTGCTTAATTGTTTCAGGAATTGCTATACTGTTTTCTAAAATGGCTGAACATTTGACATTCCCATCAGCAGTGTGTAAGGGTTCCAATTTCCCCATATTATTAAGAACACTTTTTATTATCTGACTTTTTGATTCTAGCCATTTTAATGGGTGAAATGGTATCTCATTGTGGTTTTGATTTGCATTTCCCTGATGACTAATGATGTTGAAAATTTCTTCATGTGTTTATTGGCCATTTGTATATCTTATTTGGAAAAATGTCTATTCAAATACTTTGCCCATTTTAAATTGGGATGTTTGCCTTTTTATTATTGAGTTACAAGTTTTTATTTCATTTACAAGTTCGTATCAAATATATGACCTGTATATATTTTCTCCCATTCTGTGGGGTTGGCTTTTCACATTCCAGATGGTGTACTTTGATGCTCAAAGATTTTAGTTTTGATGAAGTTCAATGTAGTTTTTCTTTTGTTGGTCATGCTTTTGGTGTCATATCTAAGAATCCTTTGCCATATCAAAGGTCATGAAGATTTACCCTATGTTTTTTTTAAACAATTTTTTTAATGTTTATTTATTTCTGAGACAGAGACAGACAGAGCATGAGTCGGGGAGGGGCAGAGAGAGAGGAAGACACAGAATCAGAAGCAGGCTCCAGGCTCTGAGCTGTCAGCACAGAATCTGACGCAGGGCTCGAACTCACAAACCATGAGATCATGACCTGAGCCGAAGTTGGTTGCTCAACCAACTGAGCCACCGAGGCGCCCCTATGTTTTTTTCTAATAGTTGTATTATTTTATATTTTATATTTAGATCTCTGATTTATTTTTACTTAATTTTTTTGTGTATCCTGTGAGATAGGTTTCTAATTTTATTAGTTTGCAAGTCACTATCTAATTGTTCTAGCATTATTTGTGAAAGGAAGATTTTTTTTTCCATTGAATGGTCTTGGCACTTTTGTTCAAAATTGGCTGACACATGGTTTTATTTCTGCACTCTTGGTTCAATCCCACTGACCTATATGTCTATCTTGTATGAGTATCACATGGTCTTGATTATCACTGCTTTGTAGTAAGCTTCAAAACCAGAAAATGGTTTGATGTACTTTACTGTTTTCCAAGATTGTTTTGGCTATTTAAGGTTCCTTGCAATGCCATAAATTTTAGAATCAGTCCATCAACTTGTACAAAATAATCAGATGGGATTCTGAAAGGCATTGCACTGAATCTGTAGATCAATTTGGGGAGTATTGCCATTTTAACAGTATTAAATTTTTAAATCCAGGGGCTCCTGGGTGGCTCAGTCAGTTAAGCGTCCGACTTCAGCTCAGGTCATGATCTTGCAGTTTGTGAGTTTGAGCCCCGCATCAGGCTCTGTGCTGACAGTCTAGAGCCTGGAGCCTGCTTCAGATTCTGTGTCTTCCTCACTCTCTGCCCCTCCCCCACTCGTGCACTGTGTCTCTCTCTCAAAAATAAACATTAAAATTTTTTTAAAAACATTTTGAATTCATGAACATGGGATAACTTTTTCCATTTAATTGCATGTTTGTTTTTTTTTTTTCCTTAAGTAAGCTCTATGACTAGTGTGGGCTTGAACTCATGTCTGTGAGATCAAGAGTCACATGTTCTACCAACAGAGCCAGCCAGGTGCCCCAAATTTTATATATTCATTTTTTGGTAATCTCTACATCCAACATGGGGCTCGAACTCATGACCCACGAGATCGAGTTGCATGCTTTTCTGACTGAGCCAACGAGGCACCCCATCTTCTTTAATTTCTTTCAATAATGTTTTGCAGTATTCAAAATATAAATTTTGGACTTTCCTTATTAAATTTATTTCTAAGTATTTTATTCTTTTGATGCTAGTATACATAGAATTGTCTTAATTTCCTTTTCAGATTGTTCATTGCAAGTGTATAGAAACGTAACTGAGTTTAGTATATTGACCTTGCATCCTACAACCATGCTGAAGTTACTTGTTCTATTAGTTTATCAGTGGTTCCCATAAAACTTTCTATGTAAAAGATCATGTCATCTGTAAATATAGTTCTACTTCTTATTTTTCAATCTGGATGCTTTTCATTTGTTTTTCTTGACTAATTGCCCTGGCTAAAACCTTCAGTGCAATGTTAAATAGAAATGGTGAGAACACACATCTTTGTCTTGTTCCTGATCCTACGGGTAAGGCATCCAGTATATTCAGCACTAAATCTGAGGCCAGCTGTGGTTTTGGTAATGGATGCCCTTTATCATGTTGAGGAGGTTCCTGATTTAAGGATGTTAAACCAACCTTGCATTCTGGGATAAATCCCATGTAGTCGTGATGGGTAATTGCTTTTTTATGTTACCAGGATTGTTTTCCTCATATTTCGTTGGGGGATTTTTGTATCCATTTCTATAAGAGATTCTGGTCGATAGTTTTTCTTGTCATGTCTTTGTCTGGTTTTGTCTGGTATTAGTGTAATACTGATCTCATAAAATGAGAGCTATATTCTTTCATTTTCTATTTTTTGGAAGAATCTGTGAAAGATTCTTCTTTATTTTTTTAAATGTTTTTATTTTTATTTTTGAGACAGAGAGAGACAGAGCATGAGCAGGGGAGGGGAAGAGAGAGAGAGAGACACAGAATCCGAAGCAGCCTCCAGGCTCTGAGCTGTCAGCACAGAGCCCGATGTGGGGCTCAAACTCATGGAGTGAGAGATCATGACCTGAGCTGAGGTCGGATGCTTAACCAACTGAGCCACCCAGGTGCCCCAAAAGATTCTTTAAATGTTTGGTAGAATTCAGTAGTGAAGACATGTAAGCCTACATTTTCCTTGTGGGTAGTTTTATTATTATTATTATTATTATTACTTATTCAATCTCTTCACTTGCTATAAATTTCTTCAGATTATCTATTTTTTCTTGAGATAGTTTTGGCAGTTTGTGTATTTCTGGTAATTTGTCCATTTCACCTAAGTTATCTAATATAATGGAATACAGTATTTTATATTATTCCTTTATGATCCTTTTTCATATCGATAAGGTCAGTAGTCATGACCTTTTTTTAAATTTCTGATTCTAGTAAATGGAGTTCTCTCTCTCTCTCCTCTCTCTCTCCCCACCCCTACCTCCATCAGTCTAGCTAAAGTTTGTCAATATTATTGATCTTTTCAAAGAACCAGTTTTGGTTTCACTAGTTTTCTCTACTTGTTCCATTCTCCATCTCATTAATTCATGCTCTACTTATTATTATCCCACTTTCTACTTGCTTTATGTTTAGTTTGCTCTTTTTTTTCCCCAGTGTCTTAAGGTGGAAAGTTAGGATTTTGATTTGAGACCTTTCTTCTTTTTTAATATAGACATTTAAAACTATATATTTCCCTCTAAGCTCCATCCCAGAAGTTTGGAATATTGTATATTATGATACCAAAGTTCCATTCCATAAGCTTTGATATGCTGTATGTTGTGTCTCATTTTCATTCATTTCAAAGTATTTTCTGATTTCCTTTTTGATTTGTTGTTTGATGCACTGGCCATTTAAGAGTGTTTTGCTTAATGTCGAGATATCCATGAGTTTCCAAATTTTTTCTGTTATTGATATGAAATATTATTCAGTTGTGGTCAAAGAACATATCTTGTATCATTCCTAACCGTTAAATTTATTTGAGGTTTGTTTTATGGCCTATCACGTGGTCTACCATGAATAATGTTCCATGTGTATTTAAAAGAATGTGCATTATGCTGTTGTTGAGTGGGATATTCAACATATCTATTAGGTCTAGTTAGTACATGGTGTTCTCAAGTCTTTTATTTCCTGGTTGATCTTCTTCCCATTTGGTCTATTTATTATCAAAAGTGGGGTATTAAAGTCTCCCAACTATTATTGTTGAATTGTCTATTTTCCCTTCATTTTTGTCACTTTTTGCCTCATGTATTTTGTTGCTTATAATTGTTATATATTCCTTTTGGTTTGAGTCTTGTCATTATAAAATGTCCCTCTTGCTTCTGGCTTTTGTTCTGGCATTGGAAACAAATCGGAACAAATTCCAAGAACTTGGAAGCCATCGCTCCATCCTAACAACCAGTAAAACACTGAACAAACTGAAAAACAACTACTCTTCTTAGATCCATTAGAGAATTGAGGTCACTGAGCAAATCATTGCTCCGAAAAAGGAGACACAGACAGGCAAATACAGAGAATTATAATTTGTTGGCACAAAATCCATGAACAGAAACTTCTCCAAGAAACCAGTACTGAGGTAGGAAAACCTAAACTAAAATCAACAAATTGCCAGAAGTTCAATGTGGACATGTCCAGAGAGGCCTAGTCTTAGGGGGTGCTTCCACACTTTTATGAGTTTTACCTCCAGAAGCCCTGGGAGGTTCTCACAGTGAAGACTCTAGAATATCCTCTTGTGCTTCTGGCAAAGGGAGAGGAAAAGTAGCTGTTTTTTTTTTTATTTTTTTTTATTTTTGATGTTTATTTATTTTGAGAGAGAGAGAGAGTGTGAGAAGGCAAGGGGCCTAGAGAGGAAGACACAGAATCCAAAACAGGCTTCAGGCCCTGAGCTGTCAGCACAGAGCTTGATGTGGGGCTTGCACTCATCAACCACGAGATCATGACATGAGCTGAAGTCGGATGCTTAACCGACTAAGCCACCCTGGAGCTTCAAAAGGTAGCTGTTTTTAAAACATGTGGAGCATTCTAGTCTTTGTAAGAAGGCTTTCCCTCAAGAGAAACTGTTTCACCAAGCCTAACCTACTAGAATTCTAACCTACTAGAATTTTATCAAAGCCCAGCTGACATGGAGGAAGGGAAATATCCAACTCCAATCCCCTCTATCCATCCTGTCTCACCTAAGTAAAGGTGGGGTAGGCAACTGAGAAGCACTTGTGAAGGCTGCAGCCCTAACCATACCCAGATGTTAGGCTCCTCTAATTTCCAGTTGATTAATGTATTCTTTTTCAATAATGCCTTTGGGCATCAATTTCTCTGTAGACTAATTGAATCAAATTGGGTTCCTTTGAAGGAAGAGTTCCAAAGGTCAGTGTTTGATATTTGTTCCAATCCAAGGAGGAAGACTCTTCCCAACCATGTCCTTCTGTGGCTCTTTAAAACAATATAGCCAGGCCACAGTTAACTGGTATCTTCATTGAATATATTAATCACTTCCCAAATGCCTCCGCCATAACCATCAGTTTTTAGAGCACTCGTGGCTTGAATCTCTCCATGCTCTGTTCAAAATTAAGTAAGTTTCATCAGGAAAATGTTAGAACCTATAAGCTTTATGATTTTTTTCTCTTCCCAGGCAAAACCTCTGCACCTGTACTCTGGATCTGGGAGTGAGGACAATGGCATTCTTCTTTCAGAATGACACTTCTGCTTTAAGAGCTAATGTCTCAGTGGAGATAGGAAACAGCAGCCTGAGGTTCTCTCAGCAGCCTGAGGCTTACTTTTCATAGTGTGAAACCATACCTTGAGCCAAGCCAAAAGCAAATAGGGCACTTGTATTCTCAATTGTGTCACACCCACGGGACAACCCCCATTCCATCAGTGAGGGCTGGTTGGAAGGAGAGAACACTCCCCTCTCAACTGCACTCACTTGGAGATTCTCACAGTGAACACTCTAGAATATCCCCTTTTTATAATTTTCACCAGTTTCACTGGAGAGTAGGTCACCAGAGCTCTTCATGCTGTCATGCCAGAAACTGACCTTCTACACATTGCTTCTTCCTGGAAAACTTCCCTGGGAACTGGATTAAGTCCTCATACTCAGGGCTCCAACTGCCCCTTCAGTACTTACTACACTCTTCCTCTGGCCTCCTCCCATTAAATCATGAACTCCAAAAGAATATAAAGGCTATATCTACTGTGTTCTCTTTTATATCTCCAGGGCCTTGCCTAGCACATAGTAGATGCTCAATAAATTATGGTTGAACTGGGGTGCCTGGGTGGCTCAGTTGGTTAATTGTCCAACTCTTTATATTGGCTCAGGTCATGATCTCATGGTTGGTGAGTTTGAGCCCTGTGTCCAGCCCCATGATGGCAGTGCAGAGCCTGCTTGGGATTCTTTGTCTCGATCTCTCTCTGCCCCTCCCCTGCTCACTCTCTATCTCACTCTTTCTCAAAATAAATAAATAAATATTTTTAAAATGATGGTTGAACTGAAAGCATAGTTCTTATATTTCTAAAGTTTTACTTTTAAAAGTTTATTTATTTTGAGAGAGAAAAAGAACTTGTGTGTGCAAGCAGGGAAGGGACAGAAAGAAAGGGAGAGAGAGAGAGAGAGAGAGAGAGAGAGAGAGAGAGAGAATCCCAAGTAGTCTCCACATTGTCAGCGTGGAGCCTGAAGTGGTGCTTGAACTCCCAGAACTGCAAGATCATGACCTGAGCCAAAATCAAGAATAGGGTGCTCAACCGTTGGAAGCCACCCAGATGCCCCTTGTTCTTATATTTTTCTTACGTGGAAAGTGCTAAGTCCCAGGAATCAGTACTCCTAAATATGGTACTGAGATTGAGACATGAAATGGGCAGGCAGTGTCTAGCATAGAAAAAGGCTCAAACAATAGATGGATAAAAGAATGAATGAGATATAGATTTGGGATTTATTAGTAAATGAAACTGAGTAGAGGTTAACAGCATGGATTTAGGAAATAGGCTATATGAATTTGAATTCCTTCTCTATTATTTCTTATCTGTTGTTTAGCCTTGCTGTCCTGAAATTCCCTTATTTATAAAATGGAGGATAGTATTAGCACCTACCTCATAGGATTTGGGAGAGAATAAAATAATGAATATATATATATATATATATATATATATATATACACACACACACACACACACACACACACACACACACACAACAATGCCTGGCATATATCACCATTTATAGAAGTACTGTTTATTTTCACCACTATGTACATTTGAGAAAAGTAGGATAATTCTATACATGCTATTTCTAAACCTAAATTTAAAAGAAAAATAATTAATGATATTTTATTCTACTCATAAAAAGGTTACATTTTCCTTGAAGATAATTTAGAAGATAGGAGTAATCAACACCTGACGACCAGCATCAGAAATACACCTTTAATCTCAAAGACGAGGACAACTAAATGGTTGGGGATGAGGGAGGAGTAGGGGCACCAAGTCGCTAGGCATAGGTTTCTAAGTATAAAATATAGTACAAGAAAGATACTGTCATGCTACTAATTCCTGAGTGTCAGATTCATGATGGGAAGTGTAGCCCCTGACTCAGGAGGTAGGGAACAGGTATAAAGGAGGGAGGAGAAAGGGAGGGTAAGAAGAGGTGTGCCTGCATGTGTGTGATAAAGAGAGAGTTTACTCTTTAATTAGAGATATATAAAAAATCAACTACCAACACATAAAAATTACCAGTTTTACTAGTCTTTAAAAAGAATTTCTTGCTTATTCTCACATCTACCTAATTTATTATAGAATATTTGGAAAATGTGGATAATCATAAATTAGAATATTTAGGACTTTGGCTTATCACCCATCACCACAAAAGCCAAAAGCAATTATAAATAAATTTTCCTTTGATTTTTATATATATTAGGTATAAACTTATAAGATATATGATATGTGTGTGTATGTGATTTTGTGTGTGTGTGTGTGTGTGTGTGTGTGTGTGTGTGTGTGTAGAAACAAATAAATAGTATTAGCCAAGAAATCATAGGTGGCTCTATTTCTAGTTCTGCCACTATTTTCTTTGGTAAACCGAGGCAAGCCTCTTAATTTTTCTGTATCTCAGTTTCCCAATTTCTAAAATAGGCTCTTGGATGAAAATAATTCTAAAGTTGTTACAGTTTTGACGATACATAATTTGTGAAAGCTTAGGACTGCTAGTGATACTGTAAATCATACTCTGTAATTCCAAAATTGGGCAAAGGCATAGAAGACATGACTATAAAATCCAATGTTCTATAAGTCTGCTAATCCATTCTTTTGGCCTTACAGTTTATTTCATTCTATTTCCAATCCTTTCTGATGACATTGTACATCAGTACCTAATTGGTACACAGGTGAATAATTGTGGACAAACATCCTAAACTTTTTTTCTTGTAAAAATTAATTTCTTAGAAATCCTTAAGACAGGAAAAATATGGGTGGAACAAGGTGTGGAAATTCCATTTTAGGTCCTACACAAAACTTATTTTGTACTAAATAATTGTAATCAAACAAGTGTCACTTAACACATTGGCTGCCTTGTCTAGCTGGAGGGTAAGAAAGGGATTGTAAGAGGCACATATCAGTAAGGTATGTGATGGTTTTAGAACATGGCTACAGATTATTTGGCATCCCTCCTATCAAAAGTTGGAATCTATAGTCCCTCCTCTTGAATCTGACAAGAGGACTTATGATTGTTTTGACCAGTGGAGTACAGAATTTGATCCTATGTGACTTCCAAGTTTAGGTCATAAAAGGCCGTATAGCTTCCACCTTGTTTACAGGGAAGATTTGCTTTAAAAGCCCTGAGATGGCCATGTTGGATAGGCTGTATGTGGAAACTTTGGTTGACAGTCCCACTTGAACCTGTCCTTAAGCCATCTCAGTCTCAGCTGTTCCAGGATCCAGCTGTTGAGTCATCTACAGCCTTTCAAATTACCCTCAGCCAAGCCATCCTAGTTGAGGCCACAGACGTCCTAAAGCAGAGTAGTCCCTAATATGTATTTTCTGAACTTCTGACTCACAGTATCTGTGAGCATAAACATCAGTTATAGTTTACACCAGTGAATGTTGGGGAAGTTGTTACCTATCAATAGCAAATTGGAAGAGATACGTGCCATGCTGCACATGATAGCCACAGGCACACAACAGTAAAGAAGCCAATGTATTATTCAAGTCAGCCAAATGGAATTGGGCAAGTGTGAGAAAAGGTGAGAAAACAAATGCAGAGTTTTAACTTAGCAGTTCATTTGGTGGGGGGAGGGGGTGGGAATTCATGTAAATTTTTGTATTTCTCCTATCTCATGGGAAAAAAAAAGAATTTTTTTTTCCTCCAGTTTAACCAGATTCCTGCTCAGCTGGCTTCACTTATCTGTGACCATATGAGTTACAACCCCTGAACCAAAAGGGTCTACTGGGCACTATGACCTTGCTAGGTGCTAAAATTGTATTATCAGCAGAATTTACATAGGACTATCAACAGTAAGGCAAGGTAAATTCACCTCATGAACATTGATGTGTAAGTTTCCTGATACTCCTCTAAGTTCATCCACAAGTCTAGGGGAAAGTAGGAATGATGCTAGTGGAAGTCTGAAACTAGAAGGGTCAAGGGAATTCTCTTGGCCCACACATAGTCCAGTTCAATTAATCAGTTTAGGAAACTATTTGGGACATAACTTATTTTCCACCAGAGTCTTAAATAAGAGGAGTGAGTGGCCATGGGTCTTTGGTGTCTCAAGATATCATCTGCAGTCTCTGAAATAAAAAGAATAATATAACTCAGCTGTCTAATAGATAACGATGTTCTGTATATTTGTTGCTTTCACATTCAGACATCTCAGCCTTAAAGCTTTATTATTATTTCAGATTAGATCTCTTGAATGGAATACATTACCTATCAAATGGTCCAAATTCTTACAGTAGCACCCTTAAAATTTCATCAGGTCCATTCTCAATTCTTCAAAGTTATTGGCATCAAAGTTATAATGGCCATAACTTATAGAGATGTTAGAGTTAGAGTAGGTATAATTTCCCATATTTTTAATACTTAGTTTCAATTTAATAAGTGCTTAAACTTATTTATTTTAATTTTTTTTAATGTTTATTTATTTTTGAGAGAGAGAGAGAGAAGGAGACACAGAATCTGAAGCAGGCTCCAGGCTCTGAGCTGTCAGCACAGAGACTGATGCAGGGCTCAAACTCACAAATCACGAGATCATGACCTGAGCCAAAGTAGGACGATTAATCCACTGAGCCATCCAGGCGCCCCAATAAGTGCTTAAATTTAGAGAAAATGAGAGAACTACAATAAGATTGCAGCAATGAAGCATCAGGAAGACAGAACTATTCTAGGCTGGAACAGAGATACCCATACCCACAGAGTCCACCAGGTCTCAGACTACCATCTCCCAAGTGTGGAATTCACCCAGGAGAGAACAATAGGATACTAACTACAATCCAACTGGGTGCATTTCCAGCCAAATACATGTGAGCTATATCATGGCAACATGCAAAAATATTTCAGCAAAGAGTTTTCTCTGATGGGATACTAATCCAGTATCTCCACAATTTGATTAAGGGAAAACTATTTAAGGCAAAATTACACAACAAGGTTTTTCCCCCCAATAGCTGTCTCAATCGTGCTCTTTCTGTCAAGCCCCTCCCCTCTTTCTACTGGGCAATGGGCTTCTTTAACTACATCTTAATCCTGTTCCCCAACTTCTTAGTCACTTTTACTTACTAAAATAGTCTCAGTTGGACTGTTAAAAATTTGGGGTGCATGGGTGGCTCGGTTGGTTAAGCGTCCAACTTCTGCTTATGTCACGATCTCATTCTTTGTGAGTTCCAGCCCTGTGTCAGGTTCTCTGCTGACAGCTCAGAGCCTGAAGCCTGCTTCAGATTCTGTGTCTCCCTCTCTCTCTTCCTCTCCCCCACTCGCACTCTGTCTCTCGCTGTCTCAAAAATAAACAAACATTATTTTTTTTTTAATTTGGCTCTAAGTATTTTAAAATGCCAATCTCAGTTTTAATTCAGAATCCTTCTCATCCCTGTAGGAGATCTATATCTATATCTTCTATATCTATCTACAGTTATATCTGTAGATATAGAGATTGATTGATTGATTACAAGTTCTTGGCTCCAACGAATATGGAGGCTGTGAAGTCCCATAGTGTGCTGTCTGTAACCTGGAGAGCCAGGAAAGCCAATAGTGTAGTTCAAAGGCCTGAGATCTGGAGAACTGAGGTGTAGATACCAGTCTGAATTAGAAGTCCTCACAACCAGGAACACCAAGGGCAGAAGATCAGTGTCACAGCTCAAGCATTCAGATAGAGAACAAATTCAATCTTCCTCTTCCTTTCTGTTCTGTTCAGGCTCTCAGTGGATTGGCTGGTCCTCACCCACATTGGTGAGGGCCACCTGCTTTACTCAGTTCACCAGTTCAATTACAAACCTCTTCCAGAAACACCCTCACAGACATGCCCAGAAATAAGTTTAACCAGGCATATGGACATCCTGTGGCTTAGTCATGACACATAAAATTAACCATCACCACCCTCCCTCCTTCCTTGTGTTTACTCAGATGAGTTGAGTTTGAAGGATGGGGATACAAAGACAACTCTTTATCTGGCTACCTAGTTAGTAAGACTGCTGTCCCTATGTGATTAATCATCACTGAGGCTCAAGGTTTTTTTCTTAAGTTTGTTTATTTTGAGAGAGAGAGAGAGAGAGAGAGAGAGAGAGAGGGAACACACAGGTGCACAAGCAATGAGGATGGGTAGAGAGAGGGAGAGAGACAGAATCCCAAGCAGGCTCTGCACTGTCAGCACAATGAACTGGGGCTTGAACTCACTAACCGTGAGATCATGACCTGAGCTGAAATCAAGAGTCTGACAATTAAGTGACTGAGCCACCCTGGTACCCCTCAAGTTTAATTTCTATATAACCTTCTGATGAGGACTCACACCCAAGCAGCTTCCTTAGGTTTTGTTGGCACCTTGGAAGACTGGGACATACCTTGCATGTGACTCTTAGCTGATGACCCTGGAAAGGCATTACTGTGATTCATAGGTCTCTTTGCCCTACTCTGTAACAGTTTATGGTAAGCCTGTATCTAAATAATTCCCCTCCCTAGTTCCAATCCTAGAGCCTGTAGGCATGATAGGATTTATTTCTCATGCCTCTCCAGAATTGAGAAGTTAGGTAGGGGGTCAATCCTAGCTCTTTTTCTACCTGGCAATACCACCACATCATCTTTCCAAAATGTTATTTCCAGTATCCTTGTAGCTTGTAGGTAGCTCAAAATCCCAGTGGTAAAGCAGAGGAATGAGAAATAAACCTTACCATCTTGTAGATATCCCTAAACTTTATGTGCAATTCTTTTGGGATTCTATTCCCTTACCATCTACCATAATCACAGGAGACAAGGAGAGGGGATAGGTTCTTTCCACAAACATTGCACTTCCCAAAATGTGAACCCAGTCTCCTCTTTCCCAGTACAATACTACCTTTCTATTATTTCAGGGTAAGAGTGATAAAACTAGTTCATTCTCCCTCTGTCCTTGAGGGCACATGAGTCTCTAACTAAGACTCTTGTGTCCTTCTAACTCAGCCTTGGGAAATTTTAAATTTTGTTCTCAGCAGGCTGTTAGCTATCTCCAAATTCTAAGACAATTCCAAGGACAAGAAAAGATCTCAGTCAACACCTCACAACATGTTAGTAAAGATAACATCATTTCCAGGACATTTTTCACCTATCTTTAAAACATCAGTTCATTATGGGGTGCTGGGTGGCTCAGTCGGTTAAGGGTTAAGCATCTGACTCTTGATTTTGGCTCAGGTCATGATCTCATGGTTTAGGAGTTCGAGCCCTGCATCAGGCTCTGCACTGTCACTGCTTGGGATTCTCTCTCTCTCTCCCTCCCTTCCTATCCCTCCCCACCAAAATAAATAAATAAACTTAAAAAAAAGCATTGTTTTAAAAAAAAATCACTTCATTATAACCAATCTCCCATGTAGCTTAATATCTGATCTGGAAAAATACATAAATGTTTATTTTCATCTAAGAAAATTTAGTAGTTTCAAACAAAAGGAATTCAAGATGGATCAAAAAGACAACAGCACAGCATTTAGCCACTGAGATAAATAAAAATCCTCTTTTTAAACTTTATTGTCAATAGTTATTTCAAGGAATTCATTCTAGGTAATTCCTAATTTTCATAAAAGCTTTTTTGTATTGCTCTAAATACAGTCCCCTGAATGAAAAGGAACTACTTAGCCTCAGTAGTGGATGCATTCAGTCAGCAAATATTCACTAATCACCTACTTTGTACAAGGAACCCTATAAGCCATTAGGTATGCAAAGTAGAATAAAGCAAGACATGTTTTGGGCCCTCGTGGATTTTAAAGACAAGTGGATTTAGCTAAGGAAAGAATTATGCTCTGCCTACTCCTCAAATCTTGTTAGAAACTATCTAATAATGGTAAAAAAAAAAAGCCAAGTTTTATTGAAGATTTATTAGGCTCTGTATAAGTACTTGATATATGTGATTTACTTCCCACAATCCCTGTTTCACAGAGGAAGCACAGAGACCTTATAAGTAATTGATCAAAAGTCACACTTCAAGTAAGTAGCAGATATGATTTACCACACAGCTCATGTTTTCAATCAGCATCCTTTCAGCCAATGTCGTTAATAGACCTATCTGTATGAAGAGTTATGAACTGTTAAACAGAATCCAGGAATCACTAGCATTCCTTTAAAAGACATTTTTGGGTGTGATTATGTAATTTGAGCTTTTGGAACTTGTTAAAAAGAAAACCACAAGCCACAAATGGCATCTCTTAGATTAAGGCCGCAAGTCAGTAAACCAAGAATTAATACCTAACCTAACTGCAGTTTTGACTCCCTAGGAATGTAACCTTTAACCAGTCTGTCAGGAATTTTCTGGTCAGTACCAATAAGGTAATCCATCACATGGACCCTCTTCATCCTCCCAAAGTAAAATCAGATAATCCATGTACTAACACCCTTTTGTCTCCAAATGAAGGTGGCTTCAAGTAAAATAATCCCCTTTTCTGTTTAGGACTTCCCCATCCTGCCCTCAAAAACCTTTCTTTTCCTGTAGCCTATTGGAGCTCCCCTCTGTTTGCTAGCTGAGATGCTTCTTAATTATTTAATAAAACCAATTAAATCTTCAAATGTACTTGGTTGAATTTTGTTTTTCAACAAGCTATATATAAAAATATCTCCAAAAGTACATATGTGTAATTGTATATATCTCTAAAACCTCAAACTATGTATGCACTAGGCATATACTCTTCCTTTATTCAATATCCCAACTAGCTTAGCAGGCTAGGAGATTACATAGGAGTTTGGAACCAAAACCAGAGGCAGTAAGCACTTGTCTGACCTGTCTTGCCTCAATGCACATAACTTTTGGTTCCTTTACCACAACTAACACCTACTAAATATTTTTATAATAAATGCAGCTTTCCTAAAGTTATCTGTTTTCTAACTGTGATAAAATTTATTTAGTTACTTCAAGGTGGAGAAAGGAACATTTACACTCAAGGTGAGTTTCAGTCTAAAGTTGCTTCACATACCCTCTGTTTATTTCTAATATTTTTTGAAACACATCAAAAGGCAGATGGCTTTGGAAGTAGTTTCTGCATATTGTATACTACTGATTATTCTAAGGAGATATTTGTAGGGATGGTTTGGAAAGTTAGTAAAGAAAAGAAAGGAGTTAAAAGGCTTCTTTTCTCCAAAGACTATGGTATCAAAAACGTCACAAATTTACATTAAATGACCAATATCTGACAACTGGACTTCTCCCTAAATATTTACAGATCATTTTGAAAATACCAACTGATGCCACTTTTTTCAAAGTAAAAATTTGAAACAAGGTAGTATGTTTCAAAGCGGATGTTAATGTTGTGTGGAACGCAGATAAAATATTTTGTGTGGTAAAGGTGAATGTAATGAATGGGGCTTTTTCATTCTGCACGATGAAGCATTTTTTTTTTCAAAACTGAAATCTTACAATTTTTAATTTTTTGTGGTATGCTGACTTTTTACAAATGGAAATAAAGAGAAATTCTCCCGAAGAATTCACTCTCTTTGGCTCTCTTTCTGACAAGTTCCTTGCTCCCTCCCCACCCCAGCCCACTTTCTAAATTTCCTGGAAAGGTGTGAATTCAGGGGGCGCGGTGGCCCCCGGCGGAGTTGCAACTGCTGGGATGCTGGTGGGGGAAGAGGGGGTGTGGTCAGTGAGGGGAAGGGAACAGGCCGAAAGGGCATAAATCCTGGCCAAGTCGGGAGTGGGAAGGGCGAGTGTTGCAGACCCGCCAGGGTAACCTGAGAATGGTTGACTCCAACCGCTGGAAGGTGAGGCACTAGTGGGCCCTCAGATTGGAGAGGACCAAGCTGAGTGACAGGAAGGTGCGCGCTGGGGCTCTGCGCAGAAGCAGACGGAGGTGATTGCGTGTGCGTGTGCACTCGGCAAGGGGTGGGGGCGGGCACTCCTGCCGCACAAACCGCGGGAGTTGGGGCGGGGGGAGCTCATAGGTGACGCGGGGCCCTCACGTGACCTGGAGCTGCAGAGCGACGCAGACTTCGGTGCAGTCGTCACTCCCATCTGGGTACCAGCTCCCCGCTGTCCTGCGCCGGACTGGCTGGCACTGGGCCCAAGGAAAGCGGAGCAGGTGAGGGCTCCAGGGCCCGCGCGCCAACGCCAGGGCGACAACAGCAGGCCTACCCCTCAGGGAGGCATAAAGGATCAGCGCAGCGGGTCCCGGCCAGGTTTCTCCACACTTAGCATTCTTGGGAACATCAGTAGTGGCCCCCTGGGGTGGGGGTGCTGGAGCTGCCGGGAGGGCAGCCAAGCCACTAAGAGTGATGGGAAATCAATCACCTCCAAGTTCGTACAGGAAAATGGTGAACCTCTGAGGCGGGCTGGGGGAGGCTAGGGGTTGGGGCTGGAGACGCGGATGGGGGGTGGCCAGGCAGTCCGGGACCCTGAAGGACCAGGTGGTGGCTGGTCGGCGCCAAACGCTTCGCCACAGTCCAGGATCCCTTCACCCCGGCCCTCTGCAGGTCTGAGGGTCTAGGTGTCAAGTGTCGCGGCGGCGCACGCACGGCGAGAATCGGGTGAAGGAGGAGACTGCAAGGATAGGCCCAGGTCGGTGCGGGGGACAGCGTGGGGGGCGGGTGCAGAGCCCAGTTTGAGATCCCCTCCCAATTCCCCCATCCCTGTCCCCTGTCCTCCATTTTGGTGCCTGCGGAGCTCGGGGAAAGAATCCTGGGAAAGGAAAAATGGTGGGCTTTAAGGGAGGGAGGGAGAAAGGAGAGAGCTGGAGCGAGGGGCTCGAATTGGAGGCCCCCTGGAGGACGCCTGAAGCTCCTAAGGTGGGGGAAATTAAAAAAACAAAAACAAAAACAAAACAAAACAAAAAACACCTTTGCTATCAGAGCTCTGAATCCTGCTGGTCAGTACACCAAGCATTCAGTCTCTCTCCTTGCCTTTGTTTTACTTGTGTTCAAAGAAAAACAACCAGGAAAAAAATCTCATGGCAAATATCCACCAGGAAAACCAAGAAATGGAGCAGCCCATGCAGAATGGAGAGGAAGACCGCCCTTTGGGAGGGGGCGAAGGCCACCAACCTGCAGGAAATAATAGACGGGGACAGGCTCGCCGACTTGCTCCTAATTTTCGATGGGCCATACCCAATAGGCAGGTCAATGATGGGATGGGTGGAGATGGAGATGATATGGAAATGTTCATGGAGGAGATGAGAGAAATCAGGAGAAAACTTAGGGAGCTGCAGTTGAGGAATTGTCTGCGTATCCTGATGGAGGAGCTCTCTAATCACCATGACCATCATGATGAATTTTGCCTTATGCCTTGACTCCTGCCATTTTCCATGAGATTAATACTGTGATTCACACGGTTTTCTTCCTCCTTGCATTTTCCTGATAACACCTTTACTGATCCGTTTGCTGTGAACCTTACGTAATTTCCATGTGTCAGGTGGGTTCTGTGTTACCAGATTCCAATTGGAAATTGCCTTGGCACCCAGCCTAAGTTTCTGTCAACAGTAGAGTCACCCATTTGCATGGAAAAGTGTAAAGTTAATAAAGCAATTAAAAAGCAATCTATACATTCATTATTGTCTCATTTAAAAGCATATGTATATATTATATGACCCCGTACAAAAAAACAAATCAGATGTCCCATGGTGTTAATTGGGTCACATTTCTCTGTAGTTGGGTAATATATGACTTTTTTCCTTTTATTACCTGGAGTTTTAGAAGTGAAAACAGTTTTTCAATGAGTCTGAATGTAGTACAGGTATGTAATACTGGTTCAACAAACCTTAACGTAAACTCTAAGTATTTTTCAGTTTTACCTGTAAGTATAAAGCCTCTCTTTATTACACATGTATTCCTTTAAAGAGTCAGTTTTCTGTGGAATGGGGAATAATGCTTGCCTTACAGGGCTGTTGAGTGGAATAGATGAGGTGTGAAACGTGGGCTGCTCCTATGGAACTCGATCTGGTACTTGGGAAGGACTAAAGGGAGTTTTCACCTGTGCTCACAAGTCCAGAGGGCAAAAATAGGTGGCTTCCACCTTGTCATTCCTCTGATATTTGCAATACTGTTCCCCTGATCACTTCCATTCCTGTTGGGTGTACTTTCCCTCCTGCTGGGTCCTGATTCTGTTTCTGTTGCTGATGTGTGTCCTCAAGGTAACGGAATCCCACTGATTTCTCTCCAGTCCCCAGTGTGCTGCTAATCCCTGCCCTCTTGACTCCTATAAAAGTCTGGAGAATGTCTTTCTCCCCACTTTAAAGTTATATTTATCCAAGTGAGTATGATTCCATGGTTCATGGTCTTTTGTTGGTTCTTAACAAAATAGCCCTTTTTGGTATTATTTTCATGATCTTCCTCTTCCAATGACTCAGACATGAATAAACTAGGGCCTACCTCAGGAGACCTATCTAGATGTCTCACCACAGTGTGTCCAGAATTGCACTGCTTCAAACCTCCAAAACAGATCAAAAGCTTTGTTTTGCCTGTGTTTCTACCCTTCATGGGGATTTTCTCAAAAGAGAGCTTGGGAAGGCCAACTCAAACAGTTTAACAGACTTACCCAGAAGACCTCTAAATCACATTAGGGGGACACATTTTAAAGCTAAAACACACTTCCGTTTATATCCCTTCCACACTGGAAAAATGAAATTGCTTTGTAAATTCTTAAAAACTATATTAAATATTTGGCATATTTTTTATGTGAGTGTATGCCCTTCTTGTGACTAATTTTGTCTTAATCATCTTGGAGCTTAGTTTCTAGTGTAGTGCCTGACATAGTAGATATTCAATTAATAATCATTTTCATTGGTTAATTAACTATAATGGAATTAGGAACCCAGCTTAATATTGTTCCTGACTGTCCTTAATAAAATGTCCTAAGGCAAGTAACTGTTTATTTGGAAAGTATTTTAATTTCCAAAGGAACATGGCAAGAAAAGTCTCTAACCCAAAATCTATTTTTTTTTTTAGACCCGGAATGTATCAGTGCTTATGTAAACACAGATCCCTTATTTGCATCATAATTACCTAGGGAAATTGTTAAAAATGGTGACACTTGCATACCCTTCCCACTTTTAACCCCCTTCCCCTTATCATCTCTTGAATCACCTGATCAGGAACTACTGTTGTGACAGTTCCTGAGGTGATTCTGATGCATCTGAGTTATGACAACATAGGCATAATGGTAATTACACCATTTTACAGTATCATCTCAATTACCTTGCTTATTTGATAATACAATGAATATGCCTTTCCAAAATATAGTATTTCTAAAATTAGATTGCATTAAACCATCAATATATATTTATAAACCAATACTGCTTTTTATCTTTCCAAATATCTTATAAAGCTAATGCATTATCATGAATCTATTATTAATAATTATGTAATAATTATTAATTAAATAAGTTAGGCATTATCATTTCTATGCAAGCCTGTACCCTTTTACACCAATGATTTTGTTTTAATCACCCTGGAGCTCAGTTTCTAGTACAGTACCTGGTACAGTAAATATTCAATAACATAATCATTTATGCTTTTATTAATTAATATTAAATTTCTTAACAACTGTAATTTACCTAAAATAATATGTAGCAACAATTATTAGGTCTTTGTGGGTGATTTATTTATTTATTTATTTATTAACATTTATTTATTATTGAGAGACAGAGACAGAGCATGAGCATGGGAGGGGCGAAGAGAGGAGGAGACACAGAATCTGAAGCAGGCTCCAGGCTCTGAGCTGTTAGCACAGAGCTGGACGTGGGCTGAACTCACAAACAGGTAGATCCTGACCTGAGCCAAAGTTGGATGCCTAACCAACTGAGCCACCCAGGCGCCCTTGTGGGTGGTTTATTCCTTTACACCCTCACGTTTTAAAAGTTTCTATGTGGAACATTTAAAAGTGTAATACTTCCATAATTATTTTTGTAATACAAGGTTATTATACATATTTGGATAATGCAGAAAATATAAGGAAGAATATAAACAAAACCATAAGTCAATTGTCCAAAGAAAATACTTGTAATTTTTTTTTTACTATTATATTTAGTCATGATAAAGCCAGGCTCAGCCTCTTAGGAGGAATACTTCCTTTTTCAAAACCCTCCAATGAAACACATTTAGTTTGTTATGTTTATTTTTTTAATCTTCTCTCATCAAAACTAATTGGATCACATTTGAACAACTTTCAATTAACTCCTGTTTTTTAAAACTGTGAAAATAAGTCTTCATGTTTTCTAAGGTCAATTCTCAGTTGGCAGATTGGGACCATTAAGTGAATACATTTAATAAAACTGAACAGAATTATTTGTTTATGAAACTTAAGTCTCATAAGTAGAAAAAGGACTAGATTACATGAATGAAATGGGCAAAATACCATGTCTGTTTTCTGTCACCTTTCCTGACATCACATATATCATGTAATAAACATGCTGATTTTGATTAGAAATACTCCATTTTAAAATTTTTAAGCAGATTGCATGTAATGTAGTTGCTATCTCATGTGTGATCAGTTGTAATGCTTTCTAAGTGATATAAATCTACATAAGCAAATATGTATAGGCATCCCTATCAATTCAATTATTTCCTGTTTAGAGATTTACTCTTAGAAGCTGACAGAAAATATTTTTTATTTAGTGAATTTCATATGAAGAGAGAAATCCTCAGATATATGACAATTAAAAATAATCATTTTTGCACAAATGAAAAGAACTTTATTGTGTTTAATTGTAAATTATGCATGCTAAAGTGGCATTTGTTGTTGTTGCTTTGGAACAGAAGAAAATATGTATTAAGAAAAAAAATTTAGAGGGAAGGAGTATGAGTGGGGGAGAAGCAGAGGCAAAGGGAGAGAGATTCTCAAGCAGTCTCCATGCCCAGTGTGGAGCCCCCACGCAGGGGTCAATCTCACAACTGTGAGATCATGACCTGAGCCAAAATCAAAAGTCATATGCTCAACTGGCTGGGCCACCTAGGCTCCCCCTTAAGAAAAAATTTTAATCTTATTTTCAACACCCTGTTTCCTTTACTGAGCTCACATGAGTATAAATTAATTTTAGATTTTTTATGTATTTCTCCTAATTTCATAAGTATTACTTAATTTCCTTTTATATTAAAGTTTGATTTTTAAAAGAGGAAACAAACTAAATGTGTCAAAGACAGTGAAGAACTTTATGAAAACTTGTTGAAAAAACAAACAATAAATTTCAAATTACTTTGGAATTATTTAGCTAGTAATATAAACTTAGTAGCTATTATCATGACAATGCTTCAGTTCATTTTACTCTATTCATTGGTAAAATGGAGATAATTTCCAGGGCTGCTGTGAGAACTAAAAGAGGCAAAGAACATGTAAGCTGTGTTTTAATTGTTTATGTTCATCAGCACATGCAGGATAAAAGGCCTTCAGATTCCCCTCAGTTGTTGGAAGTAGCATACAAACTATGCCACAAGCCAACTTCATTCCTCTGCTGTGGTGAACCAATCCCCTGCCCCACCTACCACATCACTACAGATTTCTCTGGACACCTAAATGTGCCAGTGTTCCAGTTTGTCTACTACAGAGGTTTGCATGAAGACCTTCTACCTGATTTAGAGCACTAGTTTATGTAGGTACTATTTTGGTTATTCTTGGACTATGGTATGTTTATATTTTTAGCAAAGAGGCCTTTTTTCCAGTGTTTGTTTGTGGTTTTGTGTGCAGCCAGCCCTTTTTTCTCCATGATATTTAGATATTAGGGGCTGAGTCTTGATTTTTATCTATTCTGATGATTTCTGTCATGTGATTAGAGGGCTTAGACCATTTCCATTTAAAGTAATCATTAATATTGTTGTCCAACAACTTGGTAATCCCCTCTTCATTTTTTCAGTCTTTTTTCCCCTGTGTATTTCATTTTAAATTATTTCTATTGCTATGTCTTCATGTTCACTACTCTTTTCTTCTGTCATGTCTAATATGCCATTAACCCTGTCTAACATGTTTTTCATTTCAGACATTGTAATTGTTATCTCTAGGTGTTCAATTTGGGTATCTCAAATTTTTTATATTCCATGTCTCTACTAAACATGTTCAGTCTTTCCTTCAGCTTCTTGAATGTATGCAATGCAGTTATAATGTTTGTTTTAATGTCCTTCTCTAATTCTACCATCTTTTTCATATCTTGGTCAGTTTTGATTGATTTTTATCCTCATGGTGGGTTAGATTTTCCTGCTTCTTTGCAGGCCTCATAATTGTTGTTTAGATGCCACACATTGTTAATTTTAACTTTTGAGTGCTAGATATTTTGGGATCCCTGTAAATATATTGGTTTTTATTCTGGGACACAGTTAAGTTACATGTAAACAGTTTGATATTTTAGGTTCTTGATTTTAATCTTTGTAAGGCTGGACCATAGTAGTGTTTAGTTTAGGGTTAATTGTACTCCACTAATGAGGAAAAATCCTCCTGAGTACTCTCTCTGATATCCCATGAATTATGAGGTCTTCAAGTCTAGCTATTAGGAACATACACTATTCCTAAACATGTGTAAACTTAAATTGTTCCCTTTAATCCTTTTGTGGTGTTATTTTCTTGGTTTGAGGTAGTTTCCTCACAAGCATTTAATGATCAGTACTCAGTACTCAGATAATTATTCATATGAGATCAGGTGTGCTCTGGGTAGTATGGCCATAGACTATTCAGATAATTATTCAAAGAGGACCCTCTTCAGGTCATCAAAATTCTTTCTCTATGAGCTCTTTTCTTTTTGGTACTCTTACCTGAAAACTCTAGCTGCCTTGGCCTCCCTAGGTCCTAATTTCTTCTCCTAATCTATGGAATACCCCTGGGCTCTCCCTGGATTCTCACTCCTTGCACTGTGGCCTGAAAACTTTCTCTAGGAAGTAGGCTGGAGCAATCATAAGAATAACCTCATTTCTTCCAAGTCTCTCAGGGATCATAGATCTTGTTGCTCAGTGTCCACTGACTTGAGAATAGTTGGTTCATAGATTTTTATCCAGCTTTTTAGTTATTTCAGATTGGAAGGTAATTCTAGTCTCTGTTACTCTATCCTGGTCAGGAGCAGAACGGTGTATGTTACAGATGTAATCTGATCAAGTAAGTAAAGGTATATAAATATATATGGGAATGTGCATATACAAATAGAAAAGACATAAAAGAATTCATCACTGATATATTTTGAAAATGATTGTGTGATTTAAAACGATTTTTTTGTTATTTACTTCGATGTCTGTTATTTTAAATTTTTTTTACACTTCTATCTTATTGCCACTAAAACAATTCTGAATATATATGCCATCATGTTAATGCAGAATATGCAGAAAATAATGGTAATAATAACAATACTCATAACATACTTTTAGTGTGCACCATATTCCAGAGAGTGTTCTAAGCTGTTTATAGGTGCTAATCACTTTATTCCTCCAAAGAACCTGTGAGGGCTATGCCACTAATGTCCCCACTTTATATAGGAGGGAATTAAGGCACATGGAGATGAAGCAAATTCCCTGATTGTACATTTAGTAAGTCGCAAAACTTGGAGATAGCCAAAACTCTTGGGCTCTAGAATCAGTGCTCTCAGCCTCTTAACAAAACAAGTAATAAATCTATTAAAATTTTCATTGGAACAACTGGAGACAGTTACCTATGTTCTGAAATATAATTTAAAAATTATGTGGTTTTTCTAGATATTTTAGTAGTGGCAAGTCCCAATCCCATTGTTTCTCCTAAAAGGAAATATTTTCTCTCAAACTGAACAAAACTGAGCATAATAGACAAAATCAGGCAATTGATGTTGGAAACCAAAAAGGAAAGAAGCAAAGGAAAAAAAAATGTAGTCTCTGATATTAAGGACTTGAGAGGTCATAGTAAATCCATCTTTTATGAAAAAGTTGAAATTAGGAGGGAGCAGAAACTCTGAAGAAGAAGTAAAAACACAGAGAAAAGCTATCCAGTAGAAAATTAACACACCTTTCAGTAATGGGAGAAGATAGGCATTTGCTGTATGAATTCATACTTTATGGGAAAGAAAAAAGGCAAGCAGATTCCCTTCAATGTTTTTGATCCATACACATTTTCAAAATGAATAGGTATTATGTGGTAAATAATATCTCCTAACTTGTTTTAAAAATAATGACTGGATTTATTTTCCTCTTTATTTATTTAAACTTTTTTTTTAAATTTACTTATTTATATTCAGGTGGAGGAAGAGAGAGAGAGAGGGAGAGAATGAGAATCCCACGTTCAATGCGGGGCTCGACCTCACGAGAACCTGAGATCATGACCTGAGCGGAAATCAAGACTCAGATGCTTAACCTCAGACGCTTAACCGACTCTGTCACCCAGGAACCCAGATTTATTTTCCTCTTAAAACAAACTTGAATATCTATTGGAGAAATGTATACAGCAGAGGAATCCTTTACATGTTGGCAAATGATGTTTTATTTTATTAGTTTTATAAGATGTTCTTTGGGGCACATTCCTTTGCAAGTTCCTGTGGGAGTTATTTAAAAGATAACAAAATGTAGGTTTTGGGGATTTTCTACATAGGCAATCATCTCATCTGCAAATAGGGACAGTTTTCTTTCTTCCTCTATTTCTTCTTTTCCAATTTGTATGCCTTTCATTTCATGTTCTTGCCTTCCTGCAATGGCTAGACCTTCCAACACTATGTTGAATAAGAGTTAAGAGAGCAGACATTGTCTTGCTCCCTATCTTAGAGAGACAGACAGCATTCAGTCTTTTACCATTGAGTATAGTCTTATCTGTAAGTGTCATGAGGCTACTTATGAAATGCTAAGAGGCTTGGTTGTGTTCACTGCACCAGGCTATAGCCCCAAAGGAGTTCATGTTAAACTAAGGGAAAGTAGAGGCAACTGAAGAAATCATCCCATGTCCCCAAGTTGTACACCCAGGACTAAAGAAGACTGTTACATTCTCTGTCCACTAGGGAATATCCTAAGGATTGCAGTTTGTGTCTAGGGGTTATATGGCCTGGGTATGAGTCCCAGCCTTGCCACTTAAAATTAGCTGGTGTTGTGAACAAACCCCTGCAGCCTCCATTTACTCTTTGGTAAAGTAGGCATAAAAGTGATACCTACCTCATAGGTTTGTGGTGAGGATTAGATGATGCAAGAAGAGCATTTAACACAATCTTTGTCACACAGTATAAATAATTTTACTCTATTACTTACTTTTTACTGTAAAACTTACTTACAAAACCTGTACAAAATGAGAAACTTTTAGGAAGATCATGACAAAAATATGCAGAGGCAGAGACAAAGAAATTTGCTGTACCTTTATGTTTTCTGCTCTTATGTAAAATGGCGTGGAGATCTATGGTTCTATGAGCAAATCCAGAACCAGCTATTATTCAATACCAAAAGGTGACGGTAATGAAATATATAATCTTCTCCCTTGTAGCATGTTCTTTGTTCTTTTCTTCTGAGGGCTGGAGATAACAACTGAGTTTGAGAATCTTTCATCTTAGGCTGCATCTCCTTGAATTAAGTTGTCCGAAGTTGTTTCCAAATATGAAAGACCATGCGTGATGCTAATGTGATGAGGAGCAGAAGAGAGAATTAGTTGCAACATGAAACAGTGATAGGGAATCATATCTGACCAACCGCCCATTGTGATGGACGGGTCTTTCAAAGAGAGTGCTCTCTTCACTTTGCCAACATCAGAGAGTTCATCATTTTGTGTTGGAAGAGGAGCCTCCCCACAGCCACAAGCCCTCCAGGTTGTTGTCTCCTTTCACTCAGTCTAAATTCACAGTGATGAGTGACTTGGGCCAGAGGTTTAAAGAAAGTCTAACTAGAGGAGTTCAATGTCTGTTGGCCTGGCAGTGTGGCAGCTCATTACCTGCTTATAGTGTTCACTCTGAAACCTCCATTATTACCCTAGCATTCAGGCCTAGTCTCAGAGTCTGGGCTTACAGTTAAGTCTTGGGTGGAGGAGATACTGTTAGTTTTCCTAGGATATTTGTTCACTGGATGGTTTTTATTTATTATTTTTGAGAGAGAGACAGAGCGTGAATGGGGGAGGGGCAGTGAGAGGGGGAGACAGAATACGAAGCAGGATCCAGGCTCTGAGTTGTCAGCACAGAGACCAAAGGAGGAGAGGGCCTCAAACTCAGGAACCGTGAGATCATGACCTGAGCCTAAATCAAATGCTTAACCAACTGAGCCACCCAGGCACCCCAATGTTCCTCATTTTGCAAAGAGAAATGAGTTATGATTCTTTTCTGCCAGCACATCAGGAAGGAAGAGAAGTACTGCAGCTTTCATCAAAAGTGTCCAGCCACTGGCGTGACTCAGTTGGTTTGAGCATTCAGCTTCAGCTCAGGTCATGATCTGGTAGTTTGTGAGTTCAAGCCCCACATCAGGCTTGCTGCTGTCCGCACAGAGCCTGCTTCAGATCCTCTGTCCCTTTCTCTCTATCCCTCCCCTGCTCATGCTCTCTCAAAAACAAATAAGCATTAAAAAAAGTGTCCAGCCACTGCTTTTACCACATGTGTATCTCATTATGGGCTTTTACCACAAATTCTTACACTCGATTTGGGCAGATTATGCTGTCCAGATGTGTATGGGGTTTCCTCTTGCCCCAGGATCTTCCAGGAGAGACTTCATCCAAGGGCCCTCTTTCCATCCTCTTCCCCAACTATTCATAGGGAGCAGGGGGTAATTTCTCAGAAGCCCTTTGCCCATCCCTCAATAAGGACAACTCCCCTCACTTTTCCAGGAGGCCTTAAATTAATTCTTTTAGGATCTTAAAGACCTTAAATTAATTCTTTTAGAAAAAAACAATCTACCCCACGAATCACCTTACTCTATGACTAACTCTTTCCATGTCTCAAACTGCTGGACTGAACAGAACTTGTGATTTCCACTTCTTTCCCAGAAACAGCCTTCTCCCAAAGGTGGATTCTTCCACCTCCCTGCTCTTCTGGATTGTCTCACCAGATTCAGAACAATGCTCATCAGGAAGCACCCAATGTCTTCCTGTGGTCCAGTGGGGATGGTGCAGTCACTTTCTGACTTGGGGCCTTAACCACTTTCCCTTTTAGCCTTAGTGGGCCAGTGAATACAGAAGCTGAATGGTACACTGGAAGGGAAAAGGAAGAGGGACTCATTTTCTGAGGGTGGATCTGCTGAAAATCAGGAATCTGGCAGAGATTTATACCACTGGCAGTGGAGGAGACAGGAGACTGTGAACTACAGGTGTGAATATATTTGAGGGGCAGCATAATGTGGAGAATATGGAGAAAAGAAGAAAAATACATGCATGTTTCTATTTTGACTGTGAGTCCATGTCATTTCTATGTGGTAGAATGAGTGCTCTGATGGGGTTGAGGGAAGGGAATAAGACAATTACAACATTTTCATTCAATTGAGTCATGTACACCATACATGGAATTTAGGGTAAGGAAATGAAGTCACCACCCACTCCATCCCAGTGTTTTCTTAGTCCCTTATCTTACCCTCTTGTTTTAAATAAGACTGTTTCCTTTGAGCTCCTGAATGGGCAAGATCAAAGCCTAATACTGTGTTAGACAGGACACTGGAGCAAGAAAGACAGATCTCCAGGGGTCCCAATGCCAGACTCAAAATAGTAACTCTGTGATGTTTACCTCTCAAGGATCAGTCTCCTCACCCCTCTTAACCTCTCTTGAAAATAGATATTTGTGTCATGTGTGCACTTCATTGCTATGTGGTAGAGTGATGACCCGGCAAATGGAAACAGATGGGGACTGAGAGCTTGTGTTTCCTGATTTAGCATTCTGGTTGTCAGGCACCTCCCATCTTTCTGTGACCCTCTCAAGGCACCCCATATTCCTGACTGTTGTTTACATATCTCTATTATCTCAAAGCATGGGGGCAAAAGGGTAGGAAAGGGGACAAAGAGAAGGAACCCTGGAAAACCCACTGTTTTCTACTTTATTCCCCTGGAGGAACTGGGGAAAAGGAAGAAAATAATCACCCTGTTTTTTCTTGTTCCACGTGGTCATGTTTCCTTCCTTTTCCCTGTAGATAGCTTCAGAGGAGCACTTGTCCATTGAATACTTGAAAGATGAGGTACTACATAGTATCAAAAATTATTTCTGTGGGGGTGCTTGGCGGCTCAATTGGTTAAGCATTGGACTCTTGGTTTCGGCTTAGGTCATGGTCTCCTGGTTTGTGAGTTTGAGCCCAGTGTCATGCTCTGTGCTGATGGTACAGAGTCTGCTTGGGACTCTATCTTCCTCTCTCTGCCCCTCCCCCTGCTTGCTCTCTACCTCTCTCTCAAAAATAAATAAACATTTTTAAAAAAACAATAAGCAAACAAAAAAGCTATTTCTGTGTATTTTGGACAGGACCCTGCAGTACCAGTCAGATCTTCTTGGGTCCTGGTGGCAGACTGCACTTGATTACTCTGGGATGACCTTATATTAGTGACCTCACTCTATGTGGCCTTTCCTGTCAGAGGCCTTTTCTCCCACCCAGCTAGACTGGATGTATTTTGGCCATAGAATAAAGCCATCTCCATCCAGAAAAACACTGAGTTTCTAGAAGGGAAATACATTTCCATGTAAGTCCGAGGAATAATTTTAAGTGTCATGCTTCAGGCTCACTAGTATTCTTCTTTAAATCACTATAATTCAGTTAAACAAAAATTCACTGAGTTCCAGGCTTTGTGTGGGCTCTAGAGATATTTGTTGTTACATGGTAGGATACCTTCATGGTGAGTACCAGTGGACTTTGATACCACACAATCCTGGGTAGGGTTCTGCCTCTGCTACCTACTAGCCTTGTAACACTTGACAGCTTTCTTAACCTCTCCGTACCTTGAATTTATGGTACATAAATGATGATAAAAACCTTAAAGGGCTCTTGTGAAAATCAAATATGTCAATGTCATTGAAGTACTTAGTATGGTATCTGGCATAGAAATGTAAGCTACAATGGACCTTAACTTTTTATTCAGCCATCTTGATGTTGAAACTACTCTGGTTCTGGCTATACCTGGTGGTAGTGTAATCAGTGTCAACATGTTCTACCATTTCAAATGTATTCCTTAAGAGCCTAAATGCCCATCAACTGATGAATGGATAAAGAAATTGTGGTTTATATACACAGTGGAATACACGTGGCAATGAGAAAGAATGAAATATGGCCTTTTGTAGCAACATGGATGGAACTGGAGAGTGTTATGCTAAGTGAAATAAGTCATACAGAGAAAGACAGATACCATATGTTTTCACTCTTATGTGGATCCTGAGAAACTTAACAGAAGACCATGGGGGAGGGGAAGGAAAAAAAAGGTTAGAGAGGGAGGGAGTCAAAACATAAGAGACTCTTAAAAACTGAGAACAAACTGAGGGTTGATGGGGGGTGGGAGGGAGGGGTGGGTGGGTGATGGGTACCGAGGAGGGCACCTGTTGGGATGAGCACTGGGTGTTGTATGGAAACCAATTTGATAATAAATTTCATATTAAAAAATAAATAAAACTTAAAAAACAGCAACAACAAAAAACAAATGCATTCCTTTTATGAAGGGAAGCAAAACCTAAGCATTAATAAGTTGTGTTGAAAATGCAGATTTTGATAAAGTTTATAAGAATGACTCTACTTCAGTTTGTAGAACTGATATAAAGATGGAAAAAGAATTGATGGCTCTAAATTCTATAAACCAATTGCATTTATTTAACAAATATTTATGGGACATCTATTACATGCCAGGTGCCAGAAGCCCACAAAACATATATTCATCTGAGAACTTTCTCCTAGACTCCAGACCTATGTATTCAACTGCCTGTCAGAAATGTATATCTAGAGCAGTGGTTTTCAAATGGTGGTGATTTTGCTTCCCACATCAGGAGACATGTAGAAATGTCTGGAGACATTTTTGGTAGTCACAACTGGGAGTACTACTAAAATCTTGTGGGTAGTTGCTAAACACCCCACAATGCATAGAATAACTTTCATAACAAAGAGCCACAATGTCAGTAGTGCTGAGTTTGAGAAAACCTGTCCTAGAGTAAAGTAAATGTCACTACCCATCCTATATGTATAGATTCATGGTAGGACCCAACTTTGGAGTACAACAACCCTGGATTAGAATAACCATGCTGCCTGTTACTAGGCATATAACCTTGCAAAATGTATTTAACCCCTATGACCCTTAGTAGAGCATGTCCTAGAGGAGGAATGAGCTATAACAGGAATACTGACACCTAACTTTAGAACAGCTTTAAGGAGTTAGAGAAACAGCATGTAACATTCCTAACACAATATCCAACAAGTAACAGGACATTGAAGTGTTAGTTTCCTTTCCAATCCCACTTCTTAGCTTCTGCTTCTGACATGACTTTAACCTAAACTACATAATCCTAAGCAGCATAAATATGCCCTAAAGAGCTGAAAATGTGATGAAGGAAATTAAATTCACACAGACCCACATTGTGTGTAAGAGTCAATGCCACCTCTGTGTTGTAGAATTGTTTGGTGGAGGTGGGATAAGGGAAAACTTGTTATCTCATTTTAATAAAATCAATGTACCTTTACTGACCTCTTCAGGGTCCTTTTGGAGAGTTAACATCAGGGGTGCCCACTAACTGGGTATCTGCATTCATATAGTCACTCAGTAAAGACAAATTCCCAGAGAAGCACAAAGAATGATGATGGATCCTCTGGAGAATGCAATGGAGCAAAAGGAAGGAACTGTTTGTCCCCAACTGACTGTTTTCTGCATGATGTTGGGTAAGATGTGTACTTTCTCTTGACTACTGACTCAGTTTTAGAGCATGAGATTTGAATTGGTCATCCAGAAGGCCAAATTTGTGTATAAGCTATTTAATTTCCATTCCCAAGCATTCCTGTTATTTAAATTCTCACATTCTAGTGTTACTGGAAAATGAGGTGAATTAAACTAACCTTGTAAATAATCTGTGGCATTTCTGAGGCAGAGGGAAAAAAAGTACTGGTGGAACCCTTCCGTGGTTCTTAACACTTCTTCTTGGAAGGGGCATATTCAATTTCCTCTTATATTTCAATGGCCACATCCAGTCACATGGCCAAGCCTGATGTCAATGGAGTGGGATCAGTGGCCCTGGGAGGGACATCAGGGACGAGCTAATCCTTGTGACCCCATAGCTATACTTCTTACCCTAAGGAGCAGAATTTAATCACCCTCAGCTTCCTCAACAAGAGAGGTTGTTGAGTACATACTCATGAGGGCACAATACTGGGGAAGTGTAAATCTAATATTTTCTAAATGGGAAGCTGCTGGTTATATTGTGGGAGGGCAAGGGATAGAACCTCATCCAATCCTGTTACTTACCTGGAGAGGTAACTTAGACTCTATGAGTCTGAACTTGGTTATCTGTGATGGGGAACCCATGATATCTTTCTCACAATGCTGTCTTGAGGAACAAATGAGAAAACCTGTCAAATACATATGAGCTGTAGTAGGACTTCAACACATATTAGTCTTGGCCCACCTTCCTCCTTCCTCCCAGAGAGGAGATGATGTTTGCCTAATCAAAGAACATTATTGGCATAGAGAGCATCTGGAAAGGTAGTAGCAAGAGCTGAAATATGTCCCCATAATGTATTTGCTTTGATGTCAGTTCTGAGTTTATGGGATGAGTTTCCAGAGGAAGTTGGGGAGAGAGAAAAATATCACTACACCATTTCCTGTTAAAGCATATGCTTTCCTGTCCCTTTAGTTTGTCATCTAGTTTGATACTGGAGGAAGTTCCCATTGATCCTCAGGCAGAAGAGACAGTACACAACAAAATAACATGGATACTAGACGGAAAACTGGAATCAGGACAAAGACACATCCCCAACTATAGAACCTTGGATAAATCACTCCCCTTGTGCTGACCTCCGCCCTAACACAATGATGCTCTATAACAGTGGTCTGAGATTTGGGTCAGAAAATTCAGTTTAAACGTGGATATCATTAGTTGAAGGTTGAGAGATTTTTTTGTTTTGTTTTGTTTTGTTTTTGGTCTGAAACTACATGTGCTAGGCAGAATTCTAAGACAATCTCCAATGATCTTCATCCTTGGATAATTCTCTCCTCCTTTGAGTGTAGGTGGAACCAATGAATATGAAGAGATATCACTTCTGTAATTATGTTATATGATAAAATGGATAGTATCTACGTGGGCCTCACCTAATCAAACAAGTTATTTAAAATCGTAGAATTTTCCTTGACTGTTTACAGAAGAGGAAATGAGAGACTCAAGGCACAAGAAAAATTAACTTCACTATTGCTGGGTCAAAGATGGACGAGTCCACGTGGCAAGAAATTAGAGTAAGATTGGAGAGCACCTCTAGGATCTGAGAGCACCCCTAGCTGACAGCCATCAAGGAAATTGGGACTGTAGTCCAACGCTCACGAGGAACAAGAATAATCTTGGAAGCAGATTTGCCCCAGAATCTCCAAAGACCTCAATCCAACCTACATGGACACCTTGATTCCAGCCTTGTGAACTCCTGAGGAGAGAACACGATCATGCTGTGCTAGATTTCTGACCTACAGGCTTATGAGCTAATACATGGGTATAGCTTTCAGCCATGAAGTTTGGGTGTAGATGGTAACTAGAGAAAATGCATTACCATGATAACAGTTTTTATAGTGCATGGTGGGGTTGAAGGTTATGAATATATTCACACTAGCATTTGGATGTACTTTCTACATTTCTAAATGGATTATGGGTTACTTGCTAATTAGAAATAAAGCCCTTAGAATTTATTCATGTCAAATATGTTATATTTCAGACTTTTAAAAAATGTATAGTAAATACTACAATAGGCAAACATGTATATAACCAAAGTTATGAAGTAAAACATTACAGAAAGTAGATGCCTCCGTGTTACTCTGAATGCGTTACCCCTAGAGAGACCCACTATCTAGGGATGTGAATACATCCTTAAACAAAACACATGGCTGCTTTATATATTTTTAGTTCTCATTATGCAAGTAATATATTTATGTATTTCTTATTGAAAATTTTCTCTCTGAAAATAGTTTTTCTAAGATTTCTCTAATGAAGTGACCTTGGGACAGGTCATATTTTTAGGCATGCTGCTATGAGCATACTTGCACTTGTGCCCAGGACTCTGCAGTACAGACTTAAGAGTGTAGAAACTGACAAGACCTCATGACTTTTTCTTTTTTTAAAAAAAAATATTTATTTATTTTGAGAGAGAGAGAGAGAGCGCAAAAGTGAGGGAGGGGTAAAGAGAGAAGGAGAGAGAGGATCCCAAGCAAGCTCTGCACTGCAACAGGCGGCAGCCCTGAACATGGGGCTTGATATCATGAGCCATGAGATCATGATCTGAGCTGAAATCATGAGTCAGACGCTTAACTGACTGAGTCACCCAGGTGCCTCACCTTATCTCCTTGTGTCATAGATATTGCCAAATGTCTCTGTAAAGAGGTTGTAACAATGTGTCCTCCCCCAGCAGTGTATGGAAACAGTGTGCAGAATAAATACAAAGCCAATGACCAAGTTTTCTTTTGAAACTCAATAATTATTTCAATATATATTCTGAAGCATAAAGTTAACATAAAGCTGAACATTTAGAAATGGAAAGGTGAAATGTACCATTTATAGAGAAATAGAGAAAAAGTGTCATCAACATTCTAACAAGGTATCCGATTAGCAAATATTAAAAATGCCATGAAACTCATTGTTTGCACAGATCTGGAAAGACGAGTGTTCTCATCTTGTTATGGGTTGAGATACACATTAGTAAAGAGATTTCAAAGTTAAGCCAGATAGTACTAAAAAATATTAGATGTTCATGCTCTTTGACAAAGGAGTCTCACTTATGCTATTTATCCTCCTGATGCAGTTGGGGAGGCCCCTACATCATTACTCATCTATCCACACTGCTCAGGGCTGAGCTGTGCATTGCCCTAGCTGGTTCTGTATCTTCAATCGTCCAGACCCTGTGCCATCCAGCCTTCAATTGAAACAGGAAAATCTGTCTTATAGCTGGATGCAGCCTTGATGGACCATCCATGGAGCCATCTCAAGCATTGATATGGAACAGCACTCCAGTTCCTCTTGGAAGAATGTATTGACCTCTGATCTAACCCCTAAGTAAAATCTTCCATCCTCTCACCCTTGGGTCCTCAGATGCCCTCCTCTCCCTACTAGGTATAAGAAGCCCAATCCTTTCCACAAGTTTAACTTTTCACAAAGCATGGAAGAAACATGGGCTTCAGATATCTTTTACTTCCCACCCTGGCACAAACCTCCCCTGAGGTAAGAGGAAGAAGCACCAAGCCTGTCTCCCTGCTGCAGGGAGGGTAAAAAAGAACAGTGATTAATCACCTCAGCAGTATGTGTCCTGATTCCTTTGCTAAAGCTCTGCCACCAGCAACTAATGGTGCCCAGAATGCCTGGGTCCATCCCTGGCTCTTTCAGTGGGTGTGGGGAGAAACCTCTTTTCTGTCTGTGTCTGTGTTCAGGAGCACGTGCTTTGTACTAACATATATTCATGAAGAGAGGATTGTGATACCTCACTACCAGGGTTGTCATGAGGATTAAATCCAGCCACTAAGTGAAGAACATTGGACTTGGGCTCAGCTCAACCATCTGATCCATAAATTATAGCTGTCTTTCCTCCCCAGAGCAGGAAACTCATACAGCTCCTTGAATTGCTCCCTTAGCTGGGGCCTGTTAACCTGAATGCAGGTCAGAATCAACTTTGGGATCCTTTTCTAAACCCTCACCTGAAATTTCCTTGTTAGTGGAAGTAGGGCTTCTACCAAAGGCCATCCAAATGATTAAGTTATAATAATACAGGTCTCAGAAAACAGATACACCTATTTAGCACCAACGGTATATGTGAATACCTGTTGCCCTTTCATTCCACAATACCAGGTATTAACGATTTTATCTCTATTTTTAGTCTATTTGTGTTCTCCAGACTTTCCCCATTGGAAGAGTCTTCTCAGATGGTTGTTAAACTTACAGATTCACAGGCTTGTCCCCTAGAGTTGTCAGATTTAGTAAATAAACATACAGGATGCCCAGGTGAATTTGAATTTCAGACAAACAAAATAATATTGCATAAGATGTATTCACACTAGAAAGTTTTTGCTGTTTATCTGAAATTCAAATTTATACGAGTTAAATTTAGTTTGGCAAAGTTACATATGGGGGGCTCTGTGGGGTAGAACCAAGATGCTACAGTCAATAGCCTCAGCCAACCCCCCAGCAGATGCCACATGGATCATCATCCATGTTGAGCGAGCTCTGTTGGATGTTCCAGCTAAGTGGAGCTTCCAGATGACTGCAGCCCCAGGTGGGAGATACCAAATAGAGCAGAAAGATACCCAGTGGAGCCCAGTCAACCCACAGAATCCTGAGAGATAAAAATGTCTATTGAAAGGGAACTTCTTTTGGATACATGTGGACAGGGATCTTTGACAAGACAGCAGATAGATAAGCATTACAGCCCTTGGCCTTTGCTATTGTGTCAATGCAGCACTGCTGGGTGGATAACTGTGTCCAACTCTGGGGTTTATTAATAGTAAAGGCCTTGCCTGCAGATTCTAAGCCCTTTCTCTAATACAACTTTTATAAGAAAGTTGATATATTGTTCTCCTTATTATTTTTTTTCATATTTTTAGTTGTTTTACAGCTCACATGTGGAGCAGGGATGTATGGTGGGTGGGTGGGGGCTTAAAAGCTCAAGCATTTTGGGGGCGCCTGGGTGGCGCAGTCGGTTAAGCGTCCGACTTCAGCCAGGTCACGATCTCGAGGTCCGTGAGTTCGAGCCCCGCCTCAGGCTCTGGGCTGATGGCTGGGAGCCGGGAGCCTGTTTCCGATTCTGTGTCTCCCTCTCTCTCTGCCCCTCCCCCGTTCATGCTCTGTCTCTCTCTGTCCCAAAAATAAATAAAAAACGTTGAAAAAAAAAAAAACTCAAGCATTTTGGATCAAGACCATAGAAATAGCTGAGAGCTAGCAAGTCACAGAAAGGGGAGAAGAGCTGTGGGATAATTGTAAGACCCACTCCTGAGGGAAGAGCAGAAAATTTGCTTCATAAGAGCAATTTACCACCAAGGGTTTGAAGGGAGAAGGCCTGGTATATAGAGAAGATAGAAGTATTTTGGTTACGTATTGATGCCGCTCCATATGGAAGAAATTATCAGGAATGAATAATCAGAATCCTCAAGTACAAACAAATGTACTGTTCAATTGACTAAGTTTCTGCCTACTAAATTACTATAATTTTCTAGGCCTGCTTCTTTGAAATAATTTCAAATTGCTGAAATGACATTTCGTGTATGTATCTAGATCATTCAGTCACATGATTATAGATGATCTTTTAGTTTTCCACTTCAGATGGTTAACTGCTTAGCATGGTGTGGAATTTTACATGTCCACCCTCTCAGTGCTAGCTCATCTTCAAGAATGCTAGGACACTTCCCTGGGGCTGAATGTACTGATAATACTCCCCTACTGTCTCTTTAAAGCAAACAAAAATCCTCACAGCAGGGACATTCTTTGTTCCATCAACCTAGGCCGAGTTCCAACAACTGTCCTAGTTTCAGTCTACAGCCTCTAATTACTATGATTTCTCCTGTGGTGGCCTGAAGAGCAAAGATATTTTGCGTTCAGCGAGATTCCAAGGGGTGCGTGAGTCTTGCGGAGGCATTTTTAGTATGGACTAAAAGCCTATGCTTCGCGTTGCCGTAGAAACCTGACGTCATAGGGCGACCGTGACGAATTTTTAATAAGCCCTAGTTTGGAGAGCAGGTCTCGACCTCAGATGTTTGGGACTCAGCTGAGAGTGTGGGGTCCCGCTGAGGGGTCTGAACCGCCTTGGAGTGTGAGGAGACAGAGGAATCCAGATCCAGCTTTTCCCGCTTTGGGGCTCGGTGCCCCTGCTGTCTTGTATGTAAAGCCATTGTGGTCCCTCCCAGCTCCAGTGAGTGTAAGTGTTCCTGCAGGGGTGTCCTGGAGCTGCTTTCCTCTAAAGACAAGGATGCGGGAAGTTAAGACAGGTAACTTAACCTCTCTGTGCACCAGCTTCCCCCCTCTGTACAGTGGAGATGAGAATGCTTCACTCAGGATCGCTGAGAACAGTCAGCAATTGGACTGAGCAAACCCATAGCCCTGTGGTTATTGCGGGGTCATAAATGCCTGCCTGAATTCAGGCCATTTCTTATCCCTTTCCAATTTTGTTGTTAGGAGATAAAGAGGAGAAAAAAGGCTCTGGTGAGAAGCCCATTAAAACATGTGGTTGCTATGACCACCACCTGGTTGTATGTCATTGTCAGTAACCTAGTGCCTGGCTTGGTCCTGGCCACATAGTTACACCAGTAAGGGATTGTGATAGCTGGATCTGTCTTTTCCTGTGGAGCTCTTCATACCAGCGGCCCAGCTCATATCAGGTGCCTGAAGAAGGCAGGTTTTGAGGATCTGAGTCCTGATGGCTGCTGAAGTTTCTACTCCAGTTTCAAGGGCAGCAGTCCTCAGGAGAGCCCAAAACCTTGCATTCCTGGTGGAATATGAGGCCTGGATCAATGACTTTATTGATCTGAACAAAAGCATGTTTTAGAATAGCTCCTATGAAGTTCACAAACTAGCCTAAAAGTAGAGAAGCTGCGTTGATCTCATCTTGAGAGAAGAGGTTTACCAGATGGAATGTCATTCCTTCAGTAGCTGTATGGTTTGTAGTAGCCCCTGAGGCTCATTTTAGGGAAGTCTTTTGTCTGAAAGCACTGAATTATCCAGCTTGAGGAAGGAATGTGATCTTTAACATGCATTTGGAATAAATTTACCTAAGTTGTTCTCGCTGGGTAAATATTATTCAGTGATTCTCATATTTCTCACAGATGTGTGTTGAAAAATGCATTTGGTTAAAGTATTCCTAGTAATTTGAGAATGTAATATAGTTCCCTGGCTGCTGTGTTTTTATCCATTTTATAATGAAACATTTTAGGAAACCAGAAATTTTACAAATATTAAACATGTCAGTTATAAGAATTTATATTTTAAAAAATACTTCTGTGTTTTATTATTATATACTTATTATACTGAGCCTTATATCCTATAATAACCAGGTACTCTTAAATATAGTTATGTTTACTTTCCCAGTATATAACAGTTTCAGTTCTTTGTTACCTGGCCTCCACCCCACCCCCTGCCCACTATGTATCCAGGCAAGCACTTATCTTCTCTCACTGTAGATTAGTTTTCATGTCCTAGAATTTTATTTAAATGGAATCCTAAAGGTTTTTTGCTTTTTTGGTTTTGGTCTGGCTTCGTTCACTGAGCCTATTTATTTAGATTTACCTTTTTTTTTTTTTTTTGCATGTATCAATAGTTCATTCTCTTTTTTTAAGTTTATTTATTTTGAGGTGGTGGGGAGGGGCAGAGAGAAAGAATCCCAAGGAGGGATTGGGATGGGAGGCTCAAACTCATGAACCATGAGATCATGACCTGAGCTGAAGTCAGGCTCTTAACTGACTGAGCCACCCAGGCGACTAAATAGTTTATAATTTTTTAATTGATGAGTAGCATCCCAGTATATGGATATGTTACAATTTGTTTGAAATTTGTTTTTTTTTTTTAAATTAAACCTCCAATGACCATTTGTGTATAACTTTTTGCATGGATATATGCTTTCTTTCTCTAGTATTTCCCCCAGAGTAAATACTTAAGAGTGCAATGGCTGGATCATATAGTAGATGTAAGACTAACATTGTTAAGAAACTACCAAACTGGTTGTACCATTTTTCCCTTGTCACCAGCAGTGTATGGGAGTGTCCTCTACAACCCTGCTAATGAATGGTATGGTCAATCTTTTTAATTATAACCATTCTCATGGGGATGTAGTGGTATGAAATTATAGTTTTAATTTACAATTCCCTAATGAAGTTAAGCATATTTTCATGTGTTTTTTTTTTTTTTTTGCCACTTCTACATCTTTGATGAAGTGTCTATTCAAAATTGTCCTCCATTTTTTTTATTGTAGTGTCATTTTTTTTTTCTAATTGACTTTATAGATTTTCTATATTCTAGATACAGGTCCTTTGTCAGATATGTAATTTGCATGTATATTCTGCCAATCAGTGCCTTGTTTTTTAATTATTTTAACAGTGTCTTAGGAAGAGCAGTTTTTTACTTGGAGGAAGACCAATTTATATATTAGTTCACTTATAGATTATAGTTTTGGTATCTCCTGTATGAAATCTTCAACTAATCCAAGGTCACAAGGACTTTTTCCTATGTTTCTTCTAAAAGATTGATAGCTTTAGGTTATATACTTAAGTCTGTGATCCATTTTGAGTGGACTTTTGTATATAGCGTGATACATGGGTAACAATTTATATTTGTGTATATGATATGCACTTGTCCTAGTACCATTTGTTGATAAGACTCCCATTTCTCCACTAAATTGCTTTTGCCCACTTTTCAAAAGTCAGTTGTCCATATATGTGTGGGTCTGTTTCTGGACTCTTTAATCTTTTTCTTCAATCTACTTGTCTACCTTGATTCTAATACCATACTGCTTGATTACTATATGTTTTAAATGAGTCTTAAAATCTGAGAGTGTTCATCCTCCAACTTGATTCTTTTTCAAAGTTGTTTTTCATGGTCTAGATCCTCTGAATTTCCATATAAACTTCAGAATTGGCCTGCCAATTTCTTTAAAAATATTTTCTAGTATTTTTATTTGGATTGCATTGAATATATGGATGTATTTAAGGAGAAGTAACATTGAAATAATACTGAATCTTCCAAGCTGTGAAGATAGTTGTCTCTCCATTCATTTAGGTCTTTAATTTTTCTAAGAAATATTGTGTAGTGTTCAGTGAACAAGCTTTGCACATATGTGGACAGATGATCCATAACTATTTCATACTTTTTGATGTTATTGTAAAATACATTGTTTTATAAATATAATTCCCAATTATTTTATTTTCACTAAGCTGTCAGCAGCCAAATATTTAATAATAACTGTTGCAGGATCTTTTTGGTTGAAAGCACAGACCACTCTAGGATGAAAAAGTTACCTGATGGATAACATGCATTTGACTGTTTCTATATCAGCTTTTTGACATCATTGGCAATGTACTGAAACTAGGGAGAAAAATGTCACAGAGACAATTCTACAGGTCATAGCCAGAAAAATCAGTCACTAAAATGAAGTAGTTACGTGTGGTTAGAATTGAACCAGTTAAATTGTGGGGTTTTTCTTTTTGTCCCTTGAATTGATGAATTCTGGGTACTTGAATGGTGAGACAGGGGAAGGAGAGAGCATGTACATATATGAGTATGTATGTTTGTATGTATGTGTATGTTGCTGAAGCTGCCAGGAATCTTTATTGTGAAGAATATTTCAGGTTAATTACTTTACTGTGGTTGTGTCAGTCCTGTTCACTTCCTAGCATATAATAGGAAGTAAGTCACAGTGTTTGTTTTTTCTCCAGCTTTAGTTGGCCAGCATGGTTACCATGGTGACTCTGTGACTGCTGTGGGATTTGGTGCAGATTGAGCATTGTTTTATAATTCTAGCCCAAATTGCTTATTAGTAACATGGTTGTCAAGTGTTGCTTTTCTGATTTCCTCATTCCTTCCTGTGTTATTCATTGAAATTTGACTGAAGGTAGAGATTTCTCTTCTCCCTGTTTTATATGTTTTTAAAATTCATATCAGTATGAGTAATAGATTTCTATTTTGCAGAAAGAGTTACCATTTGATGCTACAATTATTTATTTTTATGCTTAAATGTCTCAGAATTGGCCAATGGAAGCCCCTTCAAGTTGACTTCTATGTCTATTTGACAACTGCTTAGAATTCTTTCAATATTTACTTTGTCTCCTGAGGCTATCTTCTAATCTATAGAAAGGAAATCACCTCAGATCATCATTTTGAGGAATTGAAGAGAAAAAATCTGAAAATAACAACCTACGGTGTGTGGAATCTAGTAGGCTCTCAGTGGGTGCTAATTCTCCATTCCAATTTTGCCTTCTTCACTCTGTCAATATGTTACCTCTGACATGAACATGATAGCAGGACTACCAGAGAGAATATTTGGACATGGAACAGCAAGCAGGGATGAGCCCCCATTCACATGATGTGAGAGCTTCAGTGTCACTGCTGTGTGTGTGAGGAGGCTGTGGGATGGAGGTAGGGAAGAGGCACAGCGTCATTGCACAGCTTCCTGTGAACTGGGTGGGGACAGGCAAGCACATGCTCACCCACTGCTGTTGTGTTTCATGTGTTTTCCCTTCCTTTCACTTTCTGTTCTATTCCATGTGATGTCTGAACCCCTGACTCTTCCTTTCTAGTGGAACAACAGACAGGCATGTGAATTCTGAGCCCTGAAAACAGGAACCGATAGAGAAGAACAAAGTGTGATGTAGAGTGTGCTAGACTGGTTCCTAGAGCAAGAATGAAGAGATCAGGGTCCCATCATTGGGACACTTTAGGTAAGTCACTATGCTTCCACCAGCCTTGTCTATACAACAGGATAACAGTACCCAATTCTCCCAACCACCTGGGAGTATTATGAAATTTAAGTGTGATCCCATGTGGGAAAGCAATCTGTGGTCATATGTGTGAAGGAAGGACCAGTGTGCTTTTGAGTAATCACATTAACAGAGACATCACAGATATCATTGAACTCTGAATGGGAGACATAAAATTAATGGTACACAAACATCAGATGCTTAGGTCAAGATTTCTCCAAATGTAGTCTTGCAGAAGTCCAGGGGAGGGATGAGGGTGGATTGACCCAGTACTGCCACAGTGTGCAAATGACAAGGGATAGCCTTGGACAGGATGTGTTGGTGATAGGACAGGTGGGGCCTGAGGTGGCTGTGGGTGGGGGTACATGAGGATAAGTCTGAATGAAGGATGAGCACTTGGCTTTTGTTCAGCCAAGTGCAGACATGGTGGTGCTGTTTCCTGAGATCGGTTGTTCCATGCACTTTTGAGACATTCTCATGATAATTAGGTAAGCAAAAGTGGTTATGGTAAAAGCGATTTACAAAATGGATCATTTAATGAATAGGATTTAGTTGTAAAACTATTACACTTTATTAAACACACATGCAGACTATAAAACTATATAAATATCATATTGTAAGTATTTATTTAAAGTAGCTAGCATTTTTGAGATGTTACTGTGCACCCAGCAGTGTTCTAATAGTGTATTAACTCAATTCTCAAAACAATAACCCATGACATAAGGGTGATTTTATTTTCCATTTTATAGAAGAGGAAACTGAGGCACAGGTTTTTTAATCTCTTAAAATCACAGAGAGCTAGGTATCCCAAAGTCTTTGCAGAATTTTTTAAATAATAGGATTGTGGACTATTTACTCTTGTAAAGACCAAAATTCAAAGCAATGTTTATTTAAAACTGCTGTGTCTTCTATAGTAACACACAACCCCAATTTTCTACATGAGGCAATCGAGTGACTGTAAGGTGAAGCAAAAGAATTCAGACTCATACAGAACTAGGATTTGGACCTGGTCTGTCTCCAGAAGCCACATTCCTAACCAGTAACCTTAGGTAGGAAGAAAAAGACATTTGTTGCACTATGTCAGCCTACTATGGGTGATGTTAGGTCAGGACGATCTGTATCTCTTTGGGTGGAAACTATGTTTCAGTAGGCGTTTGCAGTGTACCAAATGGTATTTATTTAAGAAAAACGAAAAAGTAGTAATTATAGACAAAAAAATGTGTCAATGATGAACAAAGCTAGACCCTGGTTAAAGTGGTAAGGACAGATTTTAATCAGCAATATACTTTTGCGACAGGGAAGAGTCCAGTATGAACTCATCTCAACTTCAATTTGTCTAGAGGTGACTGAGAAGTTTAAAGGGAACATGAGGGAATAGGGAGAGGAGTGAGTAGGAGTTAAGTAGATTCAAGGAAGTGAAAAATTACAAAAATAATGAAGTGGGTTTCATCCAGGTGAAACTCATCTGAGTTTGTTAACTGGCCTTTATTCAAGTTAGATTTCTATTCTCCCACAGAGGCTGGAGGCAGGGGCCCTATCTTCAGGTGCTAGCTGGAACAAACAGTAAATTGTTCTGGAAGCCTTGAGTTTTCTCAGGCGATCACTTTAAGGAGGTTTAGGCTCGTCTTAGAGATGCAGCCTTCAGCTGTTAGAAACTATGGTAGTGTTTTGGGGCGCCTGGGTGGCTCAGTCGGTTAAGCGTCCGACTTCGGCTCAGGTCATGATCTCGCGGTCCGTGAGTTCAAGCCCCGCATCGGGCTCTGTGCTGACTGCTCAGAGCCTGGAGCCTGTTTCAGATTCTGTGTCTCCCTCTTTCTCTGACCCTCCCCTGTTCATGCTCTCTCTCTCTCTCTGTCTCAAAAATAAATAAACGTTAAAAAATTAAAAAAAAAAAAAAAAGAAACTATGGTAGTGTTTAGATCAAGACTTAATTGTCCAGGGTTGAGGTGTAGTCAAGAAGAGTGCTAAGAGGAGTATGCCTAGAGTTTTGTCCAGGAGAGAATCTTCGTCAAGGGTGATAATTATAAAAAAGAGAATAATCATGAAAATTACTATGAATTAGACAAATTCTGTTAAAATAATTCCTTGGACTTTCATGGTATTTTTTTTTTCCTCTTATGAACCCAAAGTGCTTTTCAGATGGGAATCACATTGCTCTGTGTTCTAGGCTTTGTTGGATGGGAGGCAGGGCTGATGTGACCACTCTTGATAGGTGAGGCCAGAGGAGGTGTGGTATTTTACCCAGGGTCACCTAGAGTTAGTGGGTTAGGTTCGCCTATGGATCCAAGTATGTCTCTTGACTGGTACTCAGTTTTCTGTACATCAAATATAGCACTAGCCTTGTTCTTATATGTAGTGAATCGCTTTAAGAGCTCACAGGATATGTTCTCTTTAAAGTTAACCTGCAAATAATATACAAAGACACTGAGTCTCTTCAAATAAAAAGAAATAGAGTATTGATTATCCTCTCCTTCCCTAATCTCTATTGGGAGGTTAGAAGAAAAATTCCTGGAATCATGCATGCAGCATGTACTTTTCTGTGTCTGGCTTCTTTCAGTCAACATAAAGTATATTTACATTATCATTATCCATAGTTTTAGATTGTTAATTTTCATTGGTTGTATAGCAAGTAGTACATTATGTGGGTATTTTACAATATATGTATCTGTTTTGGGAATTTACATATTTTTATATTTTTGACTTATTTTGAGTAATGGTACTATGAATGTTCTTCTGCATATTTTTTGATGGATATATATTTTCATTTCTCTTGGACATATACCAAAGAGTGGCACTTCTAGTCATAGAGTATGCATATGTTGAGTACATCAGACAGTGCCAAGCAGTTTTTCAAGTGGTTGTTCCAGTCTATGTTCCTACCAGCAGTATGTGAGAGTTCCACTTTTTCCAAATTTTCGACAATACTTGGTATATTCCACCTTTTTCATTTTGTTATTCTGGTGGGCATGTAGTGGTATGTCATTTTGATTTTAACTTTAATTTCTCTGTTTTAATTTTTCTTTAACTGTCTCTAAAATATTTAATTTTTTTAATATAAAGAAGGTCCATTTTCTTAACCTTCTAATTTATTTGCTGAAAAAACTGGATCATTTGTCCTGTGGAGTTTAAATTTTGGGTTTTGCTAATTATATCCTTATTGTGTTATTTGTTATATTCCTCCGGCTCCTCCCATTGCCTTTATTTATTTATGCCTTTATTTATTTACTTACTTACTTACTCATTTGTTTATTTATTTATTATTTTTTTAGAGAGCACAAGCAACAGAGGGGCAGAGGGAGAGGGAGAGAGAGAATCTAAAACAGACTCCACACCCAGCTCATAATTCAATGTTGGGCTCAATCTCACGACCCTAAGATTATGACCCAAGCCAAAATCAAGAGTTGGATGCCTAACCGACTGAGCCATCCAGGTGCCTCTTTTCTATTGACTTTAAGTTGATAATTAGGTTTAGAGGCTTGTTAAGATTCAGGTTTTTTGCAAGAGTACCTTAGATGTGGTGTTGTTTAGTTCTATAGTATTACACCATGAAGCTGATTTTGTCTAGTTGTCTCCTGTTGTGACACTAAGATTGATCACTTAATTTGAGTATTCTTAACCTAATCCATTGAGTATAAAATTACCCATGTGCTTTTCACCTTATGGTTTATACAATTTTTGAAGATTGTTGCCTGGGTCTGCATTTCATTAAAGACTACAAAATAGTGTTCTAATTCTGATTTCTCCTGCATTCATTAGCTAAAATTATTTTATTGAAAAAAACCCTAACCTAATTCACTTTTAGGTTGTGCTGAGCTTGGTTTGCACACGAAGAGAAGGATGACTGTATAATTCTTTTGCAGTATTTCCACTTTTCTTTTTTTTATTATTTTTAATGTTTATTTATTTTTGACAGAGAGAGAGAGACAGAGCATGAATGGGGCAGGGGAAGAGAGAGAGGGAGACACAGAATACAAAGCAAGCTCCAGGCTCTGAGCTGTCAGCATAGAGCCCGATGTGAAGCTCGAACTCAGGGACAGTGAGAACATGACTTGAGCCAAAGTCAGACGCTCAACCAACTGAGCCACCCAGGTGCACCTATTTCCACTTTTCAAAATAATGATTTGTTTCACTAGAATCCTCCAAAGGTGAGCAGTGAGTTCATTTTATTTTGTTTTGCATTTTGGTTACAGTGTCATCATGAACTCATAGATCTTTATATTTGATATGTTTTAATCCATTATGGTCATGAATCATTTTGATCTTCAAAATGTTCTATGTTTGGCCAGTGGAAGTTCCTTCAGATTGACTTTTGAGTCTTTTCCTTTCTTCTTTTTTTCTTTTTTTTTTTTTTATTTTTGAGAGAGAGAGAGTGCACGAGCCGGGGAAAGGCACAGAGGGAGAGAGAGAATCTCAAGCAGTCTCCATGTTCAGCATACAACTCCAATCTCACAGCTTAATCTCATGACTGTGAGATCATGACCTGAGCCAAAATTAAGAGTTAGACATTTAACTGACTGAGCCACCCAGATACCACTGGCTTCTGAGACTTATTTAACATGCTTTCTGGTAATATAGTTTGGCATAATTCATCTGATACAACTCCTACCGCAGACCTGGAATCAGCCATTTTTCCAAGGAAGCCTGGTTCCTTTTAGTGGGAAATGATTTTAGAGGGTTCAATCAGGGTACTAGAGGTGCTCATTGCCACTTGGTTAGCCATTGTTTCTTGACCTTTTTAATGCATGCAGCCTGTAAATACTTATTATATATATTTTAAGATATTATTTTAAAATAGATGTTATTTTATAGAGCAGTTTTAGGCACATAGTAAAACTGAGTGGAAAGTATAGAGATTTCCCATATATGCCTTGCCCTGCACATACATAGCCTCTCCCATTATCAAAGTAGTACATTTGTTATCATTGGTGAAGCTATTTTAACACATCATTATCACCCAAAGTCCACAGTTTACTTTATGGTTCATTCTTGGTGTTGTGCCTTTTATGGGTTTGGAAAATGTATAATGATATGTATCTATCTGTATCTATACAGAAAGTACTCTGTACTTTCACTGCCCTAAAAATCCTCTGTGTTTCATGAATTCATCGCTTTTCCCACTCTAATCCCTGGCAACCACTGATCTTTTACTGTCACCATAGTTTTGCCTATTTCAAAATGTCATATGGTTGGAATCATATAGTGTGTAGCTTTTTCAGATTCGCTTCTTACACCTAATAACATGTATTTAAGGTTCTTCCGTGTCTTCATGCCTTGATTCTTCATTGCTTGTTATCACTGAAAATATTCCATTGTCTTTATGTACCACAGTTTATTTATCCATTATTTTGTAAGGACATCTTGGATTATTTCAGGTTTTGGCCATTATGAATAAAGCTGCTGTAAACATTTGTGTGCAGGTTTTTGTGAGTACAAAACTTTTCAACTCCTTTGAGTACACAGTGGGGAGCATGATTGTTGGATCACATGGTAAGAGGATGTTTAGTTTTGTAAGAAACTGCCAAACTGTCTACAAAAGTGACTGTACTATTTTGTATTCCCATTACCAATGAATGAGAATTCTTATGTGCTACATTCATGACATCATTTGGTGTTGTCAGTGTTCTGGATTTTGGTCATTCTAATAGGTGTGTAGTGGTTTCTTGTTTTAATTTGCATTTCTTTGGTGACATATGATGTGGAGCATCTTTTTTTTAATGTTTCAAGTTTCATTTTAAATTCTAGTTGGTTAACATATAGTATAATATTAGTTTCAGGAGTATAGTTTAGTGATTCAACACTTACATATAAGACATAGTGCTCATCACAAGTGCCCTACTTAATACCCCTCACCCATTTAGCCCATCCCCCTGCCCATATCTCCTCAGTTTTTTCTCTATAGTTAAGAGTCTCTTGGGGAGCCTGCTGGCTCAGTCAGTTGAGCGTCCAACATCAGCTCAGGTCATGATCTCATGGTTCGCAAGTTTGAGCCCTACATTGGGCTCCCTGCTGTCAGGGCAGAGCCCAGTTTGGATCATATTTACCCCTCTCTTTCTGCTTCTCTGTCACTGGAGCTCTCTCAAAAATAAATAAATAGTTAAAAAAAGAAAACTGAGTCTGTTATGATTTGTTTCCCTCTCTTTTTTTTCTTTCCCCTATGTTCATCTTTTTTGTTTCTTAAAATCCACATATGATATTTGTCTTTCTCTGACTGACTTATTTTGCTTAGCATAACACACTCAAGCTCCATCCACTTCTTTGCAAATGGCAAGATTTCATTCTTTTTCATGGCTGAGTAATACCCCATTATATATTGGTATGTATATGTATGTGTATATACGTCCATCATATCTTCTTTATCCATTCATCAGTTGATGGGCATCTGAGATGTTTCTATAATTTGGCTATTGGTGATAATGCTGCTATAAATATCAGGGTCCACATGCCCCTTTGGTCAGTATTTTTGTATCTTATGGGAAATACCCAATGGTGTAATTGCTGGGTCATAGGGAGGTTTATTTTTAACTATTTGAGGAAAGGGTATACTGTTTTCCAGAGGGGTTGCACCAGTTTGCACTCCCATAAACAGTGTAAGAGGGCTCTCCCTTCTCCACATCTACCCCAATATCTGTTGTTTCCTGTGTTCTTAATTTTAGCCATTCTGACAGGTGTGAGGTGATATCTCATCATCATGGTTTTAATTTGTATTTCCCTGAGGATGAGTGATATTGAGCTTTTTTTTCCCCATGGGTCTGTGAGCCATCTGTATGTCTTCTTTGAAAAATTGTCTATTAATGTCTTCTTCCCATTTTTTAATATATGAAATTTATTGTCAAATTGGTTTACATACAACACCCAGTGTTCATCCCAAAAGGTGCCCTCCTCAATACCCATCACCCACCCTTCCCTCCCTCCCACCCACCATCAACCCTGAGTCTGTTCTCAGTTTTTAAGAGTCTCTTATGCTTTGGGTCTCTCCCACTCTAACCTCGTTTTTTTTTCCTTCCCCTCCCCCATGGGTTTCTGTTAAGTTTCTCAGGATCCACATAAGAGCGAAAACATATAGTATCTGTCTTTCTCTGTATGGCTTATTTCACTTAGAATCACACTCTCCAGTTCCATCCACGTTGCTACAAAGGGCCATATTTCATTCTTTCTCATTGCCATGCAGTACTCCATTGTGTATCTAAACCACAATTTCTTTATCCATTCATCAGTTGATGGACATTTAGGCTCTTTCCATAATTTGGCTATTGTTGAGAGTGCTGCTATAAACATTGGGGTACAAGTGCCCCTATGCATCAGTACTCCTGTATCCCTTGGATAAATTCCTAGCAGTGCTATTGCTGGCTCATAGGGTAGGTCTATTTTTAATTTTTTTAGGAACCTCCACACTGTATTCCAGAATGGCTGCACCAATTTGCATTCCTACCAACAGTGCAAGAGGGTTCCCGTTTCTCCACATCACATTCAGCATCTATAGCCTCCCGATTTTTTCATTTTGGCCACTCTGACATGCGTGAGGTGATATCTGAGTGTGGTTTTGATTTGTATTTCACTGATGAGGAGCGACGTTGAGCATCTTTTCATGTACCTGTTGGCCATCCGGATGTCTTCTTTAGAGAAGTGTCTATTCATGTTTTCTGCCCGTTTCTTCACTGGATTATTTGTTTTTCAGGTGTGGAGTTTGGTGAGCTCTTTATAGATTTTGGATACTCGCCCTTTGTCCGATATGTCATTTGCAAATGTCTTTTCCCATTCCGTTGGTTGCCTTTTACTTTTGTTGATTGTTTCCTTTGCTGTGTAGAAGCTTTTTATCTTCATGAGGTCCCAATAGTTCATTTTTGCTTTTAATTCCCTTGCCTTTGGGAATGTGTCAAGTAAGAAATTGCTGCGGCTGATGTCAGAGAGGTCTTTTCCTGCTTTCTCCTCTAGGGTTTTGATGGTTTCCTGTCTCACATTCAGGTCCTTTATCCATTTTGAGTTTATTTTTGTGAATGGTGTGAGAAAGCGGTCTAGTTTCAATCTTCTGCATGTTGCTGTCCAGTTCTCCCAGCACCATTTGTTAAAAAGACTGTCTTTTTTCCATTGGCTATTCTTTCCTGCTTTGTCAAAGATGAGTTGGCCATACTTTTGTGGGTCTAGTTCTGGCATTTCTATTCTCTTCCATCGGTCTATGTGTCTGTTTTTGTGCCAATACCATGCTGTCTTGATGATTACAGCTTTGTAGTAGAGGCTAAAGTCTCGGACTGTAATGCCTCCTGCTTTGGTCTTCTCTTCAAAATTACTTTGGCTATTCGGGGCCTTTTGTGGCTCCATACAAATTTTAGGATTGCTTGTTGTAGCTTGGAGAAGAATGCTGGTGCAATTTTGATTGGGATTGCATTGAATGTGTAGATAGCTTTGGGTAGTATTGACATTTTGACAATATGTATTCTTCCAACCCATGAGCACGGAATGTTTTTCCATTTCTTTATATCTTCGTCAATTTCCTTCATAAGCTTTCTATAGTTTTCAGCATACAGATCTTTTACATTTTTGGTTAGATTTATCCCTAGGTATTTTATGCTTCTTGGTGCAATTGTGAATGGGATCAGTTTCTTTATTTGTCTTTCTGTTGCTTCATTATTAGTGTATAAGAATACAACTGATTTCTGTACATTGATTTTGTATCCTGCGACTTTGCTGAATTCATGTATCAGTTCTAGCAGACTTTTGGTGGAGTCAATCAGATTTTCCATGTATAATATCATGTCATCTGCAAAAAGTGAAAGCTTGACATCATCACTGCTAATTTTGATGCCTTTGATTTCTTTTTGTTGTCTGATTGCTGATGCTAGAACTTCCAACACTATGTTAAACAACAGCGGTGAGAGTGGCCATCCCTGTCGCGTTCCTGACCTCAGAGGAAAAGCTCTCAGTTTTTCCCCATTGAGGATGATGTTAGCTGTGGGCGTTTCATAAATGGCTTTTATGATGTTTAAGTATATTCCTTCTATCCTGATTTTCTCCAGGGTTTTTATTAAAAAAGCATGCTGAATTTTGTCAAATGCTTTTTCTGCATCGATTGACAGGATCATATGGTTATCTTTTATTTTATTAATGTGATATATCACGTTGATTGATTTGTGAATGTTGAACCAGCCCTGCATCCCAGGAATGAATCCCACTTGATCATGGTGAATAATTGTTTTTATATGCTGTTGAATTCGATTTGCGAGTTCCTTATTGAAAATTTTTGCATCCATATTCATCAGGGACATTGGCCTGTAGGTCTCTTTTTTTACTGGATCTCTGTCTGGTTTAGGAATCAAAGTAATACTGGCTTCCTAGAATGAGTCTGGAAGTTTTCCTTCCCTTTCTATTTTTTGGAATAGGTTGAGAAGGATAGGTATTATCTCTGCTTTAAACGTCTGGTAGAACTCCCCTGGGAAGCCATCTGGTCCTGGACTCTTATTTGTTGGGATATTTTTGATAACCGATTCAATTTCTTCACTGGTTATGGGTCTGTTCAAGCTTTCTATTTCCTCCTGTTTGAGTTTTGGAAGTGTGTGGGTGTTTAGGAATTTGTCTATTTCTTCCAGGTTGTCCAGTTTGTTGGCATATAATTTTTCATAGTATTCCCTGATAATTCCTTGTATCTCTGAGGGATTGGTAGTAATAATTCCATTTGCATTCATGATTTTATCTATTTGGGTCATCTCCCCTTTCTTTTTGAGACACCTGGCTAGAGGTTTATCAATTTTGTTTCTTTTTTCAAAAAAAACAACTCTTGGTTTTGTTGATCTGCTCTACAGTTTTTTTAGATTCTATATTGTTTATTTCTGTTCTGATCTTTGTTATTTCTCTTCTTCTGCTGGGTTTAGGGTGTCTTTGCTGTTCTGCTTCTATTTCCTTTAAGTGTGCTTTTAGATTTTATATTTGGGATTTTTCTTGTTTCTTGAGATAGGCCTGGATTGCAATTTATTTTCCTCTCATAACTGCCTTCGCTGTATCCCAAAGCATTTGGATTGTTGTATTTTCATTTTAATTTGTTTCCATATAGTTTTAAATTTCTTCTCTAATTGCCTGGTTGACCCATTCATTCTTTAGTAGGGTGTTCTTTAACCTCCATGTTTTTGGAGGTTTTCCAGACTTTTTCCTGTTGTTGATTTCAAGCTTCATAACATTGTGTTCTGAAAGTATGCATGGTATGATCTCAGTTCTTTTCTACTTATGAAGGGCTGTTTTGTGACCCAGTATGTGATCTATCTTGGAGAATGTTCCATGGACACTCGAGAAGAAAGTATATTCTGTTGCTTTGGAATGCAGAGTTCTAAATATATCTGTCAAGTCCATCTGATCCAATGTATCATTTAGGGCCCTTGTTTCTGTATTGACCATGTGTCTAGATGATCTATCCATTGTTGTAAGTGGAGTATTAAAGTCCCCTGCAATTACCACATTCTTATCAATAAGGTTTCTTATGTTTGTGAGTAATTGTTTTATATATTTGGGGGCTTCCGTGTTTGGTGCATAGACATTTATAATTGTTAGTTCTTCCTGATGGATAGACCCTGTAAATGGTTATATAATGCCCTTCTTCATCTCTTGTTACAGCCTTTAATTTAAAGTATAGTTTTTCTGTTATAAGTATGGCTACTCCAGCTTTCTTTTGACTTCCAGTAGCATGATAAATATTTCTCCATCCCTTCACTTTTAATCTGAAGGTGTCCTGAGGTCTAAAATGAGTCTTTTGTAGACAGCAGATAGATGGGTCTTGTTTTTTTGTTTTTTTTTTTTGGTTTTTTTTTGTTTTTTCCATTCTGATACCCTATGTCTTTTGGTTGGAGCATTTAATCCATTTACATTCAGTGTTATTATAGAAAGATATGGGTTTAGAGTCATTGTGATGTCTGTAGGTTTCATGCTTGTAGTGATGTCTCTGGTACTTTGTCTCACAGGGATCCCCCTTAGGTTCTCTTGTAGGGCTGGTTTAGTGGTGACTAATTCCTTCAGTTTTTGATTGTTTGGGAAGACGTTTATCTCTCCTTCTATTCTCAATGACAGACTTGCTGGAGAAAGGATTCTCTGCTGCATATTTTTCCTGTTCATCACATTGAAGATTTCCTGCCAGTCCTTTCTGGCCTGCCAAGTTTCAGTAGAGAGATCCATCACGAGTCTTACCGGTCTCCCTTTATAAGTTAGATCACGTTTATCCCTAGCTGCTTTCAGAATTTTCTCTTTATCCTTGTATTTTGCCAGTTTCACTATGATATGTCATGCAGATCGATTAAAGTTACGTCTGAAGGGAGTTCTCTGTGCCTCTTGGATTTCAATGCCTTTTTCCTTCCCCAGTTCAAGGAAGTTCTCAGCTATTATTTCTTCAAGTACACCTTCAACACGTTTCCCTCTCTCTTCCTCCTCTGGAATATCAGTTATGCGTAGATTATTTCTCTTTAGTGCATCACTTAGTTCTCTAATTTTCCCCTCATACTCCTGGATTTTTTAATCTCTCTTTTTCTCAGCTTCTTCTTTTTCCATAATTTTATCTTCTAGTTCACCTATTCTCGCCTCTGCCTCTTCAATCCAAGCTGTGGTCACCTCCATTTTCTTTTGCAGCTCATTTATAGCATTTTTTAGCTCTTCCTAGCTGTTCCTTAGTCCCTTGATCTCTGGAGCATTAGATTCTCTGCTGTCTTCTATACTGTTTCAAGACCAGCGAGTAATTTTATGTCTATTATTCTAAATTCACTTTCTGTTATATTGTTTAAATCCTTTTTGATCAGTTCGTTAGCTATCGCTATTTCCTGGAGTTTCTTTTTAGGGGTAGTCTTCTGTTTCGTCATTTTGGATAGTCCCTGGAGTATGCGGACCTGCAGGGCTCTCCCACTGTGCTGTTTTGAATAACTTGTTGGTGGGCGGGGCCTCAGTCACACCTGAAGTCTGCCCCCAGCCCACTGCTGGGGCCACAGTCAGACTGGTGTGTACCCTCTTTTCCCCTCTCCTAGTGGCAGGATTCACTGTGGGGTGGCGTGGCCATTCTGGACTACTTGCACACTGCCAGGCTTGTGGTGCTGGGGATCTGGTGTATTAGCTGGGGTGGATCTGTAAGGTGCACAGGGGTGGGAGGGGCAGGCTCAGGTTGCTTTTCCTTTGGTGATCTGCTTTGGCAGGGGCCTTGCGACACTGGGAGGGATTCAGACCCGCCACAGGAGGGATGGATCAACAGAAGCACAGCGTTGGGTGTTTCAATGGTGCAAGCAAGTTCCATGACAGGAACTGGTTCCTTTTGGGGTTTTGGCTGGGGGATGGGCGGGAGAGATGGTGCTGGTGAGCGTCTTTGTTCCCTGCCAAGCTGAGCTCTGTCCTCAGTGGCTCAACAACTCTCCTTCCCGTTGTCCTCCAGCCCTCCCACTCTCTGAGCCAAGCTGTTAACTTGTAGCCTTCCAGATTTTAAGTCCCGCTTGCTGTCAGAACACGCTCCGTTCAGCCCCTCTGCTTTTGCAAGCCAGAGTTGGGGGCTCTGCTTTGCAGGCAGGCTGCCCTTCCGTCGTGGCTCCCTCCCACCAGTCCGTGTATCATGCACCGCCTCTTCGCCCTTCCTGCCCTCTTCTGTGGGCCTCTCATCTATGCTTGGCTCCAGAGAATCCGTTCTGCTAGTCTTCTGGTGGTTTTCTGGGTTATTTAGGCAGGTGTGGGTGGAATCTAAGTGATCAGCAGGACGTGGTGAGCCCAGTGTCCTCCTTCGCCGCCATCTTCCCTAGACTCCTCTTCTTCCCATTTCTTAATTGGCTTATTTGTTTTTTGGGTGTTGAGTTTGAGAAGTTCTTTATAGATTTTAGATACTAACCCTTTATCAGATATGTTATTTGCAAATATCTTCTCCCATTCTGTAGAATGCCTTTTAGTTTTGTTGATTATTTCCTTCCCTGTGGAGAAGATTTTTATCTTGAAGTCCCAATAGTTTATTTTTGCTTTTGTTTGCCTTGACTCCAGAGATGTATCTAGTAAGGTGTTGGTATGGCTGAGGTCAAAGAGGTTGCTGCCTATGTTCTCCTCTAGGATTTTTATGGTTTCTTGTCTCACATTTAGGTCTTTCATCCATTTAAAATTTAGTTTTGTGTATAGGGTGAAAAGGTGGTCCAGTTTCATTCTTCTGCATGTTGCTGTTCAGTTTTCTCAGCACCATTTGTTGAAGAGACTGTCTTTTTTCCATTGGATATTCTTTCAGCTTTCTTGAAGATGAGTTGACCATATAAATTGTGGGTCCATTTCTGGGTTTTCTATTCTGTTCCATTGATCCTTGTGTCTGTTGTTGTGCCAGTACCATACTGTCTTGATGACTGCAGCTTTGTAATATAGCTTGAGGTCCAAAATTGTGATGCCTCCAGCTTTGGTTTTCTTTTTCAAGATTGCTTTGGCTATTCCGGGTCTTTTGTGGTTCCATACAGACTTTAGCACTGTTTCTTCTAGCTCTGTAAAAAATGCTGGTGGTATTTTGATGGGGATTACATTAAATGTGTAGATTGCTTTGGATAGTATAGACATTTTAACAATGTTTGTTCTTCCAATTCACGAGTATGGAATGTATTTCCATTTCTTTGTGTCCCCTTCAATTTCTTTCATAATTGTTCTATAGTTTTCAGAGTACAGGTTTTTACCTCTTTGGTTAGGTTTACTCTTATGTATCTTATGTTTTTTGGTGCAATTGTAAATGGGATTGGTTCCTTGATTTCTCTTTCTGCTGCTTCTTTGTTGTCATATAGAATTGCAACAGATTTCTGTATGTTGATTTTGTAACCTGAGACTTTACTGAATTTATGTATCAGTTCTAGCAATATTATGGTGGAGTCTTGTGGGTTTTCTACATAGAAAATCATGGCATCTATGAATAGTGAAAGTTTTACCTCTTCTTTGCCATTTTGGATGCTTTTTATTTCTTTTGTTGTCTGATTGCTGAGACTACGACTTCCAGTACTATGTTTAACAACAGTAGTGAGAGTGGACATCCCTGTCCTGTTCCTGAGCTTAGGCAAAAAGCTCTCAGTTGTTCTCCATTGAGGATGATATCAACTGTGGGTCTTTCTTATATGTCCTTTATGATGTTGAGTTATGTCCCATCTATCTTTACTTTGTGGAGGGTTTTTTTTAATTTTTTTTTTTATTTTTTAACTTTTTTTGTGTGGAGGGTTTTTATCAAGAATGGATGCTGTATTTTGTCACATGCTTTTTCTGCATCTATTGACAGGATCATATGGTTCTTACACTTTCTTTTATTAACATGGTGTATTACGTTGATTTGTGAAAATTGAACGAGCTCTGCAGCCCAGGAATAAATCCCACTTGATCATGGTGAATAATTTTTTTAATATACTGTTGAAAATAGATCTACTAATATCTTGTTGAGAATTTTTGCATCCATGTTCATCAGGGATATTGGCCTGTAATTCTCCTTTTTAGTGGCATCTTTGTCTAGTTTTGGAATCAAAGTAATGCTGCCCTTGTAGAATGAGTTTGGAAGTTTTCTTTCCATTCCTAGTTTTTGGCACAATTTGAGAAGTATAGTTATGAAATCTTCTTCAAATGTTTGGTAGAATTTTTTGGGAAGCCTTCTGGCCCTGGAAGTTTGTGTGTTGGGAAATTTTTGATTACTGATTCAATTTCTTTGGTGGTTATGAATGTGTAAAAATTTTCTATTTCTTCCTGTTTCAGTTTTGGTAGTTTATACATTTCTAGGAATTTATGCATTTCTTCCAGATTGCCCAATTTTTTGGCACGTGATATTTCACAATATTCTCTTATAATTGTTTGTATTTCTGTGGTGTTGGCTGTGATCTCTCCTCTTTTATTTGTGATTTTATTTATTAGGGTCTTTTCCCTTTTCTTTTTGATAAGTCTGGCTAAGGGTTTATCAATTTTATTAATTCTTTTAAAGAAATAGCTCCTTGTTTCATTGCTCTTTTCTACTGAGTTTTTAGTTTGTTTGTTTTCTGTTTCTGTGTCGTTTATTTCTGCTCTAACCTTTTTTTAAGTTTATTTATTTGTTTTGAGAGAGAAGGTATGCACAGGGAAGGGGCAGAGAGACAGGTAGAGAGGCTCCCAAGCAGGCTCCGTGCTTTCAGTGAGGAGCCTGACACAAGATTTATTACCACGAACTGCAAGATTATGACCTTAGCCAAAATGAAGTCAGATGCTTAATTGAGCCACCCAGGTTCCCTTCTGCTCTAATCTTTATTATTTCCCTTATGATGGCTTTAGGCTTCATTTGTTATTTTTTTTTCCAGCTCTGTTAGGTGTAAATTTAGGTTGTCTATTTGTTGCAGGGAGTATGGTGGGAGTTGCAAAAGATGAGTCTGCAAACAAAGTGCAGTAAGTGAAGGTCCTCATACTCGAGTCCAAATGAGGCCCTGACTCCAGAATGAAGCTTCTTTTTGTTAGGATAATTGCTAAAGACTACGTGTATAAATTCAGCTAAGCAAGTGTGTTAATCAATCTAATAGTTTAGCTTTTCAAAGTTGAATTTTGAGTTAATTGGTTTCTATAACACTAGGAAGGGTCAGGGTGTGAAGGAGGATCTGGCCTTGGACAATGTTAATGGCTCTAGGCAGTCCTTATGAGCCTCAGCCCAGCTGTTCAGCTGTGCAAACATGTCCTAAGGCCTTGAACCTTCTCCAGCCCTTCCCTTTTGAAGTATTTTCCTTTGATGCTTCTCTCCTGCATCTCCCACATGTATTTGAAATTTTTCTTGCTTCTTGAAGTAGGCCTGTATTGTATATACTTCCCTCCTATGAGTGTTTTGTGGCATCCCAAAGATTTTAGATTGCCATATTTTCATTTGCTTCATGTATTTTTTAGTGTCTTTTTAAAAATTTACGTCCAAATTAGTTAGCATATAGTGCAACAATGATTTCAGGAGTAGATTCCCTAATGCCCCCTACGCATTTAGCCCATCCCCCCCTCCCAGAAACCCTCCAGTAACCCTCTGTTTGTTCTCAATATTTGTGAATCTCTTATGCTTTGTTCCCCTCCCTGTTTTATATTATTTTTGCTTCCCTTCCCTTATGTTCGTCTGCTTTGTCTCTTAAAGTCCTCATATGTGTGAAGTCATATGATATTTGTCTTTCTCTGACTAATTTCGCTTAGCATGATACCCTCTGGTTCCATCCACATTGTTGCAAATGGCAAGATTTCATTCTTTTTGATTGCTGAGTAATACTCCATTGTATATATGTACCACATTTTCTTTACCCATTCATCCATCGATGGACATTTGGGCTTTTTCCATACTTTGGCTATTGTTGATAGTGCTGCTATAAACATGAGGGTGCATGTGTCCCTTCGAAACAGCATACCTGTATCCCTTGGATAAATACCTAGTAGTGAAATTGCTGGGTTGTAGGGTAGTTCTATTTTTAGTTTTTTGAGGAACCTCCATACTGTTTTCCAGAGTGGCTGCACCAGTGTGCTTTCCCACCAGCAATGCAAAAGAGATCCTCTTTCTCCACATTCTTGGCAACATCTGTTGTTGCCTGAGTTGTTAATGTTAGCCATTCTGACAGGTTTAAGGTGGTATCTCATTGTGGTTTTCATTTGTATTTCCCTGACGATGAGTGATGTTGTGCATTTTTTCATGTCGATTGGCCATCTGGGTGTCTTCTTTGGAGAAGTGTCTATTCATGTCTTTGCCCATTTCATCACTGGATTATTATTATTATTATTGTTTGTTGAGTTTGATAAGTTCTTTATAGATTTTGGATACTAACCCTTTATCTGATATGTCATTTGCAAATATGTTCTACCATTCTGTTGGTTGCCTTTTAGTTTTGCTGATTGTTTCCTTCACTGTGCAGAAGTTTTTGTTTTGATGAGGTCCCAGTAGTTCATTTTTTCTTTACTTCCCTTGCCTCCAGAGACGTGTTGAGTTAGAAGTTGCTGTGGGCAAGATCAAAGAGGCTTTTGTCTGCTTTCTCCTCAAGGATTTTGATGGCTTCCTGTCTTACACTGAGGTCTTTCACTCATCCATTTTGAGTTTATTTTTGTGTATGGTGTAAGAAAGTGGTTCAGGTCCATTCTTCTGCATGTCTCTGTCCAGTCTTCCCAGCACCACTTGCTGAAGAGACTGTCTTTATTCCACTGGATATTCTTTCCTGCTTTGTCAAAAATTAGTTGGCCATACGTTTGTGGGTCCATTTCTGGGTTCTCTATTCTGTTACTTTGATCTCAGTGTCTGTTCTTGTGCCAGTACCATACTTGATGTTTACAGCTTTGTAGTGTAGCTTGAAGTCTGGGATTGTGATGCCTCCTGCTTTGGTTTTCTTTTTCAAGATTGCTTTGGCTATTCGGGGTCTTTTCTGGTTCCATACAAATTTTAGGAATCTTTGTTCTGGCTCTGTGAAGAATGCTGGTGTTATTTTGATAGGGATTGCATTGAATATGTAGATTGCTTTGGGTAGTATTGACATTTTATCAATATTTGTTCTTCCTATACAGGAGCATGGAATCTTTTTCCATTTTTTTTGTTTCTTCTTTAATTTCTTTCATAAGCTTTCTATGGTTTTCAGTGGATAGATGTTTCACTTCTTTGGTTAGATTTATTCCTAGATATTTTATGAGTTTGGGTGCAATTTTAAATGGGATCGATTCCTTGATTTCTCTTTCTGTTGCTTCATTGTTGGTGTATAGGAATGAAACCGATTTCTGTGTGATTTTATATACTGCAACTTTGCTGAATTCATGACTCAGTTCTAGCAGTTTTGGTGTAATCATTTGGGTTTTCCATGTGGAGTATCATGTCATCTGCGAAGAGTGAATGTTTGACCTCCTCCTGGCTGATTTGGATGCCTTTTATTTCTTTGTGTTGTCTGATTGCAGAAACTAAGACTTCCAATACTATGTTGAGTAACAGTGGTGAGAATGGACATCCCTGTCTTGTTACTGACCTTAGGGGGAAAGCTTCATGTATTAAAAAAAAAAAAAAAAAAGTTTATTTATTTATTTATTTATTTATTTATTTATTTATTTATGGAGATAGAGTGAGAGCAAGAGCAGGGGAGGGAAAGAGACAGGGAGACAGAGAATCCCAAGCAGATGCTGTGCTGCCAGTGCAGAGCTCAATGTGGTGCTAGAACCCAAAAACTGTGAGATCATGACCTGAGCTGAAATTAAGAGTTTGACCCTTAACCGACTGAGCCACCCAGGCCCCCATATTTCCATGCAATTTTAATTTCATCTTTGATTTCCTGGTCAATCCTTTGTTTCTTTAGTAAGATGTCTCTCACCTTCATGTATTCGTGGTGTTTGCAATTTTTTTTCTTGTGGTTGCATTCTATTTTCATAGCATTGTAGTTGGAAAATATGCATGGTATGATCTCAATCTCTTTGTGTTTGTTGAGGCCTGAGTTTTGACCAGTATCTGATATATTCTGGAGAATGTCCCATGTGCACTCAGAAAGAATGTGTATTCTGTTGCTGTATGATGAAATGTTCTGAATATATCTGGTAAGTCCATCTGGGCCAGTGTGTTATTGAAACCCATTGTTTCCTTGTTGATTTTCTGCTTAGATGATCTGTCCATTGCTGAAAGTGGGGATTAAAGTCCACTACTATTACTGTATTGTTCACAATGGGTTTCTTTATGTTTGTTATTGTTTTATATATTTGTGTGCTTCAAGTTGTGGGCATAAGTGTTTACAACTGTTAGATCTTCTTGATGGATAGACTCCTTCATTATGATATAGTGCCCTTCTTCATCATTTGTTACAGTCTTTAGTTTAAATTCTAGTTTGATGTAATTATGGCTATTCTGGCTTACTTTTGATGTCCTTTAGCATGATAAATGGTTCTTCATCCCCTCACTTTCAATCTGCATGTGTTTTTATGTCTAAAATGAATCTTTTTTTGTAGGCAACATATAGAAAGTTCTTTTTTTTAATCCATCTTGATACCCTATGCCTTTTGATTGGAACATTTAATCCATTTTACAGTCAAAGTGATTATTAATAGATATGAATTTAATTCCATTGTATTACCTGTTAAGTTATTATTTCTGGAAATTTTCTCTGTTTCTTTCTAGTCTTTGTCACTTTTGGTCTTTCCTTTCTACTCAGAGTCCCCTTTAATACTTCTTGCAAGGTTGGTTTAATGGTCATAAGTTCCTTTAGTTTGTTTGTCTGGGAAACTCTTTCTTTTTTCTTCTAATCTGAATGACAGTCTTGCTGGTGTGAAGTATTCTTGGCTACATTATTTCCCATTCAGCATGTTGAATATATCTTGCCATTCCTTTCTTGGTTACTAAGTTTCTGTGGATTCTGCTAACCTGATTTGTCTTCCCTTGTAAGTCAAGGATTTCTTTCCACTTTGCCTTCCCTTGTAAGTGAAGGATTTCTTTTCACTTGCTGCTTTTAAGACTTTTTCCTTATCTCTGTATTTTGAAAATTTTACTACAATATGTCTTGGTTGCCTGACTTTTGTTGATTTTGATGTGTGGTCTCTGTGCCTCCTGCATTTGGTTATCTGGTTCCTTCCCCAAATTAGGGAGGTTTTCAGGTATAATTTGCTGAAATAAACCTTCTGTCCCCTTTACCCTCTGTTCTTATTCTGGGACTCCTATGATATGAATGCTATTACACCTTATGGAATAACTGAGTTCCTTAAGTCTACATTATGATCCAATATGTTTCTTTCTCTCTTCTTTTCAGCTTCACTATTTTCCATCATTTTATCTTCTATATATATCACTTACGTGCTTTTCTGCTTTTTCCATCCTTGTGGTCATTACATACAACTGGTTTCACATCGTGGTTATACCATTTTTTATTTCAACCTGGCTAGTTTTTAGGTCTTTTGTCTTGGTGGTAAAGGACTCCCTGCTGACTTCTATGGTTTTCTCAAGCCTGGACAGTATCCTTATGATTGTTGTTTTAAATTCTGGATCAGGCATATTACTTATATTTGTTTCAATTAGATCCCTGGCTGTGATCTTTTCTCCTTCTTTCTTTTAGGATTAATTTTTCCATCTTGGCATTTTGTCATGTCTCTGTCTTCTGTCTGTTAGGAAATCTTGCTATGTTTACTGCTCCTGACAGTAGTGACTTTATGAAGACGTGGTCTTATACTATCTAGGATCTGGTGCTTCAGGAAGTGTTTCTGGTGTATGTTGTATGCACTCTGCTTGTGTGTTTTGGCTGCTCTTTCCCTGAGGTTAATTCCCTTCAGAATTTCTCCTTGCCTGCAGTGGGGAGTGTTTTCACCTTGTCCAGAGACAGGATAGTTTTAACTAGATGTGCTCTGGTCTGCTTGTTAAAAGAGACCAGATCCTATTTCCACTAGAGGTGAAGCTTGGTAGCACTCTATGGTAAGTAGGCTTGGTGTGTGCAGGTGTTTGTGTTGGTCTTCTGGGGGAGGAGCCTGCTACCACTGTAGTTCTCAAGTACACTTGTACTAGTAAAGAAGCACTTGCAGAGCACAGGGGGGGCAGGGCTTGGTGTAGGTGGTGAGGCCTTCAGTGTTTGTGGTGTTCTGCTCACTGAAGTCAGTCTGTGGTGATGGGTGGGGGAGAGGGGGAGAAAAATAATGGTGCCAGCCATCTCCTTCATCCCCAGAGAGGGGAGTTCACACCACTTCTGCCCAGAAACCCTCACAGAATAGTGAACAATCTCCATTTGTGTGTCCCAGGCATCCCACAGATCCATACCTTCACCTTGTCTGTGTCCAGGCCATATGCCTCCCTGTTGGTGCAGTGTTCTTGTTTTTTTATCTTAGACATGCAGCTGAGTTTCAAAAATCCAAACTTTAAGGACAGGTGGGCCATGGGCCCAAACTGGTCTTCTGGGGGAGGGTCTTGCTTCATTGGGGTGGGTGCCATTTGTTCAGAAGGGCAGTCACACCAAGGCTCAGGAGCTTCGAGTTCAGAGTAGAGTGTAGCAAAAAGCTGGCAACCGTGTTAGGTGCCCTCAGCAGGTGTCTTTACCCCTCTGCTAAGAAATGAGGCAGCGATAGTGCCTGTTGAATCTTTTGTCCCCTGAGAGATAATGCTACCTCTCTCAGAGGCTCTCCAATAATGAGAAACTTTCTATTCCAGTGCATCCCAGGGTATCCTCAGATTTCACACTCTTCTTCTGGTCCTCTGCCCTCGTTCTCCACAGAAGCACTGCTGCATCCACTAGGCTCCATACCAACCATGGTGCAGACATCTAGAACTCCAGTTTTCAAGCTCCACTGGTTGTAAAAACTCAAGATAATCATCCCCTCTTATTTTCCCAATGGTTTTGGGGAAGTGTTTTTCTTGTGCGATCCCCTGTATGCTGCTCTCTCTCTCTCTCACATTTGTCTGTGATGAGGGCCCTCTCCCCTCTGCAGCACCGATGATCCTTTTCTCCCCCAAATTATATCTCTGCACCTCCTTCCTTCCACGATGTGTGGCCTCTTGTCTCCCTCTAGTTATGTAGTTTGTTCTCTCAGTCTTCAGATCAATTTCTTGGTTGTTTAGAATGATTTGATATTTATCTGGCTGAGTTGAAGGGATGAGGCAAGCATAGGACCCCCATGCTACTCTGCCATTTTAAACTAAACTCGTAGACCATTTTTTCATATGACTAATTTACATCTGTATATCTTCTTTGGTGAGGTGTCTGTTAAGGTCTTTGGCACATTTTTTAATTGCGTTGCTTGTTTTCTTATTGTTAAATTTTAAGAGTTCCTTTTGTATTTTTGATAATAGTCCTTTATTAGATATGTCTTCTACAAATATTTTTTTCCCAGTCCGTGTATTGTCTTTTCATTTTCTTGATGCTGTTTTTCTTAGAGCAGAAGATTTTTATTTTAATGAAATCAGCTTATCAATTATTTCTTTCATGGATCATGCTTTTGGTGTTGTATCTAAAAAGTTATATCCAAGGTCATCTTGATTTTTTCCTGTGTCACCTTCTTTTCATTTAGGTTTATCATCCACCTAAAGTTATTTTTTGTGAGGGGTCTTCTCAAAGAACCAGCTTTTGGTTTCATCGATTTTCTGTATTGATTTCTTGTTTTTAATTTCATGGATTTCTGCTCTAAACTTTATTATTTCTTTTCTTTCACTTTGGATTTAATTTGCTCTTCTTTTTTCTATTTTTTTTTTTAGAGAGTACACAAGCAGGTGAGAGGGACAGAGCGAGAGAGGGAGAGAGAGAGAGAGAGAGAGAGAGAAAGAGAGAGAGAGAGATAGAGAATCCTAAGCAGGCTCCACGCTCAGTGCTGAGTTTGACATGGGGCTCAATCCCACAACTCTGGGATCGTGACCGAAGCTGAAACCAAGTGTCGGGTTCTCAACTGACTGAGCGACCCAGGTGCCCTTATTTTTTTTCTAATTTTCTAAGGCAGAAGCTTATATTATTGATTTTGGATCTTTCTTCTTTCTAATATATTCATTAACTGCTATATATTTCTTTCTAAGCACTGATTTCATTGCATCCTACAAATCCTGGTAAGTTGTAATGTTTGTTTAGTTTTTAAATATTTAAAAATTTATCTCGGGGCACCTGGGTGGCTCAGTTGGTTAAGCGACCGACTTTGGCTCAGGTCATGATCTCGCGGTTCGTGAGTTCGAGCCCCACATCGGGCTCTGTGCTAACAGCTCAGAGCCTGGAGCCTGCTTCAGATTCTGTGTCTCTCTCTCTCCCTGCCCCGCCACTGCTCATGCTCTGTGTCTCTCTGTGTCTCAATAATAAATAAACGTTAAATAATTTAAAAAAATTTCTCTTGAGATTTCTTTTTTGACTCATGCTTTATTTATAGATGTGTTGTTTAACCTCCAAGTATTGTGGTATTTTCCAGCTATCTTTCTTTATCGATTTCTCTTCAATCCCATTGTGGTCTGAGAGCAGACATTGCATGATTTCTCTCTTTTAAAATTTGTTCAGCATGTTTTATGGCCCAGAATGTGATCTGTCTTGGTGAATGTTACATGTGAGTTTAAGAAGACTGTGTACCCTGCTGTTGTTAAATGAAGTAGTCTATAGATGTCCACTATATCCAATTGATTGATGGTGCTGTTGAGTTAAACTTGTTTTACTATTTTTTTTTGCTGCTAGATATGCCAATTTTTGATAGAGGGCTGTTGAAATGTCCAACTATAATAGATTTATATATTTCTCAAAGTTTTGCAGTTTTATCAGTTTTTGCTTTATATACTTTTACAAAATATTTTTAAGTTTACTTATTTATTTTGAGAGAGAGTGAGTGAGCAGGGGAGGAGTTGAGAGAGGGGAAGAGACAGAGAATCCCAAGCAGGCTCTGCACTGGCAGCGCCAAGCCCAGTGTAGGGCTTGAACTAATGAACTGTGAGATCATGACCTGAGCCAAAGTCAAGAGTCAGACACTCAACCGACTGAGCCACCCAGGCACCTCTGCTTTATATGTTGTGACACTATGTTGTTAAGCACATACATGTTAAGAATCATTATGTCTTCTTGGTGAACTGATCCCTTTATCATTATATCATGCCCTTTTTTCATTCCTAATAACTTCCTCTACTTTGATGTGTACTATGTTTAATATTAATATAGCAATTCCTGCTTTCTTTTGATTAGTGTTAGTATGGTATGTCTTTCTCCATCCATTTACTTTTTCAATTTTTTTTTATTTAAGTATAGTTGACACACAGTATTATATTAGTTTCAGGTGTGCAACATAGTGATTTGTCAGTTATATACATTACAAAATGCTCACCACAATAAGTGTAGTTATCATCTGTCTCCATATAGAATTATTGCAATATTATTGAGTATATTCTCTATGCTGTACTTTTCATCCCCATGACTTGCTTATTTTATAACTGGAAGTTTGTACCTCTTTATCCCTTTCACCTACTTTGCCCATCCCCCCACTCTCCTCCTATGTGGCAACTACCAGTTTGTTCTCCATGTTTATGAGTCTATTTCTATCTTTATGTTTGTTTTATTTTTTGGATTCCAACTATAAGTGAAATCATATGGTATTTGTCTTTTTCTGACTGACCTATTTCACTTAGCATAATAATTTCTGTGTCCATTCATGTTGTCATAAGTGGCAAGATTTCATTCTTTTTTTATGTCTAAGTAATATTTCATTACACACATACACACATGCAAACATATATATAGCAAATCTTCTTTATCCATTCATCTATCAGTGGACACAGGTTGCTTTGATATTTTGGCTTTTGTAAATAATGCTTCAATGAACATGGGGTGTCCATCCATTTACTTTTAATATATATGTGTCATTATACTTAAATAGGGTTTCTTGTAGGTATCATATTATGTCATTATACATAAAGAGTGTTTCTTGTAGATATCATATTGTTGGGTCTTATTTTTTGGTCTACTTTGATAATCTCTGTCTTTTAATTGATACATTTAGTGATTATTGATATAGTTAGATTAATATCTAGTATAGTTGGCACTGCTTTCTATTTATTGCCCTTGTTTTCTACTTCTGTTTTTCTCCTATCCTTTTTCTGTATTTTTTAATTTTATTTTTTTTTAATTTTTTAAAGTTTAGTTTTGAGAGACAGAGAGAGACAGAGCATGAGCATGGGAAAGGCAGAGAGAGGGAGACAGAATCTAAGCAGGCCCTAGGCTCTGAGCTGTCAGCACAGGGACCAATGCGGAGTTCGAACTCACAACTGTGAGATCATGAGCTGAGCCGAAGTCAGATGCTCAACCAAGTGAACCACCCAGGTGCCCCTGCATTTTGTAGTTTTAATTGAGCCTTTTATATGACTCCATTTTCTCTTCTTTCTTGGAGTATATCAATTATATATTTTTTTAAGATTTTATATTTTTAAAGTAACTTGTACACCCAATGTGGGGCTCAAACTCACAAGCCTGAGATCAAGAGTTTCAAGCTCTACTGACTGAGCCAACTAGGCACCCCTTTCCATTACACTTAAAAAAAAAACAACAGCAAAAAAAACTTTGCTTAGTGGTTGTTCTAGAAATTGCAATATTTATCTTTAATCCAAATCTACAATCCCTATATTTATATTTAATCCAAATCTACATTCCAATAACATTATACAGCTTCATGAGTAATGTAAGTACTTAATAATAACCAAATAATCCTAATTCCTCCCTCATATCCTAGTCTCATTGCTGGCATTCATTTTACTTATACATAAGCATATAGATAGTCAAAGACAGTATTGCTATCATTATTTTGAATAAACTTGTTAGATCAATTAAGAATGAAGAAAGAAAAGTTTTTATTTTACCTTCACTTATTCCTTTAATGCTCTTCCTTTTTTATGTAGATATGAGTTTTCTACCTATAGCATTTTCCCTGTCTCTAAAGAACTTCTAACACTTAATGCAAGGCACATCTACTGGCAACAAATTCCCTCATTTTCTTTTTCTGAGGAAGTCTTTATTCAGTTTTTGAAGGATAATTTTACAGGGTACAGAATTCTAGGTTGGTAGTTAGTATCTCATATCTCTTATGGATCTAAGAAGAGTTCTTGATTTTTTTCAGTTCATTAAGCTTTTTAACTTTTAAGAATGGAGTAGTAACTTCCAACTTCTTTTTAAAAATTTTTTATCATTTGATTTATTTTTGAGAGACAGAGACAGAGTGGGAGTGGGGGAGGGGCAGATAGAGAGGGAGACACAGGATCTGAAGCAGGCTCCTGGCTCTGAGCTGTCAACACAGAGCCTGATGCAGGGCTTGAGCTCACAAACCATGTGAAATCATGACCTGAGCCCAAGTCGGACACTTAATCAACTGAACCACCCAGGCACCCCTATCCTTTCAGTTTTTAAAAATATAAGCAAATTTAACATCTTTGTTAGTTTTTACCCCTGTTCATAGGTAAAATGTGGCTTATTCTGCAACAGTGCAGTCCAATAGAAATTGCTGTGGAAATGAAAATTTTCTGTATCTCTGTTGCTCAATATGAACACAGTGAATGCTAGTGAGGAACTGAGTTTATAGTGTTATTTAAATATGGTTTATTAAGTTTAAATACCATGTGTGACTAGTGGTTTCTGTATTGGACAGGAGCAACTTTGAATACTTTACATACTTTGTACACCTTGTTTTTCACCGAACAATGTATCCTGGAGATCACTTCATAGTAGTATAGAAAGGGAGCACCCACTGGTTTTTATAGCTGTATAGTACTCTAGGATGTAGGTTTACCTTAGATTATTCAACCAATCCCTTATTGATTGACATCTGTCATGTGTCTAGTCTTATGCTACTATGAATTGTTCTTCAAGGGATGGTTTTATGCTTATGCTTTTTTGTCTTTTTGCATTTTTTTTCTTTGGGGTAGATTCTTAGGAGAATGATTTCTGGTTCCAAGAATAAATACCTGTGTAATTTTACTAGATAGCATCAAATCCCCACCACGGAAATTTTACATTATCTCTAGCAATGCATCAGAATCCTGTTTCCTCACAGAGTATCTAAGATGAACTCTGAGGGAAGGTGAATATGATGTGAGAAATCTATGAAAACTATTTCACAAATCAGGAAAATTAGATGTTTGGACAAGGGTTTTAGTCCTCCTTGTCTTTGATACTCTTGCTCTATCCTTTTATGTTTCCTATGGTTCTAGGTCCAGGCCCCTCCAACTGACAGAGGAGGCCTTAACATGAAGCAGAAACTTCATGTTTATCTGAGAATACTAAATGGAAGATCTTCTCTTTAGTGATAAGGCAGGCAAAAAATCCAGTTCAGAAATAAATCATACTCACCTAACAAAAGGCTAGAGGAGAAAGCAAAATCTATAGATAGTTTTATGAGAAGAAACAAGATTGACGTTGTTCTTTACTTTCTGTGAGTGAGACCTTGGAGAAGGAAGTAGGAGCCTGTTTGCAATATGCAAAAAAGGTTTCAGTTACAAGGTGCAACCGTTTTCTAGGGTTAAAATTCTGACCTCTAAACACTGTGATTTCCTGTTTAGATGCTGAATTTCTGGGACTCAGGATGAAAATTGGACTAAATTTGCTTGAAATGGAGTCCATTTGAGGTCAAGCCTCAACACCTCATAGGGTGAGCATTAACATCCATTTTGCTGCCTGTGGACCTTTCCACTTATGCAGGTATGGAGATCAAGGGAGACAAAGTGTAGGATACAGATACTGAATTGAACTGACAGTGCCTGGCACAAAGTAAACACCCAATACACATTAATAAATTAATGAGATGTAGATGTAGGAATAAGCAGAATAGGAAATTATGTATATGTTCTCTCAATATTTTTATAAACATATGAATTTTCAAAAGAAAGTTGTGATCACTAAGTACTTATTGTTTAATAATCTCCTTTGAGGAAACATTTTATTTATGATTATAAAAAAATTATGCTTTTTCATTGGTAAAAATAACGTGTAGAAAATGGAGAAAGATGCCACCTAGCGATCAGAGTCAGAGTTGCAGGTGTAAAAGCCTCTTCTAGGGAAGTTGGAAAAGGATAAGGTAATGGGAGAGAGTGAGGCTTGTGTATGGATTTTATTGTATAGGCAAAGCTTTCTGGAATTTTCTACACACTAGTTGTGATTCTGCTATATTCTTTCCTGTTTATAAAGGAATTCTTATGTGCACAGTCTTTTAACCCCCACTCAGTCACATAAGAGTGGGCCTTGGGCCTGGAACACATATCTATCAAGAGATAAAGAGTGCACATAGCCTGTGCTGGGTTTTTGCCTTGTGTGGAAATATCTTTGTTTCAGATTCAGTGAGTACTCCTTTGTTTTGCTTAAGAGTGTTTGGCAGTGGCCCTTAGGCACACCCCCACCTTTCAGTATTTGTCACATCACCAGTTAATGGTTTTGTTGTTTAAGATACATCAAGCAATATCAAAATTTGCATTAGAAATTAAACTTATTCTGTATGTCCTTTCTGTCTCCACCTTCTCCACCCACATAATACAAAGATAGTCACTGTTAGTTTATTCAAAACTATTCTCAGATTCTTTTTCTCTATATCTAATACACTAATTTTAACCACACACAAATATCTATAAACCCATGTTGATATATTCTTTGCATAATGAGACCCATATTCTATTTTTTATATTTTTCTTTTTGTGACTGTCTTCATTTTTATTATTTTTTAAAGATAAGCTCTAGGCCCAACGTGGGGCTTGAACTCACAACCCTAAGATCAAGAGTCACATGCTCTACCAACTGAGCCAGCCAGGCACCCCCTACATTATATTTTTGACTTGTCTGACTGATTAAAGGTGATTCTTTTCTCATATTATTTATTTGTGGTGTGTTTCTAAGTTATTGTTTTTTATGTGCATTCTCTTTTTTTTCTATTGAGATATAGTTGATATATAACATTATATTAGTTTCAGGTATACAAAATAATAATTCAATACCTGTATATATTACAAAATGATCACTACAATAAGTCTAGTTAGCATTGATCACCACACATAAGTACAAATTTTTTTTCTTGGGTTGAGAACTTTTAATATATATTCTCTTAGCTTCCCTGAACAAAATAAAATATGGTTTTACACATTTTAACTATATAAACATACAGCTATTTTCCAGCTTGCTGACTTCTTTAATATATACATAATATGTCATATATATTTTACATAATATATTATACATTAAATATATCTAATATTCTATATATTTATTATACATAATTACTTATAATATAGCATATTATGCAATAACTATATACAATTAATAAATATATATGATGATATATGTTATGTAATTTAAAATGAATATTATAATATGTAATGTATTTACTATATATTAATTATTACATAGGTATATAATCTAACTTTACACCTGTTTATTAAAATTACATGTTGCATATGTCCCTCCTGGTCCTTACACTCAGGGAGTATTGTGAGGAATTCAAGAAGAGAAGCTCTTCAAGATTCCAGTGCAGTATTTGGTACATCATGCATAATGCCAATGTTTGCAGCCTTCCCATTCCAGCTCTTCTGATCTTTAACAGGGAAGTTGTTTCTTAGTTTCAACAAAATTACTATATTTTAGTGAGCATTTGGGAATGTAAGAAGGGAAACACATACACACAAACACATATTTTATGGGAAATTTGGTGCCATCTGTGTGATATGCAGTGTAAAGGAGCTGGGCTGAGGGAAAATTCCTCACCCCTCACATGGGAACAATTGTACGTTTCTTCTCTGTTGATGCCCTCTTTACTCACATCAGAATTGCATATAATCTGGAGTCTGGGACCTACTGGAAGCTCTAGGAAGAGGTGGTTGGGGGTTGGCAAGGAGTGATACTGCACTGAGAGTCTTCCTGGGTCTCAGTACTGGAGCCATCCCAGGGTGAGTTCCTTCCCCTGCTGTGACCTGCACCATGATGCAGGTGTTCACTGAGCATCCATCACTCTTTATACCTTCAGTGGCCCAGGGGCTACAGAGATCATGGTAATGCTTTCACAAGGTCCCCGTCCTTTAGAAGTTATAGTGAACCTTGTAGAATCTTCTTAATGTATAAAGAGGAGGAATGGCTCACTGGAGTAGTCAGAGACTCTTCAAAGAGGAGGTGGGCTTGGCACAGTGATCAGGACTTGTGGATTATGAATAGGAGAGAAGTGACAAGGAGTCCAGAGTAACTGTTGAAGTGTGGGGGCTCCCAGGTGAGCAGACAGGCCTCAGAGTAACTGATTGGATACTCCAGGGGGCTGAGGCCATTCTGGTTTGGTATCGATTAGAGATCTTAAAAGGACACATTTACTTCAATGGGATGCTACATAGCCCCCTTACACACTGAAATGACGCAACTGTTGGTAAGAAGTAAAGTACATGTCTCACTAGTCCATGGGGGCAGGAGAGAACCAGGATCACTGACAGTAGTAAAGCTGAGTTGATGTTTAGCTCCCTAAACCTTCATTAAAGCAGAAGCAGATATCAAGGGGAAGGATTTACTGTTAATGGATCCTTACGGTGTCTGGAAATAATATTCTCACTGACCCCACGTTCTATAGAATCCCATCTTGTCAGCAAGTTTCTGCCTGCTTCTTCAGTCTCATTCTTTTTTTTTTTTTTTTTTTGAGAGACTTCCAGCAGGTGAGAGGGATGGGGGGCGGAGGGGTGGAGAGAGAGAGAATCTCAAACTGGCTCCACGTTCAGTGCAAAGCCCAATGCTGGCTCCATCCCACGACCCTGGGATCATGACCTGAGCTGAAATCAAGTATCAGACACTCAACTGAGCCACCCAGGTGCCCCCTGCAGTCACATTCTTAACCAGAACATTTTCTCCACCTGTTAGCTCTCTCTCCATGCTTTCATTTGTTTCATCTCTACATCCTACCAGAGATCACTCAGTGAGATTTTCTCCTCTTTTGTTGCCTCAACTCCTTTCATGAGTTCAGTGGGTTATATCAGAGCACAACACTGGACAAGTTTAGGCAAAATTTAGCATTTACCTTCACTGTCTTTTACATGTGAAAGACACTTTGCACACTTATTTCTGCAGGGTTAAATGTGGCACCATGACCACAACTGGAATGGATTTTTTGACGAAACACCCACTTATGGTTGGGTCACTGTGTTGTGGTAGACACATAGCTCTGCATACTTTACTCAAATGTGCATTTTACTATTGTCCATACTATCTGACCTTTTCAAATGTGTTCATGCTACCTGATCTTTTTAATTGTGTTCAGTAGAATCTCTGCACAGGATTTCACCTGGTATGTGATGGTTTGTTTCTGGATTTTAATCATGTTATCTGCACATGTTGCCACATACATAATTGGCTCTATCACTTTATTCTTTTTGGGTAGTTTCAGTGTTTTATTATGTGGACCCACAATGCTCCTTTCATTTATCTCTAAATTCATATTTCTGCCAACTTACCAAAGGTTGAGATTAACAAAGATACAAAGGATGATTCCTAGTCTGTCTTGAGTCCTTTTACCTTACAGCAGAAGTATCTAATAACCAAAGAATGGATCTGATGAAATAAGATAGGTACATTTGGACAATTTGGAACATCTGGGAAGCATTGCATTCCAATAGAGATACTTTTAAGGAAAGAGAAAAGATCACTGAGGCCAAAGTAGCCAAATGCCTTAAGAAGTGATATTTAGTTCTTAACCATCTATTTAGAATATGGGGGAAATGTGTACCCTTATCTCAGTATATCTGCCATTCATTCATTGATTTATACATTCATGAATAATAGGTGCCCCAAACCTATTGGTAAATACCTGCATGCTCAGCACTTTCCATTGGTGTGGTCAGTAAAATCCTGTTGCCAACTACCATTTATAGTGGTATAGTCTTCAGTATTTCTTCTACATATATTTAGAACCACATCAAATAGTGTTATACTTTTTGCTTCAACCAGCAAACAAAATTTGGAAATGTCAAGAGGAAAAGGAAAATATTTAACCATACTTTGTGCTTTCTGTTGTTTTTTTGTCCTTCCATATTTTTCTAGATTTCTTCTTATATCGATGCCTTTCTGTTTCTTTTACCCATTCTTTAGGGTGTATCTGATGGTGACAAATTATTTTAGTTTTACTTCATTTAAGAATGTCTTTTTTAGGGGCGCCTGGGTGGCTCAGTCAGTTAAGCGTCCGACTTCGGCTCAGGTCATGATCTCGCGGTCCGTGAGTTCGAGCCCCGCGTCGGGCTCTGTGCTGACTGCTCAGAGCCTGGAGCCTGTTTCAGATTCTGTGTCTCCCTCTCTCTCTGACCCTCCCCCATTCATGCTCTGTCTCTCTCTGTCTCAAAAATAAATAAACGTTAAAAAAATTAAAAAAAAATGAATGTCTTTTTTACTGCTCTTCCACCATGAGATACCACCTCACACCTGTCAGAATGACTAACATTAACAACTCAGGCAACAATAGATGTTGGCAAGGATGCGGAGAAAGAGGATCGCTTTTGCATTGCTGGTGGGAATGCAAGCTGGTTCAGGCACTCTGGAAAACAGTATGGAGGTTCCTCAAAAAACTAAAAATAGAACTACCCTATGACCCAGCAATTGCACTACTAGGAATTTATCCAAGGGATACAGGTGTGCTGTTTTGAAGGACACATGCACCCCAATGTTTATGGCAGCACTATAAACAATAGCCAAAGTATGGAAAGAGCCCAAATGCCCATCGATGGATGTATGGATAAAGAAGATGTGACATATACATACAATGGAGTATTACTTGGCAATCGAAAAGAATGAAATCTTGCCATTTGCAACAACGTGGATGGAACTGGAGGGTATTATGCTAAGTGAAATTAGAGAAAGACAAATATCGTATGACTTCACTCATATGAGGACTTTAAGAGACAAAAGAGATGAACATAAGGGAAGGGAAACAAAAATAATATAAAAACAGGGAGGGGGGACAAAGCATAAGAGACTCATAAATATGAAGAACAAACAAAGGGTTACTGGAAGGGTTGTTTAGGAGGGGGGATGAGCTAAATGGGTAAAGGGCATTAAGGAATCTACTCCTGAAATCATTGTTGCACTATATGCTAACTAATTTGGATGTAAATTTAAAAAAATATATATATATATATAAATAAATAAATAAATAAATAAATAAAATAAAATAAAATAAAAAATAAAATAAAATAAAATAAAATTGTGAATTGCCAAAAAAAGAATATCTTTTTTACTGCTATTAATTTTTCAAGGATAATTCAATTGGAGATAGAATTTGAGGTTGACAGTTCCTTCATTTCAGCACTTGAAAAATGTGCCATTTCCTTCTGGGCTTCACAATTTTTGCAAGAAATATGTTGTCCTTCATACCATATTCATCCTATAAGTAATGCATTCTTTCTTTGATTTCAAGATCATTATTATTATTTGTTTTCAGTTTCTTGGGCTTTAGTAGGAATGCCTTTAGTGTTTCTCCATTTAGTAGAATGCTAGGTTTTTGTCTGAGGCATGTACACATATTTTCACATTAAGAAATTACCTACCAAATCCAATTTTATTGCGTTTTTTAAAAACATGAGTGTTGATGCTATTAAATACCTTCCTGCATATGAATGTGTCATGTAATTGTTTCCTTGGCTCTGTGAATACACTAGGTTATATTCAATAAGTTTCTTGATATTGAAACACCTTTGCATTTTTAGAATAAACTATAAGTTCATGATCGATTTTTATGTTTTAATATGGGCCATCCTGGTGAAGATGACAGTGATTGCAGAGATTTTGTTGTCCTGTGTCCAGACTAACATCCAAATCCCTAGGTTGGTTTAGGCATGCATTCCATTTTGAAGTTGAGCTGATTTTTTATACTTTTTTTCTTTTTAAATTTTTGTTCTAGTTTTATTGATATATAATTGACATACAGCACTGTATAGGTTTAAGGGTAATACAGCATAATGATTGATTTATATATATTGTGAAACGGTTACAATAATTTTAGTTAAGATCTATCATCTCAGAAAGACACACAAAAAAAGAAAAAAGTTTTTTCATTGTGATGAAAAGTTTTAGGATCTATTCTATTAACAACTTTCAAATATACCGTACAACGTTAACTATAGTCATCATTTTGTACATTACATCCCTACTACTTATCTATTTTTAATTTTTTTAAGTTTATTTATTTTGACAGAGAAAAATAGAGTGAGAGAGAGAGAGAGCAAGAAAGTGAGAGCACACAAACAGGGGAGGGGCAGAGAGAAGGAAAGACAGAATCCCAAGCATACTCCACACCATCAACACACAGCTCCATGTGGGGCTCAAACCCATGAACGGTGAGATCATGACCTGAGCTGAGGTCAAGAGTCTGATGCTTAACAGACTAAGCCACCCCAGATGCCCCACTTAATCTATTTTTTTTTAATTTGTGTATACTTGATATACAATATAACATTAGTTTCAGGTATAGAACATAGTGGTTCAAAAAGTGTATATAGTATGCTGTGCTGACCAGAAGTATAGCTACCATCTGTCACCACTACTTCCCTATCTTATAACTGGAAGTTTGTAATTTTATCTAGTTCCCCCCTCCCTGTAGCCTCCATCCTTGGTAACCAAAAATCTGATCTCTTTTTCTGTAGGTTTTATTTTGTTTATTTGTTTAGATTCTGTATATAAATGAAATCATACAGTATTTGTCTTTTTCTGTCTTATTTAATTTAGGATAATGCCTTCAAGGTCCATCCATGTTATTGTTAGCTGATTTGTATTATAAGTACTCTGCACATGTATATTTTCCTTTCCTTTTACTATTTTAGTTGTACAAGGAAAATACTTCAAAGCTGTTTTAATCCACGTGTGTTGATTACCCTGGGCCCTGGTCTGAAGGAGCCTGTGACTGAAGTTCTCCCTGAATCCTCGCGTTGAAGCATTTTCCCCTCTGGCTGCTGTGGGCTGAGTGCTGGGCAACCTCATGCAGCTTTTACCTTTCTCTCCCAGGTGGGTCTCTGCTTGGCTAACTGGGAGGTTAAACCCATAAGCCTGCTTTCAGTTAAAGGTCAAGGTACATTTATTTGGAGAGAACAGAAAAAAGCATATTGTGAAAATACTTTTGTCTCATAACCTTCACTAAATCCTAGGAAATAGAGAAATCATAGCACTACAGAATATAAGGTTTATTTGAGAGATATGCTTGTCCTTCCCCTAGGCATTTGTATGTCCCTGTAGCTGCTCAGTTAAGACTGTCATGTGGTAGATTCATAAATTAGTTCTGGAACCATCCTATTATCTAATTTATTTGACTTAGGGATGTTCCCCATTCTAACACTGAGCCCATTTCTTATAGAAAAGGCTTGGGATATTTGTTTTCTGATTACTTTTTTTAAGTTTCAAATCCAAGGCACTTTCATTGTAGATAAAAACAGAAAATACATGAAAACAAAATAAAACTCATTACAAATGTTTAAAAGTCTATTACTTATGGATAGGTACTAACAGTTGAATAAATTTGTAATTTTCATAAATTTACCATGAAAATATAGCCATGTATATTTAATAATAGCAATGAAGTGATATCCTACTTACAACTTTGTAAACTTTTTTACAACAAACATACTATGAAGGTCAATCCATGCCATTTAATATAAACCCATATAATAAAAATGGTAGTAGAAACACTAATGGTCTGGTATGATAATAATGATAAGAAAAGTTAATATTATTGCTGATTTCCCCATGCCCCACACTGTTGTAAGTGCTAAATCCATACCTACTCATTTCAACCTATGAGGAGGAGCTGTTGTTGCTCAAATTTACACAGCAGGGAACTGAGGTACAGTGAAGTCAGGGCTAGAAACTCACAAAATTAAGATTTCAACAGAGTTTTGGGGGCTGCTAAGCACCTACATTTAGCCAGTGTCCACTGCTGCTTTTCATTTTATAAGACCCTCAAACTTACTGTTGACAGGGTACAGCAAAAGAAAACTAATTAAGGTCCTATTTTTTTTTTCAGTTAACCAGGAAAACATTTAAAATATTGATCTTCATTAGTGTGGCTTGGAATTTGGAAAATGGTATCGTCTTATACCGTGGAAAATCCTCCTCCAGTATCTTGTCTCCCTTCCTTGGACCGAAGGATATTCTGATTCTAAAGTGAATGGCTTACCTGTGGTTGGGGAAGAAAATGCTTATGTTTTTCAGCCATTTCAATATTTTGTGTAATTGCAAGAGCAGTGGGTGTTTATTACAATTAAAAGTAGATGACATGGAAAGGGAAATCATAATACCTCAAAGTCCACTGCTTGAAGTAAAGCCCTTTTTTTCAAATTTTTATCTAAATTCCAGTTAGTTAACATACAGCATAATACTGGTTTTAGGATTAGAATTCAGTAATTCATCACATACATATATCACCCATTGATCATCATAACAAATGCCCTCCTAAGTGCCCATCACCCATCTACCCCATACCCCACCTCACTCCCTCCATGAGCCCTCAGTTTGTTCTCTAACTTTAAGAATTTCTCATGGTTTGTTTCCCTTTCTCTTTTTTTCCCCTTCCCATGTTATCATCTGTTTGTTTCTTAAATTCCACATATGAGTGAATACAAAGTACACTCTAGCTCCATCCACATCATTGCAAATGGCAAGATTTCATGCTTTTTGATGGCTGAGTAATATTCCATTATATATATTTCTTTCATAAGTGTTGCTTTCATAACATTTCTTTCATAAGTGTTCTATAGTTTCCAGAGTACAGGTCTTTTACATCTTTGGTTAGGTTTATTCCTAGATATCTTATTGTTTTTGATGCAATTGCAAATGGGATTGATTGCTTGATTTCTTTGCTGCTTGGTTATTTTGTAATTGCAACAGATTTCTGCATATTGATTTTTAATTCTGTGACTTTGCTGAATTCATGTATTAGTGCTAGGAAATTTTTTGGTTGAGTCTTTTGGATTTTCTATATAGAGTATTGTGTCATTTACAAATAGTGGAAGTTTAACTTCTTCCTTTCCAATTTGGATGCCTTTTATCTTTTTTTGTTGTCTGATTTTTGAGGTTAAGACTTCCAGTGCTATGTCAAATAGTAATGGTGAGAATGGACATCTTTGTCTTGTTCCTGACCATTGGGGAAAGGCTTTCTTTCCCAAAATTTATTCCACAGACTAATCATAAAAATAACAGAGTATGCCTGCACTCTTCAACACCATCAGGTCATGAAAACAATCTGGTACTTCCTCAAAATGTTCACTATAGAGTTACCATGTGACCCATATATTCCACTCCTAGGTACACAGCCAGGAGAAATACCAACATATGTCAACATAAAAAGTTGTACATGAATGTACATAGCATCATTCATAAAGTCAAAAGTGGAAACAACTCAAATGCCCATCAGTTAATACATGGATAAATTGTCATATAATATAAATTGTCATATAATATTTGGCAATTAAAAGGAATGATGTAGGAATGAATACATACCACAATATGGATGAACCTTGAAAATGTTAAGCCTAGTGAAAGAAGTCTAATATGTAAAAGACCACATGTTATATGGTTCCATTTACATGAAGTGTCCAGAGAGAACCCATCAATATGCTGTACCCAAGCCATTCCGTTCTTTACATTCTGACTTGCTGAAAGCTCTCTCTGGTGGATTTGGGTAACAGCCCCACCCACTTTCCTGACCCATAATGTTCAAGCAACAATTCGGGTTTTTGTCACTAGATGACACCAACTTAGCATCATCAAAGTTCTCTACTGAGAATGGTCTGCAAAGAGAAAAAAAAAAATCTCTGGAACACCCTGGCTTTGAACATATAAAGAATGGTTCTAATCCTTTCTGATGAAATTGATAGATATAAAATAAGATTGTGAAAATATGTAGTATTGTGTCTGCAGACGATAAAACACCAGGTGACACTAGCACACATTGACAGTCTGGCCTGTGTGCAAGCTCAGTACAAGTCAGAACAGAAGGGCTGTGACTGACAGAGAATGAGCATCAGAATGAGGAGTGGGCAGCAGTGCCCTGTGTTATGGAAAGAGGGTGACAAACCAGGTGGGAGAAGATCTGGGCAACCTGCGCAACAATGGAGCAATGGAGGGTGAGCACCTTGTTCTCTAGTAGGGACCCTCTGTACAGTCCACACTGTACATCAGCAGATAGTGATGTGGGAAGAGACAGATCAATGAACAGGTTGAAGTTTGGGGTCAGCAGTGAATGGATTTGCTTTAATATACATGTGAATTTTATAGATGGAATTGAAATCATAGTAAACACAACCATTTCATATTTTTACTGTATGTAAAATGTACTCATTTTAATTAATAAAAATAAATGTGATGTCTTTGGAAGTCATATCCAGGATGACAGCTCTGAAAGTGAGACCAGGGGGCTCCACAAAGGGGAAGGAGGATGGAGGTTGGGAACTTGACTTCATGGGATCAGCCATATTTCTGAATTTTCACCTACCTGGAACACTCTCTCTGTACCCATCGCTTTTCTAGGATATAAAAAAAATAGATTTTCTGGAATATCCGTACCTGAGATTGGAGATCCATCTCCAGTCTGAATAGAAAGGAAAGCCACAACTGTGAGAGTATATGGAGGTGATAGAGCTAGAGGGGATATAGAAACATACACACACACAGAATAAATTCATTTTTTAAGTTTATTTATTTATTTTGAGAGATAAGGCATGTGAGTAGGGGAGAGGCAGAGAGAGAGGGAGAGAAAGAATCCCAAGCAGCCTCCATGCTCAGACCAAATCTGGACTCCACCTCACAACTGTGAGATCACGAACTGGGCCAATATCAAGAGTAGGATCCTTAATGGACTGAGCCACCCAGGCACCCTACAATTCAATTTTTTAAGAGGAAATTGAATGGTCTAATTTGTGGAGTCAAAAGTTGTTTGTTCTTGATTATAGCATTCAACAGGTAAATCACATTCACATCTTGGTACATAAGTGGTACCCTGCCACTTCCTTGAGACAGTTGATCCAGATAGAATTATTCCTGGCCAACACTTACCTATGTGTCTGCCAGAAATTGCCCTCTGTCCCTTTTTTTTTTATTTTTTTTTATTTTTTAATATATGAAATTTACTGTCAAATTGGTTTCCATACAACACCCAGTGCTCATCCCAAAAGGTGCCCTCCTCAATACCCATCACCCACCCTGCCCTCCCTCCCACCCTGCCCTCCCTCCCACCCCCCATCAACCCTCAGTTTGTTCTCAGTTTTTAACAGTCTCTAATGCTTTGGCTCTCTCCCACTCTAACCTCTTTTTTTTTTTTTTTCCTTCCCCTCCCCCATGGGTTTCTGTTATGTTTCTCAGGATCCACATAAGAGTGAAACCATATGGTATCTGTCTTTCTCTGTATGGCTTATTTCACTTAGCATCACACTCTCCAGTTCCATCCATGTTGCTACAAAAGGCCATATTTCATTTTTTCTCATTGCCACGTAGTATTCCATTGTGTATATAAACCACAATTTCTTTATCCATTCATCAGTTGATGGACATTTAGGCTCTTTCCATAATTGGGCTATTGTTGAGAGTGCCGCTATAAACATTGGGGTACAGGTGCCCCTATGCATCAGTACTCCTGTATCCCTTGGATAAATTCCTAGCAGTGCTATTGCTGGGTCATAGGGTAGGTCTATTTTTAATTTTCTGAGGAACCTCCACACTGCTTTCCAGAGCGGCTGCACCAATTTGCATTCCCACCAACAGTGCAAGAGGGTTCCTGTTTCTCCACATCCTCTCCAGCATCTATAGTCTCCTGATTTCTTCATTTTGGCCACTCTGACTGGCGTGAGGTGGTATCTGAGTGTGGTTTTGATTTGTATTTCCCTGATAAGGAGCGACGTTGAACATCTTTTCATGTGCCTGTTGGCCATCCGGATGTCTTCTTTAGAGAAGTGTCTATTCATGTTTTCTGCCCATTTCTTCACTGGGTTATTTGTTTTTCGGGTGTGGAGTTTGATGAGCTCTTTATAGATTTTGGATACTAGCCCTTTGTCCGATGTGTCATTTGCAAATATCTTTTCCCATTCCGTTGGTTGCCTTTTAGTTTTGTTGGTTGTTTCCTTTGCTGTGCAGAAGCTTTTTATCTTCATAAGGTCCCAGTAATTCACTTTTGCTTTTAATTCCCTTGCCTTTGGGGATGTGCCGAGTAAGAGATTGCTACGGCTGAGGTCAGAGAGGTCTTTTCCTGCTTTCTCCTCTAAGGTTTTGATGGTTTCCTGTCTCACATTCAGGTCCAGTGTGGAGGTTCCTCAGAAAATTAAAAATAGACCTACCCTATGACCCAGCAATAACACTGCTAGGAATTTATCCAAGGGATACAGGAGTACTGATGCATAGGGGCACCTGTACCCCAATGTTTATAGCGGCACTCTCAACAATAGCCAAATTATGGAAAGAGCCTAAATGTCCATCAACTGATGAATGGATAAAGAAATTGTGGTTTATATACACAATGGAATACTACGTGGCAATGAGAAAAAATGAAATATGGCCTTTTGTAGCAACATGGATGGAACTGGAGAGTGTGATGCTAAGTGAAATAAGCCATACAGAGAAAGACAGATACCATATGGTTTCACTCTTATGTGGATCCTGAGAAACATAACAGAAACCCATGGGGGAGGGGAAGGAAAAAAAAAAAAAAAAAAAAAAGAGGTTAGAGTGGGAGAGAGCCAAAGCATAAGAGACTGTTAAAAACTGAGAACAAACTGAGGGTTGATGGGGGGTGGGAGGGAGGGCAGGGTGGGTGATGGGTATTGAGGAGGGCACCTTTTGGGATGAGCACTGGGTGTTGTATGGAAACCAATTTGACAGTAAATTTCATATATTAAAAAATAAAAAAAAAATAAAAAATAAAATAAAAAAAAAAAAAAGAAGGATCTTTGCCATACAGCCACCAGCTCATGCATCCTCCTCTTTATTCTGAGAGGCTCCAGTTTACATGAAAATTACAAGGTAAAGTATTTCTCCAAGTTTCTAATATAACTAATCACTCCTTTTCTTCAAAAATTGAGGTCTATGATTCCTTTTTGAACATGCCTTCAAAGTGGAGGTCTTTGGTCATGAGCTCCTCTTCAACATTATCTAGTGCCTGCTGGTGATGTGCCAGTTCTATAGGTTCCTACTCTGTCTTGAAAGCTTTGTTGTTGTCTGTGGGCATGTTCTTGGTGGCTCTAGTTTTCTGTTCCTGAGTCATATGTGATTGGCCAGCAGCAGAATCTTGGCCCAAAATCAGAGTAAATGCTCTGAAGCCCAAATACATTGGGGAAATACCAGGATGCAGAACTAATCCAGAATGCATCTAATGAGAATAGCTTGATTCATTGCTGTAGTCTAGATTTAAAATGATGGGTCAGTGAAAAAGAGATCTTGCCTTGTGATAGAGCCTGAAAATATAATGCTGATCCATTAACCAATAAGAATCATAGGGAGGGCATTTGGCTCATTGTGTCTATGAGGATACTGGGATGAGTCCTTCATTTTACTTTTTTTTTTAATAATCCATTCTCATGTTGTGGAAGTAATATTTTCGGTATTAATTGTAAAAAATATTGTGCCTATTATTTGATTGTAATGTTCTCTGAAAGCATGTTGAGGTTCTAACTCCAGGTACCTATGAATGGGACTTTATTCGGAAATAGGTTCTTTGCAAACACAATCAAATTAAGATTAGGTCGTTAGAGTGGCTCCTAATCTATATAATTTATGGCATTATAAGAAGGTGAAAATGCCACTGAAGGCAAGGACACTAAGGGAGAACATGTGGTTGACAGAGGCAGAGATTAATGTTGCTGCAAGCAGTGAACACCAAGGACTGATGGTCACCACCAGAGGCCAGGAAGAACAAGGAGGATTCTTCCTAGTGTATTAAGGTGCAAGGCCCTACTGACACCTTGATTTCAGACTTTCAGAATCCAAAACTATGAGAAACTCAATTTCTGTTATGTAAAGCTACTAGTTTGTGTATTTTATTATAACAGTCCATGGAAACTAATATAGTACTTTAGTTTTGTTTCTTTCTCTTAGATTTGTTGCATTGGTGTGATTAACAATAAGGTGGTATCTTATGACGTGAGCAGCAGTAGCACATGCTGGTTAGATGATTTTACACAGGAGCCACACTTTGTGTTCAAATATAAGCCTTGAAATGTCCTAAACCTGTCCTTACTGTGCCTCAGTTTCCTGATATTGAAACTGTTCCTCCTAAGTTGTGGTGAGGATTAATGAGTAAGGATAGACTTAGCCTTCACATCAGTATTGGGCAGGGTGCTTGGGTGGCTCAGTACGTTAAGTGTCTGACTCTTGATTTTGGCTTGGGTCATGATCCTAGTTGCTCAGCATGGAGCCTCCTTGAGATTCTCTCTCTCTGTCTCTCTGTCTCTCTCTCTCTCTCTCTCTGCCTCCCTCTGCCCCTCTCCTCAGCTCTCTGTCTCTAAAAAAACAGTACTGGGCAACAATAAATATTAATCATGTTACTATTAATATCATGACAGAATGGACCATTAATTTTCAATTGCCATTTGTATTATGTGCATTTATATTATATGGCTTGCATCGACTTTCACAATATAATATTTATCATAAAAAGCAGCTTACAAAGCTGAAAGTAGATTTTCTCATTTCTTTTCTTAAATATAGTTACATTTGCAAAGTAAAATTTCTGAAAAAAATATGCAAATGGAAACAGTGCTTATCCCTGAGTAAAAGACTTTTAAGGGTTTCCAATGATTTTTTTCCTGCCCCGTATTTTCCATTTCTCTTTACAACAAAAGTACATGGGTTTGAAGTGAAAAAAGAACAAGAAAAAATAAATATCCTCCACCATTTCTGTAGGATAGTGAGTCTGCATCAGATGCAGAATATCCCTAAAGAAAGGGTATAAGGTAATAAGGTGGTTACAATATTAATGTTAGAATCTACTCATGACAACCCTACTTGGGTGGCTCAGGGTCAATACAGATACTCAGAGAAATTGAAAGCAAGTCCCACAAATAAATATTACATTAAGAAAACCTTTGATATCTCTACTTCCCAGGAATTAGTGAAGGTCATGAGAGGAAAACACTTTTCTCTTCTTTCCAAATAAAGCCCTTTGAACCGAAAGCAGTCTCATGGGTTTAACCTTCCAGCTAGCCAAACAGGGAACCCACAAGGGAGGCAAAAAGGGAGACTGCAGGATACTGCCCAGAGCTTAGCCCCAGAGCTTCCAGAGGGCAGATGCTTCAACAGTGGGATTCAAGGGGAACTTCAGTCACAGGCTCCCTCAACCCAGGGCCCAGGGCAACCAACACATGGGAATTAAAACAGGTTTGAAGCACCTTCCTTGTGCAACTAAAATAGTAAAAGGAAAGGAAAAAATATATATATATGCCCAGCACATATCATACAAAGAAGTTCAAGTTTAAAACCAGATGCATGCCTTAACCATCCTAGGGATTTGAGTGTTAGTCTGGACACTGGAAAATGAATTCCCTGTAATTACTGTCATCTTTCACCAGTTTGGCTCAGATTAGGTTCTGGAGGTATAGGTCCAGATGAATAACAGTGTGAATGAAAGCCAGAAAATTAGGCCTGGGGAAAAGGAAGATGTTTCATGTTCAGGAGGTACCTGACAATAATTTATTATGACTGGAGGCTGGGAACTAACTGTAAGACTAAACATAGCTGATTAATAACACGACTGAAAACAGTATCACATCTGCTGATTCTGTTAGTGCTCCTAAAGCATGTAAAGTGAGAAAATGGGCATGTCCATGTCAGAAGCTCTGAAAGAGAGTAAACATGGCAAAGAGACATAAATGGCAGATCATCTGTTGAGATGTGAATGTGGATATGTTTTCCTTATGTTTCTTCCTTCCTCCTTTCCAGTAGGCAGTCAGGTATCTCTGAAAAAAAAACAAATACGTATAAAACATAGTTTATGTCTTACATATATACCTACATCTTTATCTCATGTTTATTAAATGTGAATTAGATGTCCGCTGTAAGTCACTGTCAGTCCAATTCTATATCTATATCCATATCTTCCCTATCTTGATAGTGAGACTGGATAACTGGAAATTTCCATAGGCAGCACGGTGGATGTTAGTGCCCATCCCATGGTGTGGTGAGGTTTGACCTCAAATGGACTCCATTCCAAGCGAGTTTTATCAAAGCTTGACACTGTGTCTTGGAAACCCAGTATCTCAACAGGAAATAATTTGGTTGAGGAGGGAGGTAGTACCTGGGAAACTGGCATTGAGAGGCTACAGTCTTCTCCTATGGAGACTCACACCCAGATGGAGAGTGAAGGATGAGGTAACACTTGTGTGGTTTCAGTCCTAGACCTCTCATGAGTGCAAACACTTGTGTGGTTTCAGTCCTAGATCTCTCATTGGTGCAAACTGGAGGTTTTACTTTCTCTTTAGTCCATGGCCAGGTTGTGTGGTAGATTTCAGAAATGAGTTTGTGTCTGCCTTATCCCTAGGATGGTGGCCCCTCCCATTTAGCCCTCTGGGGGGAGGGTCCATCTGAGGTGACATGGAGTTTCTGCTTCATTTAAGACCTTGTCTCCTAGTTGTGGGACCAGATCCACAGGAGGAAGAGGAGAGATAGAGTTCTCAAAGACTGGAGCATAAGACTGGAGCCCTGATATCAACATCTAAATCTCCTGACTTGGTGACACAGTTTTCATATGTCTCTCACAATATAACAAAGAGAAACTTAACATGTCTGACTTCCTATTCCTTCTATTTCCCTTGCTGCTGTGACCTATAGGTTAGAAATTTCTGCTTAGCCCTGCATGTAGGCATGTTAGTAATTGAAGGAATTTTGCTTGCAGCTAAGATTCACAAAAACCACTCTTTATTCAAAACCTACCTCACCCAAGGAGATAAGTAAGTAGCAAGAGTGGTCATCATCTCAATTCCTCAAGATTGTGGAATTATCTTAACTCGGGGGGGGGAGTTGAAACCATGTTTCATAGGGTTAATGAGGCTGAAACTCGTAGAAAATTTAAAGCTTGTATATCAGGTAATCATTTCTCTATAGTCAGCTATTGTGTCTTTTCAGACTCCACTAACAAACGCACTAGCTGTGTCTACAGAAGCCTGGACTCAAGGTCAACTGATATGGCTCCAGCCTAGGAACAAGCAGGACTGAATTCTTTACCAGAGATAAAAAGGCCAAGACACTATCAAGTTTATACTGGCTCTCAAAGCATGTCCACAGCTCCTTCATCTTGTCCTAAGATAACCTTCTGATGCCAGGGTCTGAATTTTCCCTCATTTTGATTTTAAGTCTCTATTAAGAAGTGAAAATTGGATATATGTTACATATATATATGTTTGCTTAATGCACATGCTCCATCTTTCCTCATGAATAGTCATTTTTCCTCATCCTTCCCATCAATATATATGTAATCTCAACTCCTGTGATCATAAAATACTGATTCTCATTCCTTTGGGGAGGCTGACTTGAGGCTTGTCTTCCCATCTCCTCATTTGTCTGCCTCTCAAATAAACTCTTCCCTGCTGCATACCTGATGTCTCCGTGATTGGCTTTCCTGTGCTTTAGGTATACAGACATGGGTTTGGTTACAACATAGTCACCTCCACAACTGTTCCTCTTATGCCTGACACACCAGTGTAACTCACCTCTTTCTCCTGTCTACAGAAGTACACCGAGTGAAATTCCTCAATAAACCAGTGGTGAAGGAAATTTTTCCAGCTATAACTAACAACCCAGAAACAATCAGGGAGTGAAATAACAAAAACTCAATAAACTGTGTAAACTGTAAAGATCTAGTTGGAGTTTTAAAATGATTCATGATTCTGGAAGCATCCCATCAAAGAAATAGAAAGGTGGTCTTAGGAGATACACAAACCCATAAAAGAGATGGGAAGGTGGTCTTAGGAGATACATAAAAGAGAATGTTTTTATAGAAGGAAGTTTCAGCAGGAAAGAGTTACAGTTGGAATATGAAAGGAGTCTACTAGAGAAACATGAGGTACTGATGTTGTAATGAAGTCAAGGGGAATTTTCTAGCAAAACTCCTTCTGGCTCAGGGAAGATCAGCCCTTTGTCCTATTCAGTCCTTCACCTGACTAGATGAGGCCCACTCACTTAATGGGAGGCTAACTGCCTTATTCAATTCTACCCCTTAAATGTAAATATTATTCAAAACACTTTCACAGAAATATCCAGAATAATGTTTGATCAAATATCTGGGCACTGTGGCTCCCCCAAATTGATACATACAATCTATCATCACAATTATTAATTTGCCTAGATTTCCATATTAGATTTGAGATGTGATTAGCAATGTACTGAACCTAGGGAATAAAATGTCCCCTAGAAAAAAACTACAGTTCATCAGAAAATCATTCACTAAAATAAAATAGTTTAGTGGTTTTCAACTTTATTTGTGTGGTTCAAATTGAATTATGGAGTTTCTTGGGGTTTCACCTTGATGAATTCCTGGTTTCTTGGGTGGTAAAAAAACAGGGAGAGATCATGTATGAGTGTGTGTGTGTGTGTGTGTGTGTGTGTGTGTGTGTATTTTTGAAGCTGTGAGGAATATTTATTGTGAGGAATGTGTGAGACGAATTACTGTGGGTTATGTCAATCTTCCTCAGTTCCTAGCACATGTTAGGAGTCAAGTCAGGATGGTTGCTGTTTGTTTTTTCCTAGTTCTCTTTGGCCAGCTTGGTTACCATGGTGATCCAGTAACTGCTGTTGGGTTTTGTACAGACTGAAATGCATTTATGATTTTTGCTTAAACCACTCATCACTATGATATTTGTTAACTGTCACTTTTATAATGTTGTAATTCCTTGTAGATTTAGAAATTGACATTCAAAATTTAGATAGAGCTTTTCACTTTTCCCCTATCATTTACCTATTTAGTCATGTATTTATTTTATTAGTATAAATCATTTTTTTGTATTTTACTCAAATAATTACCCTTTGACATTATAATTATGTATTTTGATTGTCACACTGTCACAGAATTGGGCAGTGTTAGCCCGTTCAAATTGGCTTCTGTGTCCACTTGCTGCCTCCTGTGAATTCTCTGAACATGAGCTTTGCTGTGTGAGTCTGATTATCTCCCAATCTGTAGAAAGTACACTAAAACCTTGGATTGCTAGTAACTTGTTCTGTGAGTGTTCCACAAGATGTGCAAACATCTCTAATACATTTTAACTTGATAAATGAGTGATGTCTTGCAATATGAGTAGTATGTGAAGCCAAATGTCACATGATCACAACTGAGCCAATGGTTCTCTCACTCTCTCTCTTTCTCTCTCTCTCTCTCTGCAGGATTGTGGGTGATCGTCTCTCATGCTCGGATGCTCAGGCTCAGGCCGCGGTGTTTGGCAGAAATCAGTGAGTTTTCAGAATGTTGGAAGGTGCCCACAACTGGTACTAGTGTATTTTTTGTCACTTCAAAGCACCCATGGACAGTCCTTTTCTTTTCCACACAAGATTAAGCTTAGGAATGCTTTGCTTCATTCTTGGTTAGGCTGCCTGTAAGTATAGACCTTTACCTCTGCTGCCTTATTGCCAGTTACATTAAATCCAGTATATAACAAGAGTTTATCAATACTGTACTGTAGTCAACATCTGTGTGAGTGTATACAATGTCCCCCATGAATAAAAAGATTCTGTTGAGCCAAGAGATAGCAGTGACTTCATTAGTGATAGTGAAAATTGTCCTACACAATGACCCTCCTCTCTTGTCTCCCTCACACCAGCCACGAAGGTTTTCAAAGGTAAGTGCAGGTTAATTTGTTTATTTTTCTTTATATTTTGTATTTTCTTTATTATTTTGTATTATGTTACAGCCTTGTAATAATTTTTATGTGAATATTTTTGGGTTTTGTAATGAATTATCAGAGTTTCCATTATTTCTTATGGGGGAATTCTCTTTGATATACAAATGCTTTGGATTATAAGCATGTTTCTAGAACAAATTATGCTCACAAACCAAGGTTTTACTATAATGTTTTTAGGGGTGCCTGGGTGGCTCAGTTGGTTAAGCGTCCAACTCTTGATTATGGTTCAGGTCATGATCTCATGGTTTGTGGGTTTGAGCCCCACATTGGGCTCTGTACTGACAGTGTAGAGCCTACTTGGGATTCTTTCTGTTTCTCCCTCTCACTGTCCCTCTCCCGCTTGTGCTCTCTCTCTCTCTCTCTCTCCCTCACTCAAAACAAATAAAAAATGTTAAAAAAACAAATAAACTTTATTTTTAAATTAATTTTTATTGTTTAATTTATTTTTTAAATTTTTAAAGTTTTATTTACTTTTTAGAGAGAGAGAGAGAGAGAGAAAGAGGGAGCAAGCAAGCAGGTGAGGGGCAGAAAGGAGGGAGACACAGATCCCCAAGCAGGATCCAGGCTCTTAGCTGTCAGCATAGAACCTGACGCCGGGCTTGAACTCACAAACTGCGATATCATGACCTGAGCTGAAGTCAAACACTCAACTGACCGAGACACCCAGACGCCCCTAAAATAAGAAAGTAATATTTCACCTCAGAGCAATCCTCTGATGATTTAAAGACAAAAGTTTAGCAATGCTTATTTCATTCTGTTGAAGTGATGCTTTGGATATGAACATCATAATATGACTACTAGAGAGAATACTTGGACAGAGGGCAGCAAGCAGGAATGGGCCAACATTTCCATAATGTGAGAGCTTCAGGGTCACTGCTATGTGAGGGAGGGGTCTAGGGGATGGAGCTGGGGAAGAGGCACAGCATCATTGCAAAGCTTCCAGTGACCTGAGTAGGGACTGGCAACCACATCCTGTCCCATTTCCCTTGCCTTTCATGTGCTTTCCCTTCCTCTCCCTTTCCTCTCTATTCCATGTGCTATCTGATCCCCTGACTGTCCCTTCTAGTTGAACATCAAAGCAGTGTGTGGACTCTGACCCCAGAAAGAAGAGTTGAAAGAGAAAAACCAAATATGATGTTCACTGTGCTTGACAATTTCCTGGAGCAAGAGTGAAGAGAACAGGATCCCATCACTGAGACATTTTAGGTAAGTCACTGACCTTCCTGCAGTGTCTTCTGTACAAAGGTAACAATATTCAATGTTCCCAGCCACCCGGGAGTATTATTAAGTGTGAACCCATGTAGGAAAGGAATATGTGGTCATAGTTGTAAGGGAAAAACTGGTGCCCTTTTGAGTAATTCTATTAACAGAGACATCACACATATCACAAAACTCAGCATTAAACTAATGATACACAAACGTCAGATGTTTATGTCAGGAGTTTTCCAAGTATTTTTCATCAAAATAGGAACAGGTGATTGTTAAAAGAGCAGGTAAATAGGTCCACCCTAAGTCTGTTGTACCCAAACAAGTAAGGTGGGTTGGGAGGTGTCTAAATTTTAAATAGCTTCTTTTGTATATTGTGGTATTTATCCAAGTTAGAAAGTCACTACTGTGAATTGCAACAAGGTGTTCTTAAAATTTTGAATCCTTTCATGTCTTATTTTAGTATAGATTTGTCCTGCAACAGAGCTTTTTATATCTGTGTCTGCTCCCAGTGTATTAAAAGGGAACAGTTTTTTCTCTTCAGTCATACTTATTCAATGTTTCATATGGAGGAGGCTACAGTAGTTTCCTAAGGGTACCATAACAAAGTACCACAAACTGGATGGCTTAAATTATAGAAATTTATAGTTTCATACTTCTGGGGGCTAAAGCCTGTAATGAAGGTGCTCCCAGAGCCATGTTCCCTCAAAGTCCTTTTGGGGACTCTACCCATGCCTCTTTATATCTTTTCGTGGTTTGTTGGCAATCTGCATATTTTGGCTTGCAGTTGTACGACTCCAAACTCTGCCTTCATGGTATTATCCCTGTTCTGTCTTCATATGCCTGTCTTCTTATAAAGATTCTGATCACATTGATTGATTTGGGGACAGACTATATTCCAGTATGATCTCATCTCAACTAATTATATCTACAACAACCATACTTCAAATATGGTTACATTGAGGTACTGAGTGTTAAGATTTCAACATATCTTTTTTTGTGGTGACACACCTCAACCCCATATCAGGAACTGCTGTGAATGCAACACACCAAACAAGATGAATGAGTGTCCCTAGTGCTTTGTATGTAGCTTGAAAAAACTGGTAATAAGCAGGAAAGGAAATGAATAAGCACGACAATTTCATATTGGAATTAACAGTTTCAAAAAGAGAATTTTTCAAAAACATTTTTTTGAATAGAAAATGATAAAAAAAAAGTTAGAGAGGGAAGGAGGCAAACCATAAGAGACTCTTAAAAACTGAGAATAAACTGAGGGCTGATGGGGGGTGGGAGGGAGGGGAGGATGGGTGATGGGTATTGAGGAGGACACCTGTTAGGATGAGCACTGGGTGTTGCATGGAAACCAACCAATTTGGCAATAAATTTCATATTAAGAAAAAAGAATGAAAGAAAGAAAGAAAGAAAGAAAGAAAGAAAGAAAGAAAGAAATCTATGGAAGAGTTTAGAGGAAGTAGCATTTTTGACATTAGAAGCTGTAGTGAGGGATTATGTGATGGATGGGGTGGAATAGTATTATCTCTTGTAAATTCAGGATGCTTCTTCATGAGGCAAAATTGTTCTAAATTTAAAAATTAAAGAGTCTTTTTATAACTGTTGAATATGATAAGCCCAAGTGGATAATGTTTTAAAACTTATAATGGATTACATGTCTAGAACTAAACTCTAAAATAAAATAGACATTTTACGTTCTAAAAATAAAATAAAATAAAATAAAATAAAATAAAATAAAATAAAATAAAATAAAATAAAATATTTTCCTCAAAAAAATGATGCGGACAGGGATTATTATAGATGGGGTGATTCATGAAACTATCTCAGAAAGTGACATTTGAGCTGAGTCCTGAACAACAAGAGGAAACCAGGCCGGGGCTGGCCTTTTGGTTTGTGATATGTGTGGCACCAGCTGTTTCAGGAGCAAACAACGAGCTCAAGTGCATGGAGCCTGGCAGACAAAGTGTGGGTGGTAGGACATGAGGTAAAAGGGCAGAAAGAAGCTACATCATTTGGGCCATGTAAGGAGTTTGGAGTCATTCTGAGAGTGGTTGGGCCATGTAAGGAATTTGGAGTCATTCTGAGAATAGAGGGTTACAGTATTAGAATGACATGATCTGATTCATGTGCTCAACAACATATGAGTCACAAGGTGGCTCTCCTATTGTGATGAGAATGTTCTAGACAGGGACAAGATGTCTGTGGGGATTACCATTAAGAGAATCTTGCAGATATCCAGCAGAGGGATGAGGGTAGCTTGGTCCAAAGGTGCTGCAGTGTGCAGGGGGCAAGGGTGGCTGTGGGCAGGGCATGTTGGGGGTAGGACACTTGGGACCTGTAGTGGCTGTGGGTGAGGGTATATGAGGATAATCCAGGATCCTGATGAGCCTGTGACTATTTGTTCAGATTTGTGCAGAAATGATGGTACTGTTTCCTGAGATCAGTTACTCCAAGCCCTTTTTAGATGTTATCATGATAATTATTTAGGCACCCAATAGTGGTTATAGTGAAATTTAGTGATTTAAAACACATATACCAGTTGATAGGATTCAGTTTTATGTTTATTAACCTTCATTAAAAACACATGAAAAGTTTTTATAAAGCTATCAAAACTGTTAGAATCTGTACTTGCATATATTTATAAAAATTATAACATTTATTGAACTGTTACTGTGTGTCTCACTCTAATTGTGTTCACGTATTAAGTCATTACAATGACAATTCTTGAGGAAGGGCAGATTGTTTCCTCATTTACAGAAGAGGAAACTGAGGTACAGAGAGTTTCTTTCACTCTCCCAGGGTTCAGAGAAAGCTAGATTTCCCAATGTCTCTGCAGTAGAAGTTCTTAAATCATATGATTTATGATTATTTATTCTTGTAAAAAGCAAAACACGAGGATATATTTTTGTTTTAAGCTTTTTTATTCTTCGGTAAGAATTGTATAATTGCAATTTTGCAAGTCAGGCAATTGAGTGACTCTAACGTGATGTAAAAGTAATCAAACTCACATCATCTGTAAGCAGAGGACTATGGTTTATAACCAGTCTGTCTCCAGAGTCCATACTCCTGACCAGTTCACTTACAAAGAAGAGACATTTGTTGAACTGTGGCAGCCCGTGGTAGGTGATGTTAGACCAGACCCATATCTCTTTCGGTAGTGTCAAAAAGAAAACTGCAGGTCAAAATGGAGTCACTTATGCTAGGCCAAGTCACCAAACTTGGGCTTAATACCTAACCTAATTACATTTTTAACCTCCCCCAAAATTTCATCTTGACTCGCCAGTCAGGACGATTCTGGTCTAAACCAATAAAATAATCCATCACATGGGCCTCTGGATCCCCCAAAGGAAGAAGAGGTAATCCACCTATTAAACCTGTTTGTACCAAAATGAAGGTGACCTCTCCTGAAATAATCCTATTTTCTGTTAAAGACTTCCTTGTCCTTCCTTTAAAATCTTTTTCCTTCCTCTAGCCCTGTCTGGAGCCTCTCTCTACTTGTTAGATGGGATGCTATCAGATTCATAAATTACTTTAAAAATCCAATTACATATATGCATTTACTCGGTCAAATTTTTGATATTTACAGTGGAAACTATGCTTTAGTACACATTTATCCATATAAAGAGGGTATTGTTTAATAAAAATGGTAATAAGATATAGAGTCTTGTTCAGATTTTGTTTTTTAGGAAAGAGTACCTCAGATATGGTGTTGTACTTCCTGTAGTGTTATATCAGGAGCTTTGTCATGTCTGGTTATCTCTCCTCCTGTGTTGTTGAGATTTATCATTGGGTTCAGATTTTGTCAGCCTGATTCATCCATTATGAAATTTCCCATTCACTTTTTAACTCAGGTTTTTTGTAGCTTCTTAAAGATTGTTGCCTAGATCTACATTTCATTAACATATACAAAGAGTAATGTTTTAATTTTTTAATTTCATCTGGACTTATATTAGGTAGAATTCTTCTGTGAAACAAACTACCCCTCAGCGACTACATGGTTATACTGAAGAATAGTCCATATAGAAGGGAAGGATGAACGCTTACTTCTTTTGCAGTATTTCCACTTTTCAAAACAATGTGTTGTTTTTCCAGAATACTTCAAAGGTAAACAGTGAGTTAGTTTTATGCTTTTTGTTGTTCTTTTATAGTGTCATAATGAGCTTTAAATGCTTATATATTTGAGATTGTAATTAACTTATTGCAGACATTAAAAGTTTTGATATTTAAACTTTCCTGTCTTTGGCCTGTGGGAGTTCCTTTGGGTTGGCTTTTATGTCTTTGACATGCTTTATGGTATGAGAGTTTGGTCCAGACTCACTTGGTACAATCCCTATCCAGCTCTGCAATCAGGCATTTCTCCAAGAAATCCTGGTTCCATTTAGAGGGAAATGTTTTTAGAGGATTCAATCTGGAAACTAAAGATGCTCATTGCTATTTGTTTGGTCACTGTTTCTTGCATTGGAGCCTGTAGATATGAATTATAATTTTTATGAAAATACATCTCATCCTTGTCAACCCTGATCTGCTCCTCTGTGATGTTATAGGTAATCATTTTTCTCAGTTTTTGTTTTAGCCCTCCAGTTAAGAAAATATAATAAAATACAATATGTATTTTAGTTTTATCCCCTGTTCATAGGTAAAAGGTGGCGTATTCTACACCAGCGTTGTAAAATAGACATTTCTGCAGAAATGAAAATATTCTGTGTCCATGCTGCTGAATATGGTAGCCACTAGCTACCGTGGGTGTTAAGGTTCTAAAATATGGCTACTACCACTGAGGAACTAATGTTTAATTTCACTGAAATTTAAATAGCCCTGTATGACTAGAGGGTATGCTATTGGATGACAGCAGCTCCACACATTTTTCTGCACTTTGCTTTTTTCCCAAACAATTATCCTGGATATCATTCCATAGCAGTACAGAGGTGAAGTCTGCATTGGTTTTCTAGCTGAATGGTACACCAGGACATAGATGTGTCATAGCTTATTAATTTAGGCCCTTATTAGTAGACAGCTGTCTTTTTTATAGTCTTCTGCTGTTATGAATTTTTCTGTAAATGAATATATATACACTTCGGCTATTTTATTTTTTGCATTGCTTCTTTGGAATAGATTCTTAAAAGAGAGGTTACTGGTTCCAAGAGGAAACAGATATGTGGTTTTACTAGACAGCCATCAAATCCCATCCACTGGGTTTCTACCAATTTACATTTCCTCCAGTGATGCATGGAAATGCCCATTTCTTCACAGAATACCTGATTAAGAAGAAGTACTTTTTTTTTTCTTGGCATGTCTTATCATGAGTTAGGTTGAGCAATTTTTACATGTTTTAGAGTCTTTTTTTTAAATAAAATACCTGTTTGTATTCATCACCCCTTTTTCTTCCCTGGTGTTGTTCCCTTTACTTTTTCATGATTCTTGATATATCAGGAATACAACCTTTGTGATGTAAGTTGTAAATATTTTCCCCAATTTGTAACTTTTCATTTTACTGTGCTTATTTTTTTTTTGCTTTTCCCATACAATTTTTAAATAAAATTAAATGCATCACTGTTTTCTCTAAATGCTTCTGGAATTTTAGTCATAGTTGGAAAAGTTTCCTATACCACCAAGTTATAGAGGAATTTTACTATATGTACTTCTGTGGACAGGAGAGAGATGAGAAAGAGATGGATCATTTGGGGTGTTAGGCATAAGAAGAACAGTGGGGATGTGACCATGTTGTGAGCAATCTGTGAAAACCATGTCACTAAGTCAGTAGAATTTGATGTTGAGATCAGGGTCTTGATTTTCTGCTTATCTTTGAAAATTCAGTCTCTCCTCTTTCCCCTGTGGATGTGGATTCAGGTTTCCACAAGTGGGACATGAGCTCTTCAATGAAACAGAAACTCCATGTCATGCCATAGGTCCCCTCACATAACTGAAGAGGAGGGGATAAGACAGGGACAAAATCAGTTCCAAAATCTACCACACCATCAGTCCCTGCACTAATGTTAAAGTAAAACCTCTAGTTTGTACCCATGAAAGAACAAAGACTGAAACCATACAAGTGTTACCTTGTCCTTCACTCTCTATATGGCAATAAGTTCTCCTCAGGAGATGGTTGTAGCCTCTTAGTGCTATTGAAGAGGATGGAGGTATGGGTTCCAAGTTGGCTCAGTTTCCCAAGTACAATCTCTCCCCTTACAATCACATTGTTTCCTGTTTAGATGCCATGTTTCCAGGACTCAGGGTCAAGCTTGGATGAATGTTGCTTGGAATGGAGGCCTTTTGAGGTTAAACCTCACCACCACCCCACGGGGTGGGCACTAACAACCATCTTGCTGCTTGTAGACGTTTCTAGTTATCCAGTCTAGATGCCAAGAGAAGGAAGATGTGGATGCAGATGTGGAATTGGAATGACTTTGCCTGGCACATAGTAAACATTTAATTCACATTTAATAAGCATGATATGAAGATATAGATAAGTAGGATCTGAAAGTATGTATATGTTCTTTCATTATTTTAATACACATATGAATTTTTCAAGGAACATTGGGATCACATAGCAGTTATTGTTTAATAATCTGGTTTGAAGAAAACTTTTTGTTTCCATTTCTAAAAATTATGTCTTTTCATTAGAATAGATAACCTATAGAAATTGAAAATGATGTGTCTATGTAGATTTGTGGACCCTGTGGTAGGTCATCTGTAAAATGGGTAGGCCGATACTTACCTCACAGAGCTGTTGTGAGAAGAAATGAATAACTAATAGGACATATTTGAAACATAATACTGTAAAACTTCCACACACATATGTATGGTGTCTCCTGTGTTCTCCCCTCAACAAAAGAGATGACTTAACCATAAGCAACTCATAGATTTCATTGGGCTTTGACACAGCAGAAAAGGAAATGTACACATATTTATACATTGGATTACCTTTAGTGCCATTTCTTTGTAGATGAGTTACCTGATTAGGGTAATGAGGAAGCAAATCATCCCCTCATTACTGGTGTGTGTGTGTGTGTGTGTGTGTGTGTGTGTGTGTGTATACAACATAATAATTTATTTGTATCTATATCATGGAATGATCATCACGGTAAGTGTTGTTAACATTTATCACCTTACATAGTTATAGATTTTTGTGTGTGTGATGAGGACTTTTTAGATCTAGTCTTTTGGCAACTTTCAAATATGCAATACAAATATTATTAATTATATCACCATGCTGTACATGACGTCCTCATGGGTTGTTTATTGTATGAATAGAAGTTTGTACCCTTTGACCCACCTCACCCATTTTGCCCACCACTCAGCCATGGCTTCAGAAAACCAGCAATGTCTCCTCTATATCTATGTGCTCAGGTTTTTAGTTTGTTTAGATTCTGTACCTAAGTGAGGTCATATGGTATTTGTGGTTGCCTGACTTACCTCATTTAACACACTAGGCTGGAAGTCCATCCATGTTGCCACAAATGGCAAGATTTTATTCTTTTTTTATGGCTGAATAATACTCTTTTGCATATATATAAAGCACATTTTTTTAATCCATTCTCGTCTATTGGCACTTAGGTTGTTTCTATATCATGGCTATTGTTAATAATGCTGCAATTAACGTGGAAGGTGCATATATCTTTTCAAGTTAGTGTTTTTGTTTCCATCAGATAAGTACCCAAAAGTAGAATTGCTGGATCATATGGTAGTTCTATTTTTTTTTTTTTTATGAACTTCTATAATGGTATTTTATAGTGGCTACACCAGTTTCCATTTCTAGTAACAGGACACAAGGGTGCCATTTTCCTCATATTCTTCAACACTTGTTATCTGTTTTTGTTTTCATGATAGCCATTCTAAACATGGGAGAGATAAATCTCGTTGTGGTTTTGTTTTGCATTTCCCTGATGATTAGTGATGTGAGCATATTTTTATGTATTGTTGACCATCTCTATGTCTCCTTGGAATACTGCCTATTCAGACCTAATGTCCATTTGTAGATTGCATTGTTTGTTTGTTTTTTTTTTTCCCCTTTTTGCTATTGAGTTGCATGCATTTGTATATATATTTTGGGTATAAACCTCTTATCAGATATTATAGCTATTTGATTTTATTTCTGATCTTCTTTTTTAATTTCCATTTTGAAATTGCAATAGCAGTCTCCCATTGACTGCCAGAAAGGAGACCATACAGAATAACAGAGTGTGAAGATGGGTCTGCTGTACAACAGACTGAAAAATGGAGACATGAATCTCAAATACTGGATTGGTCCTTACCTACAGGTCTGTGGGTAGTGACTTCCCCTGTGCTGGCCTCAGGCCTTACAGAGAAAGACTGCATATCCCAATGGTTAGAGTGGGAGAAAATTGGGCACATTTAATTACTGGTTTCATAATCTTTAGCAAATTTTGAGTCTTCAGATATATGAGACATACATGTAATGTATATGCATTACATTTGCATACACGGAAAATATTATGGGTATGTAATGGACTGAATTGTGTCCACACAAAATTCATGCATTGAAATCCTAACACCCAGTACCGTAAAATGTGATTATTTTTGGAGACAAGACATTCAAAGGGAAATTAAGATAAAATGAAATTGTATAGGTGGGCCCTAAACCAATATAAATGGTGTCTTTATAAAAAGGAGAATAGGTCACAGAGAGACAGATTTAGTGGTAGCTATGTGAGGATACAGTGAGTAGGCAGCCATCTACAAGCCAAGAAGAAAAGCCTCAGAAGAAAACAAATTTGCTGACACTTTGACGTTGGACTTTTAGCTTTCACAATTTTGAGAACATTTCTTTCTATGGTTTAAGTTAGCCAGTAATCTATGTTTTGTTATGAAAGCCCTAGCAAACTAATAAAGGCAGGAAATGCACAAATATGATACTTAAAAAAAATTGAGTGGTGGGGTTGCAATTTATTTATTTTTACCTGGAATTAACTATAGTTTTCACTTTCTCTAAATTACTATAGATGATTTTTCAAAATAAGAATTGAAACCATGGTTGTTTTGAAATATTACAGATTTAAGATAGTTATAGAAAAAAAAGTATATCAGACTTTTCTGCCTTAATATTCATAAGTAAACATTACATAGAGAAGAGACACTCACTTTGCCTTCTTCTATGATGTCCCAGATGTAACCAGTTCCAATAATTGGGGATTTTGCTCTTGAAATCTTTATCATTTCTCCTTCAGTGAATGAAATATTGCATTGTTTTATTACAAGTATTATTTATAGATGCCTGGCTATTTAATCGAAAAGGAGAAAGGAAGAAATATAAAAAGAAAAAATTCACATCTCAAAACAGTGATCTCCATTTCTGCCTCCTTGACACATGTGTTCTCTTTCAGAGCTTCTAACATGGACACACCCATTTTCTCACTTTACATGCTGTAGGGAACACTTACAGAATGAGCACATACTATGTTCACTCACTTAAATCAGCTGTGTTCACACTTAGAGTTCCCAAGCTCCAGCTAGCCCCAAATTGTGTCTCAATGTTTCCTGAACCTGAAACATCTTCATTTGTTCAGGCCTAATTTTCTGGCTTTCATTCACACTGTTACTTACCTAGAACTGTACATGTGTAACTACTCTGGAATATCCTGGTGAGGTTGGACAGTGATTGTAGGGAGTTAATTTTCCTGTGTCCAGACTAACTCCCAAATCCTTAGTTTGGTTTAGGGATGCATACCATTTTGGTTTTGAGCTGATTTGTATTACAACTGCTGGGCACATTAATATTTTAATTTATGTTTACTATTTTAGTTACACAATGAAGGTACTTCAGAGATGTTTCAATCTATGTGTGTTTGCTTACCTGCACCCTGGGCTAAAGGAGCTTTTGTTTAGACTTCTCCCTGAATCTCTATGTTGAAGCATCTCCCCTCTGGAAGCTGGGCCATCATGCAGCCTCCCCGTTTCCCTCCCCTGGGGGTTCCCTGATTGGCTAACTGGAAGTTTAAACCTTTGAGCCTGCTTTCAGTTCAAGGGACTTTTATTTGTAGTCAACAGAAAGAAGCATTTTGATAGTAATTTTCTCTCATGACCTTCACTAAATCCTGGGAAGTGGAAACATCATAGGACTGTGAAATGTAAGGGTTTATTTGAAAGACATGCTTGCCTTTCCCCTAGGCATCTGTTGTGTCCCCGAAGCCACCTAATTAAGACTGTCATGTGGTAGATTCAAAAATTAATTTTATGACACCTTATTTCACTATACACTTGCTTTAGAGATTTTCTACATCTGATGCAGACTCACTTTCTAATGGGAATGGCTGAGGATATTTATTTTTGTCTTATTTTTTCGCTTCTAAACCCAAGTGCTTTTGTTGTAAATAAAAATGTAAAATACAGGACATGAGGAAAAATAAATCATTGGAAACCCTTAAAAGTTTATTACTCAGGGATAAGCACTGTTTCCATTTGCATATATATATTTTTTCAGAGATTTTACTATGCAAATATAACTATATTTAAGAAAAGAAATGAGATAATATTCTACCTACAGTTTTGTAAACTGATTTTTATGATAAATATTATATTATGAAAGTCAATGAATGCCATACAATGTGAATGCACATAATAAAAATGGCAGTTGAAACTTTAATGGTCCATTCTGAAATGATATTAGTAATATGATTAATATTCATTGTTGCTGCCCCCTGTCCAATACTGCTGTAAATGCTAAACCTATACTTACTCATTAATTCTTACTACAATCTATCAGGAGGAGCTATTGTTGCCTGACTTTAAATATCAAGGAACTGAAGCACAGTAAGAGCAGGCCTAGTAAGATTCAAGACATAAATTCAAAAACAGACTGTGTGGCTCCTGAGTAAATATGTCTAATCAGTGTATGATATTGCTGCTCATATCATAAGATACCACCTTATTTTAATCACACCAAGGCAACAAATCCAGAAATAAAGAAACAAAACTAAGGTACTGTATTAGTTTATATGAACTTCTGTAATAAAGTATACAGACTGGTGACTTAAAACAACAGAAATTGACTTTCTTGCAGTTCTGGAAGCTGAAAGTCTGAAATCCAGTGTCAGTGGGGTCTTGCACATTGAGACACTAGAGACAATCCTCCTTGCCTCTTTCTGGCCTCTTGTGGTGAACATTAATCCTTGATGTTAATTGCTTCCGGCAATAATATTCCAACCTCTACCTCTGTTATTGCATGTTTTCCCTGTGTGTCCCATTCTTGTTCTTCAATGGCATTTTCACCTTCTTATAATGCCATAAGTCATGTTGGATTGGGCCTGACCGAATGAACTCACGTTAACCTGATGCATTTTGCAAGGACACCATTTCCAAATAGGGTCTTATTCATAGGCTTTAGAACCTCAGCAACTTTTGTGAGCAAATACAATCATATAGCAGATACAATGATTTTTCCCATCTAACTAGGCAGAAAATATTATTTCAATAACCAGAGGATGGGATTAAAAAAAAACAAAAAACTAAGAGTACCTATTCTCCTCTGACTCATCCCATTATGCTCACAGACATGATGAAAGACAATGTAGGAAAGGTCCTTCTTATTATTCTTTTATTAATTAATTTTATTTATTTGTTTTATTTAAGTATATTTGACATAGAATGTTATATTAGTTTCAGTTTTACAACATATTGATTAGACAATTCTATACATGACACAATGCTCACCCTGGTAAATATACTCACCATACCACATTATTACAACATTGTTGATTATATTCTTTATGCTGTTCTTTTCTTCTCCATGACTTATTCATTTTTTAACTGGAAGTTGGTAACTCTTAATTCCTTTTACGTATTTCACCTATCCTCTCACCTACCCCACCCCCTCTGGCAACCACCAGTTTATACTTGGTACTTAAGAGTCTACTTTTTGTTGTTATTGTTTCTTTGCTTGTTAATTTGTTCTTCTAGTTTTGACATATAATTCATATAATTGAAATCATGTGGTATTTATCTTTGTCTGACTTATTTCCCTTAACACAACTCCCTTTAGGTCCATTCGTGTTCTCACAAATAGCAAGATCTCACCTTTGTTATGGCTGAGTAATATTACATTTTATGTATATACCACATATACTCACTATGAATCTTATTGGTAAATGGATCAATATGATATTTTCAGGCTTTGTCGCAAGCAAGGTACTATTTCCCCAGAAACTGTCTTTTAAGACTATGTGACAAGAAGGAATTCAACCACTTACATTAGAGGCACCCTGGGTGAGTTCTCCATCCTGTTACTTCCTCAGTATCTTTGGGATTCAGAGCATTTACTCTTATTCTGGGTCAAGATAATGCTGCTGACCAATCACAAATGATGCAGGAACAGATATCTGGAGCCACCATGGCCATGCCCAGGCACCAACACAGGTTTCAAGACAGAGTAGGAAGTTTCAGAGCTGACACATCACTAGCGGGTACTAAATGATATCAAAGATGAGCTCATGGATGAAGACTGGTGAGTCCAGTAGTGAAAATAAGAGAAAAGGGAAAACCAAAGCTGGGGAAAATATACAAAACTTAGCAAAAACTCCATTGGTGGAAAAAGCCTTGCCAAGTATACCTAGTTATTATGTACTGTCAGCCTGCCTTCTAAACACAAAAAACTCTTTTCTTTCCTTGGGATCAAAACACACTGCATGTAACCTTTAATTTTTTGTTAGTGTTTTTAATTCTTTCTTTAGACAAATGATGCATTTCATTGCTGAAAATGTAGCAGTTATGGATGAACAAATTGAAGCTCCCTATGTTGTTCATTTTGAGCCTACAGAATGACATACAAAGCAAATGTGTCAAAACCTTTTTCAAATAGGTTCTTTTCAGAGTAAATACCCCAAGCCAGCACAGACTTAGTAAAGCTATATTGTTTAACAATGTTCAGTGAAAATCAGTGACCCTGAGACATGCCACATTTCAAGTGCTTTGGGAATCATCAAAGACACATTCAATAATGTGAGATCTTCATCTGGAGTTCAGAATATATCAAATCCATTGACAATTCAGTGGTGCTGTACTGTATATATCTACTTGGTTGAATATGACTTTATTTCTTGTAAGAGAGTTTCTATCTAAGTGAGAAGGGAGAGAGAGAAAACTGGCAAACATATAGTTAAGGCTTTCCCAGGAATAATGCCTTTTGGATCAACTGTCCCAAGGGAGTGGCAGATGCCATTTATGTACCAAGAGGTGAATGTAATTTCCCTGTTGAATGCTGTAATCAAGAACAAACAACTGTTGACTCTACAAATTAAACAATACTGTGTTCGTTTTAATTTTTTTAATTGACTGTGTGTCTTTCTTTGTCCCCTCCAACTCTACCACCTCCAAAACACGCTTACAGTTATAGCTTACTGTCAGTTCAGACCAGAGCTAGACCTCCAATATCAGGATTAGATATCCCATAAAATGTGGGTGTTTTTTTAGTATCAGAAAAGTGATGGATACAGAAGGATTGTTTGAGTTGAGTGAAATTCCAAAGAGCTCTGATTCCATGAAGTTAAGCTCCCAACCTCCATCCTCCCTCCCCTTGCAGAGTCTCCTTTGCTGAGACTCTCAGAGTTGCCATCCTGGATCTCAACACTAAGTAACATCACACTTATTTCCATTTCTGTACCTCTCTTTTAGTGAAGAGTACATTTTGCAAAGACTATAAAAATATGAAAGAGTTTATATACTGTGATACCAATTTTACAAGGAAAATTCATAAATATATTAGCAGATCCATTTGCTGTTGACCCCAGACTACATGGTGTTCATTGATTTCCTTCTTTCTTCATCACTTTCTGCTGAGGTACAGTGTGGACTGTACAGAGGGTCCTTACCAGAGAATGGCATGTTCACCCTCTATTACCCCACCCTTGTATAGGCTGCAATACCTTCTTCCCGCTCTCTGTCTTTCATCCTCTGTCCATGACACAAGAGACGGCTGCCCAGACCCCAATCTTATGCCCCATTCTCTTTCATCACCTACCCCTTCTTCTTACTGCACCACCACTGGAATACCTGCCACAGTGGGGCAAATCACATCACTGCCATCAAGCTTTTCAACGTAGCCAGGCCCTGAAATATATGCTTTCAGAATTTTATCTTACACCTACCAGTTTATTTCAGACAGAAGTAGAATCATATTGTGTACGTTCAAAGCCTGGAGTTTGGGGAGATTATTGTGTTTAGTATTACTACTTGCAGACACCAAGGAAATATTTGATGATAATGGTGCTTTGGTGCCACCTTGTGATAAAAATCTGAACTGCAGCTTGAACATCTCAAGGAAGGAAAGTGGGAAGGAGGGGCTGTGACCTAAACACATTAGACTGAGCTTTCTAGAAGTCTGGATGGAAAGGGTGGAATTCCTTGGGTATATTGGGCATATTGATGGAATTCTCTAGGCATTTCATATAAATGGAATCATACAATATGCCATCTTTTCAACATTCAGCTTCTTTCTCTTGGCTTAACATTTTCAAGGTTCAAACATAATCAGTACGTCATTCCTGTTTTAAAAGTTTAATTTTATTTAATTTATTTAATTAACATACAGTGTTATATTAGTTTCAGGTGTATCATAATTCAACAATTCCATACGTCACCCAGTGCTCATCACAACAAGTGTACTCCTCAATCCCCATCACCTATTTCACCCATTTCCCCTCCCACTTTCCCTCTGGTAAACATCAGTTTGTTGTCTATAGTTAAGTTTCTTGGTTTCTCTCTCTCTGCTCATTTGTTTTGTTTCTTAAATGCCAAATATGAGTGAAATCATATAGTATTTTTCTTTCTCTGTCTGACATTTCACTTAGCATTGTAGTCACTAGCTCCATCCATTTTTCATTCTTTTCATGGCTGAATAATATTCCATTGTGTATATATACCACATCTTCTTTATCCATTCATCTATCAATGGACACTTGGACTGCTTCAATAATTTGGCTATTGTAAATAATGCCTCTATAAACATAGGGGTGTATGTATCACTTTGAATTAGTGTTTTGTATTTTGGAGATAGATATACAGAAATGCAATTACTGGATCATACAGTAGTCCTATTTTTAACCGTTTGAGGAAACTCCATACTGTTTTACACAGTAGCTGCATCAGTTTGCATTCTCAACAGTGGAGGAGGGTTCCCTTTTCCCCACATCCTCTCCAACAATTGTTTCTTATGGTGAGAGTGGGCATTCTTGTCTTGCTCCTAACCTTATGGGGAAAGCTCTCAGTTTTTCCCCAGTGAGTATGATGATGGCTGTGGGTTTTTCATATATGGCCTTTTTTATGTTGAGGTACATTCCTTTAAACCTACTTTGTTGAGGGCTTTTATAATGAGTTGATGTACTTTGTCACATGTTTTGTCAAATGTTGTACTTTGCATCTATTGAAATGATCATATGGGTTTCATCCTTTTTCTTAATGATGTGATGTATAACGTTGATTGATTTGTGAATATTGAGCCACCCTGACATACCAGGAATAAATCCCACTTGATTGTGGTGAAAGATTTTTTAAAATATATTGTTGACTTTGGTTTGCTAGTATTTCATTGAGGATTTTTGCATCTATGTACATCAAAGATACTGGCCTGTAGTTCTCTTTCTTTGTGGTGTCTTTATCTCGTTTTGGTATCTTGTTTTGTAATGCTGGCCTCATATAATGAAAATGGAAGTTTTCCTTCCTTTTCTATTTTTTTGAAATAGTTTGAGAAGAATAGGTATTAACTCTTCTTTGAATGTTTGCTAGAATTTGCCTCTGAAGCTTTCTGGTCCTGGACTTTCGTTCGTTGGAAAGTTTTTGAATATTGATTCAATCTCTCTGCCTGTAATTTGTCTATTCAAATTTCTATTTTTTCCTGCTTTAGTTTTGGTCGGTTATATGTTTCTAGGAATTTATCCATTTCCTCTAGGTTGTCCAGTTTGTTGGCATATAAGTTTTTATAATATTCTGTTTAATTCTGTGTATTTCCATGGTCTAGGTTGTTATTTCTCCTCTTTTGCATGTAATTTTATTTATTTGAGATATTTCTCTTTGTTTCTTAATGAGTCTGACTAGAGGTTTATTAATGTTGTTGATTTTTTCAAAGAACCAACTCCCGATTTTATTGATCTGTTCTGTTTGGTTTGTTTGTTTGTTTCTATATCATTTATTTATGCTCTAATCTTTATTATTTCCTTCCTTTCCTTCTGCTGTTTTGGGCTTTGTTGTTCTCTTTCTAGCTCCTTAAGGTGTAAAGTTAGGTTGTTTATTTGAGATTTTTCCTGCTTTTTGAGGTGGGCAAAGTATTGTGATAAACTATCTTTTTAGAACCACTTTTGCTGCATCCTAAATGTTTTGGACTATTGTATTTTCATTTGTTTCCATGTACTTTTGGATTTCTTCTTTGATTTCCTGGTTGACCCATTCATTGTTTAGTAGCATGTTATTTAACCTCCATGTGTTTGTGTTCTTTCCAGATTTTTTCATATGGTTGATTTCTAGTTTCATAGCATTGTGGCAGAAAATATCCATGTCCTATATAACTCGGATCTTTTTAAAATTGTTGAGACGTGTTTTGTGGCCTAACATGTAATCTATTCTGGAGAATGTTCCTTGTGCACTTGAAAAGAATGTGTATTCTGCTGTTTTAGGATGGAATGTTCTAAATAAATCCATCTGGTCCAGTGTGTCACTCAAAGCCATGGTTTCCTTTTTGATATTCTGTTTGGATGATTTGTCCATTGTTGTAAGTGGAATGTTAAAGTCCCCTATTATTATTATATTACTATGGATTAGTTACTTTATGTATATTATTAACTGTTTTATGTATTTGGGTGCTCCATGTTCAATGCATAAATATTTACAATTGTTATATTCTCTTGTTGGGTTGTCCTCTTTTTTATTATACCATGTCCTTCTTTGTCTCTTGTTATAGTCTTTGTTTTAAAATCTCTTTTGTCTAATATAAGTATTGCTATTCAGCATTTCTTTTGACATCCATTTGTATGATAAATTTCAATCTTTAGATGTTTCTAGGTCTAAAATTAGTCTCCTATAGGCAGCATATAGATAAGTCTTGTTTTTTTAATCCATTCTTTCACTTTATGTTTTTTATTGGAGCATTTATTCCATTTACATTCAAAGTAATTATTGATAGTTATATATTTATTGCCATTTGATCACCTGTGTTGTGGTTGTTTCTGCTCTTTCTCTGATCCTTTATTCTCTTTCTCTGTTTCAGGGTTTGCTGGTTTTCTTTAGTGATATATTTGGATTTTTTTCTTTTCATTCTTTGCATATATAATAGTGGTTTTGATTTGTAGTCACTATTAGGTTTGTATATAACCTCTTCTACATAAAGTATATATTAAATTGATGGTCATTTTAGCTTTACCCCACTCTTAATCTTTTCCTCCCCACATTTTAGGTATAATGTGTGATATTTTGCATCCTTTTATTTTGTTACTTCCTTAACTAATTATTTTATAAAATATTTATTTTGACTGCTTTGTGATTCCTACTTTCATACCATCACTTTTGGTCTTTTCTTTACACTCAGAGTCCTGTTGAATATTTCTTGCAGGGGGAAGCCATTCATTGCTTTTAGACAATGGCAGACTTCTCTAAGATGAGCCTTAAGGGCTACTACAAACCATGTAGCTGCTGAGGAATGATATTCCAACCGCTAAACCTCTTTTCCCATGAGGAGATCAAGGTAGCTTCTCTACTTTTAGGCTAGTTAGTGAAACTCAAAGGAGCTGTTCCAGAGCATACTTTTATTCATATCTATGAACTCACTTGAGCTAGGATTCATATCCTACCAGGTATGTGAAGGGTTGGGTTCTCCTGAGGACTGTTGCCCTTGAATCTGGAGTAGAAGCTTCAGCAGCCATCAGGACACAGATCCTCAGAATCAGCCTCCATCAGGCACCTGATATGAGTTTGGCTATCAGCATGAAGAGCTGCACAAGGGGCGATAAATCCAGCTATCAGTATGTTTTCCTGGTGTAACTATATTTCCCTGATGTGCCAGACACTAGGTTAGTGACAATGACCTTGATACAATTAAGTAGTGATTATAACAGATGCATGTCATAATGGACCTGGGACCACCAGGGCCACATGTCATGGGACCACCAGGGCCTTTTTCTCTTCCTGTCCTCATCTACACCTTAAAAACAAAGTTGAAAAGGAAAAAGAAGTGGCCTGAATTCATGTAGACATTCATAATCCTGCAGTAACCACAGGGCCATGGGCTTGCTCATGTGTATCACTGACTGTTCTTAGTGATCCTGTTTGTGAAGTATTATCACCCCCATTTTACAGAGGGAGAGGCTGAGACTCAAGAGTTTTTACTTGCCTTCACTCCTGCATCCCTGCCTTTAGAGGAAAGCAGCTCCAGGACACCCTTCAAGCAGGACCCATGCTCATTGTGGCCAGACTGATGCCAATGGTTTGACTTATGAGGTAGGTGGGTCATTGAGCCCCACAACAGGAAAGAGGTGACTTGAATCTGGATCCCTTAGTCTCCCAACAACCCAGGGTAGTTCAGCCCCCTTCACGGGGACCCACATTCTTAGCTGAGTCCCAAACATCTGAAGATGGGGCCTGCTTTCCTCACCATAAAAAGCCGTTTACAAAACTGTCAGAAGGATATTTCCTCATTACAGTCATCAAATATAATTACATTTACATAGTAAAATTTCTAAAAAAAATTTGCAATGAAAAATGTTTATCTGTAAGTAATAGACATTAAGGGTTCTAATGATTTTTCCTCCCCTATCTTTTCCATTTTTATTTGTAATAAAAACACTTGGGTTTAGAAGCAAAAAATAACAAGAAAAAAATCAATATTCCCATCCATGCCAATAAGAATGTGGTCAGATATAGAATATTCCTAACGCAAGGAATTAGGTAATACAGTAGCCACAGCATTAAGTTATGAATCTATGACATAACAGTCCCAGTGAGTGGCTTCAGGGACACTACAGATGTCTAAGGAAGAACAATTATGTCTCTCAAATAAACCTTACATTCCTCAGTCCTAGGATGTCTCCACTCCCCAGGGTTTAGTGAAGGTCATAAGACGAAAGTACTTTCACAACATGATTCTTTCTTTTCTCTTCAAATAAGCAGGTTGATGGGTTTAACCTCCCAGTTAGTCAAGCAGGGAACCCACAGAGGAGGGAATGGGAGGCAAGTGCCTGAGATGGCCCAGGACTCAGTCCACAGCTTTTAGATGAGGGATGCTTCAACAGCAGGATTCAGGAGGAAGTTTAGTCACAGGCTTCTTTAGCCCAGGGCCCAGAGCAACCAACACAGGTGAATTAAAACATTAATTTAAAGTATCTTACTTGTGCAACCAAAATAGTAAAAGGAAAGGAAAATATTTACATGCACAGCACTTTTAATAGTAATCAGCTCAAGTTCAGATTAGGAGGCATCTCTAAACCGATCTAAGGTTTTGGGTGTTTGTCTAGACACAGAAAATGGCACTTCCTACAATCACTGCCTTATCTTACCAGGATGGTCCAGATTAGGGTCTGGATATTTAGGCCTAGATGAGTAACATTGTGAATGAAAGCCAGAAAACTATTCCCAAAGGGAAGATGTTTCATAGTCAAGAAACACTGAAACACTGTTTTGGGTTGGTGGAGCCTGGGAACTCTAAGACTGAACACAGATGATAAAAAAGTGACTGAACATAGTATCTGCTGATTATATGAGTGCTTCCTACAGCATGTAAAGTGAGAAAATGGTATGACCATGTTAGAAGTTCTGAAAAAGAATATACATATATCTTACCTACAGCCTTGTAAACATTTTTTTATCATGAATGTTATATTATGAAGGTCAATCCATGCCATACAACATAAATGCACACAATAATAAAAACGGCAGTCAAAACTTTAATTGTCCATTCTGATGTAGTATTAATGATAGCATGATTTACATTTATTGTTGCTTTTTCCTTGCCCAAAACTGGCATTAGTGCTAAAGCTATACTTACTCATTAAGCTTCACAACAATTTATGAGGAACAACTACATTTTTTTTTTTTTTTTTGCCCAACTTTCAAAATCTGGGAACTGACGTACAGCACAGGCAGGGCTGGCAAGTTATATTTTCACTTTATTTTTTTTATAATATAATTTATCGTCAAGTTGGCTAACATACAGTGTGTACAGTGTACTCCCGGTTTCGGGGTTAGACTACTGTGATTCATTGCTCACACACAACACCCGGTGCTCATCCCAAAAAGTGCCCTCCTCAATGCCCATTACCCATTTTCCCCTCTCCCGTACCTGCCCCTCATCAACCCTCAGTTTGTTTTCTGTATTTAAGAGTCTCTTATGGTTTGCCTCCCTCCCTCTCTGTAACTATTTTTACCCCTCCTTCCTCCATGGTCTTCTGCTAAGTTTCTCAAGTTCCACATATGAGTGAAAACATATAATATATGTCCTTCTATGACTTATTTCACTAAGCATAATACCTTCCAGTTCTATCTATGTTGCTGCAAATGGCATCATTTCATTCTTTCTCATTAGCAAGTTGAATTCCATTGTATATATAACCACATCTTCTTTATGCATTCATCAGCTGATGGACATTTATGCCCTGTCCATAATTTGGCTATTGTTGATAGCGCTGCTAAGTTTTAAGGTTTAGATGTGAACTGAGGATGTGTAGCTTCTTAGTAAGTGCATGTAACCAGTAAATGCTACTGCTACTGCTGCTCCCATCATAAGATACAGCCTTATTGTTAATCACAGCAAAGCAACAAATCCAAAAAAGAAACAAAACTAAGGTTCTCTATTAGTTTCCATGTGCAATAAAATATACAAGCTAGTAGCTTAACATAACAGAAATTGAGTTTCTCACAGTTCTGGATAATAAAATCTTGAAATCAAGGTGCCAGTAGGGCCTTGCACATTGGTACACTAGGGAGAATCTGTGCCTCTTCCTGGCTTCTGGCGGTGACCATCAATCTCTGATGTTCCTTGCTTGCAGCAATGTCACTGTAGACTTTGCTTCTGTCATCACATGTTCTGCCCACATATTCTTGTCTTCAATGGCATTTCCAGTTCCTTATAATGCCATAAATTGTATTGGATTAGGGCCTGCACTAATGACCTCATTTTACTTTACCTGATTACATCTTCAAAGACCCTCTTTCCAAGTCCTCATTCATAGGTATCTGGGTTTAAAACTTGAACGTACTTTTGGCAGTACAACTAAATAACAGTACAGTGATTAGTTTTCCCACTTAACCAGTCAGAAAATATTTCTTCAACAAACTGGAAGTTGATTTTTCAAAAAAAAACTAAAAGGAATGTAGTACCTTACTTCTTCTCTGACTCATCCCACAATGCTCACAGACATGATGAAATGTAATGTTACAGATACCCTCTCTATGATTCTTTATTTCTTATTTATTTATTTATTTATTTATTTATTTTTAAATTGAAGTATAATTATCATACAATGTTATATTACATTCATATGTGCAACATATTGATTTGACAATTCTATGCATTACTCAATGTTCACCAGGGTAAGTGTAGCCACCATATGACATTATTACAATATTATTGACAATATTCCCTATGCTGTGTTTTCCATCTCTGTGAAAAACAATTACTGTTTTTCCCATTACTCCACCCACTTCCCCTCTGGCAATCACCGTTTCTCCTCTATATTGAGTCTGATTTTTGCTTGTTCCTTTGTTTTGTTTATTTTTAAGATTCTCAACGTGACTGAAATCATATGGTATTCATCTTTCTTTTTTTAATTTTGTTTAAGTTTCTTTATTTTTGACAGAGACAGAGTGCAAGCATGAGCTCAGGAGAGGCAGAGAGAGAGGGAGACACAGAACCCAAAGCAGGCTCCAGGCTCCAAGCTGTCAGCACGGAGCCCAACGCGGGGCTCAAACTCATGGACCGTGAGGTCATGACCTGGGCCGAAGTTGGACTCTTAACCAGGCGCCCCTGGTATTCTTCTTTCTGTCTGAGCTATTTCAATTACCATTATACCCCCTAGGTCCCTCCGTGTTGTCACAATGATAAGATCTCATTTTTTATGGCTGAGTAATATTCCATATTATACACACACACACACACACACACACACACACACACACTCACACACACACACATACACACCCCATCTGCTTTGTATGTTTCTTATTTGTAAATGGATCAACATATCACGTCAGGCTTCATCAGAAACAAGATCCACTGTTTCTCTCTTTAAGCCTATGCTACAGCAAAGAATTCATTCACATTAGATGCATCCTAGGTGAGTTATTCATCCTGGTACTTCCTCAATGTCTTCAGGCCTCAGAGTATTTACTCTGATTCTGGGCCAGGATAATGCCACTGACTGAATGGTTAGTGAATGTTGCAGGATCAGAAGTGTGGAGCCACCATAGCCATGTTCACAGACACCAACAAAGCTTTCAAGATGGAATGGGAATCTATGGATCACCAGTGGGCACTAGATAATGTCGAAGAGGAGCTCATGGCCAAGACATCCACTTTGAAGCCATATTCAGAAAGGAATTACAGACTTCTAATTTTTGAAGGCCAAAGGGATCAGCTTTGTCAGAAACTTGGAGTACTGCATAACCCTGTAGCTATCATGTGAGCTGGAGCCTCTCAGAATAAAAAGGAGGATACATGAGCTATACATGTTAACTATTCCTCACTATTATGGGCAGTTTGGCTGATTTCTCACCACAGTAAACTCTTGTTTTCTTTGGATACAAACACCCTGAATTTTACCTTTAATTTTTTGTTAGTGTTTTTATAACTTCATTTATACAAATAATGCATTTTCATTATCAAAAATGTAGTAACTATGGATGAACAAAGTGCAGCTCCCTGTATTGTTCATTTTGTGTTTGCAGAATGACATGCAGAGCAAATATGTTGTAAGTCTTATTCAAATAAAGTATTTTCAAAGTGAATACCCAGATCCAGGATAGACTTACCAAACCTGCTGTATTTCCTAGTATTTTCTAGCAATAATCAGTGACTCTGAGACACCGCTAGATTCTCAGGTGCCTTTGGGATCATCAAAGACAGGTTAAATCATGTGAGTTCATGATCTGGGGTTCAGAATATATCAAATCCATTGGCAAAATGTTGTGTTGTACTGTATATTGCTTCTCAGTTGAATTATATGACCAATTTCCCAGTTATTATGAATAAGAGAGGGCAATTACTGGCAGACACATAGTTAAGGGATGACCAGGAATAATTCCATCTGGATCAACTGTCCCAAGGAAGTGGCAGGGTGCTGTTTTTATACCAAGGGTTGATACTAATTTTCCTATTGATTCCTGTAATCAAGAAAGAAAAGACACTTGTCTCTATCAAACCATCCTGATTTGCTTTTTTTTTTTTAATCTGAGATTACTCTGTGTATGTGTGTTTGTTGTGTTAATGTGTGTGTGTGTGTGTGTGTGTGTGTGTGTGTGTGTTTCTATGTCCATTTCAGCTCTACCACCTCCAATACGTGATCATAGATATACCTTCACTGTCATTTGAGATTGGAGCTGGACTTCCAATCTCAGGTTAAGATATCCCAGAAAATGTGTTTTTTTAATATCTTAGAAAAGTGATGGATACAAAAGATTTTCTCCAGTTAAGTGAAAATCCAGAAAGCTGGTTGATCCCATGAGGTCAAGCTCCCAACCTCCATCTTCTCTCCCTCTTGTAGAGCCCACTGGTCTGAAACTCTCAGAGCTGCCATCTTGGATTTAACCTCCAGGTGATATCACATTTAGCTCCATTTTTTATTTTGTTAATTTTTTTAGTGAAAAGGACATTGTGCAAAGGGTAAACAATATCAAGAAAAGCTTTGCTTACTCTTGTACCAATTCTGCTTGGAAAATTCATATGTATATTAAAGCAGATCCATTATTTGTTGACCTTAAACTACATTATGTTCGTTGACTTATCTTTTCCCTCATCACTGTCAGCTAATGTACAGTGTGGATTGTATAGACAGTCCCTACTAGAGAACAGGGCATTCACCCTCCATTACCCCACCCTTTTATAGGCTACCTAAACCTTCTCTCACCTCCCTCCCACTGTGTGCCTCATTTTCTCCCAGTAACCTACCCCCTGTTCAGCCCTGCACTGCCTTTTGCAAATCCACCAATGACTGCCAAAGTGGACCACTGCAACCAGATTTTTGTCTGTTGGCCTTGGAGTATGTGATTTCACAATCTTCTTTTATACCTATAAGTTTTTCAGACAGAATTAGCACCATTCTGTAGAGGTTCAATTCCTCTGTTTGAGAGAGATTATTTTTATGTTTTCATGCCTTGTTGACACTTCTTAGGAGAGAAGTTTGATGATGGTGGTATGTTGACATGCTTTTGGCAAAAGCATGAACTGCAGCTTGAATATCACAAGGAAGGGAACTCAGAGGGAGAGGCTGTGACCAAACCCTCCAGATAGAGCTTTCTGGAGGTCAGAATGGAAATGGGGGATTCCTTGGGTACTGCATATTAATGCGGTCTCTCTGGGCTGTTTATATAAATGGAGATTTAACAGGGATATTGTTTCTTAATCCAATAATTTCTGTTTTTACCTTTATTATTTTCATCTCCTTACTATAGTTTGTGACTATCATGCTTGTTTAATGGAATGTTAAATTCCTTTATTTGATCATGCTTTTTAATGGGATGTTCAATTCCTTTATTTGCATTTCTAATTATAAATGTTTTTTTGATTTATTTTTCTAGTTTTATTAAGGTATAATTGACATGTAACAATGTAAAAGTTTAAGGAGGACAACATAATGATTTGATATACAGAGCAAAAGTTTTGCTAATATTAGCATAGTAATTCACATAGTTACTATTTTGTTCCTTGTGATAGGAACTTTTAAGATCTACTCTCTTAGCTACTTTCAAATATACAATACGCTATTGTTAGCTATAGTCACCATGCTATACGTTACATTTCCAGAACTGATTTATCTTATAATTAGAAGTTTATAAATTTTGACCACATCTACCCATTTCTTTCTTCTTTATTGAGATATAATTGATATTTAATAGTATGTTGGTTTCACGTGGACACCACAATGATTCTATATTTATTTTGTGAAATGACCACCACAATATGTCTAATTAACACCATACATAGGTCACCATGTCATAGGTGTCACCATACATAGGTACAAAATTGGTTTTGTGATAAGAATTTTAAGATCTACTCTCTTAGTAACTTTCAATATGCAACACAGGATTATTGATTTTAGTCACTATTCTCAACATTATATCCTTATGAATTATTTATTTTACAAATGGAAATGTGTACTTTTTGACTCTCTTCAGCCATTTTGCCTACTTCCCACCCCTCATATAGATATTTAATGCTTCAAAATATCCTCTGACTGTTGCTTTAGGTAGATTCTGATATGTTGTGTTTTCATTATCATTATCTTCATAAAATTTGGCAATTTTAATCTGTATTTCCGTTTGGGCTCAAGATTTTTTTAACAGCCTCTGATAGAATCAAAATTGTTGCAAATGTTCCATATTCTCCTGAAAAATAAGTGTCTTGTCTATTAAGAATTACAATTCAGAATATCTTTATAGCATCACTTTTGGGATTATGTTGTTTATGTCTTCTTTACAATAACTACATATGTCTCTACTTGAACATTTTTGGATCAAGGGAAATGTGTTAGAATCATCTATTATTAGTGATTTTCTTCTTTTTTCCCCTTGAACTTACTGTAGTTTTGTTCTGTGAATATTTTTGGTGTGTGATTGGGTGTATAAGTTTTAATATCACACATATTCCTTGTGAATTTTTGCCTTCAGCTTTAGAAACTGCTTTTTTTTATCTTTGTAAATCCATTTTTATCTCAATTCAACTGTCTCTGATAGTAAGATTATAATCCCTCATTTCTTATTGGCAATTACCTGGTATAACTTTCCTTATTATATAATTTTTAACCTAGCTGAATACCCTTATGTTAGTTATATTTCTGAAAAAAGTATAGTTTTTTATTTTTCTATAATAGGCAATTTGGAAACACTTTTACTAGGGGAGTTAAGCACATTTACTCTTACTGACCTGATCAATTTCTTTTATCATATGTGTTCAGTTGTGTCACATTGTTTACAAACTCATGAAATAATAAACTATTACAATAGACAATGTGTTTCATTTCCCATGTCTTTTTACTTAGTATTTAGAATAGTAGTGGTTTTGTTCTACTGGTGCTTTTATACTAATCTTTAAATACCTTACTTAATATCCATGTATGGAATGAACTCCTACTAATGAATAGAGAAATGGTCAATGATATGGGAAGATAAGTCATATAACAAGCAATATACATGCTAATTATACTTTTAAAAATATGTCACATTAAAAACATAAAGGGCTGCAAATAAATATCTGGGGCTATCATATGAGTGAATAAAGAGAAGTTTAAACAATTTTCTTTAAATAAAAAATTATATTATTTTCATTTTTCTCATCATAACTCTACTCTTTAATCCCAATTACCTATTTCACCCATCCCCCAACAGGTCACCATCAGTTTGTTGTCTATAGTTAAGAGTCTGTTTCTTGGGTTGTTTCTCTCTCTCTTTTTCCTTTGTTTATTTGTTTTATTTCTTAAATTCCACATATAAGTGAGATTATATGGTATTTGTCTGTCTCTGACTGACTTAATTCGCTTAGCATTATACTCTGTAGCTCTATCCATATCATTGCAAAAGGAAAGATTTCATTATTTTTTTCTGGCTGAATAATATTCCATTGTATTATATATACATGCCACATCTTCTTTATCCATTCATATATTGATCAACGCTTGGGCTCTTTCCAAAGTTTGTGTATTATAAATAATAATGCAATAAACATTAAGGGTGCATGTAGCCCATTGAATTAGTGCTTTTGTGTTTTTTTGGGTAAAAATAGTAGTGCAATTACTGGATTATAGGGTAGTTCTATTTTTAATTTTTTGAGGAACCTCCATACTGCTTTCCATAGTGGCTGCATCAGTTTGCATTCCCACTAGCAGTGCAAGAGTGTTTCTTTCTCTCCACATCCTCCCCAACACTTGTCATTTCTTGTATTACTGATTTTAGCCATTCTGACAGGTGTGAGGTGATGTCTCATTGTAGTTTTGATTTGCCTTTCCCTGATGATGAGTGATGTTGAGCATCTTTTCTTGTGTCTGATGTCCATCTGGATGTCTTCTTTGGAGAAATGTCTGTTTATGTATTCTGCCTATTTTTTAATTAGATTGTTTTTGGGTGTTGAGTTGTATCAGTTTTTTATACACTTAGACACTAACCCATTATCAGATATATCATTTCCAAATATTTTCTCTCATTCAGTAAGTTCCCTTTTAGTTTTGTTGGTTGTTTCCTTCCCTGTGTGGTAACTTTTTATTTTGATGTAGTCCCAGTTGTTTATTTTTTACTTTTATTTCCCTTGCCTCAGAAGATATAACTAGAAAAAGGTGGCATGAACCATGCCAGGAAAATTACTATCTGTGTTCTCTCCAAGGATTTTTATTGTTTTAGGTCTCGCACTTAGGTCTTTAATCCAATTTGAGTTTATTTTTGTGTATGGTGTAAGAAAGTGGCTCATTTTCATTCTTTTGCATGTAGTTGTCCAGTTTTCCCAACACTATTTGTTGAACAGACCATATTTTTCCCATTGTATATTCATTCCTCTTTTGTTTAAGGTTGACCATATGGTTATGGATTTATTATGGGATTGTCTATTTTATTCTGTTGATCTATGTGTCTATTTTATTCTAGTAGCATACCGTTTTATTACTTAATGGTTTTGTAATATAACTTGAGATCTGGAATTGTGATGCCTCCAGTTTTTGTTTGCTTTTTCAAGGTTGCTTTTGCTATTTGGGGTCTTTTGCGGTTCCATACAGATTTTAGGATTATTTGTTCTAGTTCTGTGAAAAATGCTGGTGGCATTTTGATAGCAACTGCATTAAATGTGTGGATTGCTTTGTGTAGCATAGGCATTTTAACAATATTTGTTCCTCTAATTCATGAGCATGGAATGTTTTTCCATTTGTTTGTGTCCTCTTCAATTTATTTTATCAGAGTTTTATAGTTTTCAGAGTACAGGTCTCTTACCTTTTTGGTTAGGCTTATTCCTATGTATTTTATTATTTTTGGTGCAATTGTAAGTGGCATTGGTTTCTCAATTTTTTATTTCTGTTTTTCAGTGTTAGTGTATGAGGATACAACAGATTTCTGTACATTGATTTTGTATCCTGCAACTTCACTGAATTTGTTTATCAATTCTAGTAGTTTTTTGGTGGAGTCTTTAGGGTTATCTATGTGGAATCTGCAAATAGTGAGAGTTTTATTTCTTCTTTATGAATTTAGACGTATTTTTTTATGTCGTCTAATTGCTGTGGCTAGGACTTACAATAGTATGTTGAATAAAAGTGGTGAGGGGCGCCTGGGTGGCGCAGTCGGTTAAGCGTCCGACTTCAGCCAGGTCACGATCTCGCGGTCCGTGAGTTCGAGCCCCGCGTCAGGCTCTGGGCTGATGGCTCGGAGCCTGGAGCCTGTTTCCGATTCTGTGTCTCCCTCTCTCTCTGCCCCTCCCCCGTTCATGCTATGTCTCTCTCTGTCCCAAAAATAAATAAAAAACGTTGAAAAAAGTGGTGAGAGTAGACATCCTTGTCTTGTTACTGATCTTATGGAAAAGCTCTCAGTTTTTTACCATGTAATATGATGATGGCTGTGGGCTTTTCATATAAGGTCTTTATTGTGTTGAGGTATGTTCCCCCAGACCTATTTTGCAAAGGGTTTTTATCATGAATGGATGTTGTACTTTGTCAAATGCTTTTTCTGCATCTATTTAAATGATCACATGGTTTTTATCCTTTCTCTTATTGGTGTGATGTAGTATGTTGATTGATTTATGAATATTGAAAAATACTTGGAACCCAGGGCTATAGTTTAGGCGTGCATCCCTGAAATAATTCTGAGACGTCTTAAATGACATTTTCTGTGTATATATCCAGATGTTTGTCACATGATTATCTTTGTTTTTTGCCACACATGGCTAACTGCTTAACATGGCCTTGATTGCACATATTCACCCTTGGAGGGTTAGCTCACTTCCAAGAAACCTAGGATATCTCTCTGGGGCTCTTTGTGCTTGGTAACCAAATCCCAAGTTCTGCCACCCATTACTGGAAAAGCCAATACTCAAGAGACAAGTTTTGATTGGAAAGGATATGAGCTTTATTCAGGAGGCTAGCTGCCTGGGGAAAAGGCAGACTCTTGTCTAAAGTCCAAATCTGAAGTTTCTGTCTGTCCCAATAATTTTTTTTTTAATTTTTTTTGACATTTATTTATTTTTGAGACAGAGAGAGACAGAGCATGAACGGGGGAGGGTCAGAGAGAGGGAGAAACAGAATCTGAAACAGGCTCCAGGCTCTGAGCTTTCAGCACAGAGCCCAACGCGGGGCTCTAACTCAAGGACCGCGAGATCATGACCTGAGCCGAAGTCGGCCGCTTAACCAACCGAGCCACCCAGGTGCCCCCCAATAATTTTTAAAGGAGTTTAGAATAGTTGATCAGTAAGGGGAGTACAGTGGTCCATAACATTTCTTTTTTTTAATGTTTATTTATTTTTAGAGAGAGAGAGAGAGAGCATAAAAGGGGGGTGGAGCAGAGAGACAGGGGGAAAGAGAGAGAGAATTCCAAGCAGGTTCCATGTTGTCAGCACAGAGCCCAATATGGGGCTTGAACCCACAAATGGTGAGATCATGACCTGAGCCAATGTCAAGAGTCAGTGGCCTATCCAACTGAGCAACCCAGGAACCTGTGGCCCATAACATTTCTTGATTATGTGCAGACTCAATGGTGCATCCTCAGTGCTAGGAAGTTGTGCAAGGGGGTTGGGTTCCTGTTTCCTGATGTGAAGGAGTGCTCTGTTCTTTTTAGGAAAGAATGCATGATCTATAGATACACGAAGGTTAATCACCACACATGCGCTAAATATGTTTGCTAAAGTTTAGACTACTAGGTTAGTTGGAGGCTCCGAGGCAGCTTCATGCTGTTTATATCCCCTTAATACTGTCTTTTTAAGGCAAAGACAATTTCTGACCACTGGGACATTGTTTGTTCCATCAACAAGAGCAGAATTCCATCAATTACCAGGTTTGAGTCTTGAACCTCTAATAACTATGCTTTCTCATGGGTAGCCTAAAGAGCAAAGGTGTTTTGCTTTTAGGGGAAAGGCAGGGGGTGGATGAGTATGCTCTGGCATTTCCAGGATAGAGGACCACCCTAAGCGTCCCAGTTGCCATAGAAACCGGAGGTTAACAGGGTGATTGTGACAACTTTTTTTTTAATATATGAAATATATTGTCAAATTGGTTTCCATACAACACCCAGTGCTCATCCCAAAAGATGCCCTCTTCAATACCCATCACCCACCCTCCCCTCCCTCCCACCCCCCATCAGCCCTCAGTTTGTTCTCAGTTTTTAAGAGTCTCTTATGTTTTGGCTCTCTTCCACTCTAACCTCTTTTTTTTTCTTTCCCCTCCCCCATGGGTTTCTGTTAAGTTTCTCAGGATCCACATAAGAGTGAAAACATATGGTATCTTTCTCTGTATGGTGGCTTATTTCACTTAGCATAAAAGTCTCCAATTCCATCCACAGAGGCACAAATGACTTGGTGGGGGTTGCAGGGTCCCATTTTCAGGTGTTTGGAACTCACCTGAGGGTGTGGGTCCCCGCAGTGGGAGCTGAACCATTCTGGGTTTGAGGAGACAAAGGATCCAGATCCAGGTCACCTCTTTCCTAATTTGCGGTTTGGTGCCCCACCTGTCTCATTGGTAAAGCCATTGGGGTCCCCCCCCCAGCCCTGGTGAGTATGGGTCCTGCTCCAGGGGCGTGTCTTGTAGCTGCTGTTCTCTAATGGCAGCTTTGCATGAGGTAAGACAGGTAATGACTCTGAGCCCCACCTTCCCCCTCAGTAATATGAGGATGAGAATGCTTCACCCACAAGATCTCTCAGAACATTCAGTGATGCACATGAGCAAGCCCATGAACCTGTGGTTACTGTGGGATCATGAATGTCTGTATGAATTCAGGCTATTTACAACTTTTCCTTGTTGTTGTCAAGGGATAAAGGAGGTAAGGAGGAGAAAAATCCCTGTGAGAAGCCCATTGTAACATGTCGTTATAACCAGGACACAATAGTATCCACTGCCATTGTTACTAACCTAGTGCTTAGCATGGTTCCAGGCACATATGTGTAAGGAAAGAATAGTGATTCATGGATCTGTCTCTGCCTGTGAAGGTCTTCATGCTGGTACATGAGCTCATATCATGTGTCTGAAAGAGGTTCTGAGGATCTGTGTCCTGATGGCTGCTGAAGCTTCTATTCCAGATTCCATGACAGTAATCCTCAGGAGATACCAATACTTCACATCCCTGGTGGAATATGAATCCTGGCTCAAGTGAGTTCATAGATATGAAGGAAAACATATTGGACTTTAATATTAATTTACAAGAAATATACCTAAATTGTTCTTGCAGTATAAATAATAATCAGCAATTTCCATATATCTCATAGATGAGTATGCATGTATAGTTGTTAGATCATCCCGGCAATTTGACATTGTAACATAGATTCTTCCCGAGTGCAGTTTTTTCCATTATATAATACATTTTTTAAAGAACGAGATAATTTACCAAATGTTAGTTTGAGATGTCAGTGACGAGAATTTATTTTCAATTGAAGTGCAGTCAACAAACAATATTCCATTAGTTTCAAATGTACAGCATAGGGTTTCCACAAGTCTGTAAGTTATACTATATTTACCACAAGTATAGCTACTTTCTGCCACCATGCAACCCTATTATAATACCATGGACTATATTCCCTATGTTCTTTCATTCTCATGACATTTAATCCATCAATGGAAGACTATACCTCCCACGCCTTTTTGAAATTTAATATTAAAAAAAACCTATTTCCCTAGAGTTCGCTCTAGTATAGTGATTTCAACCTCTTTCCATAAAATATCCAGTTCTCTTAAATATCGTTGATTTATTTTCCCAATAAATATTATTTCAGCACTTCGGAAAGAAATGGGAATCAATTTTCTCCAAAAATTTGGATAAATTTCATTGCAAATGATGATTCTACTTTGGTTATATGTAGTGTGGACCAGTTTGATTGGAAGTAGTGTGGGTTTGTTAATAGTAGAACACAATTGTTTGAAGCTTTTACACAATTCATTTCAATGCATCAAAGAATTATGAATATAGAAATATATGTCAAATAATTTATACCATATGGTTGACATGTAATACACTGTAAATATTTATAGTATATATGCTTTAATAAGTTTATATATGCATGTGTACATATACATATATGTATATATATATACCTATGAATTTAGTACTACCATCAAGATAATGAATGTATCAGTCACCTCAAAATGCTTCTTCAACCCCTTTATAATATCCCCATCTGCCTCTTTCTAATGTACCTGTTTATGTCACCTTACCTCCTTATTAGGTAATCACTGATCTTTTGTCACTATGGGTAAGTTTTCTTACAATTTTATGTGAATGGAATCCTACAATGTGTTCTTGTTTGTCCATCTTCTTTTGTTCAACCTAATTATTTCTAGATATATACATTTGTTACATACAAGAATATTTCCTTTTTTATCATTAATATTCCATTATGTGGATATACCACAATTTAGTTTTTCCATTCACCTGGTGATAGATATTTGCGTTTTTTCCAATTTGGGGATCTTGTAAATAAAGCTACTATGAACATTTAGGTATAAGTTTTTGCTTGGACATGTTGTTTCTTTCTCGAATTCTTTATACTCAGAAGAGTTATAAAATTAACCTTATAAGAAAGTGCACAAACTTTTTCCAAAATGGTTGCACCATTTTATGTTGCCACCAACAGTGAGTGTATGAGAGGTCCATTATCTACAACCCCGCCAGATTTGGTATTGTCAGTGTTTTTATTTTAGCTATTATCAGAGGGGGGTAGTGGGATTACATTTCTTTAATGACTAGTGATAGTCTGCATCTTTTCATGTGATCATTTAACATGTATATATCTATTTTGGTGTAGTATATTTTCTTAAGTTTATTTATTTTTATAGAAAGATTGTGAGTGGAGGAGGAAGAGGAGAGAGAGAGAGAGAGAGAGAGAATCCCAAGCAGGTTATGCACTGTCAGCAAAGAGCCTGATTTTAGGCCCTGATCCTACAAACTGTGAGATAATTGCCTGATCCAAAATCAAGAGTCGGACGATTGACTGAGCCATCCAGGTGTCCCAGGTGTGGTATTTTTTCAAATATGTTTCCCAGTTCCTGGGAGTTAAGATGGCAAAGTAGTAACAGAACAGTGAGATTGTCTAGTCCCTAAAACACACCTAGATCAGCATTAAATAATTTTGAACCTGGGAAATTACTGTGAGGATTAATGCAACAATTTCTATAATTTCAGGGAGACATCTTCCAGTTTCTCTCAAGTAGCACAGTGAAACCTACGTAGGACCTTGCTTCTTTTATTTGATTTTTTTATTCTATAATTTTTTTCCTTGAAAAATGACAAGATGGAGGAATTCACCCCCAAAGAAAGAATAGAAAGAAATGACAGCCAACACGGATATAAGTAGGATGTCTGAACTAGAATTTAAAACGATGATTATAAGAATACTATTTGGGGTTGAAAAAAAAAACATAGAAGACACCGGAGAGTCACTTTAATTATGTAAAATAAGAGTGCTATAACTGAGATGCAATCCTGAACGGATGCCATGACAGTAGAACTCCCCTGGGAAGCCATCTTGTCCTGGAGTCTTATTTGTTGGGAGGTTATTGATAACCGATTCAATTTCTTCGCTGGTTACGGGTCTGTTCAAGCTTTCTATTTCCTCCTGATTGAGGTTTGGAAGAGTGTGGGTGTTTAGGAATTTGTCCATTTCTTCCAGGTTGTCCAATTTGTTGGCATATAATTTTTCATAGTATTCCATGCTAATTGTTTGTATCTCTGAGGGATTGGTTGTAATAATTCCATTTTCATTCATGATTTTATCTATTTGGGTCATCTCCCTTTTCTTTTTGAGAAGCCTGGCTAGAGGTTTGTCAATTTTGTTTATTTTTTCAAAAAAACAACTCTTGGTTTCGTTGATCTGCTCTACAGTTTTTTTTAGATTCTATATTGTTTATTTCTGCTTTGATCTTTATTATTTCTCTTCTTCTGCTGGGTTTAGGCTGCCTTTGCTGTTCTGCTTCTATTTCCTTTAGGTGTGCTGTTAGATTTTATATTTGGGATTTTTCTTGTTTCTTGAGATAGGCCTGGATTGCAATGTATTTTCCTCTCAGGACTGCCTTCATTGCATCCCAAAGCGTTTGGATTGTTGTATTTTCATTTTCGTTTGTTTCCATATATTTTTTGATTTCTTCTCTAATTGCCTGGTTGACCCATTCATTCTTTAGTAGGGTGTTCTTTAACCTCCATGCTTTTGGAGGTTTTCCAGACTTTTTCCTGTGGTTGATTTCAAGCTTCATAGCATTGTGGTCTGAAAGTATGCATGATATGATTTCAATTCTTGTATACTTATGAAGGGCTGTTTTGTACCCAGTATATGATCTATGTTGGAGAATGTTCCATGTGCACTCAAGAAGAAAGTATATTCTGTTGCTTTGGGATGCAGAGTTCTAGATATACCTGTCAAGTCCATCTGATCCAATGTGTCATTCAGGGCCCTTGTTTCTTTATTGACCGTGTGTCTAGATGATCTATCCATTTCTGTAAGTGGGGTGTTAAAGTCCCCTGCAATTACCACATTCTTATCAATAAGGTTGCTTATGTTTATGAGTAATTGTTTTATATATTTGGGGGCTCCCGTATTCGGCGCATAGACATTTATAATTGTTAGCTCTTGCTGATGGATAGACCCTGTAATTATTATATAATGCCCTTCTTCATCTCTTGTTACAGCCTTTAATTTAAAGTCTAGTTTGTCTGATATAAGTATGGCTACTCCAGCTTTCTTTTGGCTTCCAGTAGCATGATAAATAGTTCTCCATCCCCTCACTCTCAATCTAAAGGTGTCTTCAGGTCTAAAATGAGTCTCTTGTAGACAGCAAATAGATGGGTCTTGTTTTTTTATCCATTCTGATACCCTATGTCTTTTGGTTGGCGCATTTAGTCCATTTATATCCAGTGTTATTATAGAAAGATATGGGTTTAGAGTCATTGTGATGTCTGTATGTTTTATGCTTGTAGCGATGTCTCTGGTACTTTGTCTCACAGGATTCCCCTTAGGATCTCTTGTAGGGCTGGTTTCGTGGTGACGAATTCCTTCAGTTTTTGTTTGTTTGGGAAGACCTTTATCTCTCCTTCTATTCTAAATGACAGACTTTCTGGATAAAGGATTCTCGGCTGCAGATTTTTTCTGTTCATCACATTGAAGATCTCCTGCCATGCCTTTCTGGCCTGCCAAGTTTCAAAAGAGAGATCAGTTATGAGTCTTTTAGGTCTCCCTTTATATGTGAGGGCACGTTTATCCCTTGCTGCTTTCAGAATTTTCTCTTTATCCTTGTATTTTGCCAGTTTCACTATGATATGTCGTACAGAAAATCGATTCAAGTTACGTCTGAAGGGAGTTCTCTGTGCCTTTTGGATTTCAATGCCTTTTTCCTTCCCCAGTTTAGGGAAGTTCTCAGCTATTATTTCTTCAAGTACACCTTCAGCACCTTTCCCTCTCTCTTCCTCCTCTGGGATACCAATTATCTGTACATTATTTCTTTTTAGTGTATCACTTAGTTCTCTAATTTTCCCCTCTTACTCCTGGATTTTTTTATCTCTCTTTTTCTCAGCTTCCTCTTTTTCCATAATTTTATCTTCTAGTTCACCTATTCTCTCCTCTGCCTCTTCAATACGAGCTGTGGTCGTTTCCATTTTATTTTGCATGTCGTTTAAAGCGCTTTTCAGCTCCTCATGACTGTTCCTTAGTCCCTTGATCTCTGTAGCAAGAGATTCTTTCCTGTCCTCTATACCGTTTTCAAGCCGAGCAATTAATTTTATGACTATTATTCTAAATTCACTTTCTATTATATTATTTAAATCCTTTTTGATCAGTTCATTAGCTGTTGTTATTTCCTGGAGATTCTTTTGAGGGGAATTCTTCCGTTTGGTCATTTTAGATAGTCTCTGGAGTGGTGCGGACCTGCAGGGCACTTCCCCTGTGCTGTGGTGTATAACTGGAGTTGGTGGGCGGGGCCGCAGTCCGACCTGATGTCTGCCCCCAGCCCACCGCTGGGGCCACAGTCAGACTGGTGTGTACCTTCTCTTCCCCTTTCCCAGGGGCGGGATTCACTGTGGGGTGGCATGGCCCATCTGGGCTACTTGCACACTGCCAGGCTTGTGTTGCTGGGGATCTGGTGTATTAGCTGGGGTGGATAGGCAAGGTGCACGGGGGCAGGAGGGGCAGGCTTAGCTTGCTTCTCCTTAGGTGATCCACTTCAGGAGGGGCCCTGTGGCAGCGGGAGGGAGTCAGACCCGCTGCCCGAGGGGTGGCTCCACAAGGGTGTTTGCGTGGAGCAAGCAAGTTCCCTGGTGGGAACTGGTTCCCTTTGGGATTTTGGCTGTGGGATGGGCGAGGGAGATGGCGGTGGTGAGCGCCTTTGTTCCCTGCCAAACTGAGCTCTGTTGTCCCAGGGCTCAGCAACTCTCCCTCCCTTTGTCCTCCAGCCTTCCCACGTTCCGAGCAGAGCTGTTAACTTATGACCTCCCAGATGCTAATTCCCGCTTGCTGTCGGAACACACTCCATCCGGCCCCTCCGCTTTTGCAAGCCAGACTCGGGGGCTCTGCTTGTCCCGCAGACCACCCCTCCACCCCAGCTCCCTCCTGCCAGTCCGTGGAGGAGCACCACCTCACTGCCCTTCCTACCCTCTTCCGTGGGCCTCTCGTCTGCGCTTGGCTCCAGAGACTCCGTTCTGCTAATCCTCTGGCAGTTTTCTGGGTTATTTAGGCAGGTGTAGGTGGAATCTAAGTGATCAGCAGGACGCGGGGTGAGCCCAGCGTCTTCCTATGCCGCCATCTTCCGACGGTCTCCGGATGCCATGACAGTAAAGATGGATGAAAGAGAGCAGTGAATCAGTAATATCGAGGATAAAATTATGAAAAATAATGAAGCAGAAAGAAGAGGGAAACAAAGGCAAAAGATCATGATGCAAGAATTAAAGAACTCAGCAGCTTATTAAAGAGGAATAACATTCGTATCATAGAAGTCCAAGAAGATGAAGAGAAAGAAAAAGGGGAAGGTTTATGTGAGCAAATTATAGCTGCAAACTTCCTTAATCTTTCGAAGGACACAGCCATTAGAAGCCAAGAAGCACAGAGAACTCCCATCAGATTCAACAGAACCCAACCATTCTGGGTCAAATTTACAAACAAAAATACACAGACAAGGAAAGAATCATGAAAGCAGCAAGGAAAAAAAAGTCCCATCCTACAAGGGAAGAAAGATCAGGTTCACAGCAGATCTGTTCACAGAAACTTGGCAGGCCATAAAGGAGTGGCAGGACATATTCAACATGCTGAATTGAAAAATATGCAAGAAAAGTTCTTTATCCACCAAGTCTGTCATTCAGAATAGATGGAGAGATAAAGATTCCCCCATACAAACAAAAACTAAAGGAGTTCATGACCATTAAACCAGCCTTGCAAGAAATTTTAAGGGGAATTTTCTGAGTGTAGAAATTTTAAGGGGGACTTTCTGAGTGTAGAAACAAAACAAAACAAAACAGACCTAAAACAACAAAGATTAAGAAGGATCAGAGAACATCACCAGAAACACCAACTCTAGAGGCAACACAATGGCACAAATTTATATCTTTCAGTACTCATTTCAAATGTAAATGGACTAAATGCTCCAATCAAAAGACATAGGCAATCAGAATGGATAAGAAAATAAGACCCATCTATATGCTGCCTATAAGACACTCATTTTAGACCTAAAGACACCTGCAAATTGTAAGTAAGGGGATGGAAAACCACCTATCATGCAAATGGACATTAAAAGAAAGCCGGAGTAGCCATATCTGTCAGACAAATGAGATTTTAAAACAAAGACTGTAACAAAAGATGAAGAAGGGCATTATATCATAATTAAGGGGTTTACCCATCAAGAAGCTCTAATTGTAAATATTTATGCCCCCAACATGAGAGCACCCAAATATATAAATCAATTAATATCCAACATAAAGAATATCATTTATAATAATACAATAAAAGTAGAGGACTTTAACACCACACTTAGAGCAACAGACAGATCATCTAAGCAGAAAATCAATAAGGAAACAATGGCTTTGAGTGACACACCGGTCTAGATGGACTTAACAGATATATTCAGAACATTTCATCCTAAAGCAGCAGAATACAGATTCTTCTCCAGTATACACAGAACATTCTCCAGAATAGATAAAGTATTGATTATATCAGCACTCAATAGGTGCAAAAAGAATGAGATCATACAATGCATATGTCAGACAGCAATGCTATGAAACTTGATGACAACCATGAGAAAAAAAATTGGAAAGACTACAAATACATGGAGATTAAAGAACATCCTACTAAAGAATGAATGAGTTAACTAAGAATTAAAGAGGAAATTAAAGATTACTTAGGAACCAAGGACAATGAAAACATGACAGTCCAAAAATTTTGCAATGCAGTGAAGTCGGTCATAAGAGTGAAGTATATAGCTATCAATACCTTCCTAAAAAAAGAAGGAATGTCTCCAATACACAACCTAACCTTACACCTAAAGGACGTGGAAAAAGAACAGGAAATACAGCCAAAAACCAGCAGAAGAAGAGAAATAATAAAGATTAGAGAAGAAATCAATGATATATATATAAAAAAAACAACAACAGCATAACAGATCAACGAAACTGGGAGCTGGGTGTTTTAAAGAATTAACAAAATTGATAAACTCCTAGCAAGAGTTATCAAAATGAAAAAGGACCCAAATAAATAAAAACACGAATGACAGAGGAGAGATCACAACCAACACTGCAGAAATACAAACAATAATAAAAGAATATTTTGAGTAATTATATGCCAATAAATTGGGCAATATGGAAGAAAAAGATAAATTCCTAGAAACATAAAATACCAAAACTGAAACAGGAAGAAATAGAAAATTATAACAGACCAATAACCAGTAAAGAATTTGAATCATAAAAAGCTCCCAAACAAACAAGAGTCCAGGGCTGGATGACTTCCCAGGGGAATTCTACCAAACGCTTAGGAAGAGTTAATACGCATTTTTTGAAGCTGTTCCAAAAAACAAAATTTAATGAAGACTTCCAATCTCATTCTTGGAGGCCAGCATTACCTTGATTGCAAAACCAGACAAAATCCCCACTAAAAAGGAGAATTACAGACCAATTTTCCTGATGAACATGGATGCAAAAATTCTCAACAAAATACTAGCAAATCAAATCCAACTGTACATTAAAGAATTATTCACCACAATCAAGTGGGATTTATTCCTGGGCTACAGGACTGATTCAATACCTGCAAATCAACAAATTTGATACATCACATTAATTAAAAAAAGGAAAAGAACCACATGATTCCCTCAATAGATGCAGAAAAAGCATTTGAAAAAATACAGCATCTTTTCTTGATAAAAACCCTCCAAAAAAGTAGGGTTAGAAGGAACATACCAACACATCATAAAGACCATGTATGAAAGACACACAGCTAATATCCTCAATGGGGAAAAACTGAGAGTTTTGTCCTTAAGGTCAGGAACATGACAAGGATGTCCACTCTCACCACTGTTGTTCAACATAGTGTTGGAAGTCTTAGCATCAGCAATCAGACAACAAAAAGAAAAGAAAGCATAAGGAAAGGAAAACATAAAGGAAAACATAAAACTTTCACTCTTCACAGACAACATGATACTCTATGTGGAAAAAATCAAGACTCCACTAAAGCAGTTAGAACCAATACATGAATTCAGCAAAATCACAGGATATAAAATCAATGTACAGAAATCAGTTGCAATTTTATACACCAATAATGAAGAAACATAAAGAGAAATAAAGAAATTGATCCCATTTACAATTGCACCAGAAACCAGAAGATACCTAGGAATAAACCTAACCAAAGAGGTAAAAGATCTGTATGCTGAAAACTATAGAAAGCCTAGGAAAGAAACTGAATAAGACACAAAGAAAGGGGCAAAACATTCCGTGCTCATGGATTGGAAGGACAAAAATTGTTAAAATGTCTATAGTATCCAATCTACACATTCAATGCAATCCCTCTCAAAATAACACCAGCATTACTCACAAAGCTAGAACAAACAATTCTAAAATTTGTATGGAACCACAAAAGACCCTAAATAGCCACAGTGTTGAAAAAGAAAACCAAAGCTGGGGCATCACAATCTCAGACTTTAACCTGGACTACAAAGCTGTAATCATCAAGACAGTATGATATTGGCACAAAAACAGACACATAGACCAATGGAATAAAATAGAGAACTCAGAATTGGACCCAAAAACGTATGGCCAATTAATCTTTGACAAAGCAAGAAAGAGCATCCGATGGAAAAATACAGTCTCTTTAGCCAATGGTGCTGGGAGAACTGGACAGCAATATTCAGAAGAATGAAACTGGACAACTTTCTTACACCATACACAAAAATAAATTCAAAATGGATGAAAGACCTAAATATAATACAGGAAAACATCAAAATCCTACAGGAGAAAACAGGCAGCAACTTCTTTGACCTCAGCCACAGCAACTTTTTCCTAGAAATGTCTCTGAAGGCAAGGGAAATAAAAGCAAAAATGAACTATCGGGACCTCATAAATATAAAAAAGCTTCCACACAGCGATGGAAACAATCAACGGAACTAAAGTGCAACTGATGGAATGGGAGAAGATAGTTGCAAGTGACATATCAGATAAAGAGTTAGTATTCAAAATCTATAAATAACTTAACCAAACTCAACTCCCCAAAACTCCCAAACTCAACTCCCAAAAAACAAACAAGCCAGTTAAGAAATGGGCAGAATACATGAATAGACACTTTTCCAAAGAAGAAATCCAGATGGCTAACAGACACATGAAAAACTTCTCAATATCACTCATCATCACGGAAATACAAATCAAAACTACAATGAGATACTACCTCACACCTATCAGAATAGCTGAGATTAACAACTCAGGAAGCAACAGATTTGTCGAGGATGCAGAAAAAGAGGAACCATTTTACACTGGTGGTGGGAATGTGATTAGATGCAGCCACTCTGGAAAACAGTATGGAGGTTTCTCAAAAAATTAAAAAAAAAACAACTACCCTGTGACCCAGCAATTGCACTACTAGGTATTTATTTATCCAAGGGATACAGGTATGCTGTTTCAAAGGGACACATGCAACCCAATGTTTATAGCAGCGCTATTAACAATAGCCAAATTATGGGAAGAGCCCAAATGTCCATCGACTGATGGATGAATAAAGATATGGCATATATATGTGTGAGAATTTCTCACAGCAATGTTTTGCAGTGTTAAGAGTACAGGCCTTGAACATCTGTGTACCTACATGTGCTACATATATTATCTGTATATAGTTCATACTTTTTGATGCTATTGTCAATGGCTGTATTTTTATTACAGTTTTTACTGAACTATCAGTAGCCAAATATTGCAGGGGATTCTTTTTGGTGAAAGCACAAGTTATTCTAAGTGAGAAAAGATACTTGAAACTTAACACCTATGTTATTCAGGGTTCTCCAGAGGAACAGAACCAATAGGATGTTGATATGTGGATAGACGAACATTTTAAGGAATTGACTTACAAGAGTGGGGAGCCTTGGCAAAATCTGATGGCAGAGGCCATTTGGTGGCCTTCATGAGGTACTGATGTTGTAGTGAAGTCAAAGGCAGTCTCCTGGAAGAATTCCCTCTCACTAAGAGGAAATGGTTCCTTGTTCTATGCATGTCTTCACTTGATTAGATGTGGCCAACCAACCTTATGGAGGACTAATTGCTTTGCCCAAAATCTACCTATTTTAATGTACATATCATTGAAAAACATTCTCACAGAAACATCCAGAATAATGTTTGATCAAATGTCTGGGTACTATGTCCTTGCCAAGTAGAAACATCATCATGATATTTATTTGCCTAAATTTCTCTATTAGCTGTTAGATGTGATTGGCAATGTACTAATCTCAAGCCATACAATGTCCCATAGAAAATGTTATACGTTATCTTCAGAAAATCAGTCACTAAAATGAACTAGTTCAGTAGCTTTCAACTTTTTTTGGTGTGGTTAGAATTTAATTGTGGAATTTTCTGTTATTCCCAAACAAATCCACCCGCCTCATTGAATTCCTAGGTTCAGAATAGTGTTTAACATTTTAAGTTTCATGTGAGATGCAGCCTCCCAGAATGAAAAGGAGGATGCATGACTTGGTGGGTGTGTATCAAAAAGTGTTCTTGTTTGAGCTGGGATTCCCTTTATGTTTGAATCTAGAAAAAAAAATATATGAGGACTATGTGCAGAGTAACTTACCTGAAATTGCTATTTAAAAAAAATAGTTTAAATTCTCCTTCTTGTGACTCTAGTAATGAAAATCAGAAAAATGGGGGCTTAATAATATACAGAACTTAGAAAAATTTTAGTTTATGGGAAAAGCATTTTCAATTATTCACAAATTCTATGTGCAGTCAACCTTACTTTTAACTATGGTAAACTCTTGTTTTCTTGAGATCCAAATGCCCTGTCTTTTACCTTTAATTTTTATTAGTGTTTTTATAACTCCTTTACCCAAATAATGCATTTTCATTACTGAAAATGTAGCAACTATAGATGAGCAAAGTGAAGCTCCCTGTGTTGTTCATTTTGAACCTACAGAATGACATAAGAATAAATGTGTCAAAACTGTATTCAATAAACCCTTTTCAGAGTGAATACTTAGAGCAGCACAGACTTAACAAAACTTGTATGTCAGTTAATACTGTCTAGGGACAATCAGTGACTCTGAGACACTGCCAGGTTCTCAAGTGCCCTTGGGATCATGAAAGACAGGTTAAATAATGTGAGGTCTTTATTTGGTATTCAAAATATATCAAAATTATTGAAAAATCAATGGTGCTGTACTGTGTATGTATACTCAGTTGAAAAAAAAGACCTCATTTCTGGATGAGAGTCACATATCTATGTGAGAAGGAAGAGAGGACACTTGCTGGCAGACACATAGTTAAGGGTTGCCCAGGAATAATTTTCAGTGAAGCAAACGTATGAGGCCTATCAGAGAAAATGTGTCCTTCATTTGAAAGCCCATTATATAAAACATAGTTTTCCAGTTATCTGATCCTGATGAATGAGTAAATATGTGGTTTATATATACAATGGTATACTACTTGGCAATCTGCAGCAACGTTGTTGGGATGAGCACTGAGTATTGTATGGAAACCAATTTGACAATAAATTAGATTTTAAAAGAATAGGAAAAAAAATACTTTCACTCATTCCCTAAAGAGCTTATTACAATGCAAATTGACTGTCAACACATTTCCTCACTTTTGTTGTTTGTCTGAGAATGTCTTTATATCTCTGTCTCTTATAAAGGATAGTTTGACAGGTATAGAATTCAAGGTTGGTGCATTTTTTCTCTTAACACTTCAAATATTTAAATATTTTATTCTATTATCTTCTTACTTCCATGTGTTTTGAGAAGTCAGATATGATTCTTATCTTTGATCCTCTATAGGTAAGGGATTCCCCCACCACCGCTTCTTTAAGGACTTTATCTTTGATTTTCCATAGTTTGAAAATGAGGTGCCAATGTACAATTTTTGAACATATATCCAGGTTGGTATTCTCTGCTCCTCTTGGGTATGTGGTTTTTGTCTGACATTAAGTTGGGTAAATTCTCAGTTGTGTCAAATATGTCTTCTATTTCTTCCTTCCCTTTATAAAATTTCCATGACATGTAAGTTACACCTTTTGTAGTCATCCCATAGTGCTTAAAGATTTTGTTCTGGTTTTGTCAGTCTTCATTGTCCAATGGAATAGCCACTAGCTACCTGTGGCTGTGGAACACCTGAAATGTGGTGAGTGGGACTGAAGAACTGAATTTTTAATTTCATCTAAACTTAATTAACATAAATATAAATAGCCACGTGTGTCTGGTACCTATGTATTGAACAACAGCAGCTACACGTTTTTCTGTACCTTGCTTTTAGCTGAACAGTATATCTTGGAGATAACTCCATAGTAATATAGGGAGGGAGTCCTCCTTGCTTCTTGCAGGTATGTAGTAATATAATATGTAAATGTCCTTAGAATATTCAACCTGTTCCTTATTGCTGGACATCTATCTTATTTCTGGTCTGTTGTTAGGATTTGTTCTCTTAAGAATGGTTTTATGCTTATGACTTCTTTTCTTTTTACAGGATACCTTAGGGTAGATTGTTAGAACAGAGATTCCTGATTCTAAGAGAAAATGTTTCTGTCCCATAAAGTAGAATATTTGAAACAGAATGCATGTACAAATGTATCAGCAAGAGGTGAAGTTTGGTCCTATTTAATCATTCCCTTCATTCCACGTAGTTTCTGGTCTCTTATTTTCCTTGTAGGTTGACATGGGTGAAGAAATTTGTTACTGAGCCTCAGGAAGAAGAAATAGTTCAGTAGAGCAAAGAATAATAAAGGGTAAGCTATATATAACATGGTAGTCATCAAACCTATATCCCAGTGGCCAGAACCTTCAACTGACCACAGAACCTTATGGATCCCCCCCCTTTTTTTTGTTGGCCTTCAGCCTAGCACAGAATTCTCACAATAGAAACAGTGGCAAGGGGTGTGGGCTTTGGGGTCAGAAGGATGAGGATTTGACACGGGGAAGCATGCAGGTTGCATGATCTAACACAAGCAATTTAATTGCTATGCTCCCTATAATCTTTGGTATCTTTTATCACCTATATTAATTATAATAGTATTTATATCACTCATACAAAGTTTAAATTTTAGGAGTGAGGACTACATTGCCAGGTATTACAATGTTCCATGAGCCTATAATTTTATAAATTGTGGATAGAGTGGATGACATACAGATAAAGGAAGTTCTATAGAAAGTTCATGAGCAGACCCACACATATAACATTATTTCGTAAGGTACAGGTATGGCATTTCCAATCAGATGCATTGATAAAGAATAAGAATTGGTTAGCTGGCAAAGGGTTTGTTAAAAGGCAAAGTTAAATCATATCTTATTCTTGTCACTTAATCAGGAGGCTTCATCTACTTGTTAGTATTTTAGATAAAAGCTAAGAAAGAAGAAAAATCAAAACCAACAAAAACACAGGATCTAATCTGCACATATGGTATAAGAATAGTTATATGAATTGTATATGTAATGCATATATAATACATGTGCATACATTAAGAAAAAAATGGAAGGACACAATGTTAATTTCAATGATTATGAGATTCCTGAGTATTGATTTTTTTTATCAAAAAATGTTGACACACAGTATTATATTAGTTTCAGGTATACAGCATGGTGATGGCACAAATGTATACATTATTCTATGCTCACCACAGTGTAGCTATTTGCCACCATACAACACTGTTATACTATCATTCATTGTAGTCCCTATGCTGTACCTTTCATCCCTGTGACTTATTCATTCCACAACTAAAAGTCTGTGTCTCCTGCTCCCCTTTACCCATTTTGCCCTTCCTCCAGTCCCCCTTTGGCAACAGTTTGTTCTCTGTATTTATGGTTTTGTTTTAACTTTTTGTTTATTTTTTTAAGATTCCACTTATAAGTCAAATCAGATAGTATTTTTCTCTCTCTGACTTACTTCACTTAGCATAATACCACCTAGGCCCACCCATGTTGTCACAAAAGATATCATTGGTTTCTTATTGCTAAATAATATTCTATTTTTATCTGTGTCACATCTTCCTTATCTAGTCATCTATGGATTAACCCTTGGGTTGCTTCCATGCCTTGGCTATTGTAAATGATGCTGAAGTAAACATAGAATGACATATATCTTTTCGAATTAGTGATTTCATTTTCTTTGGGTAAATACTCCCTAGTAGAATTACTAGATCATAAAATATTTGTATTTTTAATTTTCTGAGCAATATCCATACCATTTTCCACAGTGGCTGCACCAATTTACATTCTCACCAACAGGGCACATTCCCTTTTCTCTACACCCTTGCCAACACTTGTTATTTATTGTATTTTTGATTCAACCCATTCTGACAGGTGTAAGGTGATATCTGCTTGTGGTTTTGATCTGCATTCTTCTGATGGTCAGTGATGCTGAACATCTTTTCATGTGTCTGTTGGCCATCTATATGTCTTCTTTGGAAAAATGCCCTTTCAAGTCCTCTGCCATTTAAATTAGATTCTTTTGTTTTGTTTTGTTTGTAGTGTTGAGTTGTAGAAGTTCTTTATATATTTTGGATATTAACACCTTATCAGTTATATCATTTGTGAATATCTTCTTCCATTCAATAGGTTACCTTTTCTTTTTTATTGATTGTCTCCTTTGCTGTGCAGAAGCTTTTTGATGTAGCCCCAATAGTTTATTTTTGCTTTTGTTTCCCTTGCCTCAGGAGACAAATCTAGAAAAATGTTGCTACAGCTGATGTCACAGAAAGCTGCCTGTGATCTCTTCTAGGATTTTTATGGTTTCAGGTCTCACATTTAGGTCTTTAATTTGCTTTGAGTTTATTTTTTGAATGGTGTAAGACAGTGGTCCTGTTTTATTATTTTGTATGTAGCTGTCCAGTTTTCCCAATACCATTTGTTGAAGAAATTTTTTTTTCCCATTGCATCCTTCATCAAAGATTACTTGACCATATAATCCTGGGTTTATTTCTGGGCTCTCTATTCTGTTGCACTGATCTATGTGTCTCTTTTCTTGCCAGTACCATACTGTTTTATTACTTCAGCTTTGTAGTTTATCTTGAAATCTGGGATTGTGATACTTCTAGTTTTGTTCTTCTTTTTCAATCTGGAGAAAGATTGAAGACCAAAAAAGAGTCTTTTTTGGTTCCATACAAATTTTAGGATTGTTCTAGTTCTATGAGAAATGCTGTGGTAATTTGATAGATATTTCATTAACTGTGTACATTGCTTCTGGTAGTATGGACATTTTCACAATGTTTTTTTTCAAACCCATGATCATGGAATATCTTTCCATTTGTGTTAGCTTCAATTTATTTCACCAGTGTTTTATGCTTTTCATAGCATAGGACTCTCACCTTCTTGCTTAAGGTTATTTTAGGAATTTTATTATTTTTAGTGCAATTGTAAATGCTATTATTTTCTTAATTTCTTTTTCTTCTACTTCATTATTAGTATATACAAATGTAACAGATTTCTGTATATCGATTTTGTACCCTATGACGTTACTGAATTCATTTATCAGTTCTAGTAGTTTTTTGGTGAGTCTTTAGGGTTTTCTATATATAGTATCATGTCATCTGCAAATAGTGAAAATTTTACTTCTTCCTTACCAATTTGGATGCCTTTTATTTCTTTTGATTATCTGATCTCTGTGGCTAGGAATTCCAGTACTATGTTGAATAAAAGTGGTCAGAGTGGGTGCCCCTGGGTGGCTCAGTTGATTGAGCATCTGACTCTTGATTTCATCTCAGGTCATGATCTTGCAGTTTGTGGGATTGAGCTCCGCATTACACTGTGTGCTGACAGCTGAGCCTTGGGATTCTCTTCCTCTCCCTCTGCCCCTCCCCCACTCTCTTTCTCAAAATAAATTTAAAAAATAAAAATAAAAAAAACTAAAAAGTGATGAGACTGGAAATCCTTGTCTTGTTCCTGATCTTAGAGGAAAAGCTCTTAGTTTTCCCCATTAAGTATGATGTTTGCTGTAGGTTTCTCACATATGGCCTTTATTTGTGCACAGGTATGTTCCCTCTAGATCTACTTTGTTGAGGGTTTTATCATGAATGGATGCATTACTTTCTCAAATGCTTTTTCTGCATCTATTTAAATGATCATATAGTTTTTATCCTTTCTCTTATTGATGTTATGTGTCACACTGATTGATTTGTAAATACTGAATTACTCTTGCATCTCAGGAATAAATCCCACTTGATTGTGGTGAATGTTTTTTTTTAAAATATATTATTGGGGCACCTTGGTGGCTCAGTCGGTTAAGCGTCGGACTTCAGCCCGGGTCACGATCTCGCGGTCCCTGAGTTCGAGCCCCGCGTCGGGCTCTGGGCTTATGGCTCAGAGCCTGGAGCCTGCTTCTGATTCTGTGTCCCCCTCTCTCTCTGCCCCTCCCCCGTTCATGCTCTGTCTCTCTCTGTCTCAAAAATAAATAAACGTTAAAAAAATTTAAAAAAATAAAATATATTATTGAATTCTGTTTGCTAATATTTTGTTGATGATTTCTACATCTATGTTCATCAGAGATATTGACCTGTAGTTCTCCTTTTTTGTAGTGTCTTTATCTGCTTTTAGTGTCAGGGTAATGATGGCCTCATGGAAGGAATTTGGAGTCTTTATTTCCTCTTCTATTTTTTAGAATAGTTTGAGAAGAATATGTATTAGCTCTTCTTTAAACATTTGGTAGAATTCACCTGTGAAGCTGTCTGGTACTGGACTCTTGTTTGTAGTTTTTAAATTACTGATTCAATTTTACTGCTAGTACTTGGTCTTTCTTTTGGTATGTATCTATTAAAAAGCCCTACAAAGTATATATGAATCCATACTGATAAAACAGTGAATTAATAACAGGTGAGTTCCATGAAAAAAGTTATTTTATATAATTATAAATAATATATGATGTAGATACCCTGCCTCCATGATGTGAACCTTAATTCTGTCTCCCACCACTGAATGCAGGGCACATTTAATGATTCATGTCTAAAGAATAAAGTAGGTGAATGGAAAGTAGTTACTGTACACTAGAGAAACTAGACAAACATCACCTTAACCCTGTGATGAGGGCCAATATCTCTAGTCACCCAGTGATGTCACATGGGTATCACCTTCTTACAAATATGAGGTGAAGAGAAGGGCACTTCAACTCTTTCTTTCCCAAAACCCATAACCACAATCTAATCAGGAGAAAAAATAGCAAACTATGCCTACATTCCTCATGATTGTTGGGGTTATCAAACAGTCTGGCAGTTCCTCAAACAGTTCAACAAAGAGTTATATGACTAAGCAATACCACTACTAGGTACAGAGCCAGAAGAAATGACAACATATGTCTACATAAAAATATTATACAAATGTACATCATTATTCATAATAGTGGAAAGTGGAAACAACTTAAATTCTCAGCATTTAATGAATGCATAAATAAAATGTGGTGTATTATATGTCAAAAGAAAGGAATGAAGTACCAATAACATGCTACTATATGGATGACACTTGAAAATGTTAAGCCATGTAAGAGAAGTCTAATATGCAAAAGAACACATACCGTATGATTGCATTTATGTGAAGTATCAAGAGAAAGTTTATCAATATGTTGTACCCCAGGAACTCCCCCCTTACCCTCCTGACTTCCAGAAACTCTGGTTGATTTGGGTCACAGCTCCTCCTTCCTATTTTCCTGCCAGGGAATGTTCAAGATGCAGTTTCGGGTTTTGTCACTAGATGACACCAACGTACCACTGTCATCAAACTTCTGTAGTAAGAAGTGTCTACAAGGAGTAAAAAAAATAACAATGATGTCCAAAAACCTGGGCTTTGAATCTATACAAAATGACTCTAATTCTGTCTGAAAAACTGTTATGTGTAAAAGAAGATTGGGAAAACATACTACATCACTTACAGATGCTAAAACACCAGTTGTCAGTGGCACACTTTGGCAGTCCATGGCCTGACTGGAAAGGACAGTGCAGGTCATAACAGGAGGAAGGTGACTGAGAGGATATGGCATCAGAGAGGGGTGTGGGTAGCTGTGTCATGGATAGGGGATGACAGACAGGGTTTGGGAGAAGACCTAGTCAGCCTGGACAATGTTGGTGTAATGGAAGATGAACACCCTCTTCTCTGGTAAGGACTCTCTGTACAGTCCACACTGCACATCAGCTGTCAGTGATAACAAAAGAAACAAATCAATAAACTCTATGTAGTTTGAGGTCAAAAGAAAGTGGATCTGATTTAATATACATATGAATTTTCCAGGTAAAATTGATATCATGTAAAACATTTCATGATACTTTTTACTCTCTGCATAATATACTATTTTTCATGAGGAAATAACAGCAAAAATGGAGATAAATGTGTGATGTCACCAAATTGTGAGATGTAGGATTGCAGCTATGACAGCCTAAGACCAGGGGGCTCCACAAGGAAGAGGAAAGAAAGAGTTTGGGAGCTTGACTTCAAGGGATCAGCCAGATTTCTGGATTTTCACTTAACTGGAACAATTCGTCTGTATTCACCACATGCCTAGAATATAAGAAAAACAGGTCACACACATCTATTTAGAAGTATCTTTTTCATTTTCTACAGGTTATTTTTTCTTACTGAAAAGATGAAAATTTTAGATAAAGAAATAAAAAGTTTTCTTCAAACCAGATTATGAAACAATAACCGTTGTGATGAAATGCTCTTTGAAAAATTCACATGTGAATAAAAAGACTGGAAGAACATATAGATAATTTATATCCTATTGATGCCTACATCTACATCTCATGTTTATTAAATGTGAATTAAATGTCCACTCTGTGCCAGAAAATGTCACTTCAATTCCTTATCTGCATCCATATCTTCCTTGTCCTGATCTCTAGACCGGGTAACTGGAAATGTCCACAGGTGGGAAGATGGATGTTAGTGGCCACTCCATGGGGTAATGAGGTTGTCCTAAACCAGACTCCATTTTAAGCAATTTTTGATCAAGCCTGGCCATGAGTCCTGGAAACCCAGCATTTTAACAGGAAATAATTCAGTCCAGAGGGGACATTGTTCCTTGAGAATGTGAACCCACTTGTAACACAGACCTCCATTGTCTTGAAGAGCACTCAGAGGCTACTACCTTCTCCTGAGGAGACCTCACTTCCAGATAGAAAAAAGGACAAGGTAACACTTGTGTGGTTTCAGTCTTGGATCTCCCATGGGTGAAAACCAGAGGTTTTACTTTCTCTTTAGTCCATTGCCAGTTCGTGTGGTAGATTTCAGAAATGATTTTGTGTTTTTCTTATCCTAGGAAGTTTATCCCTCCTATTTAGTCCTCTGAGGGGTCCATCTGAGGTGACTTGGAGTTTTTGCTTCATTGAAGACCTTGTTTCCCAGTTGTAGGAGCCTGGACTCAGATCCACAGGGTAAAGAGGAGAAACTGAGTTCTTAAAGACAAGCCCAAGACCAGGACTCTGATCTCAACATCTAATTCTCCTGAGTTAGTGACATGGTTTCCATACATTTCTCACAAGATGGTCACCTCCCCAATTGTTCCTCTTATGTCTGACACCCTAGTATGATCCACCCTTTTCTTGTCCACAGAAGCACAGGCAGTGAAATTCCTCTATAACCTGGTGGTGGAGGAAAGCTATGACTAACAATCCAGAAGCAAGTAGGGAGTGAATTAACAAAAATTAAACTAGTAAATTGTAAAGATCTAATTGGATTTTTAAAATGATTTATGAATCTGGCAGCATCCTGTCAAACAAATAGAGGGTCCCTCCAAAGAGATGTAAAAAATGGGAAGTTTTTATAGAAGGAAGGTGGGGCAGGAAAGTTATTAGCAAAAGAAAATGATTGTTTCAGTCCAGTTGGCTTTTCTATAGGGTGGAAAGCAAGTGGTCTTATGCTGATTGCTTCCACTATTTGGGGGAATGGAGAGGGCCCACGTGGCAGACTGATTAGCACTGACTGAAAATTCCTGATTGACTGGTTAAGCCTACATTTCTGGGGGAGGTTGAAACTGTGATTAGATTATGTATTAAGCCCAGGTTTGGGAACACGGTCCAAGTAACACCATTTTGGGGTTCTATGTTTTTGTTTTTAACATGGGAAAAGAGTGATGTATTTTACTTCATTATAAAAATTACATAGCAGAAACAAAAAAATAAGGAAAATACAATGAAAATGTACAATTTGTAATATTTTAGACTTGCCTCCTTGAAATAACCCTGAGACTTCTTAAATGACTGTGTGTATACGTATTTAGATCATTCAGTCACATGATTATAGATAATCCCTTAGTATTCTTCCACAGACCGCTAACTGCTTACCATAGCCTTGGTTTTACACCATAGCCTTGGCCCTTCACCTGCAGGGGCCAGCTCATCTCCAAGAATCCTAGGATACTTCCCTGGGGCTCTGATAAAACTCCCCTACTGTCTCTTTAAAGCAAACAAACTTTAATATTACAGGAACATTCTTGGTTCCATTAACCTGGGCAGCGTTCCGCCAATAGCATGGGTCCCAGTCTAGTGCCTCTAATTGCAAGGCTTTCTCACGCAAAAGTCTAAACAACGAAAGTGTTTTGCTTTTGGCAAAACGCCATGGGGTGGATTGCTCAAGGAACACATTTCTGGTGTGGGGGAACCTGCCGGGGCTTCGCGGATGCCATAGAAATCTGACGTCAGTATGGCGACCATGACGACTTTTCAGTCGTCGGAGACAGACATACCCTAGCGTGAAAATCAGAACTGACCTTAGGTGTTTGGGACTTAGCTGAGGTCGTGTGTCACCATAGTTGGGGCTGAACCGCCCTGGGGTGTGGAGAGACAAAGCAATGCAGATCCAAGTCTTCTGTTTCCCATTTAGGGGCTTGATAACGGGGCTGTAACAATTATGTGTTACAGGCTGTCGTAGGTAAAGCTGCTGGGGTCCTGCCCTACCTCAGTGAGTTTGGGTTCTGTTCCAAGGGTGTTCTGGAGCTGCTCTCCTCTAAAGGCAAGAGCACAGGAGGGAAGACAGGTAAGGACTCTGAGCCCCAGCTTCCCTCTCTGTCAAATGGGGATGAGAAAGCTTCACCCACAGGATTGCTGAGAATAGTGATACATTTGAGCAAGCTCCTGGCTCTGTAGTTACTGCAGGATCATGAATGTATGAATTCAGGCCACTTCTTACACTTTTTCAACGTTGTTGGTAGGGGATAGATGAGGAAATGAGAAGAAAAAGGCCCTTTTGAGAACTCCATTATAACATGTTGTTAGCACCGTGACCCAATTGAATCGTGTCAGCGTCTCTAAACCAGTGACTGGTATGGTGCTGGGTACAAAGTTATTCCGTTAAGTAGTAGTGATTGCTGGATCTGTCTCTCGGTGTGCAGCTCTTTATGCCAGTGGCTGAGCTAATATCAGGTGCCTGAAGGATGCAGGTTCTGAGCACTGTGTCCTGATAGCTGCTGAAGTTTCAACTCTAGATTCAAGGGCACTGGTCCTCAGGAGACCCCATCACTTCACATCTCTAATGTGATAACATCTGTCACAGGAGTATTCAAATATCTGAATAAAAGCATATTGTGGAATATCTCATTTGAGGTTCACAAACTAGCCTAAAAGAAGAGGAGCTACTTTGATCTCATCATAGGAGAAGAGGTTTAGCGGGTGGAATTTCATTCCATCAGCAGCTACATAGTGTGTAGTAGCTGATGGGGCCCATATTAGGGACGGCTTTTTGCTGAAAAGCAATAAATTGTCCAGTTGTAGAAGGAAATTGGTCTTTAATATGCATTTGAAATGCATAACCTAAATTGTTCTTGCTGTATAAATAATTGGCAAATCACATGTATCTCTAGATGGGTGTGGAAATGTACAGTTTTTACATCTTCTTAGCAATTTGTAATGTAGATTCTTTCCTGGTCCTCATGATTTTCCCCCAATTTATAAAGAAATTCTTTAAAGAGTTAGAAAATGTTCATGTGTTAGTTCAAAATTTCAGTGACTAGATTTTAATATATTAAAAAATATTTATTACACTAGAGTTTGCCCTATTATGATACTCAGCCTCTTTCAGCAAAATAAGCAGTTACTTTTAAATATCATTATAATTATTCCTAATACATAATATTTTATTTCTGTACTTAAGGAAATAGACATCAAATTTCTTTAATATTTGGATAAATTACATTGCTAATGATCATTTTGATAAGGCAGTGTAAATCTGTTAATACTGTAAGAAGGTACATGGGAGTTTTTCACCTGATTAAAATGTATCAGAAAATTATAAATATGTATATATATGCCAAATATTTCACTGAGGTATGGTTGACATACAATACACTGTATATATATCTCTAATAAGTTTTTATATCTATATGCATTTGTGAATCCAATTCTGCAGTCAAGATAAGGAAGATATCCATCACCTCAAAAAGCTAATTTTTATACCTTTGTAATGTCTCCATCTACCACTCTAGCCTCCCTCTCTATATCACCCTATCTCATTTTTAGGTGACCACTGATTTTCTGTCACTATGCATTTTTTCCTATAATTTTATGTGAATAGACTCCTACAATGTGTATTCCTTTTTTATCATTCCGCTTTCCATCAAGCTGTTTCCAGATTTATCTGTGTGTTGAGTATATGAACATTTCCTTCTTTTTTATTGTTAGCCAACATTCCATTATGTGGGTATACCACAATTATATCTATCCATTCACCTGGTAATGGATACTGTTGTTTGTTTTCCAATTTGCAGCTTTTGTAGAAAAAGGTGCTATGAACATTTGTGTATAATCTTTACTTAGACATATGCTTTCTTTCCCTTGAGTAGATACATTTGGAGTGCAACAGATGGATCATATATGGCAGGTAGAGGATCAACACTGAAATAAACTAACAAAATGTTTTCCAAAGCATTGGCACAATTTTTCATTGCCACCAGCAATGTGTGTGAATTGCATCATATACAACCATGTAGGACTTGGTATGGTTAATTTGTTTATTTTAGCCATTTACAGAGGGGTGCAGAGAGATTACATTTCCCTAATGACTAATGATGTTCAGCATCATTTCATGTCCTTATTTGATTTTTTTTGATGAAGTATTTTTTCAAATATGTTTTTTCCATTATTTACTGGACCGTCTGTTTTCTTATTGACCTTTGTGACATTTTTAAATCTGGATTTAAGTCCTTTATCAGATATATTATTTACAAATATTTTCTCCAAGTCAGTGACTTAATATTTTAATTCTCTCAACAATATCTTTGGCAGAACAAAAGCTTTCGATTTTGAGGAAGTCTAATCTTTCAATTTGTTCATTTCTGGTTTTGATTTTGCCTTTGATGTCATATCTAGGAAATATTCAGATAGTCTAGGGTAGCTATCATTTCTCCTCCTTTTGAGGTTTTGTACTTTCAGCTTTTATAATTAGGCCTATGATTCATCTTGAGTTGGGTTTTGTTTATGGTACAATACATGGATCACAGTTGATGTTTGTGTATATGGAGACCCATGTGTCCCAGAACCCTTTGTTGAAAATATTATCCTTTCTCCACTGAATTGCCTTTGTAGCTTCATCAAAGATCATTTGTCCATATATGTGTAGGTCTATTTTTATACTCATCATATTCCTTTGATATATAGTTTTTCCTTTATCCCAATAACACATTATCTTAAATACTATGGATTTATAATGAGTCAAAATAAGGTAGTACTTTTCCTCCAACTTTAATCTTTTTTTAAGTTTTAAGTTTTAAGTTTTAAGTTTTTTTTAATGTTTATTCATTTTTGAGAGATAGAACAGAGCATGAGCTGGGGAGGGGCAGAGAGAGAGAGGGAAACAAAGCAGGCCCCAGCCGCTGAGCTGTCAGCACAGAGCCCAACGCGGGGCTCGAACTCACTGGTCACGAGATCATGACCTGAGCCGAAGTCAGACTCCCAACCGACTGAGCATTTGACCTATGCATTTCCACATGACTTTTAGGATAAGCTTGTCCATTTCTTTTACAGAAGTTTCTGCTAGTATTTATTAGGATTGTATTTAATCTATAGATCGATTTGGGGAGAATAGACCTCTTAACAATACTGAGTCTTCTGACCCAAGAAGATGATATATCCCTTCATTTATTTAGGCATTATTAATTTCTCTTAGGGATGTTTTGCAGTGTTCAGAGTATAGGCCTTGCATATGTTGACATGCATGTGCCACGTCTATATAGTTCACAGTTTTTGATGTTGTCAATGTAGTATTTTGTATTACAGTTTCCAGTTCTTATATTTTCACTAAACTGTCCATAGCAAAATGTTCCTGTGAAATCTTTTTCACTGAAATCACAAATTATTTTAGGAAGCAAAATATTATTGATTCTTAACACGTGTATTATTCAGCGTTCTCCAGAGGAACAGAACCAATAAGATGATGATATTTATTTAGAGATTTATTTTAAGGAATTTACTCATGAGATTGTGGAGAATCTGATGGGGGAAGCCAGAAGACTGGAGACTCAGGAAAGAGTTACAGTAGAGTCTGAATGCAATATGCTAATGAACCACAAGGTGCTGATGTTGTAGATGAAGTCAAAAGGATTTTATTGGCAAAACTCTCTCTGGCTCAGGGCTGATTAGCACTTTGTTCTGTTCAATCCTCCACCTAATTGGATGAGGCCCACCTACTTTATGGGAGGCTAATTGCTTTACTGGAATTCTACCCATGTAAATGTAAATCTCATTCAAAATAACTCTCACAGATATATCTAGAATAATATTTGATCAAATATCTGGGCACGGTGGTCTCACCAGATTGACACATACAATTTATGATCACAATATTCATTTATCTAGATTTCCATATTAGTTTTAGATGTGATTGGCAATGTACTGAACCTGGGGAGTAAAATGTCCCCCAGAAAAATCTACAGGTCATCTTCAGAAAATCATTCACTAAAATGAAATAGCTTAGTAGCTTTCGACTTTATTTGTGTAGTTCAGGTTGAATTGTGGAGTTTTCTCTCTATCCCCAAACAAATCCACCTCAATGAATTCCTGGGTCTTTGGACAGCAAGAATAAGAGGGAGAGAGCATGTATAACTGTGTGTGTGTGTGTGTGTGTGTGTGTGTGTGTGTGTGTTGGTGAAGCTGTAAGGAATATTGTGAGGAATATGTGAGATGAATTACTATGGGTTATGTCAGTTGTCGGTTTCTAACACATGTTAGAAGACAAGTCAGTTGTCGGTTTCTAACACATGTTAGAAGACAAGTCAGGATGGTTGCTGTTTGTTTTATCTCAGCTTTCCTCGGCCAGTATGGTTACCATGGTGACTCAGTGACCACTGTGGAACTTGGTACAGTCTGAAAATGCATTTATAATTTTTGCTGAATCACTCATTTTTCTAATAGTTGTTAAGTTGCTTTTATATTGCTGTCATTTGTTATAGATTAATAATTTGACATTCAAATGTTGGATAGAGTTTTTCTATTCTCTCCTATCATTTGCTTATTTATTCATGTATTTATTTTCTTAGTATGACTCATGGATTCCTATTTTGCTTAAAGATTTACCCTCTGACATTATAATTATATATTTTGATACATTGTTACAGAATTGGGTAGTATCAGCCCCTTCAAATTGGCTTCTGTGTCCATTTTTCCTCCCATAAGTTCTATGCATATGCTTTGCTCTGTGAGCCTGAGTGTCTTCGTATCTGTGGGAAAAAAAGTAATGTTACCAACCTCACAGTAATGCTTTAAGGATTTAAAGTATTTAAAGTTTAAAACTAGCAACATACAGTGTGTGGCAAGTAGAAAGCTCTCAAAATGTTAGTTGCCCAATCCAGCTTTTCCTCCTTCATTTGCTACCTCTGACATGAACATCATGGCATGACTACCAGAGAGAATACTTGTATATGGAACAGCATGCAGGGATTATCTCCCATTTACATAGTATGAGAGCTTCATTGTCACTGCTGTGTGAGGGAAGGGACTGTGGGATGAGCTAGGGAAGAAGCACAGCATCATTACACAGTTTCCAGTGACTTGAGTGGGGACAGGCAAGTACATGCTTACCTCTTTCCCCTGCATTTCAGGTACTTTCCCTTCATCTCACTTTTCCCTCTATTCCATGTGCTGTCTTATCCCCTGACTCTACCTTCTAGTGAAACAGCAGAGAAGGATGTGGACTCTGAGTTTCTGAAACAGGATCCAAAATATAAGAACCAAGTGTGACATCCACTGTGCTAGACAATTTTCTGAAGCCAGAGTGAAGAGCTAGGGGTCCCATCATTGGGGCCACTTAGATTAAGTTACTACCATTCTTGCAATGTCTTCTATACAACAGGATAACAATACCCAATGTTCCCAACCACCCAGGAATGATGTGGACATTAGGTGTGATCCCATGTGAGAAACGAATCTCTAGTCACAGGTGGGAGGGAAGGATGAATGCCCTTTTGAGTAATTATATTAACAGAGACACTCAAATATCAAAAACTCTGCATGGTAGGCATTAAGTTAGTAGTACACAAATGTCAGATGTTTAGGTCAGGAGTTTCTAAGTGTGATCTAAGGACCACTTCATAAAAATTGGCCAAGGATGATTGTTAAAGTATCAGGTACATGAGCCCACCTTATGTCTGCTGTGTCCAAAAGAGGGTGGTGGGTTGGGAGGTGTCTACATTTTGAATAATGTTTCTTGTGTATTGTGGTATAAATTAAAGTTAGAAAGTCACTGCTATGCATTGCAATAAGGTGTTCTTAAATTTTGAATCCTTAAAATTGGTGTAAATTTGTCCTGCAACCCAGCTTTAAACATTTGTGTTTACTCCCAGTAGATCAAAATGGGAAAACATGTTTTTCTTCATACTTATTCAGTGTTTGATATAGGAGTGACACAGCAGTTTCCTAAGACTTCCATAACATAGTGCTATAAACTGGTTGGTTTAAAGAATAGAAATTCATTGTCTCATTGTTCTGGAGGCTAGAAGCTTAAAATCAAATTGTCGCTAGGGCTATGCTCCCTCAGAATCCTTTTGGGGACAGTATCCATACTTCTTTCTAGCTTGTGCTGGTTTGTTGGAAATCTCTGCATTTCTTGGCTTGTAGTGGTATAACTCCAATCTCTGCCTTCATTGTCACATGGTGTTGTCCCTGTTCTCTCTTCACATGGCTGTTATAAGGACACCAGTCACATTGGTTTAGGGATGCACCCTACTCCAGTATGACTTCGTCTTAACTAATTACATCTGCAATTCATAGTTCCACATAAAGTTATCTTGAATTCCTGAGGGTTAAGATGTCAACATCTCTTTTTTGAGGCACAACTCAACAAATCACAGCCACTGTGGATGCAACACACTGAACAATAGAAGACAGTGTCCCTGGTGCTTTGTTTCTAGCTTGGGAAAACTGTCAATAAGCAGGTAAGCAAATCAGTATGTAGGACAGTTTCATATGGGAGTGAGTCCTCTAAAGAGAATAAACAAATCCATTGAGTAGGAAATTATGGGGATAGGTATTACTATAGATGGGGTTTTCAGTGAAGCTCTTTCTCAGGAAGTGACATTTGAGCTGAATCCCAAACAAGAGGAATCCAGGCCTACGTTGGCATTTTGGTTTGTGATGTGCATGGCACCAGTTGTTGTAAGAGGAGACAGTGAACTCAAGTGGCTGGAGCCTGGTAAATAAAGTAAAGAAGGTAGGAAATGAGGTCAAAGGGCAGACAAGAGCCAGGTCATTTGGGATCTTTAAGGTGTTAGGACGCATTCTGAGGGTGGAGGGTTATAGTATGTGAATGACATCTGATTCATGTGCTCACAAGGTGATTCTCCCTCTGTGAGGAGAATGGACTGGACAGGGACAAGATGGCTGTAGGGATAACTGAGAGGTGGTACTAGCAGTGGTTGTGTGTGAGGATAAAGCAAGATCCTGATGAGCCTGCAGGTATTGGTGCAGAAATTGTGCTGTTTCCTGAGGTCAGTTGCTCCAGGAGCTTTTGAGATGTTGTCATGATAATTAGGTATCCAACAATCCTTAATGTCAAAGTTAGTGATACAAAACACATATCAATTGATAGATAAGATTCAGTTGTAAGATTATTAAACTTCATTAATGACACATGAAAAGATCTTATAAAACTATAAAAACAGATTCTACACTTGCATATATTCATAAAAATTGTAGCATTTATTGAGCTGTCACTGTGTGCCTCACTGTATTCTAAGTGTGTTCACCTATTAACTCAATCAATTCTCAAGACAAGAACCCATGAGGAAGGGCCGATTGCTTCCTCATTTACAGAAGAGGAAACTGAAGCACAAAGAAGTTCTTTCACTTTCCAGGGGTTCAGAGATAGCCAACCATCCTAATGTCTCTGCAGAATTTTTAAATGATGTGGTTCTGGGGCATCTGGGTGGCTCAGTCGGTTAAGCCACCAACGGGCTCAGGTCATGATCTCACAGTTCGTGATTACGAGCCCTGCATGGGGCTCTGTGCCGACAGCTCGGAGCCTGGAGCCTGCTTCATATTTTGTGTCTCCTTCTCTGTCTGCTCCTCCCTGACTTGTGCGCTGTCTCTCAAAAAATAAATAAACATTAAAAAAAAATTTAAAATGTTGTAGTTCTGGACCATTCATTCTTGTAAAAACAAAAATGGAAGGATATGTTTTTGTTTTAAGCTTTTTTAGTCTGCCGTCACTACTGTGTAATTGCAATTTTGCAGATGAGGCAATTGAGTGGAAGGTGAAGTAAAAATAATCAAACTCACACTTTAATTAAAAAACTAGGGTTTACACCTAGTCTGTCTCCAGAGCCCATACTTATGACCAGTACACTTAGGAAGAATGAAGAGAAATTTGTTGAACTGTGTCAGCCCAAGGTGGGTGATGTTAGACCAGGCCCATATCTGTTTTGGTGGTGTCAAAAGGAAACCACAAGCCTAAAATGGAGTCACTTATGCTAGATCAAGTCACCAAACTTGGGCTTAATACCTGAACTAATTACATTTATAACCTCCCTCAGTCTTTACTGATCAGTCTGGATTATTCTGGTCAGCACAAATAAGGTAATCTGTCACATGGGGTCCCCCAAAATAAGAGGAGGTAATTTACCTGGTAAGACCTGTTTGTCCCCATAGGAAGGTGACCTCACCTGAATTAATCCCTTTTTCTGTTTATGACTTCCTTGTCCCTCCTTTAAAACTCTTTCTGTTTCTTAGCTCTGTGGAGCCTCTCTCTACTTGCTAGATGAGATGCTGCCCGATTTATGAGTCATTTAATAAAACAAATTTGGTCTTCAAATTTACTAGGTTGAATTTTTGTTATTTAACAATGAAAATTATACTTCAATAGGCATTTTACATGTACAGAGTATATTTGTTCATGAAAAATGAGAAGATAATAATTATAACAAACAAATTGCAATAATCCTCACAGTTACTATATATTAGACAACTTGCTAGTTTTCATCTTTTACATTTTGTTTTTGTAGGCTTATGTTGGTATCTCATTGTCATTTAAACTTAATTTCTGTGAGCTCTTAAATTTCTTTTCATCTAAATGTTCTGTTGTTTCATGTTCCACTGATTATCTTCACAAACTGGATTTGTGTCCTGTGACTTTGCATTCTAGATGATGTGATTGTATCTCTACTGCATTGTTTATTCTGTGCCTCTGGCCCTCCTGTTTTCTTCAAAATGGTAATTAGATATGGAGTCTTGTTCAGATTCCATTTTTTATGAAAGAGTACCTCAGATATAATGGTATACTTCTTATAGTGTTATGTCAGAAACCTCATTATGTCTGGTGTCTCTCATCCTGTGTCATTGAGATGTATCATTGGGTTCAAGTGTTGTCAGCCTGATCTATTGATTACAAAACTTCCCATCCACATTTTAACTCCAGTTTTTTGTAGCTTCTTAAAGACAATTACCTAGATCTATATTTCATTAACAGAAGAGAAAGTGATGTTTTAATTCTATAATTTCATCTGCATTTATTAGCTAGAATTCTATAAAACCAACTACCCCTCATCACCTATGTGGTTACACTGAGATATGATCCACACAAACCATAAATAAGAAAAGTGCTTACTTCTTTTGCAGGATTTTCCTAATTTTCAAAATAATGAGTTATTTCCCTAGTATCCTCCAAATGTGAACAGTGCATTGGCTTTTTTTTGTTAGAGTGTTATCATGAACTCTGGATATTTATATACTTGAAGTTGTAACCAACTGCAGTCATTGATTTATTTGATGTTGAAATTGTTGTGCCTTTGGCCTATGGGAGCCTCTTTGTGTTGGACTTTGTGTCTTTGATATGTTTTCTAGTATGAGATTGGTCCAGACTCACCTGGTACAATCCCCACCCAGCCCTAGAATTAGCCATTACTCCAAGGAAGTCTGGTGCCAGGTAAGTGGTAATGTTTTGACAGCATTTAAGCTGGGTACCAGAGATACTCATTGCTACTGGGTTGTTCATGTTTCTTGTGCTTTATAGAATGTGGGACCTGTACATGTAAATTATAATTTTTATGAAAATATACCTCATCATCTTGTATCCTTGGCTACTCCTGTCACCTTATATGTAATATTTTTTCTCAGTTTCATTTCAACCTTTGAGTTTTTAAAAATACCTAAAGGAAAAATGTCACCCCCGAGAAAGAAGGAGAGAAGATGGGGGTGTAGGAGGACGCTGGGCTCACCTCCTCCTGCTGATCACTTAGATTCCACCCACATCTGCCTAAATAACCCAGAAAACCGCCAGATGACTAGCAGAATGGACTCTCCAGAGCCAAGCATAGACAAGAGTCCCACAGAAGAGGGTAAGAAGGGCAGAGAGGTGGAGCACACTACATGGACAGGCAGGAGGGAGCCAGGACGGTGGAGAGACAGCCCGCCTAGCAAGGCAGAATCCCCAAGTCTGGCTTGCAAAAGTGGAGGGGCTGGATTGCATAAGTTCTGACAGCCAGTAGGACTTAACATCTGGAATGTTAAAAGCCAGCAGCTCCGCTTAGAGAGTGGGAGGGCCAGAGGACACTGGGAGGGAAAGGAGTTGAGCCCTGGAAGACAGCTCAGCTCAGCGGGGAACAAAGCAGATGACCAGCGCCATCTCCCTCTCCCATCCGCCAGCTGAAACCCAAAGGGAACCAGTTCACCGAACTTGCTTTCACTGCACACCCAATGTTGTGCTTCTGTGGATCCATCCCTCCGACAGGTCGGATTCCCTGCCGGTGCTGTGGAGCCCCTCCCGCAGGGGACCACTGATGGCAAAGCGAGCTGAGCCTACCCCTCCCGCCCCTGTGCACCTTGTGGATCCACCCCGGCTAATACACCAAATCCCATCAAAGCAGCACCACAAGCCTGGCATTGTGCAAGTAGCCCAGACAGGGGCCACACCACTCCACAGTGAGTCCTGCCCCTGGGAGAGGGGAAGATAAGGTAAACACCAGTCTGACTGTGGCCCCCTGCAGTGGGCTGGGGACAGACATCAGGTCTGACTGTGGCCCTGCTGACCAACACAAGTTACTCCAGAAAGCACAGGGGAAGTGCCCTGCATTTCCACGACACCACAGGGACTACCCAAAATGATGAAAAGGAAGAATTCTCCTTAAAAGAAACTCCAGGAAGTAGCAACAGCTAACGAATTGATCAAAAATGATTTAAGCAAAATAACGGAAAAAGAATTTAGAATAATAGTCATAAAATTAATTGCTGGGCTTGAGAAAAGCATAGAGGACAGCAGAGATTCTATTGCTACAGACATCAAGGGACTAAGAAATAGTCATGAGGAGCTAAAAAATGTTATAAATGAGGTGCAAAATAAAATGGTGGCAACCACAATCAGATTGAAGAGGCAGAGGAGAGAATAGGTGAACTAGAAGATAAAATTATGGAAAAAGAGGAAGCTGAGAAAAAGAGATAAAAAAAATCCAGGAGTATGAGGGGAGAATTAGAGAACTAAGTGATGCAATCAAACGTAACAATATCTGTATAATAAGAATTTTCAGAAGAGGAAGACAGAGAGAAAGGGGCTGAAGGTGTACTTGAACAAGTCATAACTGAGAACTCCCCTGATCTGGGGAAGGAAAAAGGCATTGGAATCCAAGAGGCACAGAGAACTCCCTTCAAACATAACTTGAATCGATCTTCCGCATGACATATCATAGTGAAACTGGCAAAATAGAAGGATAAAGAGAAAATTCTGAAAGCAACTAGGGATAAACATGCTCTAACATATAAAGGGAGACAGATAAGACTAGTGACAAACCTATCTACTGAAACTTGGCAGGCCAGAAAGGAATGGCAGGATATCTTCACTGTTCAATGTAATGAACAGAAAAAATATGCAGCCGAGAATCCTCTATCCAGCAAGTCTGTCATTCAGAATAGGAGAGATAAAGGTCTTCCCAAGCAAACAAAAACTGAAGGAATTCATCACCACTAAGCCAGCCCTACAAGAGATCCTAAGGGGCATTCTGAGAGTGAAATGTTGCAAGGACTGCAAAGTACCAGAGACATCACAACAAGCATGAAACCTACAGACATCACAATGACTCTAAACCCATATCTTTCTATAACAACACTGAATGTAAATGGACTAAATGCGCCAACCAAAAGACGTAGGGTATCAGAATGGATAAAAAAACAAGACCCATCTATTTGCTGTCTACGAGAGACTCATTTTAGATCTGAGGACACATTCAGATTGAGAGTGAGGGGATGGAGAACTATTTATCATGCTACTGGAAGTCAAAAGAAAGCTGGAGTAGCCATACTTATATCAGACAAACTAGACTTTAAATTAAAGGCTGTAACAAGAGATGAAGAAGGTCATTATATAATAATTACAGGGTCTATCCATCAGGAAGAGCTAACAATTATAAATGTCTATGCACCGAATATGGGAGCCCCCTAATATATAAAACAATGAGTCACAAACATAAGAAACCTTATTGATAAGATGTGGTAATTTCAGGGGACTTTAACACTCCACTTACAGAAATGGATAGATCATCTAGACACAGGATCAATAAAGAAACAAGGGTCCTGAAGGATACATTGGATCAGATGAACTTGGCAGATATATTTAGAACTCTGCATCCCAAAGCAACAGAATATACTTTCTTCTCGAGTGCACATGGAACATTCTCCAAGATAGATCACATACTGGGTCACAAAACAACCCTTCATAAGTATACAAGAATTGAGAACATACCATGCACACTTTCAGACCACAATGCTATGAAGCTTGAAATCAACCACAGGAAAAAATCTGGAAAACCTCCAAAAGCATGGAGGTTAAAGAACATCCTACTAAAGAATGAATGGGTCAACCAGGCAATTAGAGAAGAAATTTAAAAATATATGGAAACAAATGAAAATGAAAAGACAACAATCCAAATGTTTTGGGATGCAGCAAAGGCAGTCCTGAGAGGAAAATACATCGCAATCCAGGCCTATCTCAAGAAACAAGAAAAATCTCACATACAAAATCTAACAGCACACCTAAAGGAAATAGAAACAGAACAGCAAAGATACCCCAAATCCAGAAGAAGAAGAGGAATAACAAAGATCAGAGCAGAAATAAACAATATAGAATCTAAAAAAACTGTAGAGCAGATCAATGAAACCAAGAGTTAGTTTTTTGAAAAAATACGCAAAATTGATCAACCTCTAGCTAGGCTTCTCAAAAACTAAAAGATGACACAAATAGATACAATCATGAGTGACAATGGAATTATTACAACCAATCCCTCAGAAATACAAGCAATTATCATAGAATAGTATGAAAAACTATATGCCAACAAAGTGGACAACCTGGAGAAATGGACAAATTCCTAAGCACCCACACACTTCCAAAACTCACACAGGAAGAAATAGAAAACTTGAAAGATCCATACCAGCAAAGAAATTGAATCAGTTATTAAAAATCTCCCAACACATAAGAGTCCAGGACCAGATGGCTTCCCAGGGGAATTATACCAGACATTTAAAGCAGAGATAATACCTATCCTTCTCAAGCTGCTCCAAAAAATAGAAAGGGAAGGAAAACTTCCAGACTCATTCTATGAAGCCAGCATTACTTTGATTCCTAAACCAGACAGAGACCCAGAAAAAAAAGAGGACTACAGGCCAATGTCCCTGATGAATATGGATGCAAAAATTCTCAAAAGATACTAGCAAATAGAATTAAACAGCATATAAAAAGAAATATTCACCATGATCAAGTGGGACTCATTCCTGGGCTACAGGGCTGGTTCAATATTCACAAATCAATCAACATGATACATCACATTAATAACAGAAAAGAAAAGAACTATATGATGCTATCAATCGATGCAGAATAGGCATTTGACAAAATTCAGCATCCTTTATTAATAAAAACACTTGAGAATGTCGGGAGAGCAGGAACATACTTAAACATTAAAAGCCATGTATGAAATGCCCACAGCTAATATCATCCTCAATGGGGAAAAAGTGAGATCTTTCCCCCTGAGATCAGGAACACGACAGGGATGTCCACTCTCACCGTTGTTGTTTAACATAGTGTTGGAAGTGCTAGCATCAGCAATCAGACAACAAAAGGAAATCAAAGGCATCAAAACTGGCAAAGATCAAGTCAAGCTTTCACTTTTTGCAGATGACATGATATTATACGTGGAAAACCTGACAGACTCCACCAAAAGTCTGCTGGAACTGATACATGAATTCAGCAAATTTTCAGGATACAAAATCAATGTACAGAAATCAGTTGCATTCTTATACACTAATAAAGAAGCAACAGAAAGGCAAATAAAGAAACTGATCCCATTCACAATTGCACCAAGAAGCTTAAAATACCTAGGAATAAACCTAACCAAAGATGTCAAAGATCTGTACGCTGAAAACTATAGAAAGCTTATGAAGAAAATTGAAGAAGATATAATGAAAAGGAAAAACATTCCGTGCTCGTGGATTGGAAGAATAAATATTGTTAAAATGTCAATACTACCCAAAGCTATCTACCCATTCAACGCAATTCCAATCAAAATTGCACCAGTATTCTTCTCGTAGCTAGAACAAGCAATCCTAAAATTTGTATGGAACCACAAAAGGCCCCGAATAGCCAAAGTAATTTTGAAGAAGACCAAAGCAGGAGGCATCACAATCCTAGACTTTAGCCTCTACTAAAAAGCTGTAATCATCAAAGCAGCATGGTATTGGCACAAAAACAGACACATAGACCAATGGAAGAGAATAGAGACTCTAGAATTGGGCCCACAAAAGTATGGCCAACTAATCTTTGAGAAAGCAAGAAAGAATAGCAAATGGAAAAAAGACAGTCTTTTTAACAAATGGTGCTGGGAGCACTGGACTGCAACATGCAGAAGGATGAAACTAGACCACTTTCTTACACCATTCACAAAAATAAACTCAAAATGGATAAAGGACCTGAATGTGAGACAGGAAACAATCAAAACCCTAGAGGAGAAAGCAGGAAAAAAAAAAAAAAACTTCTCTGACCTCAGACGCAGCAATTTCTTACTTGACACATCTCCCTTTCTTGGCAAGGGAATTAAAAGCAAAAATGAAATATTGGGACCTCATCAAGATAAGAAGCTTCTGCCTTGCAAAGGAAACAATCAACAAAACTAAAAGGCAACCAAAGGAATGGGAAAGGATATTTGCAAACGACATATCAGACAAAGGGCTAGTATCCAAAATCTATAAAGAGCTCACCAAACTCCACACCCAAAAAACAAATAATCCAGTGAAGAAATGGGCAGAAAACATGAATAAACACTTCTCTAAAGAAGACATCCAGATGGCCAACAGGCACATGAAAAGATGCTCAACGTCGCTCCTCATCAGAGAAATACAAATCCAAACCACACTCAGATATCACCTCATGCCAGTCAGAGTGGCTAAAATGAACAAATAAGGAGACTATAGATGCTGGCAAGGATGTGGAGAAATGGGAACCCTCTTGCACTGTTGGTGGGAATGCAAACTGGTGCAGCCACTCTGGAAAACAGTGTGGAGGTTCCTCAAAAATTAAAAGTAGATCTTCCCTATGTCCCAGCAATAGCACTGGTAGGAATTTACCCAAGGGATACAGGAATGCTGATGCATAGGGACACTTGTACCCTAATGTTTATAGTAGCACTTTCAACAATAGCCAAATAATGGAAAGCCTAAATGTCCATCAACTGATGAATGGATAAAGAAATTGTGGTTTATATACACAATGGAATACTAGGTGGCCATGAGAAAGGATGAAATATGGCCTTTTGTAGCAACGTGGATGGAACTGGAGAGTGTTATGCTTAGTTAAATAAGTCATACAGAGAAAGACAGATACCATATATTTTCACTCTTATGTGGATCCTGAGAAACTTAACAGAAGACCATGGGGGAGGGAAAGGAGAAAAAAAAACGGTTGGAGAGGGAGGGAGCCAAACCATAAGAGACTCTTAAAAAGTGAGAACAAACTGAGGGTTGATGGGGGGTGGAAGGGAGGGGAGGATGGGTGATGGGTATTGAGGAGGGCACCTGTTGTGTTGAGCACTGCGTGTTGTATGGGAAACAATTTGACAATAAATTTCATATTAAAAAAAATACCTAAAGGATGAACACTGGGTATTGTATGGAAACCAATTTGACAATAAATTTCATATTTAAATAAATAAAAATAAATATAAAAAGTACCTAATCCTAGCTCTAAGCCTAATCCTAACCCAAACCCCTAACCCCTAACCATAACCATAACCATAACCATAACCATAACTATAACCATAACCTTAAACTTATCCTTCTGGAGGGGTCTCTGAACTGCAGGATAATACACACATATCCTCACACTGGCCCTAATCCTAACCCTTATTCTGTCCCTAAACCGAACTCTAATCTTAGATCCGAGGGGGGAAAAAAAAGATCTGGTACACACACACACACACACACACACATGATCTAATATTACTCAGCCACCAAAAAATAATGAAATTTTGCCATTGAGCAACATGGATGGAACAGAGAGTATTATCCTAAACAGAGTAAGTCAGTCAGAGACAAACAAATGTCATATGATTTAAGAAATTAAACAAACAAGCAAATGGAAAAAAAAAAGACACAGGCAAACCAAGAAACAACTCCTAACTATAGAGAACATACTGATGGTTACAAGGGGAGGTGGGTGGGGATGATTGGTTAAATAGGTGATGAGAATTAAGGAGTGTGCTTGTGATGAGTACCAGATGTATTGAAGTGTTGAATCAGTATATTGTACAACAGAATCTAATATTATACATAAGTTAACCTACTGGAATTAAAAAAAATTAATAAATAAATTTGTGTAATAGTTGTTGGGCTATTTATTATTATTTATTATTCTTCATCGCCTCCCCTGTAACCTAAGGCAAACAGTGATCTTTTTATTGTTTCCATAATTTTGCCTTTTTCAGAATGTTATGTAGCTGGGATATGTAATACATAACTTTTTCTGATAGGCTTCTTTCACTTAGTAATATGCACTTAAGATTCCATCTTGTCTTCTCATAGCTTGATAGCTCATTTCTTTTCAGCATTAAATAATATTCCGTTCTATGGATATATCACAGTTTATTTATTAGTTTACCTACTGAAGAATATCTTGTATGCTTCTAAGTTTGGCAATGTGAATATATAGCTGCTAACATCTGGGTGTTCAACATCTGAGTGCAGGTTTTTGTATACATTTAAGAGTTGGACTCATTTGAGTAAATACCAAGGAGTGTGATTTCAGGATCATATGGTAAAGAGTATGCTTAGGTTTGTAACAAACTGCCAAATTGTCTTCCACTATAGCTGTAGCATTGTGCATTGACACTCACAGTGAATATCTGTTTTCCTACATCTATGTTAGCACTTGGTATTTTTGATTTTTGTAATTCTAATAGGTATGTAGTAACACTTAACTGTTGATTTAATTTGCAATTCCCTAAAGACTTAGTAATGCTGATCATTTTTCATATGCTTATTTGCTATCCATATATCTTCTTGTGTGAGATGTCCCTTCAGAATTTATCAAATTATTTACTTTTTTTTAATTGTAGGTACAAAAACTTAATCTGAGTGTAGGAGTGCTGACAATACTGACTCCATCTTTGCCCCTCCAACTTGTTCATGTTTGAACTCTCTCGGGGCTATGTATTCCAGGCCCCTTGGAGATACATATACATACATTAGAAATGCTTCCCAGGGGAGCCTGGGTGGCTCAGTCTGTTGAGCGTCGGACTTAGGCTCAGGTCATGATCTCCTGGTCTGTGAGGTCCAGCCCTGCGTTGGGCTCTGTGCTGACAGCTCAGAGCCTGGAGCTGCTTCGAATTCTGTCTCCCTCTCTCTCTGCCCCTCCCCCGCTCATGCTCTGTCTCTCTCTGTGTCAAAAGTAAATAAAAAATAAATAAATAAACCTTAAAAAAAAAAAAAAGAAATGCTTCCCAAAGTTGGGATGGGGAGAGACTTCTTTTTGCTTCCCGAGAATCTGGTAAAGATTACATAGTCTTTTTTCTTCTGATGCACAGGTGGTGCAACAAGATCTAATTAAAGATTAGCAGTCAATTAGGTACATGCAAGTCCTGTGGGATACATACAAATCCTTTGATCTCACTGCAGTGTCCTTCTGCATATCCCTCTATAAAATCTAAATCTAAGACTAAGGTCAGGATTTTGTAGAGAAAATTATGCAGCTGCCATAGATTATTCTCCACCCAATCTTCCCTGTCAGTAAAGTTACCCTGAATAAAACTCTGTATAAATTGTATTGGGTAGGCTGCTTTGTTTTCTGGTTTCAAAGTGGCTTCTCAGTTTTCAGGATACTTCTAACGGAGATCCACTCTCTCAGCACATTTTGAAGGGTATACTACAGTATTGTAAACTGTAAGCAAAGTTTTGTATGGCAGATTTCCTGAGCTTTTTTTTCATCTTGTGTAACCAAAACATTATTCCTGTTAGGAGCAACTCTTCCTTTTCCCCTCCTCCAGTCCCTACAAAGGGCATTCTACTTTCTGCTTCTATGAGATGGACTAATTGAGATCCTTTATCTAAGTGGAATTATGCAGTTCTCTTTTTGTGACTGACTTATTTTACTTAGCATAGTGTCTCCCAGGTTCATCTATGTTGTTGCAGTTGACATGATTTCATCCTTTTTAAGGCTGAATAATATTCCATTATATGTAAATACCATATTTTCTTTATCCATTCACCCATAAAAAATAAATTATTATGAATAATAATTATGAATAACACTGAAGCGAACATGAAAGGACAAGCATTTCTTTGAGATCCAAATTTCAAATTTTAATTACCCAGACATGGGAGAGCTGGATTATATGGTAATTCCATTTCTTATTTTTAATTTGAGAGAGTGGGGAGAAGGGGGAGGGAGAGATAGAAAGGGAGAGAGAAAATCCCAAGTAGGCTCCACATTCAGTGCAGAGCCCCACATGGGGCTGGATCCCACAACCCTGGGATCATGACCTGAGCAGAAATCAAGAGTTGGATGCTCAACCCACTGAGCCACTCAAGAGCCCCTGGTAATTCTATTTCTAATGTGGGGGAACCTCCATATTCTTTTCCATAGTGGATACACCATTTTATGTTGCCAGCAATAATGTATAAGTGTTCCAATTTTTCCACATCATCATCGACATTGTTTTTCTTTACATTTTTTAGGCTTTTTTTTTAGTTTCATTTAAGTTGCAGTTAGTTAATATATGGTGTAATATTAGTTTCAGGTGTACAATTCAGTGATTCAACACTTACATACAACACTTGGTGCTCATCACAATAAGTGCCCTCCTTAATAAAGGAACACTGTTTTTTTTTTAATGTAATGACCATTCTAACATGTGTGAGGTGATATGTCATTATGGTTTTTATTTGCATTTCCTGATGATTAGGGATGTTGAACTTCCTTTCATATACCTGATATGCATTTTTATATCTTCTTTGGAGAAATGTCTATTTAATTCCTTTGCCCTTTTTTGATTAGGTTATTTAGTTTTTTCTATTCAGTTGTGTATATGTACACATACATATATATTACTTTTTTGCTATTCAGTTGTGTATATATACACATACATATATTTTTTAGATAGTAACCCCCTTATTGGATATCTGGTTTGAAAATATTTTTTCCCACTCCATATTTTGCATTAGTCTCTGTTGATTGTTTCATTTGAATTGCAGAAAATTTTAAGTTTGGTGTCATTCCACTAAACTGTTTTTGCTTTTGTTACCTGTGCTTTGTGTGTCATGCCAATAAATCATTGACAAGACCAGTATCGTGAAATTTTTGCCTGTACTCTCTTCTAAGAGACTTACAGTTTCAGGCCTTTTGTTTATGTATTTAATCCACTTTTAGTTGATTTTTGTGTATGGTGTAACAGAGGGGTCCTTTTTCATTCTTTTGCATTTAGAAGCCAAGTCAATTTGATTTGACAGTCTAACTGTTCAAAATTGTGTATTGGTGACCCCCTTGTTGAAGACAAGTTGACCATAAGTGTGTGTTTATTTCTGGGCTCTCTGTTTGTCTATATGTCTTCTTTCTGCCAGCATCATACTATTTTGACTACTGTAGACTTATCATATATTTGAAATGAGAGTATATTAAGCCTCTGGATTTGTTCCTTTTTTCTCAATATGTTTTGGCTATTCATCAGAGTTCTTTGTGGTTTTACATGAATTTTAGGAAGTTTCTTTTTCTATTTCTGTAAAAGTACCATTGGGAATTTTCATAGGGATTGCATTGAATCTGTATGTTGCTTTAAACAGATTTGACATTTTAACAATACTAAGTCTTCTGATTTGTGAGCTCTGGGTGTCTTTCCATTTATTTATATCTTCTATAATCTCTTTCTCCACTGTTTTGTATTTTGCAGTGTAAGTTTCTCTCCCCCTTGGTTAAGTTTATTCCAAAATATTTCATTTTGTTTCATGCTATTGTGAATAGTCTGATTTTTATTAATTACTTCTTGGGATAGTTCATTGATAGTGTATGGAAACAAAGCTGATTTTTGTATGTTGTTTTTATATCTTGCATCATTAATAAAGTTGTTTATTAGTACAAATGTGTTTTTTTTTTTTTTTTAGTTTACTTATTTATTTTGAGAGAGAGAGAGTGAGCAGGGGAGGGGCAGAGAGAGAGAATCACAAGCAGGCTCCATGCCACCAGAGCAGAGCCCGATGTGGGGCTCAATCTCATGAACCATGAGATCATGACCTGAGCTGAAATCAAGAGTCCGATGCTTAATCAACTGAGCTACACAGACATCCCCACCATAGCTTTTTTTGTTATCACTTGCATAACATATTTTTCTCTTTTCCTTAACTTTCAAACTATTTTTGAATTTGGAAGTAGGGATTCTCTTGTGGACAGCATAGAGTTGAATCATGTTGTTTTTTAATCCATTACACTTTTGGTGGAAATGTAAATTGATAAAACCATTATGGAAAAGAGTATGAAATTTCCCCAATCTTTTCTTTTTAGTTATTAATTTCAATTCGTTTTCATATTGTGCTTTATTGATTTTTTCTAGTTTATAATTTTTCTTCTCTTCTGACTTCTTTTTTTTAAATATTTTTTTAGTTATTGTCTTAGTGGTAACCCTGAGAATTTCAATTAACCTCATCAATTTATAAGCGTCTAGTTTGAATTAATACAAACTTAGATACAATTTTGTACCAAACTGCTACTATATGGAGTTCTTACTCCTCATTTTTGTTGCTTTTGTGGTATATTACATCTTAATACCTTGTGTATTAACAAAAAGTAGATTTATAATGGTTTTTAAGCATTAATGTTTTTTTTAATTAATGTTTATCTTTGAGTGAGAGAGAGAGCGCAATTGATGGAGGGGCAGAGAGAGAGGGAGATACAGAATTTGAAGCAGGTTCCAGGCTAGCTATTAGCACGGAGCCTGATGTGAGGCTCAAACTCATGAGCTGTGAGATCTGAGCCAAAGTCGGACGCCCAACTGACTGAGCCACCCAGGTCCCTCTAAGCATTAATGTTTTAAATCATACAGGAAACTAGAAAAAAATGGGATTTATAAACCAAAAAGTCTTTAATGCTATTTTTTTGTATTTTCTATGTAGTTATCTTTACTTTTTTTTTGTTTTTTTTAGTTTCAAGTTTTTATTTAAATTTGCATTAGTTAACATAGAATGTAATAGTAGTTTCAGGAGTAGAATTTAGTAATTCATCATTTACATATAACATCCAGTACTCATCACAATTACCCTCCTTCACCCATCACCCATTTAACCCATGCCTCTGCCCACCTCCCCTCCAGCAATCCTCAGTTTGTTCTCTATAGTTAAGAGTCTGTTTTATGGTTTGCCTCTGTTTTTTCCCCTATGTTCATCTGTTTCATTTATTAAATTCCACACACAAGTGACATCATATGGTATTTGTCTTTCTCTGATTGACTTATTTTCACTTAGTGTAATACACTGTAGCTCCATCCATATCATTTGACAAGATTTCATTATTTTTGTGGGTAATATTCCATCATATGTATATATACACAACTTCCTTATGTATCTATTATTTGATGGACATTTGGACTCTGTCCATAATTTAACTATTGTTGATAATGTTGCTAGAAACATTGGGTTGCATGACCCTTTGGATCAGAATTTTTGTATCCTTTGGGTAAATGCCTACTGGTGTAATTACTGGATCATAGACTAATGTTATTTTTCAAATGTGGCTTTGATTTACTCCCTAGTGTCCTTTACTTTCAACCTGATGGAAATCTGTTAGTAATTCTTGTAACACAGGTCTACTATTAACAAACTTTTCAAGATTTTATCTACAAATATCTTAATTTACTTTTATTCTTGAAGGGCAGTTTTCCTGCATATAGAATTCTTAGTTGACAGCTTTTCCTTTCCACTCTTTGTTAACCTATTCTATTCTGGACTACATGGTTTCTTGATGAAAAATTTGCTGATATTATCTTACTTTGGATCTTTTGTACATGATGATTGCTTCCATCTCCTTTCAAAATTTTGTCTTTTTTTGGCCCCTGACAGTTTAATTATAATGTGTCTCAGTGTGGTTTCTTTGGTTTCTCCTACTTGCCATTTGTTGAGAACTTGGATGTATAGATTCATGAATTTCATCATGCTTGGAGAATTTTCAGCCATTCTATGTTCAAATTGCCTTTCTGACCTTTCGTCTTTTTCCTTTTGTTGAGACTCCCCTATTGCCTGTGTTAGGTACACTTGAACACACATAAGTATCTAAGGCTATGCTCATTTCTCTTTTATTCATTTTCCTCTATGCTAGTAAGTCTGGAAATTTAAAATTGATTGATCGTCAAGTTTACTAATTCTTCTGTCTACTCTAACCTGCTGTTGAACACTTTGGTGAAATGTTTATTTTAGTTGTTGTACTTATTACCTTCAGAATTTTGGTTTCTTTTTATACTTTCTATACTTTGGCTATTGTCTATTTGATTACAATATATTCTCCAGATTTCCTTTATTCTTTATCCATAATTGCCTTTAGTTGTTTGAGAATATTGATGGCACTCAATTTCAAATTTGAAAGCCCAGTGTTTGGACCTTGTAAGTGACAATTACTATTATTCATTTTATGTCCATCACTTGTAAATTTGTTGAAAATTGGACATTTTGAATATTATAGTATGGTAACTTTGGAAATGAGATTCTCTCTCTTTCAAGAGCTTTAGTTCTATACGTTGTGGATTATAGTTGTTTTTAAAATTATTTTCATTATAACTGTGTATTTTGAAGGGGCAACTGGGTAGCTCAGTTGGTTAAGCATCTGACTTTTGGTTTTGCTGAGGTCATTATCTCACAGTTTTTGACTTCAAGCCCTGCATCTGGCTCTGTGTTGGCAGTGGGGAGCCTGCTTGGGATTCTGTATCCTCTCTCTGACCCTCCCACACTTGCATAGTCTCTGTCTCTATAAAAATAAATAAATAAACTTTAAAAAAACACTGTGCATTTTGTGATGTATGTCCATTGAATTTACATACTTTAGATCAGTGGTAAGCTAGTGGTTTTGAGAGATTTCCTTAAATTCCTGTGCTTCCCAATGTACAATGACTGGCATATTTTTTATATAATTCCTTTTTTTCAAATCAGTTAAGAAAACAAATATTCACTTTTACTGCCTTATAATTTCACAATCACATTTACTAGTGCTCTTAGTACATTCATATTATTATACTGGGTCACTTGATTTCAGTCTGAAGAACTTTCTTTTTTATTTCTTGTAAGGCAGGTATTTTATTTTTGTTTTTAAAAATATACTTTATTGTCAAATTGGCTTCCATACAACACCCTGTGCTCATCCCAACAAGTGCCCTTCTCAATGCCCATCACCCACTTTCCCCTCTCCCCCCAGCCCCCATCAACCCTCAGTTTGTTCTCAGGATTTAAGAGTAGGTTATGGTTTGCCTCCCTCCCACTCTGTAACTTGTTTTTTCACCTTCCCCTCCCCCATGGTCTTCTGTTAAGTTTCTCAAGATCCACGTATGAGTGAAAGCATATGGTATCTGTCTTTCTCTGACTGACTTATTTCACTTAGCATAATACCCTCCAGTTATATCCACATTGCTGTAAATGGCCAGATTTCATTGTTTCTCTTTGCCAAGTAGTATTCCATTGTATACGTAAACCGCATTCTTTATCCATTCATCAGTTGATAGACATTTAGGCTCTTTCCATAATTTGGCTATTGTTGAAAGTGCTGCTATAAACAATGGAGTACATGTGCCCCAAAGCATCACCACTCCTGTATCCTTTGGGAAATTTCTGGCAGTGCTATTGCTGGGTCAAAGGGTAGTTTCTATTTTTAATTTTTTTCTTAATTTTTTTAACGTTTATTTATTTTTGAGAGAGACAGAGACAGAATACGAGTGGGTTGGGGCAGAGAGAGAGGGAGACACAGAATCTGAAACAGGCTCCAGGCTCTGAGCTGTCAGCACAGAGCTTGACACGGGGCTCGAACTCACGAGCCGCGAGATCATGACCTGAGCCAAAGTCGGATGCTCAACCGACTGAGCCACCCAGGCGCCCCGACTATTTTTAATTTTTAGAGGAACATCCACACTGTTTTCCAGAGTGGCTGCATCAGTTTGCATTCCCACCAGCAGTGCAAGAGGGTTGCCATTACTCCACATCCTTGCGTGCATCTATAGTCTCCTGATTTGTTCATTTTAGCCACTCTGACCAGTGTGAGGTGGTATCTCAGTGTGATTTTGATTTGTATTTCCCTGATGATGAGTGATGTTGAGCATCTTTTCATGTCTATGTTGGCCATCTGGATGTCTTTGGAAATGAGTCTATTCATGTCTTCTGCCTATTTCTTCACTAGATTGTTTCTTTTTCGGGTGTGCAGTTTGGTGAGTTTTTATACATTTTAGATACTACTCCTTTTTCCAATACGTCATTTGCAAATATTTTTTCCCATTCTGTAGGTTGCCTTTTAGTTCTGTTGATTGTTTCCTTTGCAGTGCAGAAACTTTTTCTCTTGATGAGGTCCCAATAGGTCATTTTTGCTTTCAATTCCCTTGGCTTTAGAGATGTATCAAGTAAGAAATTGCTGCAGCTGAGGTCAAAGAGGTTTTTTCCCGCTTTCTGCTCTAGGGTTTTGATGGTTTCCTGTCTCACATTCAGGCCCTTTATCCATTATGAGTTTGTTTTTGTGTATGGTGTAAGTAAGTGGTCTAGTTTTATTCTTCTGCATCTTGCTCTCCAGTTATCCCAGCACCATTTGTTAAACAGACTTTTTTTCCATTGAACACTCTTTGCTGCTTTGTCAAAGATTCGTTGGCCATACATTTGTGGGTCCAGTTCTGGGGTCTCTATGTTATTCCATTGGTCTATGTGTCAGTTTTTGTGCCAATAACATCTGTCTTGATGATTACAGATTTGTGGTACAAGTTAAAGTCTGGGATTGTGATGCCTCCCGCTTTGGTCTTCTTCTTCAATATTCCACTGGCTATTTGGGGTCTTTTGGGGTTTCATACAAATTTTAGGATTGTTTGTTCTAGTTTTGAAAAGAATGCTGGTGCAGTTTTGATTGTGATTGCATTGAATGTGTAGATTGCTTTGGGTAGTATGGGCATTTTGACAATATTTATTCTTCCAATCCATGAGCATGGAATGATTTCCATTTCTTTGTGTCTTCTTCAATTTCCTACACACGCTTTCTATAGTTTTCAGCATACAGATCTTTTACATAATTGGTAAGGTTTATTCCTAGGTATTTTATGATTCTTGGTGCAATTGTGAATGGGATCAATTTATTTATTTGTCTTTCTGTTGCTTCATTATTAGTGTATAAGAATGCAACTGATTTCTGTACATTATTTTTGTATCCTGCGACTTTGCTGAATTCGTGTATCAGTTCTAGCAGACTTTTGGTGGAGTCTATCGGGTTTTCCATGTAGAGTATCATGTCATCTGCAAAAAGTGAAAGTTTGACTTCATCTTTACCAATTTTGATGCCTTTTATTTCCTTTTGTTGTCTCATTGCTGATGCTAAGAATTCCAACTCTATGTTACAACAGTGGTGAGAGTGAACATCCTTGTCGTGTTCCTGATCTCAGGGGGGAAGATCTCAGTTTTTCCCTATTGAGGATGATATTATCTGTGGGCTTTTCATACATGGCTTTTATGATGTTTAAGTATGTTCCTTCTATCCCAACGTTCTTGAGAGTTTTCATCAAGAAAGGATGCTGTATTTTGTCAAATGCTTTTTTTTGTACCTATTGACAAGATCATATGGTTCTTATCTTTTCTTTTATTAATGTGATGTATCACATTGATTGATTTGCGAATATTGAACCAACCCTGAAGCCCAGAAATGAATACCACTTGATCATGGTGAATACTTCTTTTTATTTTGTGTTGAATTCAATTTGCTAGTATCTCACTGAGAATTTTTACATCCATATTCATCAGGGATATTGGCATGTAGTTCTCCTTTTTTTGCTGGGTCTTTGTCTGGTTTGGGAGTCAAAGTAATGCTGGCTTCATAGAATGAGTCTGGAAGTTTTCTTTCCCTTTCTATTTTTTGGAACAACTTGAGGAGTATAGGTGTTATCTGTGCTTTACGTGTCTGGTACAATTCCCTAGGGAAGCCATCTGGTCCAGGACTTATTTGTTGGGAGGTTTTTGATAACTGATTCAATTGCTTTACTAGCTATGGGTCTGTTCAAATTTTCTCTGTCTTCCCATTTGAGTTTTGGTAGTGTGTGGGTGTTTAGGAATTTGTCCATTTCTTCCAGGTTATCCAGTTTGTTGGCATATAATTTTTCATAGAATTCCCTGATAATTACTTGTATTTTTGAGGGATTAGTTGTATTAATTCCATTCTCATTTGTGATTTTGTCTACTTGGGTCCACTTGCTTTTATTTTTGAGAAGCCTGGCTAAAGGTTTATCAATTTTGTTTGTTTTTTCAAAAAACCAACTCTTAGTTTCATTGATCTGTTCTATTGTTTTTTTTTAAATTCCATATTGTTTATTTCTGCTCTGATCTTTGTTATTTCTCTTCATCTGCTGGGTTTTAGGTGTCTTTGCTGTTCTGCTTCTAGTTCCTTTAGATGTGCTGTTAGATTTTGTATTGAGGATATTTCTTGTTTCTGGAGATAGGCCTGGATTGCAACGTATTTTTCTCTCAGGACTGCCTTCGCTGTATCGCAAAGGTTTTGAAGTGTTGTATTTTCATTTTCATTTGTTTCAATATATTTTTTAACTTCTTCTCTAATTGCCTGGTTGACCCATTCATTCTTTAGTAGGGTGTTCTTTAACCTCCATGCTTTTGGAGGTTTTCCAGATGTTTCCCTGTGGTTGATTTCAAGTTTCATAGCATTGTGCTCTGAAAGTGTGCATGGAAGGATATCAATTCTTTTATATTTTTGAGGGCTTTTTTGTGATCCAGTATGTGATCTATCTTGGAGGATGTTCCATGTGCACTCGAGAAGAAAGTATATTCTGTTGCTTTGGGATGTAGAGTTGTAAATATATTTGTTAAGTCCATCTGGTCCAATGTATCATTCAGGGCCACTGTTTCTTTACCGATTCTCTGTCTAGATGATCTGTCCATTTCTGTAAGTGGAGTATTAAAGTCCTTCCAATGGCCACATTCTTATCAATAAGAATGCTTATGTTTGTGATTGTTTTATATATTTGGGTGCTTTCGAATTTGGTGCATAGACATTTATAATTGTTAGCTCTTCCTGACGGATAGACCCTGTAATTATGATATAGTGTCCTTCTTCAACTCTTGTTACAGCCTTTTTTTTTTTTTTTTTTAATTTTTTTTTCAACGTTTTTTTATTTATTTTTGGGACAGAGAGAGACAGAGCATGAATGGGGGAGGGGCAGAGAGAGAGGGAGACACAGAATCGGAAACAGGCTCCAGGCTCCGAGCCATCAGCCCAGAGCCTGACGCGGGGCTCGAACTCACGGACCGCGAGATCGTGACCTGGCTGAAGTCGGAGGCTTAACCGACTGCGCCACCCAGGCGCCCCTTGTTACAGCCTTTAAAGTCTAGTTTGTCTGATATAAGCATGGCTACTCCAGCTTTGTTTTCACTTCTAGTAGCATGATAGATAGGTCTCCATCCCCTCACTTTCAATCTGAAGGTGTCCTCAGGTCCAAAATGACTCTCTTGTAGACAATGAATAGATGGGCCTTCTTTTTTTGTTTGTCCATTCTGATACCCTATGTCTTTTTATTGGAGCATTTAGTCTATTCACATTCAGTGTTATTACTGAAAGATATGGGTTTAGAGTCATTGTGTTATCAGTAGGTTTCATACTTGTAGTGATGTCGCTGGTACCTTGTGGTCCTTGCAACAATTCACTCACAGAGTTCTCCTTAGGATCTCTTCTAGTGCTGGTTTAGTGGTGGTGAATTCCTTCAGGTTTTTTGTTTGTTTGTTTGAGAATACCTTTATCTCTCCTTCTATTTTGAATGACAGGCTTGCTGGATAAAGAATTCTTGGCTGCATATTTTTCCTGTTCATCACATTGAAGATTTCCTGCCATTTCTTTCTGGCCTGCCAAGTTTCAGTAGATAGGTCTGCTACTACTCTTATGTGTCTACCTTGTAAGGACCATTTTTCCCTAGCTGCTTTCAGAATTCTTCTTTTATCCTTGTATTTCGCCAGTTTCGCTATCTTATGTCGTGCAGAAGATCAATTTAAATTACATCTGTAGGGAGTTCTCTGTACCTCTTGGATTTCAATGTCTGTTTCCTTCCCCAGATTGTGGAAGTTCTCAGCTATGATTTGTTCAAGTACACATTTAGCCCCTTTCTCTCTCTTCTTCTTCTTCTGAAATTCCTGTGATACAGATTTTGTTCCATTTTATTACATCACTTAGTTCTCTAACTCTCCTCTTTTGATCCTGGATTTTTTTTTATCTCTCTTTTTCTCAGCTTCCTCTGTTTCCATAATTTTATCTTCTAATTCACCTATTCTCTCCTCTGCCTCTTCAATCCATGCTGTGGCCACCCCCATTTTATGTTGCACCTCATTTATAGCATTTTTTAATTCCTCGTGACTATTTTTTAGTCCCTTGATCTCTGCAGCAATAGAATCTCAGCTGTCTTCTATGCCTTTTTCAAGGCCAGAGATTAGTCTTATGACTATTATTCTAAATTCTTGTTTAGTTATATTTCTTATATCTGTTTTGATCATTCCTTTAGCTGTTACTTATTCCTGGCATTTCTTTTGAGGAGAATTCTTCCGTTTCATCATTTTAGCTAGTTTTCTGTCCCTTATGAGTTTAAAAACCTTGTTATGTGGTCTGCACCTGTAAGCACTGCTGTATTAAAGGGGGGGGTCATACACTGTCCAGGGCCTGGCCCTTTGGGAGGTGTTTTTTGGAGAGTGTTACTTGCTCTCTGTTGTTGTGACTTTGGTTATTGTATTTCTCTACTTGTAGTGATGTTTTGAACACTCCATGAGGTGTGCTTTGACTTGTTCCTTGAAGTATCTCTGGAAAGGAAAATAAACAAAAAAAAAAAAAACAGGAAACAAAAACACGCAAACACACAGACAAATAAAAGAAACAGACAAAACACACACACACACACACACACACACACACACACACACAAACAAACAAAAAACAATCCAAAAGCAAAAAAAACAGAAACACCAGCTACAAGTAAACCACAGGGTGGAGGCGGTACTGATGGAAGAACACATACAAAGAGAGAAATGACAGGGGTGGGGACAAAGAGAAAATAAACATTGCCCAGGCAGAGAGACTAAAGTGCTTAATCCAGAAAGAGAGAAAGGAAAATAAAGAAGGAGGTGGGTAAAAAGAAAGGAAGGTAAAGTTACCCAGACAAAGAAACTATATGGCTTGATTGTTCCAGAGAGAGAGAAAGGAAAGTACAGAAGGAGATGTAGAACATGTATCAAGAGAATGGATTAAATATGTCTGCTTAAACAAACCAACAACCAGAGTAACCAGCCTAGAGGACAGAAGACATAAGAAGGATAAAATGAGAGAAGAATATATCTAAATAACAGTAATTGTCCTAGAATTAATGCATGCTATGCAGCAACGCTGGTCTGGAAGATGGAGCCATCTGGTGCCACAGTGTCAACCCTGCTCCAATAGATATGCAGTTACCTGACATGAAGTGGCATGGTTTAGTGTAGGTTGGTCCCGCCTCCACTGTTGTCCCCACAGACATATCCCTGAGTCCCCACGTTGGTGGTGTGTGTGGGGGGAATGACAATCCCGAGTCTCTTCTCCATGGAACAGGTAGACTCTGAGTCATCCTCACTGTGCCACAGGGGTAGATGGGGTGGTCCTTCTCATTCCGCTGACTCCTCTGACCTGGCAATTGGCTAGGATTCAAACTCCCGTTCCGTGTGCTCTGGCACTGGGGAAGCATCTCTCTGTGAAGCCCAATAAGCAGTCCTGGCTGGCTTTGTCTGTGCCACAGCACTTCAGGGAGGACCGCCTTCTCCTATTGTGGACTGTGTCCTTGACCTAGCCACTGAACCCAAGGGTGGAAGACGCAGGCAGGCTTTGTCCTGTCCTGCAGCACTCCAGGGAGGGAGTCACTTTCTCCTACTGCAGACTGTGCCCCTGACCTACCACTGAACTCAGGACCAGCTCCCCTTCTCCCCAAGTGTGGGAATGGGGCAACCGGCCCCAGTATGAAGAAAGCCCCGAAGTAAGAGATGGGATCCATCTCAGTCCCAGTCCGAGGTTTTCTCTTGGTCAGATACAGTCCTACACTTTCCCAGCCACTCTTTCTCTTCCCTTTGTCTCTCCACAGAAGGGGATCCCTCCCCTCCATGCTTAGGTGGCCCGTTTTATCTCCCCCAGTTTGCAATCACCCACCCATAGCCTGTCAAGTTTGTCCTAGTGTCTCCCTTTTAGACTCAGTCTCTTTTCCTCCCAGACTCTAGGGGTTCAAAGTCCTTTGGCTTCAGCCCTTCTTTGTTTGAGAGACACAGGAAGTTCAGATGCCCCTACTTCTCCGCCATGTTGGCCCACCTCCATAAGGTGGGTCTTTAAAAACAAATCTTAGTTTTTATTATCTGGAATATCTTTATTTCACCTTTACTTTTACATTTAATGTTAAAATACTACCCCCATAAGATTTGCCAGTGATGGTAAGGATGCTCTCCTCATTACACCCAAGCAAGGAATGCTTAGGTTTTGGTCCTGGAAGGCAAGGATAAATGGTGACAAGTAAGAGAGACTCTTGGAGTGACATAAGCCGGGGATGGTCAAGGAGACCAAAAACGAGAAGTAACACAGACATCCCAGATTATGCACTGCAAATACATGATGTCTAAGAAGACATGGCCAATTAGAATCTTCCTTGGCTGTGGTATGGTTATGTGGGGCAATGCCTGATGGAGGAGTGAATACAGAGGTTGTGGGTAGCAAGTCCATAGGCACCTGCCGTTTTTAAACTACAACCCTTCTAATAGCTGGAAGCACTGTTCCTCACTGGTGGCCCTCCCTTACAGGATCCTAACATTTCAAGTTCCTATGAAGAAACTGTCACTGTGAGCTCCCAATAACCTTCCCCAGGTGTTTCACTGTTTAGTGGTTGTTTCTTGTCCTCTGCACCTTTCTTTGTTTTCACATTCTCTGCTCATGTTTTGGGACATTTGTGCTTTTTTTTATATTGTATTTTTAAATATATTCTATAAACTATTTATTAACCCATTTGTCTTGTACACACTTGTTTCCTAGTCTGATGTTACTTGTTTAATTTTTATTTTCCATTGAAAGGAATAAAAGCTGACATCCTTGTGTGTTTCATCTTCTGAGGAAATAGCTTTTAATATTCTGTATTAATTATACTGTTTTTATGTTCATTTTAGATAAAGCAGCACATGAGGAGGTTTCCTTATTTTATGAATTTGCTTAGAAATGTTTTCTACCTAGGTGTTGCATTTTATTAAACACCTGTTTACATTTATCCTAATGGATTGTATGATTTCCTCCTTTTACTTTTTTGTGAATGGAATGTTTTACATAATTTACTATTGAATTTTGACCACCCTCACAATTTCTAGTATATTCTCCTTGATATTGACCTGTTCTGTTTTCTTATATGGCTTAATTCATATAATAATATTTTCTTTAGAATATTTGTATCTTTTATGAAAGACATGGTCTATATTTGGCTTGTTTTCTAATGTCCTCCTAGGATTGTAGTAGCAATATGATGGTGTCCTCACAAAAAAAGAAAAATTGAACAATATTCCTTATATTTCTCCATAGCAGGCATACTAGGAAAATTTAGATTTTTTTTATTTTTAATTGTTCAGAGTGTTTACTAATTCTGTGCCTAGAATTTTGCTTGTGAAAAGTTTTTCTTGGATAGTTGGTACCATCACTTAAAATTTATTCATTTTCTTTAGTAGGTACATGGGTCTTCCTATTTTATGTTTTTTTATGTCACTTTTGGCATGTTATTTTCATAACATGAGTGAATTTTTACTTCTGCTTTCTAATTTGTAGTCCTAAGTATTTCAAAAATTCCTCTAAAATATCTTGTTAAGGTCTTACATCTTTGAAGAAAATAGTTCTAATTTAATTTCTGATACTGGTCATTTGTACTGCTTCTCTTTTTGTTAATCACTTTGGCTATTGGTTTATTAACCTTAGTAATATTGGGAAAAGTTTCGACCTGATTTGCTATTGTACTATTTTTCCCTTTCAACAATTCTTATCCTTATAATTGCTTTTCTTCTGTATTTTGTTGTTTGCCCTTTTTAAATTCTAGATATTAAAAGTGGGATTATTGATATTCTGTCTTTATTAAATTATAATACATTAATTTCAGGCTTCAAATACAGAGTTTGCTTTGTTGTTGTTGTTGTTTAGTGTAAATCCAAGTTTGTTAACGTATAGTGTAACTATGGTTTCAGGAGTAGAATTTAGTGATTCATCACTTACATATAACACCCAGTGCTCATCCCAACAAGTGCCCTCCTTAATTCCCATCACTCATGTAGCCCAGCCCCCCAACCAACACCCCTCCAGCAATCCACAGATTGTTCTCTGTATTTAAGAGTCTCTTATGGTTTGCCTCCATCTCTGTTTTTATCTTATTTTTCTTTCCCTTCCACTATGTTCATCTATTTGTTTCTTAAAGTTCACAAAAGACTGAAATCATGATTTTTGTCTTCCTCTGACTGAGATATTTTGCTTAGCATAATACATCGTAGTTTCATCCACGTTGTTGTAAATGGAAAGATTTCATTTTTTTCATCACCAAGCAATATTCCATTGTGTGTGTGTGTGTGTGTGTGTGTGTGTGTATCACTACTTATTTTTTCATTCATCCGTTGATGGACTTTTGGGCTCTTTCCATAATTTGGCTATTGTTGATAGTGTGCTATAAACGTTGCATTGCATGTTCCCGTTTGGATCACCATTGTTATATCCTTTGAATAAATACTGAGTAGCACAATTGCTGGGTCATAGGGTAGCTCTACCTTTCATTTTTTAAAAGTTTTTTTTAAGGTTATTTCATTTTTGAGACACAGAGAGAGACAAAGTGTGAGCGGGTGGGTGGTAGAGAGAGGGAGACACAGAATCTGAAACAGGCTCCAGGCTCTGAACTGTCAGCACAAAGCCTGATGCGGGACTGGAACTCACAAACTGCGAGATCCTGACCTGAGCTGAGGTCGGATGCTCAACCGACTGAACCATCCAGGTGCCCCTCTACCTTTAATTTTTTGAGGAACCTCCATACTGTTTTCTAGAGTGGCTACGTCAGTTTGTATTCCCACCAACAGTTCAAAAGTGTTCCCCTTTCTACACATCCTCACCAAATCTGTTGTTTCCTGAGTTATTTTTAACCATTCTGAAAGGTGCAAGATGGTATCTCATTGTGGTTTTGATTTGTGTTTCCTTGATGAAGAGTTATGTTGAGCATCTTTTCATGCATCTGTTAGCCATCGGGATATATTCTATATAAAAGTGTCTATTCCTGTCTTTTGCCCATTTCTTCACTGGATTTTGTTTTTCCAATGTTGAGTTTGATAGGGTCTGTATAGATTTTGGATACTAACCCTTTATCTGACATGTCATTTGCAAATATCTTCTCCTGTTCTACCAGTTGCCTCTTACTTTTGTTGATTGTTTCCTTGGCTGTGCAGGAGCTTTTTATCTTGATGAGGTCCCAATAGTTCATTTTTGCTTTTGTTTTTCTTGCTTCTGGAGGTATTTCCAGTAAGAAGTTGCTGTGGCTGAGGTCACAGATGTGGTTGCCTGTAGGATTTTGATGTTTTTCTGTATTATATTTAGGTCTTTCATCCATTTTGAATTTATTTTTGTGTATGGTGTAAGAAAGTGTTCTAGGTTTATTTTTCTGCATGTCACTGTCCAGTTTTTCCAACACCATTTTTTGAAGAGACTGTCTTTTTTCCATTGGATATTCTTTCCTGCTTTTTCAAGGATTAGATAGCCATATATTTGTGGGTTCATTTCTGGGTTCTCTATTCTGTACCATTGATCTATGTGTCTTTTTTTGTGGTCATACCAACTTGATGGTACTGTCTTGATGATTACAGCTTTTTAATACAGCTTGAAGTCCTGAACTATGATGCCTCCAGCCTTGGTTTTCCTTTTCAACATTACTTTGTCTATTCAGGGATTTTTCTGGTTCCATGAAAATTTGGGGATTATTTGTTCTAGCTATGTGAATAATGCTGGTGTTATTTTGATAGGAATTGCATTTTGATTGTTATTTTGATGTGTAGATTGCTTTGGGTAGTATAGACATTTAAACATTTTTTTTCAATCCATGAGCATGTTTTTTTTTCCTATTCTTTGTGTCATCTTCAATTTCTTTCATAATATTTCTATAGTATATATTATATATAATATATATTTTACTTGGTTGGTTAGGTTTAGCATAGTACCTTATGGTTTTTGATGCATGTGTAAATGGGATCGATTCCTTTATTTCTCTTTCTGCTGCTTTATTATTGCTGTATAGAAATGCAACTGATTTATGTATCATAATTTTATATTCTGTGACTTTGCTGAATTCATGTATTAGTTCTAGCAGGTTTTTTTTTGATAAGTCTTTTGGGTTTTCCACATAGAGTATCATATCGTCTGCAAAGAGTGAAAGCTTTACTTCTTTCTTGTCAATTTGTATGACTTTCATTTCTTTTTGTGTCTCATTCCTGAGGCTACGGCTTCCAGTACTATGTTGAACAACAGTGGTGAGAGTGGACATCCTTGTCATGTTCATGACCTTAGGGGAAAAGCTCTCAGTTTTTCCCCATTGAGAATGATATTTGCTGTGTGTCTTTCATGTATGGCCTTCATGATATGTAGGTATGTTCATTCTCATTAATTACTTGAGGGTTTTTATCAAGAAAGGATGCTGTATTTTGTCAAATGATTTTTCTGCATCTATTGAGAGGATTTTGTGGTTCTTATCCTTTGTTTTATTAATGTGATGTATCACATTGATTGATTTTCAGATATTGAACCACTCTTGCAGCCCAGGAATAAATACCACTTGATTATGGTGAATAATTCTTTAATGTATTGTTGGATTTGATTTGCTAGTATTTTGTCGAGAATTTTTGCATCCATGTTCATCAGGGAAATTGGTCTGTATTTCTCCTTTTCAGTGGGGTTTTTGTTTGGTTTTGTAATCAAGATAATGCTGGCTTCCCAGAATGAGTTTGGAAGTTTTTCTTCCATTTCTATTTTTTGGAACAGCTTCAAAAAGTATTAATTCTTCTTAAACATTTGCTAGAATTACCCTGGGAAGTCATCTACTCCTGGACTCATGTTTGGAACTTTTTGATTATGGTTCAAATTCTTTATTGGTTAGGAGCGCCTGGGTGGCTCAGTCGGTTGAGCGTCTGACTTTGGCTCAGGTCATGATCTCGTGGTCTGTGAGTTTGAGCCCCACGTCAGGCTCTGAGCCTGCTTCAGATTCTGTGTCTCCCTCTCTCTCTGCCCCTTCCGCACTCACGCTCTGTCTCTCTCTGTCTCAGAAATAAACAAATATTAAAAAGTAATTAAAAAAATTCTTTACTGGTTATGGGTCTGTTAAACTTTTCAATTTCTTCCTGTTTCAGTTTAGGTAATTTATATGTTTCTAGGAATTTATCCATTTCTTCCAGGTTGCCCAATTTCTTGCTCATAATATTGTTATTATTGTTTGCATTTCTGTGGCTTTGGTTGTAATCTTTCTTTTCTCATTTGTGATTTTATTCTTTTTTTCATTTATTTCATTTATTTTTATTTATTTTCTTTTTCTTTTTGATAAATCTTTAAAGGAGTTATCAATTTTGTTAATTCTTTCCAAGAACCTGCTCCAAGTTTTGTTGATCTGTTCTATTGTTTATATATATATATATATATATATATATATATCCTTGATTTCTGCTCTAATCTTTATTATTTCTCTTCTTCTGCTTGTTTTTGGCTGTATTTTGTGTTCTTTTTCCAGCTGCTTTAGGTGTAATGTTAGGTTGTATATTTGAGATATTTCTTTCTTCTCTAGGAAGACCTGGATTGCTATATACTTCCCTCTTATGGCCTCTTTGCTGCATCCCAAAGGTTTTGGACTGTCGCGTTTTTATTTTCATTAGCTTCCATGTAGTTTTCAAATTTCTTCTTTAATTTCTTGGTTAACTCATTAATTCTTTAGTAGATTGTTCTTTACCTCCAAGTATTTGTGGTCTTTCCAAATTTTTTTCTTGTCATTGATTTCAAGTTTCATAGCATTGTGGTCTGAAAATGTGCATGGTATGATCTTAATCTTTTTGTACTTGCTGAGGTGTGATTTGTGACCCTGTATGTGATCTATTATGGAGAATGTTCCATGTGCATTCAAGAATTATGTGTATTCTGCTGCTGTATGTAGCCAAATATGTATTCTTCTATATGTAACCTACTGCTTTGATAAAACGTTTTGAATATGTTTGTAAGGTCCATCTAGTCCAGTGTGTCATTCAAAGCCATTGTTTTCTTGTGATTTTCTGCTTAGATGATCTGTCTATTGTTGTAAGTGGGGTGATAAATGCCCTATTATTATTGTATTATCATAGATGAGTTTCTTTATGTTTGTGATTAATGGTTTTACATATTTGAGTGCTTTCAAGAAGGGGGCATAAATTATATAATTGTTTGAACTTCTTGGTACATAGATCCCCTAATTATGATATAATGCCTTTCTTCATGTCTTGTTACAGTCTTATTTTAAAATCTAATTTGTCTGATATAAGTATGGCTACTCCAGCTTTCTTTGATGTCCATTAGCATGATAGATGTTTCTCCATTGCCTCACTTTCACTCTGCAGGAGTCTTTATGTCTAAAATGAGTCTTGAAGGCAGAATGTAGATGGATCTTGTTTTTCATGCATTCTGATACCCTATGTCTTTTGATTGGAGCAACTAGTCCACTTACATTCAGAGTGATTATTGAAAGGTATGAATTTAGTACCCCTTTGTTGCCTGTAGAGTTGATGTTTCTGGTGATGTTATGTTCTCTGGTTCTTTATTATCTTTTTTGTTTTGTTTTGTTTCTACTTAAGGAGTCCCCCTTAAAATGTCTTGCAGGACTGGCATAGTGGTCACAAACTCCTTTAGTTTTTGTTTTTCTGGGAAATTCTTTATCTCTCTTCCTATTCTGAATGATAGCCTTGGTGGTTAAAGAATTCTTGGCTGCATATTTTTTGATTCAGCTTGTTGAATATACCCTGGCATTCCTTTATAGCCTGCCAAGTTTCTCTGGACAGATCTGCTGTGAATCTTATCTGTCTTCCCTTGTAGGTTAAGGACATTTTTCCCCTTGCTGCTTTCATGATTCTTTCCTCGTCCATGTATTTTGTGAATTTGACCATGACATGCCTTGATGATAGTCAGTTTTGGTTTAAGGGGAGTTCTTTCAACTTCTTGTATTATGATGAGTGTGTCTTTCCCCAGATTAGGGAAGTTTTCAACTATAATTTGCTCACATAAACCTTCTGCCCCTTTTGTTCTCTCTTCATCTTCTGGGTCTCCTATGATTTAAATGTTATTCCTCTTTAATACTTCGCTGAGTTCTTAAGTCTTGTTTCATGATCTTTTGCCATTGTCTCCCTCTTTTTTAGAGTTTCAGTATTTTCAGTATTTTATCTTCTATATCACTGATTTGTTGCTCTGCTTTATCCATCCTCACTGTCATGGCACCATTCCAGATTGCATCTCAGTTATAGTATTTTTATTTTTGGCCTGACGAGATTGGTTATTTTATCTCTGCAGAAAGGGATTCTCTGGTGTCTTTTATGTTTTTTTCAACCTCAGCTAGTATTCTTATAGTCATAGTTTTAAGTTCTTTTTCAGACATCTTACATATATCTATGTTGATTAAATCCCTGTCATTATTTCTTACTGTTCTTTCTTTTGGGGTGAATTCCTCTGCGAAGGAATAAATACCACTTCATCATGGTGAATGATTCTTTTTTTTTCAATATATGAAATTTATTGTCAAATAGGTTTCCATACAACACCCAGTGCTCATCCCAAAAGGTGCCCTCCTCAATACACATCACCCAACCTCCCCTCCCTCCCACCCCCATCAAACTTCAGTTTCTTCTCAGTTTTTAAGAGTCTCTTATGCTTTGGCTCTCTCCCACTCTAACCCCTTTTTCTTTTTCCTACCCCTCCCCCATGGGTTTCTGTTAAGTTACTCAGAATCCACATAAGAGTGAAAGCATATGGTATCTGTCTTTCTCTGTATGGCTTATTTCATTTAGCATAACACTCTCCAGTTCCATCCATGTTGCTACAAAGGGCCATATTTCATTCTTTCTCATTGCCACGTAGTACTCCATTGTGTATCTAAACCACAATTTCTTTACCCATTCATCAGTTAATGGAAATTTAGGCTGTTTCCACAATTTGGCTATTGTTGAGAGTGCTGCTAGAAACATTGGGGTACAAGTGCCCCTATGCATCAGTACTCCTGTATCCCTTGGGTAAATTCCTGGCAGTGCTATTGCTGGCTCATAGGGTAGGTCTATTTTTACCTTTTGAGGAACCTCCACACTGTTTTCCAGAGTGGCTGCACCAGTTTGCATTCCCATCAAGAGTGCAAGAGGGTTCCCATTTCTCCACATCCTCTCCAGCATCTATAATCTCCTGATTTGTTCATTTTGGCCACTCTGACTGACGTGAGGTGATATCTGAATGTGATTTTGATTTGTATTTCCCTGATGAGGAGCGACGTTGAGCATCTTTTCATGTGCCTGTTGGTCATCCGGATGTCTTCTTTAGAGAAGTGTCTATTCATGTTTTCTGCCCATTTCTTCACTGGGTTATTTGTTTTCCGGGTGTGGAGTTTGGTGAGCTCTTTATAGATTTTGGATACTCGCCCTTTGTCCGATATGTCATTTGCAAATATCTTTTCCCATTCCGTTGGTTGCCTTTTAGTTTTGTTGGTTGTTTCCTTTGCTGTGCAGAAGATTTTTATCTTCATAAGGTCCCAGTAGTTCATTTTTGCTTTTAATTCCCTTGCCTTTGGGGATGTGTCAAGTAACAAATTGCTATGGCTGAGGTCAGAGAGGTCTTTTCCTACTTTCTCCTCTAGGGTTTTAATGGTTTCCTGTCTCACATTCAGGCCCTTTATCCATTTTGAGTTTACTTTTGTGAATGGTGTGAGAAAGTGGTCTAGTTTCATGCTTCTGCATGTTGCTGTCCATTTCTCCCAGCACCATTTGTTAAAGAGACTGTCTTTTTTCCATTGGCTATTCTTTCCTGCTTTCTCAAAGATTAGTTGTCCATACGTTTGTGGGTCTAGTTCTGGGGTTTCTATTCTATTCCATTGGTCTATGTGTCTGCTTTTGTATCAATACCATGCTTTCTTAATGACTACAGCTTTGTAGTAGAGGCTAAAGTCTGGGATTGTGATGCCTCCTGCTTTGGTCTTCTTCAAAATTACTTTGGCTATTCGGGGCCTTTTGTGGTTCCATATGAATTTTAGGATTGCTTGTTCTAGTTTCGAGAAGAATACTGGTGCAATTTTGATTGGGATTGCATTGGATGTGTAGATAGCTTTGGGTAGTATTGACATTTTGACAATATTTATTCTTTCAATCCACGAGCATGGAATGTTTTTCCATTTCTTTATATCTTCTTCAATTTCCTTCATGAGCTTCCTATAGTTTTCAGCATACAGATCTTTTACATCTTTGGTTAGGTTGATTCCAAGGTATTTTATGCTTGTTGGTGCAATTGTGAATGGGATCAGATTCATTTGTCTTTCTGTTGCTTCATTATTAGTGTATAAGAATGCAACTGATTTCTATACATTGATTTTGTATCCTGCAACTTTGCTGCATTCATGTATCAGTTCTAGCAGACTTTTGGTGGAGTCTATCGGATTTTCCATGTATAATATCATGTCATCTGCAAAAAGTGAAAGCTTGACTTCACCTTTGCCAATTTTGATGCCTTTGATTTCCTTTTGTTGTCTGATTGCTGATGCTAGCACTTCCAACACTATGTGAAACAACAGCGGTGAGAGTGGACATCCCTGTCGTGTTCCTGATCTCAGGGAAGAAGCTCTCAGTGTTTCCCATTGAGGATGATGTTAGCTGTGGGCTTTTCATACATGGCTTTTATGATCTTTAAGTATGTTTCTTCTATCCCGACTTTCTGAAGCGTTTTTATTAAGAAGTGGTGCTGATTTTTTTCAAAGGCCTTTTCTGCATCGATTGACATGATCATATGGTTCTTATCTTTTCTCTTATTAAAGTTATGTATCACGTTGATTGATTTACGAATGTTGAACCAGCCCTGCAGCCCAGGAATTAATCCCACTTGATCATGGTGAATATTCCTTTTTATATGCTGTTGAATTTGATTTGCTGGTATCTTATTGAGAATGTTTGCACCCATATTCATCAGGGATATTTGCCTGTAGTTCTCTTTTTTTACTGGGTCTCTGTCTGGTTTAGGAATCAAAGTCATACTGGCTTCATAGAATGAGTCTGGAAGTTTTCCTTCCCTCTCTATTTTTTGGAATAGCTTGAGAAGGATATGTATTACCTCTGCTTTAAACGTCTGGTAGAATTCCCCCGGGAAGCCATCTGGTCCTGGACTCTTATGTGTTGGGAGATTTTTGATAACTGATTCAATTTCTTCGCTGATTATGGGTCTGTTCCAGCTTTCTATTTCCTCCTGATTGAGTTTCAGAAGTGTGTGGGTGTTCAGGAATTTGTCCATTTCTTCCAGGTTGTCTAGTTTGTTGGCATATAATTTTTCATAGTATTCCCTGAAAATTGCTTGTATCTCTGAGGGATTGGTTGTAATAATTCCATTTTCCTTCATGATTTTATCTATTTGGGTCATCTCCCTTTTCTTTTTGAGAAGCCTGGTTAGAGGTTTATCAATTTTGTTTCTTTTTTCAAGAAACCAACTCTTGGTTTCGTTGATCTGCTCTACAGTTTTTTTAGATTCTATATTGTTTATTTCTGCTTTGATCTTTATTATTTCTCTTCATCTGCTGGGTTTAGGGTGTCTTTGCTGTTCTGCTTGTATTTCCTTTAGGTGTGCCGTTAGATTTTATATTTGGGATTTTTCTTGTTTCTTGAGATAGGCCTGGATTGCAATGTATTTTCCTCTCAGGACTGCCTTCATTGCATCCCAAAGCGTTTGGATTGTTGTATTTTCATTTTCATTTGTTTCCATATATTTTTTGATTTCTTCTCTAATTGCCTGGTTGACCCACTCATTCGTTAGTAGGGTGTTCTTTAACCTCCATGCTTTTGGAGGTTTTCCAGACTTTTTCCTGTGGTTGATTTCAAGCTTCATATCATTGTGGTCTGAAAGTATACATGATATGATTTCAATTCTTGTATACTTATGAAGGGCTGTTTTGTGACCCAGTATGTGATCTATCTTGGAGAATGTTCCATGTGCACTCAAGAAGAAAGTATATTCTGTTGCTTTGGGATGCAGAGTTTTAAATATGTCTGTCAAGTCCATCTGATCCAATGTATCATTCAGGGCCCTTGTTTCTTTATTGACCATGTGTCTAGATGATCTGTCCATTTCTTTAAGTGGAGTGTTAAAGTCCCCTGCAATTACCACATTCTTATCAATAAGGTTGCTTATGTTTATGAGTAATTGTTTTATATATTTGGGGGCTCCCGTATTCGGTGCATAGACATTTATAATTGTTAGCTCTTCCTGATGGATAGACCCTGTAATTATTATATAATGCCCTTCTTCATCTCTTGTTACAGCCTTTAATTTAAAGTCTAGTTTGTCTGATATAAGTATGGCTACTCCAGCTTTCTTTTGACTTCCAGTGGCATGATAAATAGTTCTCCATTCCCTCACTCTCAATCTGAAAGTGTCCTCAGGTCTAAAATGAGTCTCTTGTAGACAGCCAATAGATGGGTCTTGTTTCTTTATCCAATCTGATACCCTATATATTTTGGTTGGAGCATTTAGTTCACTTACATTCAGTGTTATTATAGAAAGATATGGGTTTAGAGTCATTGTGATGTCTGTAGGTTTCATGCTTGTAGCCATGTCTCTGGTACTTTGTCTCACAGGATTCCCCTTAGGATTTCTTGTAAGGCTGGTTTAGTGGTGATGAATTCCTTCAGTTTTTGTTAGTTTGGGAAGACCTTTATCTCTCCTTCTATTCTAAATGACAGACTTGCTGGAGAAAGGATTCTCGGCTGCAGATTTTTTTCTGTTCATCACATTGAAGATCTCCTGCCATTCCTTTCTGGCCTGTCAAGTTTCAGAAGAGAGATCAGTCACGAGTCTTATAGGTCTCCCTTTATATGTTAGGGCACGTTTATCCTTTGCTGCTTTCAGAATTTTCTTTTTATCCTTGTATTTTGCCAGTTTCACTATGGTATGTCAGGCAGAAGATCGATTCAAGTTACATCTGAAGGGACTTCTCTGTGCCTTTTGGATTTCAATGCCTTTTTCCTTCCCCAGTTCAGGGAAGTTCTCAGCTATTATTTCTTCAACTACACCTTCAGCACCTTTCCATCTCTTTTTCTCCTCTGGAATACCAGTTATGCATATATTACTTCTCTTTAGTGCATCAATTAGTTTTCTAATTTTCCCCTCATACTCCTGGATTTTTTTATCTCTCTTTTTCTCAGCTTCCTCTTTTTCCATAGTTTTATCTTCTAGTACACCTATCCTCTCCTCTGTCTCTTCAATCCGAGCTGTGGACGTTTCCAGTTTATTTTGCATCTCGTTTAAAGTGGTTTTCAGCTCTTCCTGACTGTTCCTTAATCCCTTGATCTCTGTAGCAATAGATTCTCTGCTGTTCTCTATACTGTTTTCAAGCCCAGCGATTAATTTTATGACTATTATTCTAAATTCACTTTCTGTTATATTGTTTAAATCCTTTTTGATCAGTTCGTTAGCTGTTGTTATTTCCTGGAGATTCTATTGAGGGGAATTCTTCCGTTTTGTCATTTTGGATAGTCCCTGGAGTGGTGAGGACTTGCAGGGCACTTCCCGTGTGCTGTCTTGAATAACTGGAGTTGGTGGGCGGGTCGCAGCCAGACCTGATGTCTGCCCCCAGCCCACCACTGGGGCCATAGTCAGACTGGTGTGTACCTTCTCTTCCCCTTTCCCAGGGGCAGGATTCACTGTGGGGTGGTGTGGCCCATCTGGGCTACTTGCACACTGCCAGGCTTGTGGTGCTGGGGATCTGGCCTCTTAGCTGGGGTGGATAGGCAAGGTGCACGGGGGCGGGAGGGGTAGGCTTAGCTTGATTCTTCTTCAGTGATCCACTTCAGGAGGGGCCCTGTGGCAGCGGGAGGGAGTCAGACCCGCTGCCAGAGGGATGGAACCGTGGAAGCACAGCCATTGGGTGTTTGAGCGGTGCAAGCAAGTTCCCTGGAAGGAACTGATTCCCTTTGGGATTTTGGCTGGGGGATGGGCAAGGGAGATGGCGCTTTTGAGCGCCTTTGTTCCCCGCCAAGCTGAGCTCTGTCCTCAGGGGCTCAACAACTCTCCCTCCTGTTGTCCTCCAGCCCTCCTGCTCTCCAAGCAGAGCTGTTAGCTTATAACCTTCCAGATGTTAAGTCCCGCTGGCTGTCAGAACACACTCCGTCCAGCCCCTCAGCTTTCGCCAGCCAGACTCGGGGGCTCTGCTTGGCCGGCTGGCCGCCCCTCTGCTCCAGCTTCCTCCCGCCAGTCCGTGTAGTGTGCACTGCCTCACTGCCCTTCCTACCCTCTTCCGTGGGCCTCTCATCTGCGCTTGGCTCCAGAGACTCCATTCTGCTAGTCTTTTGGCGGTTTTCTGGGTTATTTAGGCAGGTGTAGGTGGAATCTAAGTGACCAGCAGGACACAGTGAGCCTAGCATCCTCCTACGCTGCCATCTTCCCTTCGATGAATGATTCTTTTAATGTACTGCTGAATTTGATTTGCCCGTATTCTGTTGAGATATTTTGTGTCCAAATTCCTCAGGGGTTTTGGACTGTAATTCTCTTTTGTAGTGGAGTCTTTGTCTGTTTTAGGAATCAAGGTAATCCTGGCCTTATAAAATGACTTTGGAAGTTTTCCTTCAATTTCTTTCTCTTTTTTTTTATGAAATTTATTGTCACATTGGTTTCCATACAACCCCAGTGCTCATCCCAAAAAATGCCCTCTTCAATACCCATCACTCACCATCCCCTCCCTCCCATCCCCTCCATTTCTATTTTTTGAAGTAGTTTGAGAAGAATAGGTATTAATTGTTCTTTAAATGTTTGGTAGAATTCCCCTGTGAAGACATCTGGCCCTAGACTTTTGTTTTTTGGCATGTTCTTTATTATGGATTCAATTTCTTTGCTGGTTATAAATCTGTTCAAATTTTCTGTTTCTTCCTGTTTCAGTTTGGGTAATTTCTATGTTTCTAAGAATGTATCCATTTCTTCCAGAGTGTCTAATTTGTTTGCATATAGCTTTTCATAACATTCTCATATAATTGCTTGTATTTCTGTAGTTTTGGTTGTTATTTCTCCTGTCTCATTTGTGATTTTACTTGGATAATTTTACATTTTTTGATAAGAATGGCTAGGAGTTTATCAATTTCAGTAATTTTTTTCAAAGAACAAGCTCATGGTGTCCTTGATCTATTTTTTTTTGGGGGGGGGGTCTGTATCATATTTCTGTTCGAATCTTTATTCTTTCCCTTCTTTTGCTGGACTTAGGCTTATTTTTTTTCTTTTTTCTAGCTCCTTTAGGTGTAATATTTGTTTCTTTATCTGAGATATTTTCTTGCTCATTGAGGTAGCCTGTATTGACATATACTTCCCTCGTAGGACTGCTTTTGCTGCATCACAAAGGTTTTAGACCATTGTGATTTAATTTTTGTTTTTCCACGTGTTTTTTTAATATATGAAATTTATTGTCAAATTGGTTTCCATACAACACCCAGTGCTCATCCCAAAAGAGGTCCTCCTCAATACCCATCACCCACCCTCACCTCCTTCCCACCCACATCAACCCTCAGTTTGTTCTCAGTTTTTAAGATTCTCTTATGCTTTGGCTATCTCCCACCCTAACCTCTTTTTTTTCCTGCCCCTCCCGCATGGGTTTCTGTTAAGTTCTCAGGATCCACATAAGAGCAAAAACATATGGTATGTGTCTTTCTCTATATGGCTTATTTCACTTAGCATCACACTCTCCAGTTCCATCCACGTTGCTACAAAGAGCCATATTTCATTCTTTCTCATTGCCACGTAGTACTCCATTGTGTATCTAAACCACAATTTCTTTATCCATTCATCAGTTAATGGAAATTTAGGCTTTTTCCACAATTTGGCTATTGTTGAGGGTGCTGCTATAAACATTGGGGTACAAGTGTCCCCAAGCATCAGTACTCCTGTATCCCTTGGGTAAATTCCTAGCAGTGCTACTGCTGGGTCATAGAGTAGGTCTATTTTTAATTTTTTGAGGAACCTCCACACTGTTTTCCAGAGTGGCTGCACCAGTTTGCATTCCCACCAACAGTGTAAGAGGGTTCCAGTTTCTACACATCCTCTCCAGCATCTATAGTCTCCTGGTTTGTTCATTTTGGCCACTCTGACTGACGTGAGGTGATATCTGAGTGTGGTTTTGATTTGTATTTCCCTGATGAGGAGCGACGTTGAGCATCTTTTCATGTGCCTGTTGGACATCTGGATGTCTTCTTTAGAGAAGTGTCTGTTCATGTTTTCTGCCCATTTCTTCACTGGGTTATTTGTTTTCCGGGTGTGGAGTTTGGTGAGCTCTTTATAGATTTTGGATACTCGCCCTTTGTCTGATATGTCATTTGCAAATATCTTTTCCCATTCCGTTGGTTGCCTTTTAGTTCTGTTGATTGCTTCCTTGGAAGTGCAGAGGCTTTTTATTTCCATGATGTCCCGATAGTTCATTTTTGCTTTTAATTCCCTTGCCTTTGGGCATGTGTCAAGTAAGAAATTGCTGTGAATGAGGTCAGAGAGGTCTTTTCCTGCTTTCTCCTCTAGGGTTTTGTTGGTTTCCTGTCTTACATTCAGGCCCTTTATCCATTTTGAGTTTATTTTTGTGAATGGTGTGAGAAAGTCGTCTAGTTTCATGCTTCTGCATGTTGCTGTCCATTTCTACCAGCACCATTTGTTAAAGAGACTGTCTTTTTTCCATTGGCTATTCTTTCCTGCTTTCTCAAAGATTAGTTGGCCATACCTTTGTGGATCTAGTTGTGGGGTTTCTATTCTATTCCATTGGTCTATGTGTCTGTTTTTGTATCAATACCATGCTGTCTTGATGATTACAGCTTTGTAGTAGAGGCTAAAGTCTGGGATTGTGATGCCTCCTGCTTTGGTCTTCTTCTTCAAAATTACTTTGGCTATTCAGGGCCTTTTGTGGTTCCATATGAATTTTAGGATTGCTTGTTCTAGCTTTGAGAAGAATGCTGGTGCAATTTTGATTGGGATTGCATTGAATGTGTAGATAGCTTTGGGTAGTATTGACATTTTGACAATATTTATTCTTGCAACCCATTAGCACGGAATGTTTTTCCATTTCTTTATATCTTCTTCAATTCCCTTCATAAGCTTTCTATATTTTTCAGCATACAGATCTTTTACATCTTTGCTTAGATATATTCCTGGGTATTTTAAGCTTCTTGGTGCAATTGTGAATGGGATCAGTTTCTTCATTTGTCTTTCTGTTGCTTTATTATTAGTGTATAAGAATGCAACTGATTTCTATACATTGATTTTGTATCCTGCAACTTTGCTGAATTCATGTATCAGTTCTAGCAGAGTTTTGGTGGAGTCTATCGGATTTTCCATGTATAATATCATGTCATCGCAAAAAGTGAAAGTTTGACTTCATCTTTGCCAATTTTGATGCCTTTGATTTCCTTTTGTTGTCTGATTGCTGATGCTAACACTTCCAACACTATGTTAAACAACAGCGGTGAGAGTGGACATCCCTGTCGTGTTCCTGATCTCAGGGAAGAAGCTCTCAGTGTTTCCCATTGAGGATGATGTTAGCTGTGGGCTTTTCATAAATGGCTTTTATGATCTTTAAGTATGTTCCTTCTATCCTTTCTCGCGGATTTTTAGTAAGAACGGATGCTGAATTTTTTCAAATGCTTTTTCTTCAATTGACAGGATCATATAGTTCTTATCTTTTCTTTTATTAATGAGATGTATCATGTTGATTGACTTGTGAAAGTTGAACCAGCCCTGCAGCCCAGGAATGAATCCCAATTGATCATGGTGAATAATTCTTTTTATATGCTGTTGAATTCGATTTGCTGGTATCTTATTGAGAATTCTTGCATCCATATTCATCAGGGATATTGGCCTGTAGTTCTCTTTTTTTACTGGGTCTCTGTCTGGTTTAAGAATCAAAGTCATACTGGCTTCATAGAATGAGTCTGGAAGTTTTCCTTCCCTTTCTATTTTTTGGAATAGCTTGAGAAGGATATGTATTACCTCTGCTTTAAACGTCTGGTAGAATTCCCCCGGGAAGCCATCTGGTCCTGGACTCTTATGTGTTGGGAGATTTTTGATAACTGATTCAATTTCTTCACTGGTTATGGGTCTGTTCCAGCTTTCTATTTCCTCCTGTTTGAGTTTTGGAAGGGTGTGGGTGTTTAGGAGTTTCACCATTTCTTCCAGGTTGTCCAGTTTTTTGGCATATAATTTTTCATAGTACTCTCTTATAATTGCTTCTATTTCTGAGGGATTGGCTGTAATAATTCTATTTTCATTCATGATTTTGTCTGTTTGGATCATCTACCTTTTCTTTTTGAGAAGCATGGCTAGAGGTTTATCAGTTTTGTTTATTTTTTTCAAAAAAACAACTCTTGGTTTTATTGATCTGCTCTACAGTTTTTTTAGACTCTACATTGTCTATTTCTTCTCTGATATTTATTCTTTCTCTTCTGCTGGGTTTGGGGTGTCTTTGTTGCTCTGCTTCTATTTCCTTTAGGTGTGCTGTTAGATTTTGTATTTGGGATTTTTCTCGTTTCTTGAGATAGGCCTGGATTGCAATGTATTTTCCTCTCAGGACTGCCTTTGCTCCATCCCAAAGAGTTTGGATTGTTGTATTTCATTGTCATTTGTGTCCGTGTATTTTTTTAAATTTCTTCTCTAACTGCCTGGTTGACCCACTCATTCGTTAGTAGGGTGTCTTTAACTTTCATGCTTTTGGAGGTTTTCCAGACTTTTTCCTGTGGTTGATTTCAAGCTTCATATCATTGTGGTCTAAAAGTGTGCATGGTATGATCTCAATTCTTGTATACTTATGAAGGGATGTTTTGTGACCCACTATGTGATCTATCTTGGAGAATGTTCCATGTGCACTCGAGAAGAAAGTATATTCTGCTCTTTGGGATGCAGAGTTCTAAATATGTCTGTCAAGTCCATCTGATCCAATGTATCATTCAGGGCCCTTGGTTCTTTACTGACCATGTGTGTAGATGATCTATCCATTGTTGTAAGTGGGGTATTAAAGTCTCCTGCAATTACTACATTCTTGTCAATAAGGTTGCTTATGTTTATGAGTAATTGTTTTATATATTTGGGGGCTCCCATTTTCGGCGCCTAGACATTTATAATTGTTAGTTCTTCCTGATGGATAGACCCTACAATTATTATATAATGCCCTTCTTTATCTCTTGTTACTACCTTTAATTTAAGTCTAGTTTGTCTGATATAAGTATGGCTACTCCAGCTTTCTTTTGACTTCCAGTAGCATGATAAATAGTTCTCCATCCCCTCACTTTCAATCTGAAAGTGTCCTCAGGTCTAAAATGAGTCTCTTGTAGACAGCAAATAGATGGGTCTTGTTTCTTTATCCATTCTGATACCCTATGTATTTTGGTTGGAGCATTTAGTCCATTTACATTCAGTGTTATTATAGAAACCTATGGATTTAGAGTCATTGTTGTGTCTGTAGGTTTCATCCTTGTAGCGATATCTCTGGTACTTTGTCTCACAGGACACCCTTTAGGAAATTTTGTAGGGCTGATTTAGTGGTAATTAATTCCTTCAGGTTTTTTTGTTTTGCAAGACCTTTATCTCTCCCTCTATTCTAAATGACAGATTTGTGGGATAGAGGATTCTTGGCTGCATATTTTTTTGTTCATCACATTGAAGGTCTCCTGCCATTCCTTTCTGACCTACCAAGTTTCAGTAGAGAGATAAGTGATGAGTCTTATACGTCCCTTTATATGTTAGTGCACGTTTATCCCTAGCTGCTTTCAGAATCTTCTCCTTATCCTTCTATTTTGCCAGTTTCACTATGATATGTCATGCAGAAGATCATTTCAAGTTATGTCTGAAGGGAGTTCTCTGTGCCTCTTGGATTTCAATGTCATTTTCTTTCCCCAGATTAGGGAAGTTCTCAGCTATTATTTCTTCAAGTACACCTTCAGCACCTTTCCCTCTCTCTTCCTCCTCTGGAATACCAATTATGCATAGATTATTTCTCTTTAATGCGTCACTTAGTTCTCTAATTTTCCCCTCATACTCCTGTATTTTTTTATCTCTTTTTCTCAGCTTCTTCTTTTTCCATAATTTTATCTTGTAGTTCACCTATTCTCTCCTCTGCCTCTTCAATCCGAGCTGTGGTCGCCTCCATTTTATTTTGCAGCTCATTAATAGCATTTTTTAAGTCCTCCTGACTGTTCCTTAGTCCCTTGATCTCTGTAGCAATAGATTCTCTGCTGTCCTCTATACTTTTTTCAAGCCCAACGATTAATTTTATGGCTATTATTCTAAATTCACTTTCTGTTATATTGTTTAAATCGTTTTTGACCAGTTCGTTAGCTGTCGTTATTTCCTGTAGGTTTTTTGAGGGGAATTCTTCCGTTTCATCATTTCAGATAGTCCCTAGAGTGGTGCCGAACTGCAGGGCACTTCCCCTGTGCTGTCTTGAATAACTTGTGTTGGTGGGCGGGGCCGCAGTCAGACCTGATGTCTGTCCCCAGCCCACCACTGGGGCCACTGTCAGACTGGTGTGTGCCTTCTCTTCCCCTCTCCTACAGGTGGGATTCACTGTGGGGTGGCGTGGCCTGTCTGGGCTACTTTCACGCTGCCAGGCTTGTGGTGCTGGGGATCTGGCGTATTAGCTGGGGTGGATCTGCAAGGTGCACAGGGGAGGGAGGGGCAGGCTCAGCTCGCTTTTCCTTTGGAGGTCTGATTCGAGAGGGGCCCTGCTACACCGGGAGTGAGTCAGACCCGTCGCCGGAGAGATGGATCCACAGAAGCACAGCGTTGGGTTTTTGCGCAGTGCAAGCAAGTTCCCTGACAGGAACTGGTTGCCTTTGGGATTTTGGCTGGGGGATGACCGAGGAATATGGCGCTGGTTGTTCCCCGCCAAGCTGTGCTCTGTTGTCCAGGTCTCAAAAACTTTCCCTCCTGTTGTCTTCCAGCCCTCCCGCTCTCCGAGCAGACCTGTTCACTTATAACCTTCCAGGTGTTAAGTCCCGCTTGCTGTCAGAACACCCTCCATCCGTCCCCTCCGTTTTTGCAAGCCAGACTCGGGGGCTCTGCTTTGCCGGTGGGCTGCCCCTCCACCCCGGCTCCCTCCCGCCAGTCTGTGTAGCAAGCACCACCTCTCTGCCCTTCCTACCCTCTTCCGCAGACCTCTTGTGTATGCTTGGCTCCAGAGAATCCATTCTGCTAGACTTCTGGCGATTTTCTGGGTTATTTAGGCAGGTGTGGGTGGAATCTAAGTGATCCGCAGGATGCGGTGAGCCCAGTGTCCTCCTACACCTCCACGTGTTTTTTAAATTTCTTTTTCGTGGTCCTGGTTGATCCATTCATTTTTTAGTATCACTTTGTTTAAACTCCATGTATTTGTGGTCTTTACACATTTTTTTTTCTTGTTATTGACTTCATGTTTCATAGCGTTTTGGTCAGAAAATATGATGGTATTATCTCAATCTTTTTGTACTTGTTGAAGTCTGATTTGTGACCTACTTTGTGATCTATTCTGGAGAATGTACCATGTACTTCTGTAAAGAATGTGCCATTCCTGACTTAGGATAAAATTTTCTGTATATATCTGTTAAATCCATCTGGTCCAGTGTTTCTTTCAAAGCCTTTGTCTCCTTGTTGATATTCTGCTTAGATTATCTTTCCACTGATGTAATGTGGTGATGAATCCCCTACTATTTTTATATTATTGTGAATTTTACCTTTATATTTGTTATTAATTGTTTTATATATTTGGGTTTTCCAAATTGGGGGTATAAATATTTACAGTTGTTAGATCTTATTGGATAGTACCCTTTGTTATTATATAGTGCACTTCTTCAACTTTTGTTACAGTTTTTGGGTTAAAATCTAGTTTGTCTGATATAAATACTGCTGTTCTGGCTTTCTTTTGACATCTATATGCATGATAAATATTTCTCCTTCCCCTCACTTTCAATCTGTAGTTGCCTTTAGGTCCAAAATGACTCTCCTGTAGGCAGCATTTTGATGGGTCTTGTTTTTTATATACTCAATCACCCTTTGTCTTTTTATTGAAGTATTCAGTCTACTTACTTTCAGAGTAATTATTTTTTTTGAATTTTTAATGTTTATTTATGTTTGAGAGAGAGAGAGACAGAGCACAAGTTGGAAAGGGACAAAGAGAGAGGGAGACACAAAATCTGAAGCAGGCTCCAGGCTCTGAGCTGTCAGCACATAGCCCAACGCAGGGCTTGAAATCATGAACCGTGAGATCATGACCTGAGCTGAAGTCAGATGCCCAGTTGACTGATGCCCAATCGACTGAGCCACCCAGGTGCCCCAGAGTAATTACTGATAGATATGTGTTTATTGCCATTTTATTACTTGCTTTGTTGTTGTTTTTGGAGATTTCTCTCATCCTTTATTGTCTTTGTCACTTTTGTTCTCTCCTTTGCAACCAAAGAGTCCCCTTTAATATTTCTTGCAAGGTTGGTTTAGTAGTCACAAACTCCTTTAGTTTTTGTTTGTCCTGGAAACCCTTTATCTCTTCTTTTATTCTGAATTATAGCCTTGCTAGATAGAATATTCTTGGCTGCATTTTTTTTTCCATTCAGCTTGTTGACTATATCATGTCATTTCCTTCTGTCTTGCCAAGTTTCGGTTATGAGATCTGCAGCTAGCCTCATGGGTCTTCCCTTGAAGTTATGGAATTATTTTGTCATGTTGCTTTTAGGAGTTTTTCTATATTGCTATATTTTACAAATTTAATTACAATGTGTGTTTTTGTTTGCTTGCATTTAAATTTTGATGGAGTTATCTGTGCCTTCTGGATCTAGATGTCTGTTTCCTTCCCCAGATTCAGGATGTTTCCAGATATTATTTCCTCCAATAAGTTTTATGTCCCCTTTTCTCTTTCTTCTTCTTCTGGGACTACTATACTACAAATGTTACTATGTTTGATGGTGACACTGAGTTCCCTGAGTCTATTTTCATAGTCTTTCTCTCTTTTGTTCATATACATTTATTGTTTTATCTTGTATGCCAATTCTATATTCATTTTATATTGATTCCTCTGTTTATTTTATCCTTGTGTTCATAAGATGCAGTCTGTTTTGAATCTCAGTTATTGCATTTTTCATTTCTGAATGATTGTTGTTTTTAACTCTTTTATCTCTGTGGTAAGAGCCTCTCTGAAGTCCTCCATTCTTTTATCAAGCTCAGCAAGTATCTTATGATTGTTGTTTCAAAGTCTCCATCAGGCCTGTTACTTATATCTGTTTTGATTAGATCTCAGGCCAAGACCCACCTTGTTTCATTTGGGATGAATTCTTCTCTTTTGGCATTTTGTCTAAGTCCCTGTCATCTTCCCTGTGTTGGATAAGTCTGCTATGTTTCCTGCTCAGGGCCATTAAAGAGAAATTAAGGTGAAATAAAATAATATGGGTGGGCTCTAACCCAATATAATTGTTGTTTTTATAAAAAATTAGGTCAAAGAAAAGATGAACCTAGGGTTGACCATGAAGATACAGTGAGAGAGGATTGAAATATGCAAGGAGAGAGGCCTTAAAGAAACCAAATCTGCAGACATTTTGACCTTGGTCTTCTGGTTTCCAGAACTGCAAGGGAACAAATTTCTAATGTTTAAGCCAGTCTGTGGTATTTTTTTAAATTTTATATTTCATTTTTTAAAATTTACATCCAAATTAGTGAGCACATAGTGAAACAATGATTTCAGTAGTAGATTCCTTAATGCCCCTTACCCATTTAGTCCACCCCCCTCCCACAACCGCTCCCTTAACCCTCAGTTTGTTCTCCATATTTATGAGTCTCTTCTGTTTTGTCCCCCTCCTTGTTTTTATATTATTTTTGTTTCCCTTCCCTTATGTTCATTTGTCTCTTAAGTCCTCATATGAGTAAAGTCATATGATTTTTGTCTTTCTCTGACTAATTTCACTTAACATAGTACCTTCCAGTCCCATCCACGTAGTTGCAAATGGAATGATTTCATTATTTTTGATTGCCAAATAATACTCCATTGTGTGTGTGTGTATATATATATATATATATATGTATACATATATATATATACATACACACACACACACACACATACCACATCTTCTTTATCCATTCATCCATCGATGGACATTAGGGCTTTTTCCATACTTTGGCTATTGTTGATAGTGCTGCTATAAACATGGGGTGCATATGTCCCTTCAAAACAGCACACCTGTACCCATGGATAAATGCCTAGTAGTGCAATTGTTGGGTTGTAGGGTAGTCCTATTTTCAGTTTTTTGAGGAACCTCCACACTGTTTTTTAGAGTGGCGGCACCAGCTTGCATTACCACCAGTAATGCAAAAGAGAACCGCTTTCTCCGCATCCTCGCCAACATCTGTGGTTTCCTGAGTTGTTAATGTTAGCCTTTCTGACAGGTGTAAGGTGGTATCTCATTGTGGTTTTGATTTGTATTTCCCTGATGATGAGTGATGTTGAGCATTTTTTCATGTGTCGTTTGGCCATCTGGATGTCTTTCTTGGAGAAGTGTCTATTCACGTCTTGACCATTTCTTCACTGGATTATTTGTTTTTTGGGTGTTGGGTTTGATTAGTTCTTTATAGATTTTGGATACTAACCCTTCATCTGATATGTCATTTGCAAATATCTTCTTCCATTCTGTCGGTTGCCTTTTAGTTTTGCTGATTGTTTCCTTTGCTGTGCAGAAGATTTTTATTTTGATGAGGTCCCAGTAGTTCATTTTTGCTTTTGTTTCCTTTGCCTCCAGAGACGTGTTGAGTAAGAAGTTGCTGCGGACAAGATCAAAGAGGTTTCTGCCTGCTTTCTCCTCGAGGATTTTGATGGCTTCCTGTCTTACATTGAGGTCTTTCATCCATTTTGAGTTTATTTTTGTGTATGGTTTAAGAAATTGGTCCAGATTCATTCTTCCACATGTTGCTGTCCAGTTTTCACGGCCTTACTTGCTGAAGAGACTGTCTTTTTATTCCATTGGTATTCTTTCCTGCTTTGGCAAAGATTAGTTGGCCATATGTTTGTGGGTCCATTTCTGGGTTCTCTATTCTATTCCTTTGATCTCAGTGTCTGTTCTTGTGCCAGTACCATACTTCCTTGATGACTACAGCTTTGTATTATAGCTTGAAGTCTAGGATTGTGATGCTTTCTTCATTGGTTTTCTTTTTCAAGATTGTTTTGGCTTTTTGGGGTCTTTTCTGGTTCCATACAAATTTTAGGATTATTTTTTCTAGCTCAGTGAAGAATGCTGGTTTTACTTTCATAGGGATTGCATTGAATATGTAGATTATTTTGGGTAATATTGACATTTTAACACTATTTGTTTTTCCTATCCAGGAGCATGGAACCTTTTTCCATTTTTTTTGTGTCTTCTTCAATTTCTTTCATAAGCTTTCTATAGTTTTCAGTGTATAGATTTTTCACCTCTTTTGTTACATTTATTCCTAGGTATTTTATGGGTTTTTTTTGTGCAACTGTAAATGGATTCGATTCCTTGATTTCCCTTTCTGTCGCTTCATTGTTGGTGTATAGGAATGCAACAGATTTCTGCACATTGATTTTATATTCTGTGACTGTTGAATTCATGGATAAGTTCTAGCAGTTTTTTGGTGGAGGCTTTGGGTTTTCCATATAGAGTATCATGTCATCTGCAAAGAGTGAAAGTTTGACCTCCTCCTGGCCGATTTGGATGCCTTTTATTTTTTGTGTTATCTGATTGCAGAGGCTAAGACTTCCAATACTATGTTGAATAACAGTGGTGAGAGTGGACATCCCTGTCTTGTTCCTGACCTTAGGGGGAAAGCTCTCAGTTTTTCCCCATTAAGGATGATATTTGTGTTGGGTTGTTCATATATGGCTTTTATGATCTCAATGTATGATGCTTCTATCCCTATCTTCTTAAGGGTTTTTATCAAGAAAGGATGCTGTATTTTGTCAAATGCTTTCTCTGCATCTATTGATAAGATCATATGGTTCTTGTCCTTTCTTTTATTGATGTGAGGAATCACATTAATTGTTTTGCGAATATTGAACCAGTCCTGCATCCCAGGTATAAATTGCGCTTGGTCGTGATGAATAATTTTTTAATGTATTCTTAGATCCGGTTGGCTAATATCTTGTTGAATATTTTTTCATCCATGTTCATCAGGGAAATTGATCCATACTTCTCCTTTTTAATGGGGTCTCTGTCTGGTTTTGGAATCAAGGTAATGCTGGCTTTATAGAAAGAGTTTGGAAGTTTTCCTTCCATTTCTCATTTTTGGAACAGTTTCAAGAGAATAGATGTTAACTCTTCCTTAAATGTTTGGTAGAATTCCCCTGGAAAGCCATCTGGCCCTGGACTCTTGTTTTTTGGCAGATTTTTGATTACTAATTCAATTTCCTTACTGGTTATGGGTCTGTTCAAATTTTCTATTTCTTCCTGTTTCAGTTTTGGTAGTTTATATGTTCCTAGGAATTTGTCCATTTCTACCAGATGGCCCATTTTATTGGCATATAATTGCTCATAATATTCTCTTATTATTGTTTTTATTTCTGCTGTGTTGATTGTGATCTCTCCTCTTTCATTCTTCATTTTATTTATTGAGTCCTTTCCTTTTTCTTCTTGATCAAATTGGCTAGTTGTTTATCAATTTTGTTAATTCTTTCAAGGAACCAGCTTCTGGTTTCATTGATCTGTTCTACTATTTTTTTTTTTTTTTGGTTTCAATAGCATTAATTTCTGCTCTAATTTTTATTATTTCCTGAATTCTGCTGTTTTGGGGTTTTATTTGCTGTTTTTTTTCCAGCTCCTTAAGGCATAATGTTAGGTTGTGTATCTAAGATCTTTCTTCCTTCTTTAGGAAGGCCTGGATTGGTATATACTTTCCTCTTAAAACTGCCTTTGCTGTGTCCCAGAGGTTTTGGGTTGTGGTGTTATCATTTTCATTGACTTCCATATACTTTTTAATTTCCTCTTTAACTGCTTGGTTAGCCCATTCATTCTTTAGTAGGATGTTCTTCAGTCTCTAAGTATTTGTTATCTTTCCAATTTTTTCTTGTGGTTGATTTCAAGTTTCATAGCGTTGTGGCCTGAAAATATGCATGATATGATCTCCATCTTTTTGTACTTACTTAGGGCTGATTTGTTTCGCAGCATATGGTCTATTCTGGAGAAAGTTCCATGTCACTAGAGAAGAATGTATATTCTGCTGTTATAGGATGAGATGTTCTGAATATATCTGTTAAGTCCATCTGGTTCAGTGTGTCATTCAAAGGCATTGTTTCCTTGTTGATTTTTTGATTACATGATCTGTCCATTGCTGTGAGTGGGGAGTTGAAGTCTCCTACTATTATGGCATTACTATTGATGAGTTTCTTGATATTTGTAATTAATTGATTTATTTGGATGCTTCCACATTTGGCGCATAAATTTTTACATTTGTTAGGTCTTCTTGGTGGATAGACCCCTTAATTATGATATAATGCCTTTCTGCATCTCTTGACACAGTCTTTATTTTAAAGTCTAGATTGTCTAAGTATGGCTACTCTGGCTTTCTTTGGTTGACCATTAACATGATAGATGGTTCTCCATCCCCTTATTTTCAATCTCAAGTGGACTTTAGGTCTAGAGTGGGTCTCTTGTAAACAGCATATAGATAGATCTTGTTTTTTTATCCATTCTGTTACCCTATGTCTTTTGATTGGAGCATTGAGTCCATTGATGCTTAGAATGAATACTGAAAGATATTAATTTATTGCCATTATAATGCTTGTAGAGTTGGAGTTTCTGGTGATTTTCTCTGGTCATTTCTAATTATTGTTGCTTTGGTATATATATATATATATATATATATATATATATATATATATATGTATATTCATCTTTTCTCCCCTCAGAAAGTCCCTCCTTAAAATTTCGTGCAAGGCTGGTTTAATGGTCACAAACTCCTTTAATTTTTGTTTGGGAAACTTTTTATCTCTCCTTCTATTTGGAATGACAGCCTTGCTGGATAAAGAATTCTTGGCTGCACATTTTTCTGATTCAGCACACTGAATATATCCCACCACTCACTTCTGGCCTGCCAAATTTCTGTGGGTAGGTCTGCTGCAAACCTGATCTGTCTTCCCTTGTAGGTTAGTGACTTTTTTTCCCCTTGCTGCTTTAGTGATTCTCTCCTTTCCTGAGTATTTTGTGAATTTGACTATGATATGCCTTGCTGATGGTTGGTTTTTGTTGAATCTAATGGGGGTCCTCTGTGCTTCTTGGATTTTGATGTCTGTGTCTTCCCCCAGGTTAGGAAAGTTTTCTGCTATGATTTGCTCACATAACCCTTCTACCCCTATTTCTCTCTCTTCCTCTTCTGGGACCCCTATGATTCTGATGTTTTTCCTTTTTAATAAGTCACTGATATCTCTAATGCTTAAATTGTGCTCTTTTGCCTTAATCTCCCTCTTTTGTTCTGCTTCGTTATGCTCTGTAAGTTTGTCCTCTATATCGCTGATTCTCTCTTCTGCCTCATCCATCCTTGCTGCCACTGAATCCATCCGTGATTGCAGCTCAGTTATAGTATTTTTAATTTCATTCTGGCTATTTTTTCACTTCTTTTATCTCTGAAGAAAGGGATTCTAATCTATTTTTGACTCCAGCTACTATTCTTATTATTGTGATTCTAAATTCTGGTTCAGACATCTTGCTTATATCTGTGTTGGTTAAATCCCTGGCTGTCTTTTCTTCATACTCTTTATTTTTCGGTGAATTCCTTTGTTTTGTCATTTTGAAGGGAGAAAAGGAATTAATGAGGTAGAAAAATTGTAATTAAAAAATAAAATTAAAAAATATTAAAATTAAAAATTAAACACACACACACAGTCACATCGAATAGATGATGCTAGAACCTACGTGTGTTTTGTTCTGGATGTTGAAAGTGGTTTGACAAAGTAGAGAAAAAAAAGGGGGGGGAGAAAAAAAAGGAAATCTTTTGAGAATTTGAAAAAATGAATACACTGAAGCAGACTAAAATGATATAATGGGAGAAAATTGAATTTGAAAAAAATATACACAAAAGTAAAGAACATAGTAGAAAAAAATAAAGAAAATATTTTAATAAATATTAAAAATAAATATGATTTTTTAAATTTTCTTTATTTAAGAAAAGATAAAAACGAAAAAGAGAAAGAGGATAAAAAAAGAAAAAGAAGAAAAGAAAAAAGAGATCATTTGAAAATTTCAAAAAAGTGAGTACACTGTAGTAGACTAAAATAAAATGTTGGAAGTAAAATAGAATTTGAAAAAATTACCTAAAAGCAAAAAATATAGTAAAAAATTAAATAAAAATATTTTTAATAGAAATTGAAGATAAAAATGAAGTTTTCTCTATGCATACAAGAAAAAGAAAAGAAATGACAAATAAAAAAAAGAAAGAAAAAAAGGAATTTTTTTTTTAAATTTGAAAATGTGAATACACTGAGGTAGACTAAAATAAAATGATGGAAGTAAAATAGCATTTGAAAAAAAAATTACACAAAAGTAAAAAATATAGTAATAAAGTTAAAGAAAAAATATTTTTATAAAAACTGAAAATAAAAATGCATTTTTTTTCTGTATTCAATAAAAAGAAAAAAAGTGTAAAAGAGGGAAAAAAGAAAGAACATTGAATAGATGAACCTGCTAACAGATTGACGTAGGACTGAAATTACTTCGTTTTCCCCTAGATCTCAGTCTATGTAGCACTTTATAGTCCATAAACTAAGCCAGCGGTGAGACTTGTGCTCTTGAAGAGCATATTTGGCCCAGTTGGGCGGGGCTCATTGTAACAGATCTGGTCTCCACTAGATGGAGCCACTAGCCTACTGGGGTGGATTGTTGAGGCGCTCGTAGGTGCATATTCTCATGGGTGGGAGTGGCAAAAATGGGCCACCCAGCTACCCAGTCTGTTCTCCCAGATCAGCAATTGTGCGCCTGTCCTCTGTCTTCAGCTTTAGTCCACACCCCACTTTTTCACTCTCCGTGACCAGGCCCCAGGCGGTACCTCGCTCCCAATTTTTGTCTCAGCTGTGGCTGTTTTCCCCCGGCCCCTTACTTCTGAAGGACTGTGGCTCTGACCCATTCTGCCCCTCTGCAGGAGGGTCTCACCAAGCAGTGGCCGAATGTCACTTGCACCTAGGAATGCTTGCTGGACCCTGCTGTTGCTGGTGCCCCAAGACTGCAGCCAGGTGCCAGCCCGCCCCAGGAAAAGTTCACGAGATAGTGTACCAGCAGCATTTCAGGCAATATGGAAAATCACAACACATATCTGGCACCAGGCTTCACCCTTAATGACATTGTTCCAGCACCAGCGAATGTGGCCATTTTCTGGGGTCTGCTGGACCAGGTGACTTCAACAGTCTCTACCAAATGTCCTTCCAGAAGTGGAACCGCTTTTCCCGGTGTGGCCCAAGAACCTCCCAGACCCCACTCTGTTCCTGGGGATTCGCCCTTCCTACCAGAGCACCGCCAGGTGTCGAGCTGCAGAGGTGCAGACTTTGAACTCCCCTTGTTTACAGTCTTAATAGAATTTAAACCCTCTCCTTTCTCCTTTCTCCCCTTTTAGTTTAGTCCCTGCAGCTGTTTCCAATTTTCCACTTTCTTTCCAGCTGCCTTGGGGAGGGGTGGTTTTCCCATATTCTCCCCCCTCCCCAGTCTCTGTCCTCTCTCTGCCTGCAAAAGTGGCTCCCTACCCTCCACAACTTCTCGCTCCCCAAATTCATCTCTCCACACTGTGTACCTGCTGAATTCTGTGGTACAAGTTGTGCAGATTGTTGTGTTAATCCTCCAATCAGTTTTCTAGGTGTGTAGGATGGTTTAGTGTTGGTCTGGCTGTATTTCATTGATGCAAGACACACAAAAAGCTTCCATGCTGTTCTGCCATCTTGGCTCCTCCCAAGTCTGTGATATTTTGTTATGAAAGCCCTAGCAAACTGATACAGGAAGGAAATGACAGACATGATACTTAAAAAAATTAATGAGTGGTGGTATTGCAGATTAATTATTTTTATCTCGGTCTCACCATAGTTTTCACTTTCTCCTAATAATTATGGATGATTTTTAAAAATCAGAATTAAATCTCAAAGAAATGGTGGTGGTTTTGAAATAGTACAGATATCAGATAGCTATAGACATAAGTATATTTGACTACTTTGTACTGATATTAAGGGATAAAACATAGACAGTTGATACTCACTTTACCCTCTTCCATGATTTCCCAGCTGTGACCACTATCAAGAATTGGGCTTTTTTACTTTTGAAATCTTTCCATATACTTTCTCTTTCAGTGAAATATATTGTTTCACAACATGTTTTATTCATAGATGCCTGGCTACCTAATGGAAAAGTAGGAAAGGAGAAACATAAGAAGAACAAATCCACATTCACATCTCAAAAGATAACCTGTTTATGCTCTCTTGCTATGTGTAGTCTCGTTCAGAGCTTCTGAAACGGACACACCCATTTTCTCACTTGCATGCTATGGGGAGCGCTAACACAAACAGTAGATACTATTCTCAGTCACTTTTTATTGCTGTGTTCAGTCTTGGAGTTTCCAAGTTGCAGCTAGCCCAAAACATGTCACAATGTCTCCTGACCCTGAAACTTCTTCCTTTTGTGCAGGCCTAATTTTCTGGCTTTCATTCACACTGCTACTCATGTGGGCCTGTACATATGGACTAATCTGGGCCATCCTGGTTTAGAGAATTGATTCTAGAGATTTCATTTATTTCATTTTTCTGTGTCAAGACTAATCCCTAGTTTGGTTTAAGGATGTATCCTATTTTGAACTTCAGCGGATTTCTATTACAAGTGCTGGGCACATGAAGGTTTTCCTATCCTTTTACCATGTTGTTGTTTTAAAAAAATGTTCATTTATTTTTGAGAGAGAAAGGGCATGAGCAGGGGAGGAACAGACAGAGAAGCGGATGGAGGATCTGAAGCTGGCTCTGTACTGACAACAGCACGTCTGATGTGGGGTTTGAACTCACGAACTGTGAGATCATGACCTGAGCCAAAGCCAGATGGTCAACTGATGGAGCCACCCAGGCACCCCTATCCTTTAACTATTTTAGTTGCACAAGTAAGATGCTTCAAAGCTATTTTATTCCACATGTGTTGGTTTCCCTGAGCCCTGGGCTTAAGGAGCCTGTGACTAAACTTCCCCCTGCATCCTGCTACGGAAGCATCTCCCCTCTGGAATCTGTAGGCTGATAGAGTGTGGAGCCATCTCATGCACCCATATTCTTTTGCTCCCCTGTGGGTTCCTGCTTGACTAACTGGGAGATTAAAACTATGAGACTGCTTTTAGTTCAAGGGGTTTTATTTAGAGAAAAGAGAAAGAAGCAAGTTGTAGGGGCACTGGGTGGCTCAGTTGGTTGAGTATCTGACTTCAGCTCAGGTCATGATCTCATAGTCTGTGGTTCAAGCCCCACGTCAGGCTCTGTGCTGACAGCTCAGAGCCTGGAGCCTGCTTTGGATTCTGTGTCTCCCTCTCTCTCAGCTCCCCTCCTGATCACACTGTCTGTTTCAAAAGTAAATAAATGTTAAAAAAATTAATAAAGAAAAAAGCATATTGTGAAAGTACTTTTTTTTTCATGACCTTCACTAAATCTTAGGAAATTGAGACATCCTAGGACTACAAAATGTAAGGTTTATTTGAGAGATATACTTACCTTTCCCCTAAGCATCTGTAGGATCACTGAAATTTTCCATTTGGGACTATCATGTGGTAGATTAAAAAATTAATGCTACAGTAACTTTATTACCTAATTTCCTTGCTTTAGAAATATTGTACATCTGGCACTGACTCATTCTTCTATGGGAATACTGGGGATATGTTTTTTTCTTGTTATTTTTTTCTTTTGAAACCCAAATGCTTTTATTATAAATAAAAATGGAAAATACAGGTAACAAAAAATCATTAGAAACCCTTAAAATCTATTGTTCACAGATAAGCACTGTTTCCTTTTGCATATATATTTTTTTCAGAAAATTTATTATGCAAATGTAACTATATTTGAGAAGAGAAATTAGATTATATCTTACAGCTTTGTGAACTGCTTTATTATGACAAATATTATATTATCAAAGTCAGTGAATCCTATACAGCATGAATGCAACATACATTTGGGGAGACCATAACAAGCAAACAAGAAGCATGATGATTTTTCCAAGTTACAGAAAATATTACTTCAATATCCCAGAGGATTGATTAAAAAAAATACTAAAAGTAAGGTAGTGTCTACTTTTCCTCTACCTCATCTCATTATGCTAACACACAAGATTTAAGGCAATGTACCAAATGTCTTCCCTATGATTGTTATCGGTAAATTGATCAACATGACATTTTCTGGCTTTGTTATAAGCAAGCTTCCATTTCCCAGACCATCTCATGTAAGGCTATACTACAGAAAAAAATCAAAGTACTCACATTAGATGCATCTTAGGGAAGTTCTTCATCCTGGTATTTCCTTAGTGTCTTTGGGCTTCAGAACATTTACTCTGATTCTGGGCCAAGATAATGCCACTGACCAATCAGGAATAGTGCAGGAGCAGATGACTGGAGACATCAAGGTCATGCCCAGACACACCAACAAAGCTTTCAAAACAAAGTGGTAAGCTTTGGAGCTGACAGACCACCAGTGGGCACTAGATGATGTAGAAGAGGAGCTCATGGCCAAAAACCTCCACTTCCAAAGCATGTTCATTAAAGGAATCACACACTTGTATTTTTTGAAAACCAAGGAGGAAATAAGTGACAGAAATTTGGAGTAGCCCTTAACCTTTTAATTTTCTTGTGAGCTGATTCTCTCAGAATAAAAAGGAAAATGCATGAACTGGTGGGTGTGCATCAAGGATCATTCTTGTCTGAGCTGAGATTCCATTTATGTTTGAAACTATAGTAAATATGAGGAGTGTGAGGAAGTGACTTACCTGGAAATAGCTATATTTGATGAATACATTTTTTTATGTGTGTGTGACTCTAGTAGTAAAAATCAGAGAAAGAGAGAAAACTGCAACTGTGATAATATGCAGTACTTTGCAAAAATAAAATTTGTGTAAAAAACATTGTCAATTATATCAAATTATTATGTGTAGTCAGCCTGACTTCCATCAACAGTGAACTCTTGTTTTCCTGGAATCCAAATACCCTTCATGTTATCTTTAATTTTTTGTTACTGTTTTTATAGCCTTCTTTACATAAATAATGCATTTTTATTGTGGAAAATGTAGCAACTATGAATAAACAAGTTGAAGCTCCTTGTTTGGTTCATTTGGATCCTATAGCGTGACATACAAAGCAAATATGTCAAGACGTTATTGAAATAAACTTTTTTCAGAGTTAGTACCCAGAGCCAGTACAGACTTATCAAACTTTCTATATTACTTAATACTATCCAGCAAAAATCAGTGACCCTGAACATCCTGGGTTTTCAGGTGTCTTTGGGATCATCAAAGATGGGTTAAATAATGCAAGATCTTGATCTGGAGTTCAGAATATATCAAATCCATTGACAAATAAGTGATGTTCCACTGTATATGGATACTAAACAGAAGAAATGACCTTATTTCACAGCTATTATAGATAAGAGGCAGTCTACATAGCTCTCTAAGAAATGAGAGGGGACAGTTGCTGACAGACACATAGTCAAAGGTTGTCCAGGAATAATTTCATCTGGATCAATTATCCTGATGAAGAGGTAGGGTACCATTTCTGTACCAAGAGGTGAATAGAATTTTCCTGTTGAATACTGTAATCAAGAGCAAACAACTCTTCACTTTACAAATTAAACCATCCTGTTTGCTCTTAAAAAAATTAATTGGCTGCGTGTATGCGTTTCTTGTGCTTCTATGTCCCCTCCAGCTCTACTACCTTCTATACATACTCATAGTTTAAACTCTGTACAGACCAGCATGGGACCTCCAATCTCAGCATTAGATATCCCCCCAAATGTGTTTTTAAGTATTCTATGCAAATAATGGATACAGGGGGACTGTTCCAGTTAACTGAAAATCTGAAATCTGGCTGGTTCCATGAAGTGAAGCTCACAACCTCCATCCTCCCTACCCTTTGTGGAGCCCCCTGTTCTGAGACTCTCAGAGATGCCATCTTGAATCTCACCAACATGTGACATTTATCTTCATTTTTTTCTTTTTTTCATTAAAAGGAATACATTTTACAAAGAGTAGAAAATGTCACAAAATAAATATGATACCAATTATCCTTGGAAAATTCATATGCATATAAAAGAAGATCCATTTTCTTTTGACCCAAAGCTACATTGTGTTTATTGATTTATCTCTTGCCTCATCACTATCAACTGATGTACAGTGTGGACTATCGAGAGGGTCGCCACCAGGGAACAGGACATTCTCCCTCCACTACCTCAATATTGTACAAGCTGCCCAGACTTTCTCCCACCAGCCCTCCCACCAGCCTTTATCTCATGGTATACAGTATGGATTCATGTATGCTTATTTTCTTAAGTTTTTTTTCAAACGGATACATCCCAAAAGGAGGTCTAGCGTCATGATTTCCCTGTTCATGACACAGGACACAGATTCTCAGAATCTGCTCACACTACCCATCCTCTCTCAGCTACCTACCCCCTGTTCTGCCCTGCACCACCCTTGAAATACCTGCAACCATCTTCCAAGATGTACCACTACCATGTATTTCGTCTTCAGGCACTGAAATGTGTTTTCACGATGTTCTTTTATACATACCGGTTTTTTAAGGCAGAATTAGAATTATTCTTCATAATTTTAATGCCTGAGATTTTGGAAGATCATTTATTTATTTATTTATTTATTTTTACTCTTTGCCTATGCTTCTTAGAAAAGTTTGATGATAGTGGTACTTTGGTGCTCCCTTGTGACAAAAGACTGAACTGCAGCTTGAACATGTCACATTGGGGAAGGAAAGTGGGAGGTAGGGGCTATGATCCAAAGACTTAACTTTATGGAAGTCAGCATGAAAAGGGTGGAATTCTTAGGGTGCAGTGCATTGATAGCTTTCTGTAGACTTTTTATATAAATTGAATCATACAACATGTTTTCTTTTGCATATTCAGCTTCTTTTACTTGACTTAATGTTTTCAAGCTTCAAACATTGTAGAATGTATCAGTATTGCATTCTTTTTAATGGCCAAATATACTACATTTCGCTTAGACATTCATTAATAGATGGACATTTGAGTTGTGTCCACTTTTGGCTATTATGAATAATGATGCTATGTACATTCCTACACTAGTTTTTATGTAGGTATATATTGTCATTTTTCCTGGCTTTGTACCTAGGAGTGCAATTGCTGAGTCATATGCTAACTCTCTGTTGGACAGTTTGAGGAGCATTCAGACTGTTTTTATGACCCAGAGTTGAGGAGTACAGGTATAGTCTGTCTTTTTTTCTCCTGATTGGACACTTGTTATGGGTTTTGAAAAAGAATACCATAGAGTTGAAGTTCTCTTCTTGTCAACTCATATTTAGGAGGACATGAAACCCACATGACATCACTGGGTCACTGGAGATGCTGACCTTCATCACAGGGTTAGGATGGTGTTTGCCTGGTTTCTCCAGTGTACAATAACTACTTTCCATTCACCTGTTTTTTGAGGGGAGTCACTAAGTTTGTCTTGCCCTCAGGGGTGGGAGTCAGATATGGTGCACCTCATTGGAGGCAGGGTATCTACATATATTATTTGAAGTTATTTAAAGATAGTTTATCTCATGGTATACAGTATGGATTCATGTATGCTTATTTTCTTAAGTTTTTTTTCAAACGGATACATCCCAAAAGGAGGTCTAGCATCATGATTTCCCTGGTACAGAAAGTGGATTTGACTGAACATTCAGGAAACTAAAACTGTTCCCTAATCCCACCATTATATATCACTACCATTATATTATCTAAATATGGTATGTTAGATAATGCTTTTAGATAATATATATAACCATGGCATAGTTTGGAACATTATATTTTCTTATGATTTTATTCCATAATTGATTTTCTTGAAAAAATAAAAACATATGATGGAAATTATTGAAATGATGATAACAACTAACATGCAGAGAACATTTGAAAAATCCTTTCAATGAAGCAAAATTATAAGGCGTTAGAGAAAATGTGTGCTTCATTTGAAAGCCCATTGTGCGAAGCACAGTTCTCCAGTTATCTGACTCTGACTCTATGAAAAGTATTTTACAACTCTAGCTTTTATGTAACTGATCCCATTGTAATACAATCCTTGTCTTATCCAAGCAGTTGAATTCTGATCTGGGGATAGAAAATACTTTTCCTTTGTAAAAATAATTGCTTGCATCCATTGAGTAATCATTTCAACATTACTGATATGTACATGTCATAAAGAGGTGGCTGTTGAGTTGGCAAGTGTAATTTCCATGGAAGCATGGGGGAACATGGCCCAGTGGTATAATGGATGAAGACTGAGTTGGAGAGGAGATTCAGAGGGGTATGAATTGAGTATGGAGAATTCTTCTTGGAATTTTGATGCAAAGGGGAAAATATATGTACAGAGGAGAATCACTAGAGCTGTGGAGAGGGACCCAAGGCATTAAAGCATATTTGTAAACTATTAATTATAAGACACTTGAGCAGGCTTAAATCTTAAAGGGAAGGAGCCATTTCTTCTTTGATTTAGCATCTGAATTTACCACTCCAACCTTTCCACATTTTACTTCCTAATTTCCATTCTGGAGAAGCCTAAACCTTAACTAAAAGGATGGTATAGAGTTTGGTATTAATGCATGTTAAGTAGATTAATGGACAAATGGTGTCTAACGTGTCCTAGGAAATTACTTATTTTTGCATCTTACAGCAGAGCTCTTCAGGCAGCTGATGAACCCGTGGTGTTGGGAGGCTGAGACAATGTAGCTTCTCGGCACTCAGCAACGGATGGCTGCAATATGGGAAGCATTTTAAGTGTGGGGGACCATCCTGAGTATTGCGGTTGCCATAGAAACCTGACACCATTGTGGAATGTTAATGGTTTTCTAATAGAGACAGACATGTCCTGGACAAAAAAGCATGTCTGCCTTCAGGTGGTTAGAACTCACTTGGGAGTCTCCATGATGCGGGCTGAAGTGCCTTGAGGTGTTGGGAGAGAACAAAATTCAGGTCAAGTCTCCTCTTTCTGGATTTGGGAGGTAGTGCCCTAGCTTGTAACTATGGGAAGCAATTGGGGTCCCATCCCACCCCAATGAGCATGGGTCCTGCTCCAGGGGTGTCTTGGGGTTACTTTTCTTTCAATGCAGGATCATGGGAGGTAAGACAGGTGATGACTCTGAGCCCAAGCTTCCCCCTCTGTACAATGGGGATGAAAATGCTTCACCCACGGGATCACTGAGAATAGTCAGTGATGCATAGGAGCAAGCCCATGGCCCTGTGGTTATTGCGGATCATGAATGCTTGTATGAATTCAGGCCACTTGTTAGGAGATAGTCAAGGAAAGGAGAAAAAAGGGCCCCGGTGCACCAGGGTGGATCAGTTGGTTGAACATCTGACTCTTGGTTTTGGCTCAGGTTATGGTGCTACGATTGTGGGATCGAGCCCCACATTGTGCTCCCCACTGAACATGGAGCCTGCTTGAGATTCTCTCACACTGTCCCTCTGTCCCTCTCCCCAGGCCATGTGTACTCCCTCTCTCTCTAAAAAAAGGGGGGGGGGACAGGTGAAAAATCCATTAAAATGTGGTTGTTATGACCATGACCCAGTTGTATCAATGTCATTGTCACTAAACTACTGTCTAGCATGGTGCTGGCCACATAGTTACTCCAGCAAAATATAGTAATGCTGGATCTGTCTCTCTCTGTGCAGCTCTTCATGATGGTGGCCAAGCTCATATCAGAGGCCTGAAAGAGGTAGTTTCTGAGGGTCTGTGTCCTGATGGCTCCCAAAGCTTCTATTTCAGATTCAAGAGCAGCAGTCATCAAGAAACCCCAGCATCTCACATCCCTTGTGGACTGATGTCTGGCACAGGTGAGTTCATACCTGAAAAACACAGTGAATCCTATACAGTATGAATGCAACATACATTTGAGGAGACAATACAAGCAAACAAGAAGCATGATGATTTTTCCAAGCTCCTCCTGTGACAGTAGACTTGTTTTGATTTCCTATAGTTTTACATGAAAGGAATTATACAGGTTACATTTTACTTTCAGGTGGCTTGTTACATTCAGCCATTGATTGATTGATCTGAATTAATCATGAGAAAAATAACACACTATGCCTGCACGTTTCAACATTGTAAGAGTCTTGAAAACACTTTGACAGTCTTAAAATGGTTCATAATCACAGTATGATCCAGCAATTTCACTCCTAGTTACAGAGCCAGGACCAGTAACAACACATATCTACATAAAATATATTATACTTATATGCATGGCATCATTATTCATAAGAGCCAAAAGTGAAAACAACTCAAATGTCCACCAATTAATGAATTGACAAATAAAATGTGGAATATTATCTGGCAATAAAAAGGGATGCAGTACTGACACATACTACAGTATGAATGAAACTTGAAAACATTAAGCCAAGTGAAAGAAGTTCAATACACAAAAGCAAGAAATTGTATGATATAATTTGTATGATGTGTCCAGAGAGAGACCATCAATATACTGAAACAACAACCCCCTGCCCATTTTTATCCTGATTTACAGTAAACTCTGTCTGATGGGTTTGATTCATAGGCCCTCCTTCCCACAATACTGCTGAGAAATGTTCAAACAGCTGTGCAGTTTTTGACAAAAGGTGGCAACAACATACCACCATCATCAACCTTCTCCCTTAAGTGCTTACAAAGAGCAAAAATAATAAAGTAAAAATAATCTCCCCAAATCCAGGCTTTGTACCTAAATGGACTAATACTGTCTTCATGGTCACCACAATGACGTCACGTTTTTATGTCAACCATGATGTCTAGTTCTCCTCACTAAAGGAGGCTGAAAAAACTTGTAGCTGTAACAAAAAGAATGTAGAAATATAAACTCTGAGGTCTGCAGACGATGAAACACCAGGTGGCAGTGCTGCAGCTTGACAGTTGGCAGGTATGTGAACATTGATGCAGAGCATAAAAGGTGGTGGTGACAGAGATGCTGAGGCCTCAGACTGTGGTCTGGGTAGCTGTGTCAATCAATTTTTGCATCACAAAAAATTCTCTCTTGTATTTTCTTCTAGAAGTTTTATATTTTAACTTTTATAATTAGTTCTGGTATTTCTACTGAGTTGATTTTGTGTATGGTTCAGTGCATGGATTAGTTTACTTCTGTGCATATGGACACATTTGTCCTAGCACCATTCCACTGAATCACCTTTGTAGCTTTGTCAAAGATCAATTTTCTATTCTCTCTATCATATTCTCTCTGCCCCTCCCTTGCTTGTGCTCTCTCTCAAAATAAATAAATAAACATTAAAAAATTACTCTGGACTTCCCCTATTTCTCCCTGCTCAAGTTATATGTTAGCAATCATCCTCCAAGCCTATGTTCTACCGAAATACATCTGCAGGGTTTATGTGTGAGTCTATTTCTGGAACCTTCTGTTGTTTCTTTGATACATATATCTACCTTAATGCCAACACCACAGTTTTGAGTACTATGAATTTATAATCCGTCTTAAGATAGTACTTAGCCTACAAATTTATTGTTTTCAGTTATTTTTATAACCTAGACCCTTTGCATTTCTACCTAGTACAAGACTTTGCACTTCTAGTACAAGACTGTCAATTTAATTTTAAAAATATATGTTAGTATTTTATGAGATTGCATTGAATCTCTAGATCAGTTTGGGGAGAATAGACATCTTACAATACTGAGTCTTCTGATTCCTGAAGATAATTCTTCTCAATTTATTTGGGCCTTGTTTAATTTCTCTCATCAGTTTTTTGCAGTGTTCAGAGTACAGTCATGCACATCTGTGGGTGTAATGTGGTTCATAGGTTATCTCTGATGTGAAAATATTGCGGTTCAGAGCGAATGGTCAAGAAAAAATTCTAAAGGTGTCTTTGGTGCAAAAAGGGTAGTTTTATTAAAGCACAAGGGACAAAGACCTGTGGGCAGAAAGAGCTGTACTGGGGTTGTGAGGAGTGGTTGATTATATACTATCAAGTTGGGAGGTGGCTAGGGATACTGTAACTCTAAGGAATTTGGAAGCAAGGTTTTCAGGACCTTGAGAGGCTAGGTGTTTTTATAATAAGATCATTTACTACTGTCTAGTAAAACCCTACTCATGAAACTCTGCAGATTCATTTCCGTAGGTTATATGCTTGGAAGATGATTGCTAACATATAACTTGAGGGGGGAGAAATAAGGGAAGTCCAGGGTAATTTTTTTAATGTTTATTTATTTATTTATTTATTTAGTGAGAAAACACAAGCAGGAGAGGGGCAGAGAGAATAGGAGAGAGAATCCCAAGCAGGCTCCAAGCTGTCAGCACAGAGTCAGGACCTCAATCTCATGACCCATGAAATCATGACCTGAGCTGAAATCTAGAGTCAGATGCTTAACTGACTGAGCCACTCAGGTTCCCCTGGAATTTTTATATATTAAAGGATACTTACAGGATCCTGGAGGTCGGGGTAATGTTAAGATAAGTTTGCCCTTTGTCCTTAACAAAGTATTAACATTGAGGTATTGAGTTCCTAGAGGAAGGTCACTCTGCCTATCTCAAAGACTTGTCAATGGTCTGTAAGTTGTAAGGGAATTTAATATTTTCTTTTGCTTTTGTTCTCTGCATCAATCTCTATGTGGTTTATACTTTTTAATCCTATTGTCAATAGCAATATTTTTATAACACAATTGTCACTGAATTGTCAGCTGCCAAATGTTATTGGGGAAGCTTTTGCATGAAGGCCCAAGTTATTATAGGATGGAAAAGATACTTGACATTTAAAACCTATATTACTCGGTGTTATCCAGAAGAACAGAACGAATGAGATGATGAAATATAGATAGAAAATTATTTTAAGGAATTGACTCACGAAATTGTGGAGTCTTGGCAGAATCTGATGGGGGAGGCCAGCTGGCTGGAAACTCAGGAAAGAGGTAAAATTGGAACCTGAAGGCAATCTGATAGAGAACTATGAATTGCTGATGTTGTTGTGAGGCCAAAGGCAGTCTCCTGAATAATTCCCTCTGGTTCATGGAAGATCTTTGCTCATTTCTATTCAGGCCTTCTACTGATTTAATGAGGCCCACTCACTTTATGGAGTGCAAAATGTTTTACTCAAAGTCTACCTATTTAAGTGTAAATCTTATCCAAAAGCACTCTCACAGAAACATCCAGAATAATATTTGATCAAATATCTGGGCACTGTGGCCCCACCAAAAGGGCACATAGAATTTATCATCACAATATTCATTTGCTTAGATTTTTATATTAGATTTTAGATGTGATTGGAAATGTACTGATACTAGGGACTAAAAGTTTCCATAGAAAGTTCTACAAGTCATCTTCAGAAAATCAGTCACTAGTCATGATGAGCATTGTGTTTTGTATGTAAATGATGAATGATTAAGTTTTACACCCAAAATTAATATTACACTGTATAACTAACTGGAATCTAAATGAAAACTTGAAAAAGAAAAAAAATCAGTCACTAAATTAAATGGTTCAATAGCTTTCAACTTTTGTGTGGTTAGAATGTAATTATGGAGGTACTTGTTATTCCCAAACAAATCCACTTTGATGAACTCCTGTTTTGGGGGTGTTATAAAAAAGAGGAGAGAGCATGTGTGTGTGTGTGTGTGTGTGTGTGTGGGTGTGTATGTGTGTGTGTTGGTGAAGTGAGGAATACTTATTGTGAGGAATATGAAGTGAGCTACTGTGAGTTATGTCTGTCCTCCTCAGTTGCTAGTGCATTAGGAGACAAATCAGAATGGCTGCTGTATATTTTTTCCTAGCTTTCTTTGGCCAGCATGTTTACTATGGTTACCATGGTGACTCACTGACTGTTATGGGACTTGGTTCAGGCTGAAAATTCATTTATGATTTATGTTCCAACCATTCCAATCCAATGATAGTTGTTGAGTGTTGCTTTTATAATTCTGCCAGTTTTTCTACTTTTGTATATTGACACTGAAACATTGGGTAGAGCCTTTGCATTCTCACAAAGCATTTACTTATTTATTTGTATGTATGTATGCATGTGTGTATGTATGTACGTATGTATGTATATATGTATTTACTATAACAATGGATTACCATTTTGCTCAAAGAGTTACTAGTGTTTGACGTTATAATTATGTCTTTTGGTGCTCAAATTTTAATAGACTTGGCCAGTGTTAGCCCCTCAAATTGGCTTTTGTGTTTATTTGCCACCTCTGTAGAATTGTTTGAACATGGAGTTTGCTCTGTTGACTTCGTATCTCACATTCTGTAGAAAGACAGTAATGTTGCCAACCTCAGAGTAATGCTTTCAGAATTTCAAGACCAAAAGTTTGAAACAAACAACCAAGGAGCCTGAGCGGCTCAGTTGGTTAAGCATCCGACTTTGGCTGAGGTCATTATCTCACAGTTTGTGAGGGGCCCCGTATCAGACACTCTGCTCTCAACGCAGAGTTCACTTCACATTCTCTCTTCCTCTCTCTCTCTCTCTCTCTCTCTCTCTCCCTCTCTCTCCCACTCATGCTCTTTTTCTGCCTTTCTCAGAAATAAGAAAAACCCATTAAAATAGTGCTGAAATAGCAACCTACACATTGTGGAATCAACAAAATCCTCAGAACATTAGTAGCTTGTCCCAGCATTACCTCCTTCATTCTATCAAGCTGACGCCTCTAACATGAACATCATACCATGACTACAAGAGAGAATACCTGCACATGGAACATCAAGCAGGGATGAGTCCCCATTTACGTGATGTGAGAACTTCAGTATCACTGTTGTGTGAGGGATGGGGCTGTGTGATGGATCTTGAAAAGAGGCACAGCTTCATTGCACACTTTCCAGTGACCTAAGTGGGTACAGCACATGACCTGTGTTTCATGTGCTTTCCCTTACTTCCACTTCCCTCTCTATACCAAGTGATGTTTGATCCCCTGACTCTCCCTTATAGTGGAATAAGAGAGAAGTGTATGGACTCTGAGCCCCAGAAACAGGGCATGAAAGAGAAGAACAAAGTGTGAGGTTCAGTCTGGTAGACAATTTCCTGAAGCAAAAGTAAAGAAATCAGTGTTCCAATAATTGGTACCCTTTAAGTCGCTTCAGTATCTTCTATTCAACAAGATAGCAATACTCAATTCTCCCAACCACCCAGGAATATAATGGTATTTAAGTGTGTTCCCATATGGGAAAGTAATCTGTGAACTTGTTTGGGGAAGGGACAAACCAGTGTCCTTCTGAGTAATTATATTAACAGAGACTGCCCACATATGACAGAAATCTGCATAGTAGATGTTACATTAATGGTACAAAAACCATCATATGTTTAGGCCAGGATTTCTTCAAGTGTGGTCAATAAACCACTTGATCATCAACAAGGGGTACTTGTTAAAATAGCAGATATACGGGCCAACCATAAGTCTGCTGTATCCACAACAGTGAGCTGGGGTAGAAGGTATTTACATTTTGAATAATTTCTTCTGTTTATTGTGGTATTCACCTAAATACAAAAACACTGCTGTGGATTTAAAATAAGGTGTTATTAAAATATTGCCTCCTTTCATGTCTTATTTTGGTGCCAATTTCTCCTGCAACACAGTTTAAGTATCTGTGCCTGCTCCCAGTGTATCAGAAAGGAAACAATTCTTTCTCTTCCGTTATATTTATTCAGTGTATGATATGAAAGACACTGCAGTAGTTTTCTAAGGCTCTCATAACAAACGAAAACAATCTGGGTGGCTTAAACAATAGAAATTGTCTCACACTCTGTAGGCTACAAGCCTAAAATCAAGATGCTGTCAGGACCATGTTCCCTGAGAATCCTTTTGGGAGATTCTATCCATGCTTCTTCCTTGCCTTTGGTGATTTACTGACAATCTCTGCATTTCTTGGCTTGCAACTGTATGACTCCAGTTTCTGCCTTCATTGCCTCATGGAGTTATCCCTGTTCTGTCTTCACATGGCTGTCTTCTTATAAGGACACAATGGTTTACGGGCACACCGTACTCCACTATGACCTCATCTTAACTAATTACATCTGCAACATCCAAAGTCCCGCAGAAGATTACATTCTGAGATACTGAGGATTAAGACTTCAACATGTCTTTTTTGGGTGACACAATTCAACCTATAACAGCCTATAACTGAACTAGTCATGGGATAAAGAGCGAACAAGACAATGTAGTATCCTTGGCACTTTGTTTCTACCTTGGGAAAACTGGCAATACATAGGTAAGGAAATCAACAATCAGGATAATTATTTATGGAAAAGGATGCTTTAAGAGAAATAAATAAATCCACTGAGTAGCACATGATGAGGACAGGGATTATTATAGATGGAGTTGTCAGTCAAGATCTTTCCCAGGAAATGACATTTGAGCTGAGTCCTGAAAGACAAGAGGAAACCAGGCTTGGACTGGGCTTTTTTTTTTTTTTTTTTGGAAGTGTTTCTGCCACCAGTTGCTGCAGGAGCAGATGATGAACACAAGTGGCTGGAGCCTGGCAAAGTGCAGATAGTAGGAGATGCAACTGAAGGGAAGACAGGATCCACATCATTGGGGCCATGTCAGGAGGTTGGAGTCATTCTGAGGGTGGAGTGTTACAGTATAGAAGTGATACAATCTGATTCATGTGCTCACAAGGTGACTCTCCCACTGTAAGAAGAATAGACCGAAAAGGACAAGATGGCTGGGGGAATAATTTTAGGAGAATTTTGGAGAAGTCAAAAGAGGGATAAGTGTGGATTGGCCCATTGCAGTAGTGTACAGGGGACAGGGGATGTTTCTGCACAGGGTATGTCAGCTGTAGAACAGACAGGGCCTGCAGTGGCTGTCAGTGTGTGTGTGTGTGTGTGTGTGTGTGTGTGTGTGTGTGTATAATGCAGGATCCAGGATGAGCCCTCAGTTTTTGTTAGGCTAGAATCAGAAATGGTGGTGCTGTGTCCTGGAATCCATTGTTCCAAGTTCTTTTGAGTCATTCTCATGACAATTAGTTATGTATCCAATGGTGGTTATAGTGAACGTTAGTTATTTAAAACAGTCATTGGTTGATGAATTGGATTAAGTTTTAAGAATATTAAACTTTATTAAAGACACATGAAAATCTTTTGTAAAACTATCAAAAGTATAAGAATCTGAATTTGCATATATTTATAAAACTTTTGACACTTGCCAAGCTGTTAACCTCACCAGGTTTGAACCTCACCAGCCAAGGCTATGTGCCTTGACATTTTCTAAGTGTGTTCATGTATTAATTTCTACAATTCTCAAAACAGCAACCCATGAAGAGGGTCCTGTTGTTTTCCCATTTTACACAAGAGGAAACTGAGGCACAGAGAAGTTCTTTCACACTACCAGGGTTCAGAGATAGCCACTTATTCTGTCTCTGCAGATTTTTTTAAACGATGTGATTTCAGACCATTTATTCTTATAAAAACAAAAAACACTTTGCTTACTTTGATTATGTTTTTTGCTTTGCCATTTAATTTTTTTTCAATATATGAAATTTATTGTCAAATTGGTTTCCATACAACACCCAGTGCTCATCCCAAAAGATGCCCTCCTCAATACCCATCACCCACCCTCCCCTCCCTCCCACCCCCAATCAACCCTCAGTTTGTTCTCAGTTTTTAAGAGTCTCTTATGCTTTGGCTCTCTCCCACTCTAACCTCTTTTTTTTTTCCTTCCCCTCCCCCATGGGTTTCTGTTAAGTTTCTCAGGATCCACATAAGAGTGAAACCATATGGTATCTGTCTTTCTCTGTATGGCTTACTTCACTTAGCATCACACTCTCCAGTTCCATCCACGTTGCTACCAAGGGCCATATTTCGTTCTTTCTCATTACCATGTAGTACTCCATTGTGTATCTAAACCACAATTTCTTTATCCATTCATCAGTTGATGGACATTTAGGCTCTTTCCATAATTTGGCTATTGTCGAGAGTGCTGCTGTAAACATTGGGGTACAAGTGCCCCTATGCATCAGTACTCCTGTATCCCTTGGGTAAATTTTTTTAATGGAATTAAAAAATGTTATTCTTTTCCCATTTGCTTCTGGATTTTTAGTCATAGCTGGAAAAGCTTCCTCTACTGCCAGGTTATAGAGAAATTTTACTAGATGTACTTCTGTGGACAGGATAAAGACAAGGAGGGGATCATATTGGGATGTTTGGCATGGGAGGAACAGTTGGGTAAATGAGCTTTCTTGCGAGAAATCTGTGAAAACAATGCCACTAAATCAGGAGAATTAGATGTTGAGATTAGGATCTCAATTTTGTGCTTGTCTTTGAGAACTCAGTCTCCTCTCTTTCTTCTGTGGATGTGGGTTCAGGCCCCCACACTGGAAGACAACGTTTTAAATAAAGTGAAACCTCCATGTCACCTGAGATGGACCCTCAGGGAACTTAATGGGAGGGGCCACTATCTTAGGGTGGTGTCCTAAGACAGACACAAAATCATTTCTGTAATCTACCATGCAACTTGGCCACAGACTAAAGAGAAAGTAAAACCTTTAGTTTGCACCCATGGGAGAACCAAACCTGAAATCATATAAGTGCTACCTCATCCTTCACTATCTGGGAGTGAGGTCTCCTCACAAGGTCATAACCTCTTAATGCTATTCAGGAGTACCAAGGCATCATTTACAAGTGACCTCAGTTTCCCAAGGTACAATCACTCACCACATAACCACATTATTTCTTGTTGAGATGCCGAGTTTCCAAGGTCTGGGTCAGGCTTGGGTTAAACTTGCTTGGAATGGAGTCCATTTGAGGTCAAATCTTACCACCCCTTGGAGTATGTACTGATATCAATCGTGTTTTCAGTGGACACTTCCATATATGTAGTAATACAATTTTATTAAATACAGTCACCTACTTGTACATATTGTACATGATGTCCCTGTGACCTACTTACTTTATAATTAGACGTTTGTGCCTTTGACCACCTTCCTCCATTTTGCTCACAACTTCAAATGCCACCTCAGGCAACTACCAAAGTCTTTTGTATATACCTGCATTCGTTTCTTTCTTTTAACTTCCCACATGTAAACAAGATCACACGGTGTTTGTCTTTCTCTATTTGATCAATTTTATTGAGCATAATGCCTTTGAGGTCCATCCATGTTTTGGCAAATAGTACAATTTTATTCCTTTTTATAGAGGAAAAATATTTCATTGTATATACAAACCACACTTTTTTAAATCCCTTCATCATATATTCATGGACACTTACATTATCTCCATGTCTTGGTTATTGTTAATAATGCTGCAGTAAACACAGGGTGCATATATCTTTTCATGTTGGCTATTTGTTTTCATCACATATTTATGAGTGGAATTGCTGGATCATACGGTAGTTCTATTTTTACTTTTTTTTTTTTTTTTTTTAGAAACGTCCATAATTTTATCCATAGTGGCTGCACCAATATGTATTCTTACAAACAGTATACAAGAGTTCCCTTTACATTCTCCAACACTTGTATATCTCTTTTTTATTAAAAATTTTAAAAAAATTCTGAGGCGCCTGGATGGTTCAGTTGGTTGAGTGTCCAACTTCAGCTCAGGTCATGATCTCACATCTCATGGGTTCGAGCCCCACATCGGGCTCTGTGCTGACAACTCAGAGCCTGAAACCTACTTTGGATTCTGTGTCTCCATCTCTCTCTGCCCCTCCCCCACTCATGTTCTGTTAAAAATAATTAAAAATAATTTTTTAAGAGTGCAAGCAGGGGAGGGGAACAGAGAGTGGGAGACACAGAATATGAAGCAAACTCCAAGGTCTGAGCTATCAGCATAGAGCCCAACGTGGGGATAGAACTCACAAACCGTGAGATCATGACCTGAGCCAAATTTGGCTGCTTAACTGAGCCACCCAGGCACCCCTCTTTTCTTTTTTATGATTGGCATTTCAATACAAGAGAGGTGATATCATTATGGTTTTATTTTGCATTTCCTTGATGATTATGGATGCTTTTTGGGTATTGTTGGCCATTTCTTTGTCTCTGTGGAATAATATTTATTCAGATCCTCTGCTTCTGACTTTTTTTTTGCTTTTTTTTCATTTTTAAATTTATTTATTTATCTCTTTTTAATTCAAGGTAGTTAACACACAATGTAGTATTGATTTCAGGAGTAGAACCCAGTGATTCCTCATTTATATATAACACCCAGTTCTTCACCCACTTAGCCTATCCACCACCCACCTCTCCTCCAGTAACCCTCAGTGTGTTCTCTTTAAGAATCTCTTATGGTTTGCATCCCTCTCTGTTTTTATCTTATTTTTCCTTCCCTTCCCCCATGTTCATCTATCTTGTTTCTTAAATTCAACATATGAGTGAAATCATATGATATTTGTCTTTCTCTGACTGACTTATTTTGCTTAGCATAATATGATTAATCCCATCCATGCCATTGCAAATGGGAAGATTTCATTCTTCGTGATCACTGAATAGTATTCTACTGTATGTATGTATATGTATATGTGTGTGTGTGTGTATATATATATATATATATATATATATAATCACATCTTCTTTTTGTTTGTTTGTTATTTAAATTTAAATAACTAAATTCAAGTTCGTTAACATACAGTGTAGTCTTGGCTTCAGGAGTAGAACCCAGTGATTCAACTCTTTCATATGATACACATTGCTCATCCCAAAAAAGTGCCCTCCTTAATGCCCATCACCCATTTAACCCATCACTCCCACTTCCCCTCCAGCAGTGCTGTTTGTTGTCTGTATTTAAGAGTCTCTTATGATTTGCCTATTCTCTGTTTTTAAGTATTTTTCCTCTTCTTCCCCTATGTTCATCTATTGAGTTTCTCAAATTCCACATATGAATGAAGTCATATGATATGTCTTTCTCTGATTGACTTATTTCACTTAGCATAATATCCTCTTGTTCCATCACGTTGCAAATGGCAAGATTTCTTTCTTTTTGATTGCTGAGGAGTATTCCATTTGTATATATACAACATCTTTAACCATTCATCTGTTGATGGACATTTGGGCTCTTTCCATAATTTGACTATTTTTGATAGTGCTGCTATAAACATTGTGGTGCATGTGCCCCTTTGAATCAGAATTTTTGTATCCTTTGGATAAATTCCTAGTAGTGCATTTGCTGGGTCATAGATAGTTCTATTTTTAATTTTTTCAGGAACCTCCATACTGTTTTCCAGAGTGGCTGCACCAGTGTACATTACTACCGACAGTGCAAAAAGGTTCCCCTTTCTCCACATTCTTGCCAACATCTGTTGTTTCCTGAATTCTTAATTTTAGCCATTCTGACAGATGTGAGGAGGTATCTCATTGTGGTTTTGATTTGTATTTCTCTGATGATGAGTGATGTTGAGCATTTTTTCATGTGTCTGTTTGCCATATGGATGTCTTCTTTAGAAAAGTGTCAATTCATGTCTTCTGCCCATTTGTTCACTGGATTATTTGTTTTTGGGTGTTGAATTTGATAAGTTCTTTAAGACTTTGGATATTAACCCTTTATCCAATATGTCATTTGTTACTATTTCTCACATTTTGTCAGTTGCCTCTTAGTTTTGTTGTTTCCATCACTGTGAAGAAGATTTTTATCTTGATGAGGTTGCAATAGTTAATTTTTGCTTTTATTTCCAATGCCTCTGGAGACATGTCTAGTAAGAAGTTGCTGCACCCAAGATCAAAGAAGTTGCTGCCTGTTTTCTTCTGTAGGATTTTGATGGTTTCCTGTCTCACATTTAGGTTTTTCACCATTTTGAATTTATTTTTGTTTACGGTGCAAGAAAGTGGTCCAGGTTAATTCTTCTGCATATTGCTGTCTAGTTTTGCCAGCACCATTTGCTGACGAGACTGTCTTTTTTCCATGGATACTCTTTCCTACTTTGTTGAAGATTAGTTGGCCACACATCTGTGGATCCATTTCTGGGTTTTGTTCCACTGATCTATGTGTCTGTTTTTGTGCCAGCAATATAATGTCTTGATGATTACAGCTTTGTAATACAGCTTATAGTCCAGAAGTGTGATGCCTTCTGCTTTGGTTTTCTTTTTCAGAATTGCTTTGGCTATTCAGGATCTTTCATGTTTCTATACAAATTTTGGAATTGCTTGTTCTAGCTCTGTGAATAACGTTGTTATTATTTTGATACGGATTGTCTGTAACAAGAGATGAAGAAGGTGTTATATAATAATTAAGGGGTCTATCCATCAAGAAGATGTAACAATTGTCTTTATGTCCCCAACATAGAAGCACTGAAATATATAAATCAATCAATCATAAACATAAAGAGATTCATTGATAATAATACCATAATAGTAGCAGACTTTAATATCCACTTATAGCAATGGACAGATCATCTAAGCAGAAAATCAACAAGGAAACAATGGCTTTGAATGAAACACTGCTCTGAAAGGACTTAACAGATATATTCAGAACATATTATCCCAAATTAGCAGGATATACATTCTTCTCAAGTACGCATGGAACATTCTCCAGAATAGATGACATATTGGGTCACAAAACAGCTTTCAACAAATACAAAAAGACTGAGACCAGACCAGGCACATTTTCAGCTCACATGTTGCATATTAACCTCTTATCAGATATCATTACTTTTATTGGATGTAATTCTCATATTTTTTACCTTCCATTTTAACATTGGAATGTCAGTATCCCATTGATTCACAGAAAAGAGACAGTACAGAATAACAGAGTATAAAAATGAGTTTGCTGTAAAACAGAGTGAAATCAGGAAAGCTGGGTCACACATATCAGATCAGTTCTGCCTGTGCTACCATGTGTAGTCATGTGCCCTATGCTGGCTTCAGCCATAATACAGAAGAAAGATTGTAAACCTAATGATTATGGATGTGGACTTTGGATTCAGCATAACTTGTCAACTTATCAAGCTTGGGAAAATTGAATAACTGGTTTCATAATCTTAAGCAAATTCTGAGTCATCTATGGTACACAATATAATACATATGTGTAATGTAATGAATATACATTACAGATTCATGCATAGAAATATCAGGAGAAAACACAGAGACACGATTTTTTTTAATTAATGAATAGTGGGATTGCTGATTAATTACATATTTCATTCTGGACTGAAATATTTTTCCACAATTTCTAAATTAATAAGAATCATTTTAAAAATCAGAATTAAATCTGATAGAATCATTGCTTGTTATAAAATATTTTAGACAGAAACTATAAAATAGAACACATTTCCATCCTGCTATTAAACAATAAATTATTACATATAACTGTAATGTAGTTGAAGTATTTCTAAACGCATTAACTTCCTTCTTATCAAGAGGTCATCACTCACAGGAATATGGATTTTCCACTCTAATACACTTATTTATAGTTTTACTACATATGTATATATCCCTATGTGAAATATGTTATTATTTTCTTACATATTTTATCTATAATCTATGCCTGGCTGTAGTCAGAGAGTGTGTTTTTTTGTGTAGGTACAGATTTTAAACATTTTTTATTGTTTCTTTAAAAGATTTCAAAAGAAATTTTTCAAGTTTTTTTAAATGTTTATTTTTGAGAGAAAAAGAAAGAGCGTGAGTGGGTGAGGGGCACAGAGAGAGGGAGACACGGAATCCCAAGCAGGCTCCAGGCTCCTAGCTATCACCACAGAGCTTGTCACCAGGCTTGAACTCATGAACCACGAGATCATGACCTGAGCTGAAGTCAGATGTTTACTGACTGAGCCATCCATGTGCGCTGATTTCAGGAGAAATTTTATTGATGTATGATTTTCATCTTACTCCTGGAATTTATAAATTTATTCCAATCCACTTTGGCAAAATGAGCTTAAACTACAATCATACTTTTTTTTTAATATTATGATTGTCAAATTGGTTTCCATACAACACCCAGTGCTCATCCCAACAGGTGTCCTCCTCAATGCTCATCACCCACTTTCCCCTCCCTCCCACCCCACATCAACCCTCAGTTTACTCTCAAGTTTTTTTTAGCTTTCTTTTTTTGGTTTTTATTTTATTATTTTTTTTAAATATGAAATTTATTGTCAAATTGGTTTTCCATAAACACCCAGTGCTCATCCCAAAATGTGCCCTCCTCAATACCCATCATCCACCCTCCCCTCCCTCCCACCCCCCATCAACCCTCAGTTTGTTCTCAGTTTTTAAGAGGATCTTATGGTTTGGCTCCCTCCCTCTCTAACCTCTTTTTTTCTTTTTTTGTTTACTTCCCCTCCCCCATAGTCTTCTGTTAAGTTTCTCAGGATTCACATAAGAGTGAAAACATGGTATCTGTCTTTCTCTGTATGACTTATTTCACTTAGCATAACACTCTCCAGTTCCATCCACGTTGCTACAAAAGGCCATAATTCATTCTTTCTCATTGCCAACTAGTATTACATTGTATATATAAACCACAATTTCTTTATCCATTCATCACATGATGGATTTAGACTCTTTCCATGATTTGTCTATTGTTGAAAGTGCTGCTATAAACATTGAGGTACAAGTGCTCCTATGCATCCGCACTCCTGTATCCCTTGGGTAAATTCCTAGCAGTGCTATTGCTGGGTCATAAGGTAGGTCTATTTCTAATTTTCTGAGGAACCTCCACACTGCTTTCCAGAGCGGCTGCACCAGTTTGCATTCCCAACAGTGCAAGAAGGTTCCCGTTTCTCCACATCCTCGCCAGCATCTATAGTCTCCTGATTTGTTCATTTTAGCCACTCTGACTGGCATGAGGTGGTATCTGAGTGTGGTTTTGATTTGTATTTCCCTGATGAAGGGCAGCGTTGAGCATCTTTTCATGTGCTTGTTGGCCATCGGGATGTCTTCTTTACAGAAGTGTCTATTCATGTTTTCTGCCCATTTCTTCACTGGGTTATTTGTTTTCCAGGTGTGGAGTTTGGTGAGCTCTTTATAGATTTTGGATACTAGCCCTTTGTCCGATATGTCATTTGCAAATATCTCTTCCCATTCCGTTGGTTGCCTTTTAGTTTTGTTGATTGTTTCCTTGGCAGTGCAGAAGCGTTTTATCTTGATGAGGTCCCAATAGGTCATTTTTACTTTTAATTCCCTTGCCTTTGGGGATGTGTCAAGTAAGAAATTGCTGCAGCTGAGGTCAGAGAGGTTTTTCCCTGCTTTCTCCTCTAGGATTTTGATTGTTTCCTGTTTCACATTCAGGTCATTTATCCATTTTGAGTTTATTTTTGTGAATGGTGTGAGAAAGTGGTCTAGTTTCAACCTTCTGCATGTTGCTGTCCAGTTCTCCCAGCACCATTTGTTAAAGAGACTGTCTTTTTTCCATTGGCTATTCTTTCCTGCTTTCTCAAAGATTAGTTGGCCATACTTTTGTGGGTCCAATTCTGGAGTCTCAATTCTATTCCATTGGTCTATGTGTCTGTTTTTGTATCAATACTGTGCTGTCTTGATGATTACAGCTTTGTAGTAGAGGCTAAAGTCTGGGATTGAGACGCCTCCCATATTTGTCTTCTTCTTCAAAAATACTTTGGCTATTTGGAGTCTTTTGTTTTTCCATACAAATTTTAGGATTGCTTGTTCTAGCTTCGAGAAGAATGCTGGTGCAATTTTTATTGGGATTGCATTGAATTTGTAGATTTCTTTGGGTAGTATTGACATTTTAATAATATTTATTCTTCCAATCCATGAGCACGGAATGTTTTTCCATTTCTTTGTATCTTCTTCAACTTCCTTCATAAGCTTTTTTATAGTTTTCAGCATACAGATTTTTTACATCTTTGGTTAGGTTTATTCCTGAGTATTTTATGATCCTTGGTGCAATTGTGAATGGGATCAGTTTCTTCATTTGTCTTTCTGTTGCTTCTTTATTAGTGTATAAGAATGCAACTGATTTGTGTACATTAATTTTGCATCCTGTGACTTTGCTGAATTCATGTATCAGTTCTAGCAGACTTTTGGTGGAGTCTATTGGATTTTCCATGTATAATATCATGTCATCTGCAAAAAGCGAAAGCTTAACTTCATCTTTGCCAATTTTGATGCCTTTGATTTACTTTTGTTGTCTGATTGCTGATGCTAGAACTTCCAACACTATGTAAAACAACAGCGGTGAAAGTGGACATCCCTGTTGTGTTCCTGATCTTAGGGGGAAAGCTCTCAGTGTCTCCCATTGAGGATGATGTTAGCTGTGGGCTTTTCATGAATGGCTTTTATGATGTTTAAGTATGTTCCTTATATCCTGACTTTCTCGAGAGTTTTTATTAAAGGATGCTGAATTTTGTCAAATCTTTTTCTGCATCAATTGACAGGATCACATGGTTTTCTTTTATTGATGTGATGTATCAAATTCATTGATTTAGGAATATTGAACCAGCCCTGAAGCCCAGGAATGAATCCCAGTTGATTATGGTGAATAATTCTTTTTATATGCTGTTGAATTCAATTTGCTAGTATCTTGTTGAAAATTTTTGCGTCCATATTCATCAGGGATATTGGCCTGTACTTTTATTTTTTTTGCTGGGTCTCTGGTTTGGGAATCATAGTAATGCTGGCTTCATAGAATGAGTCTAGAAGTTTTCCTTCCCTTTCTATTTTTGAACAGCTTGAGAAGGACAGCTATTATCTCTGCTTTAAATGTCTGGTAGAATACCCCAGGGAAGACATCTGGTCTTTGACTTTTACTTGTTGGGAGATTTTTGTTAACTGATTCCATTTCTTTGCTGGTTATGGGTCTGTCTGTTCAAGTGTTCTATTTCTTCCTGTTTGAGTTTTGGAAGTGTGTGGGTGCTTAGGAATTTGTTCATTTCTTCCAGGTTGTCCAGTTTGTTGGCATATAATTTTTTATATTATTCCCTGATAATTGCTTGTATTTCTGAGGGATTGGCTGCAATAATTCCATTTTCATTCATGATTTTATCTATTTGGGTCATCTCCTTTTCTTTTAGAGAAGCCTGGCTAGATGTTTATCAATTTTGCATATTTTTTTCTTTCAAAAAAAAAAACACAACTCTTGGTTTCGTTGATCTGCTCTACAGTTTTTTTTTTTTTTTAGATTCTATGTTGTTTATTTCTGCTCTGATATTTATTATTCCTCTTCTTCTGCTGGGTTTGGGGTGTGTCTACTGTTCTGCTTCTATTTCCTTTAGGTGTGTTGTTAGATTTTGTATTTGGGATTTTTCTTGTTTCTGGAGATAGGCCTGGATTGCAATGTATTTACCTCTCAGGACTGCCTTCGCTGCATCCCAAAGCGTTTGGATTGTTGTATTTTCATTTTCATTTGTTTCCAAGTATTTTTAATTTATTCTCTAATTGCCTGGTTGACCCATTCATTCTTTAGTAGGGTGTTCTTTAATCTCCATGCTTTTGGAGGTTCTCCAGACTTTTTCCTGTGGTTGATTTCAAGTTTCATAGCATTGTGATCTGAAAGTGTGCATGGTATGATCTCAATTCTTGTATACTTATGAAGGGCTGTTTTGTGACCCACTATGTGATCTATCTTGGAGAATGTTCCATGTGCACTCGAGAACAAAGTACATTTTGTTGCTTTTGGATGCAGAGTTCTAAATATATCTGTCAAATCCATCTGATCCAATGTATCATTCAGGGTCCTTGTTTCTTTATTGATCCTGTGTCTAGATGATCTATCCATTGTTGTAAGTGGAGTATTAAATTCCCCTGCAATGACCACATTCTTACAAATAAGGTTGCTTATGTTTGTGATTACTTGTTTTATATATTTGGGTGCTTCCATATTCGGTGCATAGACATTTGTCATTATTAGCTCTTCCTCATGGGTAGACCCTGTAGTTATTTTATAATGCTCTTATTCATCTCTTGTTACAGCTTTTAATTTAAAGTCTAGTTTGTCTGATATAAGTATGGCTACTCCAACTTTTTTGTGACTTCCAGTAGCATGATAACTAGTTCTCCATCCCCTCACTTTTAATCTGAAGGTGTCCTCGGTTCTACAATGAGTCTCTTGTAGACAGCAAAAAGAAGGGTCTTGTTTTTTTTTAATCCATTTTGATACCCTATGTCTTTTGGCTGGCACATTTAGTCCATTTACATTCAGTGTTATTATAGAAAGATATGGGTTTAGAGTCATTGTGATGTCTGTAGGTTTCATGCTTGTAGTGATGTCTCTGCTGATTTGTGGTCCTTGCAAAATTTCACTCACAGAGTCCCCCTTAGGATCTCTTGTAGGGATGGTTTAGTGGTGATGAACTCCTTCAGTTTTTGTTTCTTTGGGAAAACCTTTATCTCTCCTTCTATTCTTAATGACAGACTTGCTGGATAAAGGATTCTCAGCTGCATATTTTTCCTGTTCATCACATTGAAGATTTCCTGTCATTTCTTTCTGGCCTGCCAAGTTTCAGTAGACAGGTCTGCTACTACTCTTATGTGTCTACCGTTGTAAGTTAAGGTCTTTTTATCCCTAACTGCTTTCAGAATTCTCTTTTTATCCTTGTATTTTGCCAGTTTCACTATGATACGTCATGCAGAAGTTCGATTCAAGTTACCTCTGAAGAGAGTTTTCTGTGCCACTTGGATTTCAATGCCTTTTTCCTTCCCCAGATCAGGGAAGTTCTCAGCTATGATTTGTTCAAGTACACCTTCAGCCTCTTTCTCTCGCTCTTCCTCTTCTGGAATTCCTATGATACTTATATTTTTCCATTTGATTGCATCACTTCATTCTCTAATTCTCTCCTCCTACTCCTGGATTTTTTTTTATCTCTCTTTCTCTCAGCTTCTTCTTTTTCCATAATTTTATCTTCTAATTCACCTATTTTCTCCCCTGCCTCTTCAATCCGTGCTATGGCCACGTCCATTTATTTTGCACCTCATTTGTAACATTTTTAAATTCCTCATGACGATTTTTTCGTCCCTTGATCTCTGTAGCACTAGATTCTCTGCTGTCTGTAGCAATATACTCTCTGCTGTCCTCTATGCTTTCTTGAAGCCCAGCGATTAATTTTATGCCTATCATTCTAAATTTTTGTTCCCTTATATTGTTTAAATCGGTTTTGATCGGTTTATTAGCTGCCACTACTTCCTGGAGATTCTTTTGAGGAGAATTCTTCCATTTCATCATTTTGGGTAGTCCCTGCAGTAGCTCCCAGCTGCAGGGCACTTCCCCTGTGCTGTCCAGAGTAACTTGTATTGGTGGGCGGGGCTGCAGTCAGACCCAATGTCTGCCCCCTGCCCACAGCTGGGGCCACAGACAGACTGGTGTGTACCTTATCTTCCCCTCTCCCTGGGGCAGGACTCACTGTGGAGTTGTGTGGCCCCTGTCTGAGCTGCTTGCATACTGCCAGGTTTGTGGTGCTGCCTCAATGGGATCTGGCCAAGGGCGTATTAGATGGGGTGAATCCACAAGATGCACAGGGGTGGTAGGGGCAGAGTTAGCTAGCTTTGCCGTCAGTGGTCACCTGCGGGAGGGGCCCTGCAGCACCGGAAAGGAGGTGGGCCCATCAGAGGGATGGATCTACAGAAGCACAGTGTTGGGTATTGGCAAGGTGCAAGTAAGTTCGGTGATGGGAACTGGTTCCCTTTGGGATTTCAGCCGGGGATGGGAGAGGGAAATGGTGCTTGCCTGTGCTTTTGTTCCCCCACTAAGCTCTGTCCTGAGGCTCAACAACTCTCCCTTTTGGCATCCTCTCGCCCTCCCCGCTCTCAGAGAGCAGAGCTGTTGACTTTTAACATTTCAGATGTTAAGTCTCACTGACTGTCAGAACTCACACATTCTGGCCCCTCCGTTTTTGCAAGCCAGACTTCGGGGGCTCTGCCTTGCCAGGCTGGCTGCCCCTCTACCGCCCCAAGTAGCAGTCCAAGTAGCACGCACCGCCTCTCTGCCCTTCCTACCCTCTTCCGTGGGCCTCTTGTCTATGATTGGCTCCAGAGAGTCCATTCTGTTAGTCTTCTGGCGCTTTTCTGGGTTATTTAGGCAGATGTGGGTGGCATCTAATTGATCAGCAGGACCAGGTGAGCCCAGCATCCTCCTAGGCCGCCATCTTCCAGAAAACCATTTCCAAGATGAGCTACAATCATACTTTTTAAGGCAGTGAGAGGGTAATCCTTCAAACTGCTCTGAGACACATAGAAAGCCATTTCCTCAGAAGGTGGCTTGGTGAATATGCAATAAAAAGAAGGAATGTTATTCATTTTGAGAGGTTTTCTTTTTAAAAGTGTCCTGAAATACTTTCTTCTGCAATAGGGATAGTCTTGCAAGGAAACCACTCTTCTTGAGTACACACAGACAGGACTCCTTCATCAGACATCAGTCACTTATTCATTGCAGTCCGTTAACTTTCTGACTGTCCCTACACAGCACTGTTGATTGGAAAGGTTTCCCCAGTTCTGGGGATCTTTAATAGAAAGCCCACATGCTTTGTGGAAAATCTAAGTCACATTCTCCAACGTGACCTTTATTAAGAATAAAGTCAATGCATTTACTTCTTATTTTTTGTACTATTTCTTGGTTGGTTTAGAGCCCAGATGTGGAAAAGGTGTTTTTGGGGGGTTATAGGGGCCCAAACATCTGGGATCCAGCAACAGATAGAAAAGGGAATAAGAGGTGTGGGTGTATAGTTAGATGCACCCGTGAGGACAGAGGAAAACATGCTTCAAAAGGAAGCTTGCTACAGGAGTTCTGAGGGGAGAGGCCTGGGCTGTGCAGTCCATTTGTCCTTTCAACCTCAATGATTATGTAAGTAATTTCTAGGTAGAGGAGTGAGTGTACAGGGAGGTTAGATGTGTTTGTCATGAATGTCCTTATACCTGGAAGAAATACTGGGAATAGACGATAAGAATTCCCAGAATAAAACAAATGTATGGTTCAACTGACTAAGTTTCTGCCTACTAACTGACTTTAGGACTGCAATAATTCCCTTAAATAACTGAGACTCTTAAATGACATTTTTTGTATATGTATCTAGACCATTCATTCACATGATTATATACAGTCTCTGTGTTTTCTGCCACAAATGGCTAACTGCTTAGCATGGCCTTGGATTTACATGTTCACTCTTGAGGACTAGCTCATCTCCAAGTGCCTTATGATACCTCTGTGTACTGTTAATACTCCCCTACTGTCTCTTTGAAGCAAAATAATTTCTGATGACAGTGGCCATTCTCTGTTCCATCAATCTAGGCTGAGTTCTGACAATTGCCAGGATCCCAGTCAAGTGTCTCTAGTTACTGTGCCTTCTTATGTGTGATCTGAAGAATAAATCTCTTTTGCATTCAGTGAAAGAGCAGGAGTGGTTGGATGTGCTGAGGCATTTCCTTGTGGAAGACAAGCCTATGCACCCTGGTTGTAATAGAAACCTTACATCAACATGGTCATTTTGAGGACTTTTTATAGACACATATATGTCTTGGCAGGAATTAGAAATCCTGCTTTCAGATATTTAGGTCTCAGCCAAGGGTGTGCGTCCCCACAGTGGGAGCTGAATGATCCTGGGGTGTGGAAGACAAAAGGAATCCAGATCCTAGTCACCCCTTTCATGTAATGCTTTGAAGCTCTTTACACAGTCTGTCTAGGCTATAAAGCCATTGGAGTCTCTCTCATCAGGCCTCAGTGGGTGTGGGTCCAACTCCAACTGCTTTCTTTAAAGGCAAAGGTGCAGGATGGAGGACAGGGAAAACGCTGAACCCCAGATTCCCCCTCTGTTAAGATGAAAATGCTTCACCCACAGGATTGTTGAGAACAGTCAATGATACACTTGAGCAAGTCCATGGCCCTGTGGGTACTGCAGTATTATGAATGTCCGTATGAATTCAGGCCACTTCTTACTCATTTTCACATATGTTGTTAGGGGAGAAATGAGGAAAGATGACAAAAAAACCTCTTTGAGAAGTGCATTATAACATGCAGTTGCTATGATCAGGACTCAATTGTATGAATGCCATTTTCATTAAATAAGCATCAAGCAGGGTGAGGGCTCATAGTTACACCAACAAAGCATAGTGGTTGCTGGATCTGTCTCTGTGCATCTCTTCATTTAGGTGGCTGAGCTAGTATCAGGTGCCTGAAGGAGGCAGGTTCTCAGTATCTGTGTCATGTGGCTGCTGAAGCTCTAACTACAGATTCAAGGGCAGCAGTCCCCAGGATAAACCAATACCATTCATGCCTAGTAGGATATGATGTCTGGTTCAAGAGAGTGTATAGATTTGTACAGAAACATGCTATGGAATAGCTCCTGTAAGGTTCACAAACTTTCCTAAAAGTAGAGGAGCTGTTTTGATCTCATCATGAGAGAAGAAGTTTAGAAGGTGGAATGTCATTCCATCACCAGCTACAAGCTGCATAGTAGCCCGTGAAGCCCATCTTACATACAAGGGTTTTTGTTTGTTTATTTTTGCTAAAAAAACAATAAATTATCCATTTTTAAGAAGGAAATTGGTCTTTGCTATGTATTCACAACAAACAAGCCTAAATTGTTCTTAATGTATAAAAAATCATCTACAATTCCCATGTATCTCATGGATGGGTGTGGTTGTGCAAGTGTTAGATCTTCCTACCAATTGGACATTATACCCTAGATATTTCCCTGATGATTGATTTGAAAAAAAGTTGAGCCAACCCTGCAGCCCCGAATAAATCCCACTTGATCATGGTGAATAATTCTTTTAAAATACTGTTGAAAATCAATTTACCAGTGTCTTGTTGACAATTTTTGCATCTGTGTTCATCAGAGTTATTGGCCTATAAATCTCCTTTGTAGTGAGGTCTTTGCCTGGTTTTGGAATAAAGGTAATGCTGGTTATGTAAAATGAGTTTCTAAGCTTTCCTTCCATTTATATTTTTTTGGAACACTTCAAAAAGAATAGTTATTTATTCATCTTTAAATGTATGGTAGAATTTCTCTGGGAAGCAATCTGGCACAGGACTCTTATTTGTTGGAAGATTTTTGATTTCTGATTCAATTTCTTTGCTGGTTTTTGGTCTATTGAATTTTTCTATTCCTACGAGTTTTGGTACTATGTGAATTTATAGGAATGTGTCCATTACTTCCAGATGGCCCAGTTTGTTGGTATGATTTTTAATAGTATTTTCTTATAATTGTTTGTATTTTTGTGTTGTTGGTTGTGATCTCTCTAGTTTCAGCCATAATTTTCTCTATTTGGGTTCTTTCATTTTCTTTATGATAAATCTGTCTAGGGGATCATCCATTTCCTTAATTCTTTCAAAGAACCAGCTCTTACTTTTTATCGGTCTGTTCTACTGTTGTTTGTTTGTTTGTTTGTTTGTTTGTTTGTTTGTTTGTTTCTATATTGTTTATTTCTTCTGTAATCTTAATTATTTCCCTTCTGCTGTCTTTAGGCTTTATTTGCTGTTCCTTTTCTAGCTATTTTAGTATAAGGTTAGGTTGTATATTTGGGACCTTTCTTGCTCCTTGAGATAGGCCTGTATTGCAGTATACTTCCCTCTTAAGACTGCCTTTGCTGCATCCCAAGGGTTTGGACTTGTGTTTTCATATTTATTTGCTTCCATGTATCTTTTAATTTCTTCTTTAATTTCCTGATTAACTCATTAATTCTTTAGTAAGATGTTCTTTAACTCCCATGTATTTGAGGGCTTTCCAAATTTTTTCTTCTGGTTGGCTTCAAGTTTCATAGCATTGTGATCTGAAAATATGCATGGTATGATCTCAATCATTTTTATACTTGTTGAGGGCTAATTTGTGAGTGGTTATGTAATCTATTTTGGAGAACGTTCCATGTCCACTAAAAAATAATGTGTATTCTGCTGCTTTAGGATGAAATTTTCTGAATATATTTGTTAAGTCCATACGGACCATGCTGTCATTCAAAGCCATTGTTTCCTTATATATTTTCTGCTTAGATGATCTTTCCATTGTTGTAAGTGGAGTATTAAAGTCCCCTGATATTATTGTATTGTTATCCATGTGTTTCTTTATGTTTGTTATTAATTGGTTTATATATTTGTATTATTTCATGTTGGGGGCATAAATGTTTACAATTGTTTGTTCTTGATTTATAGACCTTTTAATTGTGATATAATGGCTTTCATCTCTTTTGCAGTCTTTGTTTTAAAATCTTGTTGTCTGATATAAGCATGACTAGTCCAACTTTATTTTGACATCCATTAGCATGACAGATTGTTCTCCATCCCCTCACTTTCAATTTGCAGGTGACTTTAGTTACAGAGTGAGACTCATAGGCAGCATATAGATGGACCTTTTCTTTTTATATCCGTTCTGATACTGGATGTCTTTTGGTTGGAGCATTTAGGTTATTTACATTCAGAGTGATTATTGAAAGATATGAATTTAGTGCCATAGTATTACCTGTAGAGTTGGTGTTTTTGATGATGCTCTCTGGTCCTTTTTTTATCTTTGTCGCTTTGATTTTTTAGTTTTATCCACTAAAATAAGCCCCGTTAACATTTCTTGCAGGGTTGGTTTAGTGGTCACAAACTTTTTTAGTGTTTGTTTTTCTGAGAAACTCTTTATCTGTCCTTATATTTTGAATGACAGACTTGATGGATAAATAATTCTTGGCTGAATATTTTCCCCATTCAGCACATTGACTATTTCCTCCTACTATTTTCTGCCCTGCCATATTTCTGGGGACAAATCTACTGAGAACTTGATCTGTCTTCCCTTGTAGGTTAAGGACTTTTTCTCCATTGCTGCTTTCAGGATTTTTTCTTTCTGTATCTCATGAATTTCATTATGATATGCCTTGGCAATGATCAGCTTCTGTTGAATTTAATGGCAACTCTCTGTGCTTCTTGAATTTTGATATCTATGTCCTTACCCAGATTAAGGAAGTTTTCAGGTATAATTTGTTTGAATAAGCCTTCTGCCCCTCTTTCTTTCATTTCATCTTCTGGGATTCCTATGATAAGAATGTTATTATATTTTTATAAGTTGCTGAGTTCCCTAAGTCTGCCTTCATGATCCATGATCTTTCTTTCCCTATTCTTTTCAGCTTCATTATTGTCCATAATTTTATTGTCTCTATCACTGATTCGCTCCCCTGCTTTGTCCATCCTCATTTTTATGGCCTCCATTTGGGATTGCATATCAGTTACAGCATTTTTAATTTTGACCTGACTAGATTTTAATTATTTTATCTCTGCAGTAAATGATTCTCTAGTGTCTTGTATGATTTTTTTCAAGCCCAGGTTATATTTTTATAATTGTTGTTTTAAATTGTAATTCAGACATTTAATTTTTTTAATGTTTATTTATTTTTGAGAGAGAGAGACAGAGTATGAGTGGAGGAAGGGGAGAAAGAGAGGGAGACACAGAATCCCAAGGAGGATCCAGACTCTGAGCTGTCAGCACAGAGCTCAATATGGAACTTGAACCCACGAGCAGTGAGATCATGACCTGAGCCAAAGTTGGACGCTTAACCAACTGAGCCACCCAGTGCCCCTGTAGTTCAGACATATTACTTAAATCTGCATTGATTAAATCTCTATCTATCATGTCTTCATTTTCTTTCTTTTGGGTGAAATCCTCTGTCTTGTCATTTTGAAGAGAACATGCACAAAAAAGAAAAAGAACACAATTAAAATTCAAAAATCGAATAAATTAATTAAAAATAAGATATATAAAGGAAGCTAGATCCCATGTGTGCTTTAGTCTGCTTGTTATGAGAAACCTCCATGGATCGTTTTTCTAGTTTTTAGACATGCATCTTTGTTCTCTAAGACTTCCAATGAATTTCATGGCTGTTGAGAATGACTTTATACTTATCTACTACCTGTATTCCAGGTTGGAGGCAAGCTTAGGGTCACCCTACTCCTCCACCATCTTACCTCCAACTTGTGTAAATATTTTCTTTCACTCAATGGATTGTTGTTTGCTTTATCCAGCACTGTCTTTGGAAGAACAAGTTTTTATTTTCTGAAAATCTAGTTTTACAATTTGTTCATTCATGGTTTTGATTTTGACTTTGATGTCATATCTAAAAAGTTTTAAGCTAACCTGGGATCATGGGATTATTTTCCTCTAGACTTTTTAATCTTTTAACTTTTGTAATATAGCCTGTAATTCATTTTAGTTGACTTTTCCACTTGGTGTATGTTTGTGTATATGGAGACCCATTATCCCTGTACCATTTGTTGTAAAGATTATTTCTTTCTCCATTGTATTGCCTTTTTAGCTTTTTCAAAAATCAGTTGTCCGTATATGTTTAGATCCATTTCTGGACTCTTCATTTTTTTCCTTTGATATACATTTGTACCTTTATCTTAATACCACACTCTCCTGATTACTTTGAGCTGACAATGAATCTTGAAGTAGATGGTGCCTATAAACTTTTTGAAAGTTATTTTCATACTATAAGCCTTTTGAATTTTTACATGACTTTTCGAACAAGACTGTAAATTTCTTTTAAAAATATATGCTAGTAATTTTACTGGTATTGCATGGAATCTATACATCAGTTTGGGGGTAATAGACATCTTAACAATACTGAGTCTTCAGACCCCTGAATACAGTATATCTTTCCATTTATTTAGTCCTTGTTTATCTCAGCAATGTTTTGCACTGTTCACAATGTAGGCCTTGCACATCTGTAGACATAGATGTGCTTCATAGATTATATATGTTCATATTTGTTGATGTTATTCTCCATGATGGTATTTTTTATTACAATTTGCAGGAATTATATTTTCCCTGAACTATCAGTAGCCAAATGTTCCTGGGAAATCTTTTTGTTTGAAGACACAAGTTATTCTAGGACAGAGAAGCTACTTGATACTTAACACCTGTATTAGTCAGGGCTCTCCATATAAAGACAACCAATAGGATGTAGATCTATAGAGATTTATTATAAGGAATTGACTCATGAGATTGTTGAGGCTTGGCAGAATCTGGTGTGGGATGCTGGCAAGATAATTATTCAAGAAAGAGTTGCTGTTGGGGTCTGAAGGCAGGCCATTAAAAACCATGAAGTACTGATGTTGGTGATAAAGTCAAAGGCAGTCTGCTTTCAAATTTCCACTAGCTCAGGGGAGTACAGCCCTTCTTTCTGTTCAGACTTTAACCTGACTGGATGAGGCCCACCTAAATTATGAAGTGCTAAATGTTTTATTCAGTCTCCTCATTTAAATGTAAGTTTCATTGGGGCGCCTGGGTGGCTCAGTCAGTTAAGCGTCCCACTTCAGCTAGGGTCATGATCTCACGGTACATGAGTTTGAGCCCTGTGTCGGGCTCTGTGCTGACAGATCAGAGCCTGGAGTTTGCTTTGGATTCTGTGTCTCCCTCTCTCTCTGCCTGTCCCCTGCTCATGCTCTGTCTGTGTCTCAAAAATAAAAACATTAAACGTTTTTAAAGATTTTAAATCTAAGTCTCATTAAAAAAAAACACTCACAGAGACTTCAAGCATATATATCTTAGAACTGTGACCATGCCAAGTTGACATATAAAATTTATGATCACAGGGCACCTTGGTGGCTCAGTCAGCTAAGTGTCCAACTTTGGCTTAGGTCACAATCTCACAGTTTGTGAAGTCAAACCCTGTGTCGGGCTCTGTGCTGACAGCTTGGAGCCTGTAGCCTACTTTGGATTCTGTGTCTCTCCCTCTCTCTCTGCCCCTTCCCCACTCACACTCTGTTTCATTGTCTGTCAAAAATGAATAAACTTCAAAAAAAATAAAATTTATGATCACAATATTTATTTTACTAGGTTTGTATGTTAGCTTTTAGATGTGATTAGCAGTGTACTTAACCTAGAATGTAAAATGTCCCTCAGAAAATTCTACTAGTAATTTTCCAAAAATTAGTCACTAACATGAAAGAATTTTGAAACTTTAAACTTTATTTGTGTGTTAGAATTGAATTGTGGAATTTACTTCTTTATCTGTAAACAAACTCACCTTGAAGTGGTTTTGGGTTCATGGGTAGTAAAATAAAAAGAAAGAAAGAAGGCATATATGAATGTGCATATGTTGGGGGGGGGGGATGAAACTGGGAGGAATATTTATTGTGAGGAATATGTGAGGTGAATTACTGTGAGTTAAGTCAGTCTTCAGTTCCAAGCACGTGTTAGGAGACAAGTTATTATGGTTCTTGCTTTTTTCCCAGCATTCCTTGGCCAGCATCGTTACCATGGTGACTCAGAGATTCCTGTGAGACTTGGTACAAACTGAAAATATATTTATGATTCTTGCCTGAATCATTCAAGTCTAATAATTGATAAGTGTTGTTTTAAGGATTCTATCACTTTCTAGATGTATAAATTGTCATTCACATGTTGGGTAGAGCTTTTGCCTTCTGCTCTATCATTTATTTATTCATGTATACATTTTATGAGTATGGATTCCTACTTTGCTCAAAGATTACAATTTGATACTGTAACTGAATTTGGATGCTTACATTGTCACATAATTAGCCAGTGTAAGTTGATATGCCCATATGTCACCTTCTTACAATTCTTTGAGCATGGACTGTGTTCTATGAACCTGAGTCTCCCAATATGTAGAAAGAAAGTAATATTGCCCACCTCAAAGCAATGATTTGAGAATTTAAAGAGAAAATTCAGAAAACATCATTTTACACTGTATGGCTTGTAGAAAGCTTATCAAATGCTATCTGCTTGCTCTAGCTTTGCCCTCTTCATTCAGTCAACATGAAGTGTCTGACATGACTACATGTCATGTGTCATAACATGACTACCAGAGAGAATACATAGACATGGAATAGCAAACAGGGATGAACCCATATTTCCATGATGTGAGAGCTTAAGTGTCACTGCTGTGTGAGGGATGTGGCTGTGAGATGGAACTAGGGAAGAGGCACAGTGTCATTGCACAGTTTTCAGTGATGTGAGTGGGCACAGAAAAGCACATCCTCACCCCTTCTTCCTGTGTTTATGTTTTTTGCCATAATGTCACGTCCTACTATATTCCATGTGTTGTCTGACCCCCTGACACTCCCTTCTAGTGGTACAGCAAAGAAGAGTATGGACTCAAGCGTCAAAAATAGGAGTTGACAGAGATGAACCATGTATGAGAGCTGATGTGCTAGATAAGTTGTTGCAGCCAGAGTGAAGAGATCATGGTCCCATCATTGGGACACTTTAGTTAAGTCATTGCCATTCTTCTAGTGTTTTCTAAACAACAATATGACAATACCCAGTGCTCCCAACCACCCAGGAATATTGTGGATTTTAAGTGTGATCCCCTGTGAAGATACAATTTGTGGTTATAGGTGGTAGGGAAAGACCAATGCAGTTTTGACTAATTATATTAGCAGAGACATCCCTCATATCACAGAACCCTACATGGTGGACATTACATTTTTTGGTATGCAAACATCAGATGTCTAGGTCAGGATTTTTTCCAAGTGTGGTCCATGCGCCACCTCATCAATGTCAGTAGGGTGTGCTTATTAAAATGCTGGATATATTGGCCCACACTATGTTTACTGTATCCAAAACAAAAAAGTTTCAAGATATCTATCCATGTTTCTTTGCAGCTTCTTATATTTTCCTAGCAATGTCTACATTCCTTGGCTTGTGCCTGTATGATTCCAATCTCTGCCATAACCATAACATGATACTATTGCTGTTCTGTCTTACACGGCTGTCTTCTTACAACGACACTGGTTATATACTCTAATATGACCTCATTTTAATTTTTTTAAAATTTTTTTTTAATGTTTATTTATCTTTGAGACAGAGACAGACAGAGCATGAACGGGAAAGGGTCAGAGAGAGAGGGAGACACAGAATCGGAAGCAGGCTCCAGGCTCTGAGCTGTCAGCACAGAGCCCGACGCAGGGCTCGAACTCACACACTGTGAGATCATGACCTGGGCCGGAGTCGGAGGCTCAACCGACTGAGCCACCCAGGCGCCCCTGACCTCATCTTAACTATACTGCAACAACCATAGTTCCAGATAAGGTTACATTTGGGTAACTATGTATTAAGTCTTCAATATATCTTTTTGGGGTGATGCAATTCAACCTATAATGGCCACTGAACTAATCACTGGGGTTGCAACACAGTGAACAATACTAGGCAGTGTCCCTAGTGCCTTATTCTATCTTGGGGAAACTGTCAATAAGCAGGTAAGAAAATCAATAAGCAGGACAATTGTATATGGGAATGAGTACTCCAAAGACGATAAATGAATCCATTTAGTAGGACGTGATGGGGACAGGGATTATTGTAGTTGGGGTTGTTGGTCTAACACTTTCTCAGAAAATGACATTTGAGCAGAGCCCTGAACAACAAGAAGAAACAATGCCTGGCTGGCCTTTTGGCATGTGATGTGTGTGGCACCAGTATTTCCAGAAAAGATGATGAGCTCAAGTGACTGCAGGCTGGCAAACAATGTACAGATGGTAGGAGATGAGATCCAAAGGCAGGCAAAGCCACATCATTTGGGACATGAAATTTGAATTTATTCAATTGGAGGTTTACAGTATGGGAATGACATGACATTATTCATGCTCAGTGGTGACTCTGGCCACTGTAAAGAGAATAGCCTGGAGAGGGACAGGATAGCTGTGGGACTAACCATTAGAGGAATCTTGCAAAAGTCTAGAGAAGGGATTTTGCCAGTCTTGCAGCAGTGTGCAGGGTACAGGAATGGCCCTTGACATGGGCATGTTGGAGTTAAGACAGGCAGGCACTACAGTATGTGTGTGTGGGGGGGGGGGGGGGGGTGGTAAGACAGGATCGCAGATGAGCCCTCAGCATTTTGTACAACCACATGCAGAAATAGTGGTGCTGTTTTCTAAGATCCATTGTTCCAACCACTTTTGAGTAATTCACATGAGAATTAGGTATCCAATGGTGGTTATAGTGAAAGTAAGTGATTTAAAACATGCATCAGTTGGGGGCACCTTGGTGGCTTAGTCAGTTAAGCATCTGACTCTTGATGTTGGCTCAGGTAATGACCTCACAGTCATGAGACTGATCCTATGTAAGGCTCAGCATGGAGTGAGGAGCCTGCTTCAGATTCTCTCTCTCTTTTTTTTTTAAATATGAAATTTATTATCAAATTGGTTTCCATACAACACCCAATGCTCATCCCAACAGGTGCCCTCCTCAATACCCATCATCCATCCTCCCCTCCCTCCCACCCCCATCAATCCTCAGTTTGTTCTCAGTTTTTAAGAGTCTCTTATGTTTTGGCTCCCTCCCTCTCTGACCTCTTTTTTTCCTTCCCCTCCCCCATGGTCTTCTGTTAAGTTTCTCAGGATCCACATAAGAGTGAAAACATATGGTATCTTTCTCTGTATGACTTATTTCACTCAGCATAACACTCTCCAGTTCCATCTACATTGCTACAAAAGGCCATATTTCATTCTTTCTTATTGCCATGTAGTATTCCATTGTGTATATAAACCACAATTTCTTTATCCATTCATCCGTTCCATAATTTGGCTATTGTTGAAAGTGTTGCTATAAACATTGAGGTACAAGTGCCCCTATGCATCAGCACTCTTGTATCTCTTGGGTAAATTCCTAGCAGTGCTATTGCTGGGTCATAGGGTAGATCTATTTCTAATGTTCTGAGGAAGCTCCACACTGTTTTCCTAGTGGTTGCACCAGTTTGCATTCCCACCAACAGTGCAAGGGGGTTCCCATTTCTCCACATCCTCACCAGCATCTATAGTCACCTGATTTGTTCATTTTAGCCACTTTTACTAGCATGAGGTGATATCTGAGTGTGGTTTCGATTTGTATTTCCCTGATGAGGAGCGATGTTGAGCATCTTTTCATGTTCTTGTTGGCCATCGGGATGTCTTCTTTAGAGAAGTGTCTATTCATGTTTTCTGCCCATTTACTCACTGGATTATTTGTTTTTTGGGTGTGGAGTTTGGTGAGCTCTTTATACATTTTGGATACTAGCTCTTTGTCCAATATGTTATTTGCAACTATCTTTTCCCATTCCGTTTGTTGCCTTTTAGTTTTGTTGATTGCTTCCTTGGAAGTGCAGAGGCTTTTTATTTCCATGAGGTCCCAATAGTTCATTTTTGCTTTTAATTCCCTTGCCTTTGGGGATGGGTCAAGTAAGAAATTGCTATGGCTGAGGTCAGAGAGGTTTTTCCCTGCTTTCTCCTCTAGGATTTTGATGGTTTCCTGTCTCACATTCAGGTCATTTATCCATTTTGAGTTTATTTTTGTGAATGGTGTAAGAAAGTGGTCTAGTTTCATCTTTCTGCATGTTGCTGTCCAGTGCTCCCAGCACCATTTGTTAAAGAGACTTTTTTTCCATTGGCTATTCTATCCTCCTTTCTCAAAGATTAGTTGGCCATAATTTATAGGGCTAATTCTGGGGTTGTTCTATTCAATTGGTCTATGTGTCGGTTTTTGTGCCAATACCATGCTGTATTCATGATTACAGCTTTGTAGTAGAGGCTAAAGACTGGAATTGTGATGCTTCCTGCTTTGGTCTTCTTCTTCAAAATTACTTTGGCTATTCGGGGCCTTTTGTGGTTCCATACAAATTTTAGGATTGCTTGTTCTAGCTTTGAGAAGAATGCTGGTGCAATTTTGATTGGGATTGCTTTGAATGTGTAGATATCTTTGGGTAGTATTGACATTTTAACAATATTTATTCTTCCAATCCATGAGCATGGAATGTTTTTCCATTTCTTTATGTCTTCTTCAATTTCCTTCATAAGCTTTCTATAGTTTTCAGCATACAGATCTTTTACATATTTGGTTAGGTTTATTCCTAGGTATTTTATGCTTGTTGGTGCAATTGTGAATGGGATCAGTTTCTTTATTTGCCTTTCTGTTGCTTCATTATTAGTGTATAAGAATGCAACTGATTTCTGTACATTGATGTTGTATCCTGCGACTTTGCTGAATTCATGTATCAGTTCTAGCAGACTTTTGGTGGAGTCTATTGGATTTTCCATGTATAATATCATGTCATCTACAAAAAGTGAAAGCTTGACATCATCACTGCCAATTTTGATGCCTTTGATTTCCTTTTGTTGTCTGATTGCTGATGCTAGCACTTCCAACACTATGTTACACAATAGCGGTGAAAGTTGACATTCCTGTCATGTTCCCGATCTCGGGGGCAAACCTCTCAGTTTTTCCCTATTGAGGATGATATTAGCTGTGGGATTTTCATAAATGGCTTTTATGATGTTTAAGTATGTTCCTTCTAGTTGGGATTCTCTATCTCTGCCCCCTTCCCATTTGTTCTCTTTCTCTCTCTCTCAAAATAAATAAACGTTAAAAATTTAAAAAAAAAAATGAAACGCATCAGTTGAATAAGATTCAGCTGTAAGATTATCATCCTTTTTAAGGAAACATGAATAGTATTTCTGAAACTATCAACTGTGTTAGAATCTGAACTTGCATATATTTATTTAGAAAAACTTCTAGCTTTTATTAAGCTGTTACTGTGTGACTTGCACTGTCTAAGTGTGTTCATGAATTCGCTAAATCAATTCCAACCCACCAACTGATGAGGAGTAGCCAATTTTTTTGCTCATTTTACAGAAGAGAAAAATGAGACATAAAAAAATTTCTTTCATTCTCCTAGTTCCTAGTGACAGGCATATATCCCAATATCTCTTCAATAGAATTTTTTAAATGATAGGATTCCTAACAATGTGTCCTTATAATACCTGAAGACAAGATATGTATCAATATTTCTCATATCAATCTGAAGAAAAGAGAGAAAAAACAATTATGGAAAATGAAAATAGACATAGGAAACTCAGTGGCCCATCAAATATAATAACACTTTCATTGTAGATATCACAGAGGAAGAAGAGAGAGAAAAGGGTACAGAAAATTTATTTGAATAAATAATAGCTGAAAACTCACTGTTATGGGAAGGGAACAAATATCCCAATCCAGAAGGCACAAAAAATCCCCAGAAAAATCAACAAAAGCAGATCCACACCAAGACATATTGTAATTAAAATGGCAATATGTTGTGATTTATTCCTGTGTTGCCAGAGTAGTTCAATATTCTCAAATCAATCAATGTGACATACCACATTAGTAAAACTAAGGATAAGAACACTATGATAATTTCTAGATGCAGTAAAAGCATTTGACAATGTGAAACATCCATTTACGGTAAAAACCCTCAACAAAGTAGGCATACAGGAAACACCCCAACATAATAAAGGCCATATGTGAAAAACCCATAGCTAATATTATCCTCAATGGGAAAAAACTCCTCTTAGGTCAGGAACAAGGCAAGGATGTCCACTCAGACCACTCTTATTTAACATAGAAATGGAGGTCCTCACTCTTATTTAACATAGAAATGGAGGCCCTAGCCATAGCAACCAGAAAACAAAAAATAAAAGGCATCCAAATCATCAAAAAAGAAGGGAAACTTTCACTATTTTCAGATGACATGATACTCTATATAGAAAACCCAAAGTAATTCACCAAAAAATTTCTGTAACTGATACACAAATTCAGCAAAGTCACAGGATACAAAAATCAACACACAGAAATCTGTTGCATTTGTATACACCAATAATGAAGGAACAGAAATAGAAATTGAGGAATCAATCCCATTTACAATTGCACCCAAAACACTAAGGTACCTAGGAATAAACTTAAGCAAAGAGGTCAAAAGACATGTACTCTAAACAGTATAAAACATTGATGAAAGAAATTGAAGAAGAGACAAATGGAATCCATGCCCATGGGTTAGAAGAACAAATATTGTTAAAATGTCCATATTATCCAAAGCAATCTACACAATTAATGCAATCCATATAAAAATACCATCAGAATTTTGCATTGAGCTAAAACAATCAATCCTAAATTTGTATGGAACCACAAAAGACCCCAAATAGTCAAAGCAAACTTGAAAAAGAAAAGTCAAGCTGGAGGCATCACAATTACAGACTTGAGTTTATATCAAAAAGCTTTAATGATCAAATAGTATGGTACTGGCACAAACATAGACATATAGATCAATGGAACAAAATGGAAAACCCAGAAATGAACCCATAACTATATGGTCAATTAATGCTTGATAAAGCAGGAATAATATGCCTAATGGAAAAAAAGACAATATCTTCAACAAATGGTCATGGGAAAACTAGACTGCAACCTGCAAAAGAATGAAACTGGACCATGTTCTTACCCTATACACAAAAATAAACTCAAAATGGATTAAAGAATTAAATGTGAGACATCAAACTATTACAATTCTAGAGTAGAACACAGGCAGTAACCTTTTTAACATCAGCCATAGCACATTTTTCTAGATATATCTCCTGAGGCAAGGGAAATAAAAGCAAAAATAAACTATTGTGATTTCATCAAAATAAAAGTCTTCTGCACAGTGACAGATACAATGAACAAAACTAAAAGGCAACATACGGAATGGAAGATGATATTTGACAATGACACATTCAATGAAAGGTTAGTACCAAAAATGTGTAGAGAACATATAAAACTCAATGCCCCCAAAAATGGACCATCCAATTGAAAAATGGTCAGGAGTCATGAATATACTTTTTCCCAAGAAGACATACATATAGCCAACAGACACATGAAAGATGCTCAACTTCACTCTTCATCAGAGAAATACAAATCAAAACCACAATGAGATACCACCTTACACCTGTTAGATGGCTAAAATCAATAACACAGGAAACAACAGATGTTGGTGAGTATGTGGAAAAAGGGGACCACTCTTGCACTGTTGGTGGGAAAACAAGCTGGTACAGCCACTCTGAAGAACAGTATGGAGTTCCTCAAAAAGTTAAAAATAGAACTATCCTACAATCCAATAATTGCACTACTAGGTATGTACCCAAAGGATACAAAAATACTGATTAGAAGGGACACATACATCCCGATGTTTATAGCAGTATTATCAACAATATCCAAATTATGGAAAGAGTCCAAATGTCCATTGACTGATAGATGGATAAAGAAGATATGTTCTATATATACAATGGAGTATTACTCAGCCATCAAAAATAATGAAATATTGCCATTGGCAATGACATGGATGGAGCTAGAGGGTATTATGCTAAGTGAAATAAGTCAGTCAGAAAAAGACAAATACCATATTATTTCACTCATATGTACAAATCACGAAACAAAACAGATGAGCAAAATGGGGGAAAAGCGAGAGAGGCAAACCAATAAATAGACTCTTAACTATAGAGTACAAACTGATAGTTACCAGAGGGGAGGTGTGGGGGTTAATTAGGTGATGGGGATTAAGGAGTGCACTTATTGTGATGAGCACCAGGCGTTTTATGGAAGTGTTGAATCACTATATTGTACACTTCAAATTAATATTACATTGTAAACTAACTGGAATTTAAATAAAAACCTAGCGACCCCTAGTGGCTCAGTTGGTTAAGTGTCCCACTTTTGGTTTCAGCTTGCATCTTGATTTCATGGTCTGTGAGTTCAAGCCCCTGTTGGGCTCTGTGCTGACAGGGCAGAGCCTGCTTGGGATTCTCTCTGTCCATCTCTCTCTGCCCCTCCCCTGATTTCTCTCTCAAAATAAATAAACTTAAAAAAGAAACATAAATAAAACCCCAAGAAATGAAATAAATGATATAGAACACCTCCATCCAAGAAAAAAAAAAAAAGAGTAGATCAGTTAAACCAGAAGCTGGTTCTTGGAAACAATCAATAAAATTGATAAATCTGTAGCCAGGCTTATTAGGAAAAAAAGAGAAAGAATTCCAGTAAATAAAATCACAAATGAGAGTGAAGAAGTAACAACCAACACTACAGAAATACAAACAATAATAAGAGTATAAAAACCTATATGTCAACATATTGGACTACTTAGAAGAAATGGTTAAATTCCTACAAATATACAACCTATGCAAATAGAAAAATGAAAAAAAAAATAGAAAATTTGAACAGACCAATTACCAGAAAAGAAATTGTAGCAGTAATCAAAAAAATTCCCAACAAAGAAAAATCCAGGAAAATATGACTTCACAGGTGAAATCTACCAAACATTTAAAGAAAAGTTACTACCTATTCATCTCAAACTATCCCCAAAAATAGAAATGGAAAGAAAATTTCCCCACTAATTCCATGAGGCCACATTACCCTGATTCTAAAACCCAAGACCCTGCTAAAAAAGAGAACTACAGTTGACACCAGGGTGGCTCAGTCAGTTAAGTGTCTAACTCTTAATTTTTGCTCAAGTTCACGAATCTTGCTGTTCATGAGATGGAGCCCCATGTTGGGCTCTGCGCTGACAGCTGGGATCCTGCTTGGTATTTTCTGTTTCCCTCTCTCTAACTCTCCCCCACTAGCAGTGCTCTTTCTCTCAAAATAAACTTAAGAAAAAAAAAAAAAAACTACAGGCCATTATCTCTATGAACATAGATTCAAAATCTGAAAATAAATAAAATAAAATAAATAAAACACTAGCAAACCTCATCCAACACTACATTAGTGAATTACTAATTCGTGAATTAGTTACTTACACTAAATTTGTGAAACCTTATCCAACATTAAATTAGTGAAGATAAAAAAATAAAATACTAGCAAACCTTATCCAACACTACATTAAAAAAAATTATTCACTGCCATGAAGTGGGATTTATTCCTGGGTTGCAAGCGTGGTTCAATGTTCTGAAATCAATCAGCGTGTTATGTCACAGCAATAAGAGACAGGATAAGAACCATATGATCATTTCCATTGATGCAGAAAAAGCATTTGACAAAATACAACAGACATTCATCATAAAACATTTGGGGCACCTGGGTGGCTCAGTCAGTTAAGAGTCTGGCTCTTCAGCTCAGGTCATGATCACAAGGTTCATGAGCACAAGCCCAGCATCAGGCTCTGCACTCAGTGCACAGTCTGCTTGGAATTCTCTCCTTCTCTCTCTCTGCCCCTCCCCCACTTACTCTCCCTCTTTCTCAAAACAAATAAATATTCTTAAAAATAAACACTCAACAAAGTAGGTTTAGAGGGGACATACCTCCACATAACATGGGTCATATATGAAAATTCTACAGCTAATATCGTTCTTAATGGGGAATACCTGAGAGGTTTTTCTCTAAGGTCAGGAACATGGCAAGGATGTCCACTTCCAACACTTTTATTCAACAGAGTACTGGAAGTTCTAGCCACAACAGTCAGCCTACAAAAAGAAATAAAAGGCATCCAAATGGGCAAGGAAGAAGTAAAACTTTCACTATTTTCAGGTAACATGATACTCTGTGTAGAAAACACAAAAGACTCCACCAAAAAATTTTGTTCTAGAACTGATGAACAAATTGGGTAAAGTCGCAGAATACAAGATCAATCTACCAAAATCTATTGCATTTCTATACACCAATAATGAAGTAGAAGAAAGAGAAATTGAGAAAACAATCACATTTATAATTATAACAAAAATAATAAGATACCTAGGATAAACCTAACCAAAGAGGTGAAAGACCATAACTATGAAAAGTATAAAACACTGATGAAAGCAAATGAAGATGACACAAAGAAATAAAATCCATGCTCATGCATTGGAAAAATATCCATACTGTTAAAATATCCATACTACTCAAATTAATTTACACATCTAATGTAACACCTATCAAATTACAAACAGCATTTTTTCACAGAACTAAAACAAACAATTTGTATGGAACCACACACACACACAAAAAAAAAAAACAAATAGCCAAGGCAACCTTGAAAAAGAAAAGGAATGCTTATGACATCATAATTCCAGACTAAAGTTATATTACAAAGCTGTAGGAATCAAAACAGTATGGTACTGCCTGTAATATAGACACATAGATCAATGGAACTGAATAGAAAACCCAGAAATGAAACCATAACAATATGGTCATTTAGTGTTTGACAAAGCAGGAAAGAATACCTAATGAAAAAAAAAATCTTTTCAACAAATGGTGTTGGAAAAACTGGACAGCAACATTCAAAAGAATGAAACTGGACCAATTATTTTAAGTTAATTAATTTTTAGTTTACATCCAAGTTAGCATATGGTGCAATAATGATTTCAGGAGTGGAATCCAGTGATTCACCCCCTATATATAACACCCAGTACTCATCCCAGCAAGTGTCCTCCTTAATGCCCCTTGCCCTTTTAGCTCATCTCTCTACTCAAAACCCCTCCAGCAACCCTCAGTTTGTTCTCTGTATTTAAGAATCTCTTATGTTTTGTCCCTCTCTGTGTTTTTATATATTTTTGTTTCCCTTCCCTTATGTTCATCTGTTTTGTATCTTTTTAAAAAAATAATGTTTATTCATTTTTGAGAGACAGAGACAGAGTGTGAGTGGGGGAGGGGCAGAGGGAGGGAGACACAGAATCTGAAGCAGGCTTCAGCCTCCAAGCTATTAGCACAGAGCCCGACATGGGGCTTGAACTCACAAACTGTGAGATCATGAACTGAGCTGAAGTTGGAGGCTTAACCAACTGAGCTACCCAGGTGTCCCTCATCTGTTTTGTATCTTAAATTCCACATATGAGTGAAGTCACATGAAATTTGTCTTTCTCTGATGGACTAATTTTGCTTAGCATAATACACTCTCTTCCATCCATGTCGTTGCAAATGGAAAGATTAATTCATTTTCATTACCCAGTAACATCCCATTGTGTGTGTGTGTGTGTATATATATATATATATATATATATATATATATATCACTTCTTTATCCATTCATCAGTCAATGGACATTTGGGCTCTTTCCATAATTTGGCTATTGTCGATAGCACCGCTATATACATTGGTGTGCAAGTGCCCCTTCAAATAATCGCTCCTGTATCCTTTGGATAAATACCTAGTAGTGCAATTTCTGGGTCGCAAGATTGTTCTATTTTTAATTTTTTGACCAACCTCCATACTGTTTTCCAGAATGGCTGTACCAGTTTCCATTCCCACGAGCAGTGCAAAAGGGTTCTGCTTTCTCTGAATCCTCACCAACATCTGTTGTTGCTTGAGTTGTTAATTTCAGCCATTCTGATAGGTGTGAGGTGGTATCTCATTGCGGTTTTGATTTGTGTTTCCCTGATGGTAAGTAATGTTAGCATGTTTTCATGTGCCTGTTAGCCATCTGGATGTCTTCTTTGGGAAAGTGTTCATTCATGTCTGCTGTTCATTTCCACACCGGATTTTTTGTTTTCTTGCATGATTAGTTTCATACTTTACTTATAGATTTTGGATACTAACCCTTTAACTCATATGTCATTTGCAAATATCTTCTCCCATTCCATATGTTGCTTTTTAGTTTTGTTGATTGTTTCCTTTAATGCAGAAGTTTTTTGTTTTTTTTTTTTTTTAATCTTGATGAGGTCCCAATAGTTCATTTTTGTTTTTGTTTCCCTTGCTTCCGGAGACATGTTGAGTAAGAAGTTGCTGTGGATGAGGTCAAAGAGTTTTTTGTCTGCTTTCTCCTCTAGGATTTTGATGGCTTCCTGTCTTACATTTAGGTCTTTCATCCATTTTGATTTGATTTTTGTGTATAGTGTGAGAAAGTGTTCCAGGTTCATTCTTCTGCATGTTGCTGTCCAATTTTTCCAACACCATTTGCTGAACAGACTGACTTTATTCCATTTGATACTCTTTCCTGCTTTGTCAAAGATTAGATGACCATATGTTTATGGGTCCATTTCTGGGTTCTCTATTCTGTTCCATTGATCAATGTGTCTGTTTTTGTGTCAGTACCATACTGTTTTGATGATTAGAGCTTTGTAATACATCTTGAAATCTGGAATTGTGACGTCTCCAGCTTTGGTGTTCTTTTTCAGGATTGCTTTTGCTATTCAGGGTCTTTTCTGGTTCCATACAAATTTTAGGATTGTTTGTTTTAGCTATGTGAAGAATGCTGGTATAAATTTGACAGTAAATTTCATATATTAAAAAAAAAAAAGGATATATAAATTTATGTATATAATTAAGGCATGCTGCCTATAGAAAATATTTATGCTGAGCAATAAAATAATTAAAAAATAAAAAAAAAAGAATGCTGGTATAATTTTGATAGGGATTGCATTGAATATGTAGATTGCTTTGGGTAGTATTGACATTTTAACAATATTTTTTCTTCCAATCCATAAGCATGGGATATTTTTCCATTTTTGTGTGGGTGTGTCTTCTTCAATTTTCTCCAGAAGCTTTTCATAGTATTCAGTGTATAGATTTTTCACCTCATTGATTAGGTTTTTTCCTAGGTATTTTACTGTAATGGGTGCAATTGTAAATGGGATAGATTTCTTGATTTCTCTTTCTGTTGCTTCACTATTGGTATATAGAAATGCAACCGATTTTTGTGCATTGATTTTATATACTCTGACTGCTGAATTCATGGATCAGTTCTAGCAGTTGTGTGTGTGTGGGGGGGGGGAGGATATTTTGGGTTTTCCACATAGAGTATCATGTCATCTGTGAAGAGTGAAAGTTTCACTCCCTCGTTGCCCATTTGGATGCCTTTTATTTCTTTGTGTTATCTGATTGCTGAGGCTAGGATTTCCAACACGATGGTGAATAACAGTAGTGAGAGTGGACATCTTTGTCGTGTTCTTGACCTTAGGGGGAAAGATCTCAGGTTTTGCCTTTTGAGGATGGTATTAATGGTGGGTCATTAGTATGTGGCTTTTATGATCTTGAAGTATGAATCATCTATCCCTACTTGCTTGAGGGTTTTTATCAGGAAAGGATGCTGTATTTTGTCAAATGCTTTCTCTGCATCTATTAAGAGGATCATGTGATTCTGATTCTTTATTTTATTAATGTGATATATCACATTGATTGATTTGTGGATATTGAGCCAGCCATGCATCCCAGGTATAAATCTCACTTGATCTTGGTGAATAGTTCTTTTCATGTATTGTTGCACCTTGTTGGCTAGTATTGTGTTGAGAATTTTTACATCCATTTTGAATCAAGGTAATGCTGGCCTCATAGAATGAGTTTGGAAGTTTTCCTTCCATTCCTATTTTTTTGGAACAGCTTCAAAAGAATAGGTGTTAACTCTTCCTTAAATGTTTGGTAGAATTCCCCTGGAAAGCGATCCATCCCTGGACTCTTGTTTTCTTGGGGAGATTTTTGATTACTAATTTGATTTCTTTACTGGTTATGGGTCTGTTCAAATTTTATATTTCTTCCTGTTTCAGTTTTGGTAGTGTATATGTTTCTAGAAATTTGTCCATTTCTTCCAGATTGCCCATTTTATTGGCATATAATTGCTCATAATATTCCCTTATTATTGTTTTTATTTCTGCTGTGTTGGTTGTGATCTCTCCTCTTTCATTCTTGGTTTTATTTATTTGGGGCCTTTCTTTTTTTCTTTTTGATAAATCTTCCAAGGGATTTATCAATTTTGTGAATTGTTTCAAAGAATCAGCTCCTGATTTCATTCATCTGTTCTACTCTTTTTTTTTTATTTTGATAGCATTGATTTCTGCTCTAATCTTTATTATTTTCTGTCTTCTGCGGGTTTTGGGTTTTATTTGCTGTTCTTTTTCCAGCTCTTTGAGATGTAAGTTTAGGTTGTGTATCTGAGACCTTTCTTCTTTCTTTAGAAAGACCTGGACTGCTATATACTTCCTTCTTATGACCACCTTTGCTGCATCCCAGAGGTTTCAGGCTGTCGTGTTATCATTTTCTTTCTATTTCTTAATGTTTATTTATTTTTGAGAGAGAGAGAGAGAGAGTGTGTGTCTGTGTGTGAGAAGGGGAGGGGCAGAGAGGGAGACATAGAATCTGAAGCAGACTCCAGGCTCTGAGCTGTCAGCACAGAGCCCGATGCGGGGCTCAAACCCATGAACCATGAGATCATGACCTGAGCCGAAGTCAGACACTTAATTGACTGAGCCACCCAGGCGCTCCTATGTTATCATTTTCATTGGCTTTCATATACTTTTTAATTTCCTCTTTAATTTCTTGGTTTCTGCATTCATTCTTTAACAGGATATCCTTTAATCTCCAAGTATTCGTGGTCTTTCCAAATTTTTTTCTTGTGGCTGATTTCAAGTTTCATAGTGTTGTGGTCTGGAAATATGCAAGGTATGATCTCGATCATTTTTGTACTTGTTGAGGGCTGATCCGTGTCCCAGTATGTGATCTATACTAGAGAATTTTCCATGTGTACTCAAGATGAATATGTATCCTGTTTCTTTAGGATGAAATGTTCTGTGTATGTCTGTTAAGTCCATCCGATCCAGTGAGTCATTCTAAGCCATTGTTTCCTTGTTGGTTTTCTGTTTAGATGATCTGTCCATTGTTGTAAGTGGGGTATTGAAGTCCCCTACTAGTAGTAATATTATCAGTGAGTTTCTGTATGTTTGTAATCAGTTGATTTATATATTTTGGGGTGTCCACCTTGGGAGCATAAACGCTTACAATTTATAGATCTTGGTGGATAGAACTCTTAATTATGATATAATGCCCTTTTTCATCTCTTGTTACAAATTATGATATAATGCCCTTCTTAATCTCTTGTTACAGTCTTTATTTTAAAATCTAGTTTGTATAAGTATGGCTACTCCAGATTTCTTTTGGTGACCATTAGCATGATAGATGGTTCTCCATCCCCTTATTTTCAATCTAAAGGTAGCTTTAGGTCTAAAATGAGTCTCTTGTAAACAGCATATAGATGGATCTTGGGGTATTTTTATCCATTCTGATACCCTATGTATTTTTATTGGAGTGTTTAGTCCATTGACATTTAGAGTGAGTACTGAAAGATATGAATTTATTGCCATGGTATTGCCTGTAGGGTTGGAGTTTCTGGTGGTGTTCTCTGTTTTTTTCCTAGTCTTTTTTGTTTTGTTTCATCTTTTCCCCCCTCAGAGTGTCCCCCTTAAAATTTCATGTAGGCGTGGTTTAGTGGTCACAAACTCCTTTAGTTTTTGTTTGTCTGGAAAACTCTTTATCTCTCCTTCCATTTTGAATGATAACCTTTTTGGATAAAGAATTCTTGGCTACATATTTTTCTGATTCAGCATATGAATATATCCTGCCACTCCTTTCTGGTCTGTCAAGTTTCTGTGGATAGGTCTGCTGCAAACCTGATCTGTCTTCCCTTATAGGTTAAGGACTCTTTCCCTTGCTGCTTTCATAATTCTTTTTTTGTCTTTATTTTGTGAATTTCACTATGGTATGCCTTGTCTGTGTATTTTGTGAATTTCACTATGGTATGTCTTGTTAATGGTCTTTTTTTGCACCTAATGGGAGTTCTCTGTGCTTCTTAGAATTTGATGTCAGTCTTTCCCCAAATTAGGAATGTTTTCCACTATAATTTGTTCACATAAGCCTTCTACCCTTTTTTTCTCTCTTCATCTTCTAGGACTCTTCAGATTTGGATGTTATTCGTTTTTAATAAGCCACTGAGTTCTCTAATTCTGGTTTTGTGATCTTTTGCCTTGGTTTCCATCTTTTTTCTGCTTCATTATTCTCCATAATTTTTCTTCTATATCACTGATTCATGCTGTTTCATCCATCCTTGCCACTGTGGATATCCATTTGAGATTACGTCTTGGTTATAGCATTTTTAATTTCTTCCTATGTTTTATTTCTTTTACCTCCACAGAAAGGGATTGAATGCTTTTTTCAACCTCAGCTAGTAGTCCTATCATCATGATTCTAAATTCTAGTTCAGACATCTTGCTTATATATGTGTTGATTAAGCCCCTGGCTGCCATTTCTTACTGTTCTTTCTTTTGGGGTGAACTCCTTCATTTTGTCATTTTGGAGGAAGAAAGGAATTAATAAAATAAATAAAAATTAAAAATTAAAAAAATTAAAGCAACACATAAAATCAGGTAAAGGAAGCTAAATCCTAGGTGTGTTTTGGTCTGATTGTTGAAAGAAGCTTGATAGAATAGGGGGAAAAGGGAAAGAAAAGAAAAAAAGAAAGAAAAAGTAAGAAAAGGCTTAATTTTTTAAAATGTATAGAGTAAAATAGAATAAAATAAAATGAAGAAAGTGTAATAGAATTTTAAAAATTTACAAAACAATAAAAACATAGTAAAAATAATATTTTTTAAATTTAAAAATAAAAATAAAAATAAATTTTTCTTTTTCTGTATCCAAGAAAAAGAAAAGAAAGGACAAAAATAAAAAGAAATAATATAAACAAAAGCAAAAAAAAATAAAGGAATAGATGAAACAGAAAACAGAATGAAACTCGAATGAAGTTATATCCAGTTTCCCCTAGAACTTAAACTATGAATCACTCTATAGTGTGGACACTAAGCATGCAGACTTGTGTTGGTCCTCTAGGGCTTGTACTTGGAGGGTACAGTTGGATGGGGCTTGGTGTAATGGTTCCGTTCTCCACTAGGTGGCCCTGCTTATCTTACTGGGGTGGATCTGTGTGGCATGCATGTGCACTCACGTGTATGTGCATGTGTTGGAGAGGTGAACATGGCATTGCCCAGCTTCCTAGTTTCTGGCACAGGAACTCTGAGCTCCCACCAACCTGCAGTCAAGCATCCCTCCTTTGTCTCAGGCTTCCACCAACTCCCTGCTTCTACACTGTCCATGTCCAAGTTGTCATTGTGCCAGGCAGCTCCTTCCTCCTGAATTTTACCTCAGATGGGGCTGTGTTTCCAAATTCCTCACTTTTGAAAACCCTGCAGCTTGGACCTGCTCTGACCCTCTGGGGGAGGGTCTTCTTGAACACTGACTGGGTGTCTGCTTGCTCCATATAAAGTTTATGTGATCACACAGTGGCAAATGTTCAGTAATTATGGCACATCACAACACATAGCTGGCACCAGGTTTCACCTCATTCGGGAGTTTTTTTGCAATACCAGCAAACGTGGCTGTTCTCTGGGGTCTGCTGGGACCTTTGTCTGTGGGGAGGCCAAATGACATCTACCAAATGCCCTCTAAGCAGGGGAACCACTTCTCTCCATGTGGCTCAAGGACCCCTCAGACCTCACTGCCTACTCCTGGGGATTCTCCCTTCCTTCCCACCAGAGCACAGCCAGGTATTGAACTCTGGAATTTCCATCTCTGTGCTCCCCTGTTTATAGAGGCCTAATGGTATTGAAACCCTCTCCTTTCCCTCAATCAATGTTTTGGGGGAACAGATTTCTTGTTCAGAACCATGTGCATGTTCCCACTCTTTCTCTTTCTCTCCAGCTACTTTTGGGAGAGTGTTTCCTATACTCTCCCGATGTACCACACTCTCGCACCCTTTCTCTGTCGCCTCCACAAAAACAGCTCCCTAACCTCCGTGGCTTTTCCCTCTTCCAGTTCACTTCTCCACACAACATATCTGCTGAGTTCTGTGGCTCAAGTTTTGCAGATTGTTGTGTTAATCCTCAGACCAATTTCCTAAGTGTGCAAAATACTTTAGTGCTGATCTAGCTGCATTTCAGGGAGGAGAGAAGCCAAGAATTTCCATGCTGCTCAGCCACTTTCTAGATCACTGTCTTACACTATACACAAAAATACATTCAAAATGTATTAAAAAAATAAATGTGAGACTTGAAATCATAAAAATCCTAGAAGAGAGCATGGGCAGTAACTTCTCTGACATCACCTGTAGCAACTTTTTTTCTAGATAGGTTTCCCAACGCAAGGGATACAAAAGAAATAATAAACGATTCAGAATATATTAAAATTAAAAAAAAAACTTCTGCACAGAGAAGGAAACAGTTGACAAAACTAAAAGGCAACCTAGTGAATGGGAGAATATATTTGCAAATGACATGTCTGATTAAGAGTTAATATCCAAAGAGGTCTTTTCCTGCTTTCTCCTCTAGGGTTTTGATGGTTTCCTGTCTCACATTCAGGTCCTTTATCCATTTTGAGTTTATTTTTGTGAATGATGTGAGAAAGTGGTCTAGTTTCAACCTTCTGCATGTTGCTGTCCAGTTCTCCCAGCACCATTTGTTAAAGAAACTGTCTTTTTTCCATTGGATGTTCTTTCCTGCTTTGTCAAAGATGAGTTGGCCATACGTTTGTGGGTCTAGTTCTGGGGTTTCTATTCTATTCCAGGAGAAAGAGAATAATAAATATTATTGCAGAAATAAATGATATAGAAACTAAAAAAAATACAACAGATCAATGAAATCTTTAGTTGGTTCTTTGCAAGATCAATATTGTTGATAAATCTCTAACCAGATATCAAGAAAAAGGGGGAAAGAACCTAAGAATAAAATCACAAATAAAGAGAAATAACAAACAACGCCATGAATACAAAGAGTTGCAAGAGAATATTATGAAAAACTATGTGCCTACAAATTGTATAACCTAGAAGAAACGGATAAATTCATAGAAACATACAAATTACCAAAACTGAGACAGGAAGAAATAGAAAATTTGAACATACTAATGGTCAGCAAAGAAATTAAATCATAAATTAAAAAAAAAATCCCAATAAACAAAAGTCCAAGGCCAGATGTCATCCCAGGGGAGTTCTACCAAACATCTAAAAAAGAGTCAATATCTGTTCTTCTCAAGCTTCTCAAAAATAGAAAAGGAAGTAAAACTTCCAAACTCATTTTATGAAGCCAGACTTATCCTGATACCAAAACCAGATAAAGACACCACAAAAAAGAGAATTACAAGCAAATATCTCTGATGAACATAGATGCAAATATCCTCAACAAAATAATAGGAAACCAAATCCAACAATACATTAAAGAAAATCATTCACCATGATCAAGTGGGATTTATTCCTGGGTTGCAAGAGTTGTTCAATTTGTGCAAATAAATCATGTGACACATCAATCAATAAGTGAAAGCCTAAGAGTCATATGATCATCTCAATAGATGCATAAAAAGCATTTGGAAATGTACAACATCTATTCCTGATAAAAAACCGTCAACAAAGTAAATTTAGGGGGAACATACCTCACCATAATGAAGGCCATATAAGAACCCTGCCACAAACACACACAGACACACACACACACACACACACACACACAACCCGTGGCTATCATTATCCTCAATGGGGAAAAATTGAAAGCTTTTCCCTAAGGTCAAGAAAAGGACAAGGGTGTCCACTCTCACCATTTTTAGTTAACATTGTACGGGATGTCTTAGCCACAGCAATCAGATAACAAAAAGAAAAGAAAATCTTTTAAATTGTTAAGGAAGAAGTAAAATTTTCACCATGTGCAGGTGACAACTCTATATAGAAAATCCAAAGACACTCCATCAGGAAACTGCTAGAACTCATAAATGAATTCAGTTAAGTCACAGGACACAACATCAAGACACGGAGGGGCGCCTGGGTGGCACAGTCGGTTAAGCGTCCGACTTCAGCCAGGTCACGATCTCGCGGTCCGTGAGTTCGAGCCCCGCGTCAGGCTCTGGGCTGATGGCTCGGAGCCTGGAGCCTGTTTCCGATTCTGTGTCTCCCTCTCTCTCTGCCCCTCCCCCGTTCATGCTCTGTCTCTCTCTGTCCCAAAAATAAAAAAAAAATAAAAAAAAAAATAAATAAAAAAAAACATTGAAAAAAAAAAAAGACACGGAAATCTGTTGCATTTCTATACACTGATAATGAAGGAGCAGAAAAAGTAAGATAACAATTCAACTTATAATTGCATCAAAAATAATAAGATACCTAAGAGTAAACCTAACCAAAGAGGTGAAAGACTTGTGCTCTGAAAACTATAAAACACTGATAAAATAAATTGAAAAGAACACAAAAATGGAAATACATTCCATGATCTTAGATTGGAAGAACAAATATTGTTAAAACATCTATACTACCCAATGCAATCTACACATTTGATGAAATCCTTATCAAAATACCAACAGCATTTTTCACAGAAGTAGAAAAAACAATCCTAAAATTTGTACGGAACTACAAAGGACTCCAAATATCTAAAGCAATCTTGAAAAAGAAAAGAAAATCTGGAAGCATCAAAATTATGGACTTCCAGTTATATTACAAAGCTGTAGTAATCAAAAGATTATGTCAGTTGTACAAATATAGACACATAAATCAATGGAACAGAACAGAAAACCCAGAAATATACCCACAAGCATATGTTCAATTAATCTTTGACAAAGCAGGAAAGAATATCCAATGGAAAAAGACATTCTCTTCATCAAATGGTGTTGGTACAACTGGACAACAACATGCAAAATAAAGGACAACTGTATTACACCATACACAAAAATAAATTCAAAATGTCCCAAAGACCTAAATGTGAGACCAGAAACCATAAAAATCCTAGAAGACAACAGACAGTAACTTCTTTGATGTTGGCTGAAGCAACTTTTTTCTAGGTACGTCTCCTGAGGCAAGGGAAACAAAAGCAAAAATAAACTATTGGTACTTCATCAAAATAAAAAGCTTCTGCACAGCGAAGGAAACAATCAATGAAGCTAAAAGGCAACTTATTGAATGGGAGAAGATATTTGCAAATGACACATCTAATGAAGGGTTTGTGTTCAAAATCTATAAAGAACCTATCAAACTCAACACCCAAAACACAAATAATCCTTTTAAAGAAGATCAGAGTACATGAATAAATATTTTTTTCCAAAGAAGACATACAAATGGCTAACACACATGAAAAGATACTCAACATCACTCATTATCAGGGAAATACAAATCAAAACCACAATGAGCTGGCGCCTCACACCTGTCAAAGTGGGTAAAATTAACAACTCAGGAAACAACAGATGTTGGCAAGGATACAGAGAAAAGGGAATCCTTTTACACTTTTGGTGGTAATAAAAACTGGTGCAGTGACTCTGGAAAACAGTACAGAGATTCCTCAAAAAGTTGAAAATAGAACTAACCTATGATCCAGCAATTGCTCTGTTAGATATTTACACAAATAATACAAAAGTACTAATTTGAAGGGATGCACGCACCCCAGTGTTTATAACATTATCAACAATAGCCAAATTATGGAAAGAGACAAGATGTCCATCCACTGATGTATGGATAAAGCAGACGTGGTATCTATATACAATGGAATATTACTCAGTCATAAAAAAGAATGAAATTTTGCCATTTGCAATAATGTGGATGGAGCTAGAGTGTATTATGTTAAGTGAAATAAGTCAGTCAGAGAAAGACAAATACCATATGATTTCACTCATATGTGGAATTTAAGAAACAACAAAATGAACATGGGGGTGGAAAGAGAGGCAAACCAATAAACAGACTCTTACCTATAGAGAAAATATTGATGGTTACTAGAGGGGAGGTGGGCGGGGTTGGGGGAATGGGTTAAACAGGTGATGGATATTTTAAGGAGGGCACTTGTCATGAATCGCTAAATCCTACACCTCAAAATAATATTGCACTGTGTGTTAACTAGCTAGAATTTAAATAAAAACTTAGAGAAAAAAATGGCAGTAGAGATGAACAGACATTTTTCCAAGGAAGATATGTACATGGCAATTAATACATGAAAGGGTGCTCAATATCACTAATCGTGAGGGAAATGCAAAAGACCACAATGATTTATCCCTTTTCATGTTTTACAACACTAATCATCAAAAAGTTAAGAGATGACAAGTGCTGGAAAATGTGGGGAAAAGGGAAGCATGGCATCTTTTTGGTGGGAATAGAAATTGGTGCAGCAAGTATGGAAAACCTTCTGGAGGTTCTCAAAATCATTAAAAATAAAGCTACCTTATGATCCAGTAATTCAATTTGTGGATGAAAATTCTACCACTAACCTGAAATGATATATGCACCCCCATATTAATTACAGCATTATTAATAAAAACAATATGGAAACAACCACAATGTCCATCAATGGGACAATAGAAAACTTACACACACACACACACACACACACACACACACACACACACCATGGAATATTATTTAGCCATAAAAAATGAAATACTTCTTGTTGCAACAACATGAATGGGCCTCCAGTTCATTATGATAAACGAAACAGATCAGGCAGTGAATGAAAAACACTTTATGGTATCACTTAGATGTGCTATCAAATAAACAAATTCAGGAGTTCATGGGCATAGACAACGCATGATGGTTTCTTCATGAAGGGCTGAAATGGTGCAACATGAATGAACAGTATTCAAAAGTTCAAAATTCTTTTTTTCTATCTATAGTTATGTTTATTGAAAGAATAACTTTTTCTCACTTAATTCACTAACAGTTCCATTTTAATAAGTGCTACTATGTACATACCCAATAGATGGTTTGTGGTTTAAAAAAAATCATTATTTTTCTTAGCTTTTATATTTGTAATTTTTAAAAATTTTTAGATTATTTTTTTAATTTTATTTTTTATTTTTTAAAATTTACATCCAAATTAGTTAGCATATTTTGAAACAATGATTTCAGGAGTAGATTCCTAAATGCCCCTTGCCCATTTAGCCCTTCCCCCCTCCCACAACCCCTCTAGCAACCCTCAGTTTGTTCTCCATATTTTTGAGTCTCTTCTGTTTTGTCCCCCTCCCTGTTTTTGTACTATTTTTGTTTCCATTCCCTTATGTTCATCTGCTTTTCCTCTTAAAGTCCTCATATGAGTAAAGTCATATGATTTTTGTCTTTCTCCCACTAATTTCATTTAGCAGAATACCTGCCAGTTCCATCCACAAAGTTGCAAATGGCAAGATTTCATTTTTTTGATTGCTGAGTAATACTCCATTGTATATATACACCACATTTTCTTTATCCATTCATCCATCGATGGACATTTGGGCTCTTTCCATACTTTGTCTATTGTTGAAAGTGCTGCTATAAACATGGGGGTGCATGTGTCCCTTTGAAACACCACACCTGTATCCCGTGGGTAAATGCCTAGTAGTGCAATTGCTGGGTCATAGGGTAGTTGTACTTTTAGCTTTTTGAGGAACCTCCATACTGTTTTCCAGAGTGGCAGAACCAGCTTGCATTGCCACCAACAATGCAAAAGATATCCTCTTTCTTTGCATCCTCGCCAACATCTGTTGTTGCCTGAGTTGTTAATGTTAGCCATTCTGACAGGCGTGAGGTGGTATCTCATTGTGGTTTTGATTTGTATTTCCCTGATGAGTGATGTTGAGCATTTTTTCCATGTGTCGGTTGGCCATCTGGATGTCTTCCTTGGAGAAGTGTCTATTCATGTCTTTTGACCATTTCTTCACTGGATTATTTGTTTTTTGGGTGTTGGGTTTGATTAGTTCTTTATAGATTTTGGATACTAACCCTTTACCTGATATGTCATTTGCAAATATGTTCTCCCATTCTGTCGGTTGCCTTTTAGTTTTGCTGATTGTTTCCTTCTCCGTGCAGGAGGTTGTTTTTGTTTTTGTTTTTGTTTTTGTTTTTGTTTTTGTTTTTGCTTTTGATGAGGTCCCAGTTGTTCATTTTTGCTTTTGTTTCCCTTGCCTCTGGAGACGTGTTGAGTAAGAAGTTGCTGTGGACAAGATCAAAGAGTTTTCTGCCTGCTTTCTCCTCGAGGATTCTGATGGCTTCCTGTCTTACATTGAGGTCTTTCATCCATTTTAAGTTTATTTTTGTGCATGGTGTAAGAAAGTGGTCCAGGTTCATTCTTCTGCATGTCGCTCTCCAGTTTTCCCAGCACCACTTGCTGAAGAGACTGTCTTTATTCCATTGGATATTTGTTCCTGCTTTGTCAAAGATTAGTTGGCCATACGTTTGTGGGTCCATTTCTGGGTTCTCTATTCTGTTCCTTTGATCTCAGTGCCTGTTCTTGTGCCAGTACCATACTGTCTTGATGATTACAGCTTTGTAGTATAGCTTCAAATCTGGGATTGTGATGCCTCCTTCTTTGGTTTTCTTTTTCAAGATTGCTTTGGCTATTCGGGGTCTTTTCTGGTTGCATACAAATTTTAGGATGATTTGTTCTAGCTCTGTGAAGAATGCTGGTGTTATTTTGACAGGGATTGCATTGAATGTGTAGATTGCTTTGGGTAGTATCGACATTTTAACAATATTTGTTCTTCCTATCCAGGAGCATGGAATCTTTCCCCATTTTTTTGCGTCTTCTTCAATTTCTCTCATAAGCTTTCTATAGTTTTCAGTGTGTAGATATTTCACCTCTTTGGTTAGATTCATTCCGCGGTATTTTGTGGTTTTTGGTGCAACTGTAAATAGGATCAATTCCTTGATTTCTCTTTCTGTTTTTTCATTGTTGGTGTATAGGAATGCAACCGATTTTTGTGCATTGATTTTATATCCTGCAACTTTGCTGAATTCATGAATCAATTCTAGCAGTTTTTGGTGGAATCTTTTGGGTTTTCCATATAGAGTATCATGTCATCTGCGAAGAGTGAAAGTTTGACCTCCTCCTGGCCCATTTGGATGCCTTTTATTTCTTTGTGTTGTCTGAATGCAGAGGTTAAGACTTCCAATACTATGTTGAATAACAGTGGCGAGAGTGGACATCCCTGTCTTGTTCCTGACCTTAGGGGGAAAGCTCTCAGTTTTTCCCCTTTGAGCATGATATTAGTGTTTGGTCGTTCATATATGGCTGTTATGATCTCGAGGTATGCTCCTTCTATCCCTACTTTCTTGAGGGTTTTTATCAAGAAAAGATGCTGTATTTTGTCAAATGCTTTCTCTGCGTCTATTGAGAGGATCATATGGCTCTTGTCCTTTCTTTTATTGATGTGACGAATCATGTTAATTGTTTTGCAGATATTGAACCAGCCCTGAATCCCAGATATAAGTCCCGCTTGGTCGTGGTGAATAATTTTTTTAATGTATTGTTGGATCTGGTTGGCTAACATCTTGTTGAAGATTTTTGCATCCATGTTCATCAGGGAAATTGGTCTCTAGTACTCCTTTTTAGTGTGGTCTCTGTCTGGTTTTGGAATCAAGGTAATGCTGGCTTCATAGAAAGTGTTTGGAAGTTTTCCTTCCATTTCTATTTTTTGGAACAGTATCAAGAGAATAGTTGTTAGCTCTTCCTTAAATGTTTGGTAGAATTCCCCCTGGAAAGCCATCTGGCCCTGGACTCTTGTTTTTTGGCAGATTTTTGATTACTAATTCGATTTCCTTACTGGTTATGGGTTTGTTCAATTTTTCTATTTCTTCCTGTTTCAGTTTTGGTAGTGTATATGTTCCTAGGAATTTGTCCATTTCTTCCAGATTACCCATTTTATTGGCATATAATTGCTCATAATATTCTCTTATTATTGTTTTTATTTCTACTGTGTTGGTTGTGATCTCTCCTCTTTCATTCTTGATTTTACTTATTTGGGTCCTTTCCTTTTTCTTCTTGATCAAACTGGCTACTGGTTTACCAATTTTGCTAATTCTTTCAAAGAACCAGCTTCTGGTTTCATTGATCTGTTCTATGTTTTTGTTTTTGGTTTTTTTTGGTTTCTATAGCATTAATTTCTGCTCTAATCTTTTTTATTTCCTGTCTTCTGCTGTTTTGGGTTTTATTTGCTTTTCTTTTTCCAGCTCCTGAAGGTGTAAGGTTAGGTTGTTTATCTTAGATCTTTCTTCCTTCTTTAGGAAAGCCTGGATTCCTATGTACTTTCCTCTTATGACTGCCTTTGCTGTGTCCCAGAGGTTGTGGGTTGTGGTGTGATCATTTTAATTGACTTCCATATACTTTTTAATTTCCTCTTTAACTGCTTGGTTAGCCCATTCATTCTTTAGTAGGATGTTCTTCAGTCTCCAAGTATTTGTTACCTTTCCAAATTTTTTTCTTGTGGTTGATTTCCAGTTTCATAGCGTTGTGGTCTGAAAATATGCATGATATGATCTCAATCTTTTTGTACTTACTTAGGGCTGATTTGTGTCCAGTGTATGTTCTATTTGGAGAACATTCATTGTGCACTGGAAAAGAATGTATATTCTGCTGCTTTAGGATGAAATGTTCTGAATATATCTGTTAAATCCATCTGGTCCAGTGTGTCATTCAAAGCCATTGTTTCCTTGTTGATTTTTTGATTACATGATCTGTCCATTGCTGTGAGTGGGGTGTTGAAGTCTCCTACTGTTATGGTATTACTATTGATGAGTTTTTTTTATGTTTGTGATTAATTGATTTATATATTTTTGTGCCCCACATTTGGTGCATAAATGTTTACAATTGATAGGTCTTCTTGGTGGATAGACCCCTTGATTATGATATAATGCCCTTCTGCATCTCTTGATACAGTCTTTATTTTAAAGTCTAGATTGTCTAAGTATCTGATATAAGTACTCCGCCTTTCTTTGGTTGACCATTAGCATGATAGATGGTTTTCCGTCCCCTTATTTTCAATCTGAAGGTGTCTTTAGGTCTACAGTGGGTCTCTTGTAAAGAGCATATAGATGGGTCTTGTTTTCTTATCCATTCTTTTACCCTATGTCTTTTGATTGGAGCATTGAGTCCATTGACTTTTAGAGTGAGTACTGAAAGATATGAATTTATTGTCATTATGATGCTTGTAGAGTTGGTGTTTCTGGTGGTGTTTTCTGGTCCTTTATAATGTTTTGTTTCTTTTTGTGTGTATATATATATATATATATATAATACAAAATCATATATATATATGTATATGTGTGTGTGTGTGTGTGTGTGTGTATTTTCATCTTTTCTCCCTTCAGAGAGTCCCCCTTAAAATTTCTTGCAGGGCTGGTTTCGTGGTCACAAACTCCCTTACTTTTTGTCTGGGAAACTTATCTCTCCTATTTTGAATGACAGCCTTGATGGATAAAAAATTCTTGGCTGCATATTTTTCTGATTCAGCACACTGAATATATACTGCCACTCCTTTCAGGTCTTCCAAGTTTCTGTGGATAGGTCTGCTGCAAACCTGATCTGTCTTCCCTTGTAGGTTAGGGGCTTTTTTCCCCCTTGCTGCTTTAGTGATTCTCTCCTTGCCTGAGTATTTTGTGAATTTGACTATGATATGCCTTGTTGATGGTTGGTTTTTGTTGAATCCAATGGGGGTCCTCTGTGCTTCCTGGATTTTGATGTCTGTGTCTTTCCCCAGGTTAGGAAAGTTTTTGGCTATGATTTGCTCACATAACCCTTCTACCCCTATTTCTCTCTCTTCCTCTTCTGGGACCCCTATGATTCTGATGTTGTTCCTTTTTAATGAGTCACTGATGTCTCTAATGCTAAAATCATGCTCTTTTGCCTTAATCTCCCTCTTTTGTTTTGCTTCGTTATTCTCTATAAATTTGTCCTCTATATCGCTGATTCTCTGTTCTGCCTCGTCCATCCTTGCTGCCACTGCATCCATCCGTGATTACAGCTCAGTTATAATATTTTTAATTTCATTCTGGCTATTTTTTACTTCTTTTATCTCTGAAGAAAGGGATTCTAATCTATTTTTTACTCCAGCTACTATTCTTATTATTGTGATTCTAGATTCTGGTTCAGACATTTTGCTTGTATCTGTGTTGGGTAAATCCCTGGCTGTCATTTCTTCATGCTCTTTCTTTTGGGGTGAATTCCTTCGTTTTTTCATTTTGAAGGGAGAAAAGGAATTGATGAGGTAGAATAATTGAAATTAAGAAAAATTAAAATTAAAAAATATTAAAATTAAAACTTAAACACACACACACACACACACACACACACAAATCGAATAGACGATGCTAGATCCTAGGTGTGTTTTGGTCTGGGTGTTGAAAGTGGTTTGACAAGTAGAGAAAAAAAAGGGGGGGGGGAGAAAAAAAAGGAAGTCTTTTGAGAATTTGAAAAAATGAATACACTGAAGCAGACTAAAATGAGATGGTGGGGTAAAATAGAATTTGAAAAAAATATACACAAAATAAAAGATATAGTAGAAAATAATTAAAAAATATTTTTAATAAAAATTGTAAATATGAATTTTTTTCGTTTTCTGTATTTAAGAGAAAAGGAAAGAAATGAAATAGAGAAAAAAGATAAAAAAAGGAAAAAAAGATCGTTTGAAAATTTGAAAAAGTGAATTCACCTTAGTAGACTAAAATAAAATGATGGAAGTAAAATAAAATTTGAAAAAAATTACATAAAAGCAAAAACTATAGTAATAAAAATTAAATAAAAATATTTTTAATAGAAACTGAAAGTAAAAATGAAGTTTTCTCTCTGCATTCAAGAGAAAGAAAACAAATGAAAAAGTGAAAAATAGAAAAAAAAGAAAGAAAAAAAGGAAATTGTTTGAAAATTTGAAAAGGTGAATACACTGAAGTAGACTAAAATACAATGATGGAAGTAAAGTAGAATTTGAAAAAAAATTTACACAAAAGTAAAAAATACAGTAATAAAAATTAAACAAAAATATTTGTAATAAAAATTGAAAATAAAAATGATTTTTTCTCTGTCTGTATTCTAGAAAAATAAAAGAATTGTAAAAGAGAAATAGAAAAAAGAAAAAAAAGAAAGAAAATTGTATAGATGAACCTGCTAACAGATTGAAATAGGACTGTAATTGCTTCGTTTTCACCTAGAAGTCAGTCTGTGTAGCTCTTTATAGTCCATAAATTAAGGCGGCAGTGAGACTTTTGCTCTTCAAGAGCGAAGTAGGCCCAGTTGGGCAGGGTTCAGTGTAACAGCACCCCTCTCCACTAGATGGCGCCACTAGCCCACTGGGGTGGATTCTTGAGGCACTTACATGTGTGTATGCGCATGTGCGGGAGTGGTGAAAATGGCACCACCCAGCTACCCAGTCTGTTCTCCTGGATCAGCAATCGTGCACCTGTCCTCTGTCTTCAACTCTTGTCCACCCCCCGCTTTTTCACTCTCTGTGACCAGGCCCCAGGCAGTACCTCTCTCCCAAGTTTTGCCTCAGATGTGGCTGTTTTCCCTGGCCCCTTACTTCCGAAGCACTGTGGCTTTGACCCGTTCCACCCCTCTGCGGGAGGGTCTCACTGAGCAATGGCCAAATGAGCAATGGCCGGATATCGGCTGCACCCAGGAACGCCTGATGGACCCTTTCATGCATTTTTCACACGAGGGTCAGCTCCCCACCTATTCCTTATACCTGATAATAGAACCAGTTGTTCCTCTGTGAACAAGTGTTCATTCTCCTCACAATAGGTCTGGAGTAAGTATCAACCTGCCCATTTTATACATGGCCCATCACATGGTGACACACACCTCCAAAGGGGCATCTTCTTCATTTTCTACTTGTTACTTTTTTCCAATGAAAACACATGACTTTTAGAAACAGAAATAAAAGGTTTTTTTAATACCAGATTATGAAACAATAACTGCCATCATCCCAGTATTCTTTGAAAAATTCACAGGTCAATAAAAAGTCTGAAAGAATATATACATAATTTTATATCCTATTGATGCCTACATCTATATCTCATGTTTATTAAATGTGAAAAAGATGTCTACTGTGTGTCTGGCAGTATCAGTCCAATTTTACACCTGCATCCACATCACTCCTCTACTGGTATCTAGATGTGGATAACTGAAAATGCCCACAAGGAGCAGGATGGATGTTAGTGCCCACCCAATGATGTATGGCCTCAAATAGTCTCCATGCTAAGTAGTTTTGATCAACCTTGATCTTGAAGCCTGGAAACCGAGATCTAAACAGAAAATATTTGGTTGAGGGTAAAGGTTTTGCCTTGGGAAACTGAGGCAACTTGTAACCCAGACCTCCATTGTCTTCAATAGCACTTAGAGGATACTACCTTCTCCAGAGGAGACCTCACTCCCAGAGAGTGGAAAGTGAAGTAACACTTGTGTTCCTTCAGTCTTGGTTTTCTCATGGGTGTCAATAGAAGTGTTAGTTTCTCTTTGGTCTGTGGTCAGGTTGCTTGGTAGATTTTGGAATTGATTTTGTGTTTGTCTTATCCCTAGGACGGTAGTCCCTCCCATTTAGTCCTTTGAAGATTACATTTAGTACTCTGAGGGTTCATCTGATGTGGAGACCCAGACCCACACCCACAGGAGAAAGAGTACAGAAGGAGTTATCAAAGACAAGCACAAGACTGGAACCTGATCTCAACATCTAATTTTCCTGACTTAGTCACATGTTTTTCATACATTTTTCACATGATGGTCAGCTCCCCACCTGTTTCTCTTATACCTGATATACCAGTATGACCCAAATCTATCCTCTCTCCTCTGTCCACAGAAATATGCCCAGTGAAGTTCCTCCTGAACCAGTGGTGGAGGAAACGTTCCCAATTATGATAAACATTCAAAAGCATTTAGTAAGGAAAATAACAAAACTATAACTGAGTAAATTGTAAAGGTATAATTAGCTGTATTAAATAATTAATGGATTAGGTACCAGTACATCAAGCAAATAGAAAGGTGCTCCTATGAGATGTACAAAATGGAAGGTTTTAATACAAGGAAGTTGGGACAGGAAAGTGATTAGTAAGAGAAAAGGATTGTTACTGCAAGGTGACTTTTCTTTAGAGGAGAAAAGCAAGGGGATTAAATGTCCTTACAAAAGAGGCCCCTACACCATCAATCCACTAGGCACATGAAGGAAGGCAAGGCCCAACAATTAGCAACTGTTGAACTCTGACTTCTGTTTGGAGAGTAACACATTGGACATAATATTCTTTCGTGGGCAATAATAGCCGTTACCAGCATTCCTCATTGACTGGATAAGATTACATTTCTGGGGGAGGTTGATGTAAAAGACACGAGGATCAAAGAGCAACTCTTAAACCCTATGTGGCTAACATTGCCATTAATCTATGGGGTAGAGATTTACTTCAACAATGGGATGCATATATTAATATCCCACGTGTATCTACTCAAAATAAAAATATAATGTGTGCCATGGGATATGACTCACTGAAGGGATTACATAAAAATCAGCAAGGTTCACTGCAGCATTGCTTACAATAGTTAAGATATGGAAACAATTTCACTGTCCATCAATGGATAAATGGATAGGGAAGATTTGATATATGCAATGGAATATTTTTCAGCTATAAAAAAGAATAAGATCTTGTCATTTGTAACATCATGGGTGGATATCAAGGGCAAAATGCTAAATGAAATAAGTCAGACAAAGAAAGACAAATAGCATATGACCTCACATGTGGAGTTTAAAAGAAAAAAAAAGGAAGCTGAAAAAAGACCTCATGTATTTAGAGAACACATTGGTGGTTGCTTTAGGCAGTGGCCAAGAAGTGGGCAAAAACGGGAAAGAGGTCAAGAGGTACAAACTTCCTCTTATAAAATAAATAAGTCAAGAGGTACAAACTTCCTCTTATGAAATAAATAAGTCATGAGGATGTCGTGTACAGCATGGTCCTATCGTTAATAGTGTATTGTGTATGTGAAAGTTGCTAAGAGAGTGCATCTTGAAAGTTTTCATCACACACACAAAAATCTATAGCTATGTAAAGTGATGGATGCAAGATAGATTTATTGTGGTGATTTTTTCATAATACAAATATAAATGTCAAATTACTATGTTGCACACACAAACGAAAAGTTTCAGGGGATGGAGTGTTTCCTCTTCTTCAGCATAGTCAGGTAACTCATCTACAAATAAATGGTACTAAAGCTAACCCAGCATATAATATGTGTACATTTCCTTCCTTGTTGCACCAAATCCCAATGATTTCTATGAGTTGTTCACGGTTAAGTCATCTCTTTTGCTATGAAGAGACCGCAGGAGTGACCCCACACATATTTGCTGAGGTTTCACAATATTACATGTTGGATAAGTTTTATTGGTTTGTTCACTTCTCTTCACAATAGCTGTGTAAGGTAAATTTCAATTGCCCACTTTGCAGAAGACCCACTGCAGGGTCATACATAGCTACACAGAGGCATCTTTTTCATTTTCTACGGTTTATCTTTTCCCAATTAAAAGACATTATTTTAGATAACAAGACAAAAATTTTCTTAAAACCGGTTGAAACAATGACAAAAGTGTGACCCCAATGCTCTGAAAAATTTCTATGTGTATAAAAAGAATGAAAGAACATATACATAGTTTCATTTCCTACTTACACCTACATATATGTCTCACATAATTAAGTGTATATTAGATGTCTACTGTGTGCCGGGCACCGTCCATCCAATTCAACCACTAGTATCCACATCTTATTTCTCCTGATACCTCGACTGGATTACTCAAAATGCCCCCGGAAACAGGACGGATGTTAGTGCCCACCTCATGGGGTGGTGAGATATTACCTCAAGTGGACTCCATCCCATGAAAGTTTAGTCTAAGCTTGGCCATGACTCCTGGAAACCTGGGTGACTGCACAGGACATAATGCAGTTGTGGGTGTAGGTTGAAAGTTGAAAGTTACTAAACTGTTTCATATTAGTGACTGATTTTCTAGAGACCACCTGTACAATTTTCTGAAGGATATTTTACTCCCTAGGTTCAGTACATTGCCAATGATATCTAAAAACCTCTATGGAAATCTAGTCAAATGAATATGATGGTATTTTTAATGTGCCAACGTGGGAAGACCATAGTGTTCATATATTTGTTCAAGCATTGTTCTGGATATTTCTGTAAGATGCCTTTGAGTAAGATTTACATTTGAATGGGTACACTTCAGTAAAGCAATTAATCCTCCATTAATGTGGATGGACCTCAAATGATAAATTGAAGTCCTGAATTGAACAAAGGGTTGATCTCCCTTGAGTCAAAGGGGATTCTGCCCAAAGACTGCCTTTGACTTCACATCAGCACCTGTTGTTCCCCAGAAGACAATATTCAGATTCCAACTCTAACTCTTTCCTGAGTCTCCAACTTGTCAAAGTTTCCTATCAGATTCTGCCTAGCCTCCACTTCCTCTTGACTCAATTCCTTAATATAAATTTCTATCTATATATCAGCATCTCATTGGTTCTGTTCCTCCAGTAACCTCTGACTTATATAGGTGCTAATAGTCAAGTATCCTGTCTGTCCTTGAGTAATGTGTGCTTTCAACCAAAGATATTCCCCGGCAACATTTGGATATTAACATTTAAGTGAAAATATAATGCCTAGAAATAGTAATAAAAACAGTCATTGACAAGAACATCAAAAAGTATGAATTACATCAGGTTCCGGAAGATGGCGGCGTAGGAGGACACGGGGCTCACAGCGCGTCCTGCCGATCACTTAGATTCCACCTACACCTGCCTAAAGAACCCAGAAAACCGCCAGAGGATTAGCAGAAGGGAGTCTCCGGAGTCAAGCGCAGACTAGAGGCCCACGGAAGAGGGTAGGAAGGGCGGCGAGGCGGTGCGCGCTCCACGGACTGGCGGGAGGGAGCCGGGGCGGAGGGGCGGCTCGCCGGCCAAGCAGAGCCCCCGAGTCTGGCTGGCAAAAGCGGAGGGGCCGGACGGACTGTGTTCCGACAGCAAGCGCGACTTAGCGTCTGGGAGGTCATAAGTTAACAGCTCTGCTCGGAAAGCGGGAAGGCTGGAGGACAAAGGGAGGGAGAGCTGCTGAGCCCCCGGACGGCAGAGCTCAGCTTGGCGGGGAACAAAGGCGCCAGCGCCATCTCCCCCGCCCATCCCCCAGCCAAAATCCCAAAGGGAACCAGTTCCTGCCAGGGAACTTGCTCGCTCCGCGCAAACACCCAACTCTGTGCTTCTGCGGAGCCAAACCTCCGGCAGCGGATCTGACTCCCTCCCGCTGCCACAGGGCCCCTCCTGAAGTGGATCACCTAAGGAGAAGCGAGCTAAGCCTGCCCCTCCAGCCCCCGTGCACCTTGCCTACCCACCCCAGCTAATACGCCAGATCCCCAGCAACACAAGCCTGGCAGTGTGCAAGTAGCCCAGACGGGCCACGCCACCCCACAGTGAATCCCGCCCCTAGGAGAGGGGAAGAGAAGGCACACACCAGTCTGACTGTGGCCCCAGCAGTGGGCTGGGGGCAGACATCGGGTCGGACTGCGGCCCCGCCCACTACCTCCAGTTATACACCACAGCACAGGGGAAGTGCCCTGCAGGTCCTCACCACGCCAGGGACTCTCCAAAATGACCAAACGGAAGAATTCCCCTCAGAAGAATCTCCAGGAAATAACAACAGCTAATGAACTGATCAAAAAGGATTTAAATAATATAACAGAAAGTGAATTTAGAATAATAGTCATAAAATTAATCGCTGGGCTTGAAAACAGTATACAGGACAGCAGAGAATCTCTTGCCACAAAGATCGAGGGACTAAGGAACAGTCACGAGGAGTTGAAAAACGCTTTAAACGAATTGCAAAACAAAATGGAATCCACGATGGCTCGGCTTGAAGAGGCAGAGGAGAGAATAGGTGAACTAGAAGATAAAGTTATGGAGAAAGAGGAAGCTGAAAGAAAGAGAGATAAAAAAATCCAGGAGTATGAGGGGAAAATTAGAGAACTAAGTGATACACTAAAAAAAAAATAATATACGCATAATTGGTATCCCAGAGGAGGAAGAGAGAGGGAAGGGTGCTGAAGGGGTACTTGAACAAATTATAGCTGAGAACTTCCCTGAACTGGGGAAGGAAAAAGGCATTGAAATCCAAGAGGCACAGAGAACTCCCTTCAGACGTAACTTGAATCGATCTTCTGCACGACATATCATAGTGAAACTGGCAAAATACAAGGATAAAGAGAAAATTCTGAAAGCAGCAAGGGATAAACGTGCCCTCACATATAAAGGGAGACCTATAAGACTCGTGACTGATCTCTCCTTTGAAACTTGGCAGGCCAGAAAGGCTTGGCACGATATCTACAGTGTGCTAAACAGAAAAAATATGCAGCCGAGAATCCTTTATCCAGCAAGTCTGTCATTTAGAATAGAAGGAGAGATAAAGGTCTTCCCAAACAAACAAAAACTGAAGGAATTTGTCACCACGAAACCAGCCCTACAAGAGATCCTAAGGGGGATCCTGTGAGACAAAGTACCAGAGACATCACTACAAGCATAAAACATACAGACATCACAATGACTCTAAACCCATATCTTTCTATAATAACACTGAATGTAAATGGATTAAATGCGCCAACTAAAAGACATAGGGTATCAGAATGGATAAAAAAACAAGACCCATCTATTTGCTGTCTACAAGAGACTCATTTTAGATCTGAGGACACCTTTAGATTGAGAGTGAGGGGATGGAGAACTATTTATCATGCTCCTGGAAGCCAAAAGAAAGCTGGAGTAGCCATACTTATATCAGACAAACTAGACTTTAAATTAAAGGCTGTAACAAGAGATGAAGAAGGGCATTATATAATAATCACAGGGTCTATCCACCAGGAAGAGCTAACTATTATAAATGTCTATGCGCCAAATACCCGAGCCCCCAGATATATAAAACAATTACTCATAAACATAAGCAACCTTATTGATAAGAATGTGGTCATTGCAGGGGACTTTAACACCCCACTTACAGAAATGGATAGATCATCTAGACACACAGTCAATAAAGAAACAAGGGCCCTGAATGATACATTGGATCAGATGGACTTGACAGATATATTTAGAACTCTGCATCCCAAAGCAACAGAATATACTTTCTTCTCGAGTGCACATGGAACATTCTCCAAGATAGATCATATACTGGGTCACAAAACAGCCCTTCATAAGTTTACAAGCATTGAAATTATACCATGCATACTTTCAGACCACAATGCTATGAAGCTTGAAATCAACCACAGGAAAAAGTCTGGAAAACCTCCAAAAGCATGGAGGTTAAAGAACACCCTACTAACGAATGAGTGGGTCAACCAGGCAATTAGAGAAGAAATTAAAAAATATATGGAAACAAACGAAAATGAAAATACAACAATCCAAACGCTTTGGGATGCAGCGAAGGCAGTCCTGAGAGGAAAATACATTGCAATCCAGGCCTATCTCAAGAAACAAGAAAAATCCCAAATACAAAATCTAACAGCACACCTAAAGGAAATAGAAGCAGAACAGCAAAGGCAGCCTAAACCCAGCAGAAGAAGAGAAATCATAAAGATCAGAGCAGAAATAAACAATATAGAATCTAAAAAAACTGTAGAGGGGCGCCTGGGTGGCGCAGTCGGTTAAGCGTCCGACTTCAGCCAGGTCACGATCTCACGGTCCATGAGTTCGAGCCCCGCGTCAGGCTCTGGGCTGATGGCTCAGAGCCTGGAGCCTGTTTCTGATTCTGTGTCTCCCTCTCTCTCTGCCCCTCCCCCGTTCATGCTATGTCTCTCTCTGTCCCAAAAATAAATAAAAAACGTTGAAAAAAAAAAAATTAAAAAAACTGTAGAGCAGATCAACGAAACCAAGAGTTGGTTTTTTGAAAAAATAAACAAAATTGACAAACCTCTAGCCAGGCTCCTCAAAAAGAAAAGGGAGATGACCCAAATAGATAAAATCATGAATGAAAATGGAATGATTACAACCAATCCCTCAGAGATACAAACAATTATCAGGGAATACTATGAAAAATTATATGCCAGCAAATTGGACAACCTGGAAGAAATGGACAAATTCCTAAACACCCACACTCTTCCAAAACTCAATCAGGAGGAAATAGAAAGCTTGAACAGACCCATAACCAGCGAAGAAATGGAATCGGTTATCAAAAATCTCCCAACAAATAAGAGTCCAGGACCAGATGGCTTCCCAGGGGAGTTCTACCAGACATTTAAAGCAGAGATAATACCTATCCTTCTCAAGCTATTCCAAGAAATAGAAAGGGAAGGAAAACTTCCAGACTCATTCTATGAAGCCAGTATTACTTTGATTCCTAAACCAGACAGAGACCCAGTAAAAAAAGAGAACTACAGGCCAATATCCCTGATGAATATGGATGCAAAAATTCCCAATAAGATACTAGCAAATCGAATTCAACAGCATATAAAAAGAATTATTCACCATGATCAAGTGGGATTCATTCCTGGGATGCAGGGCTGGTTCAACATTCGCAAATCGATCAACGTGATACATCACATTAACAAAAAAAAAAAGAGAAGAACCATATGATCCTGTCAATCGATGCAGAAAAGGCCTTTGACAAAATCCAGCACCCTTTCTTAATAAAAACCCTTGAGAAAGTCGGGATAGAAGGAACATACTTAAAGATCATAAAGGCCATTTATGAAAAGCCCACAGCTAACATCATCCTCAACGGGGAAAAACTGAGAGCTTTTTCCCTGAGATCAGGAACACGACAGGGATGTCCACTGTCACCGCTGCTGTTTAATATAGTGCTGGAAGTTCTAGCATCAGCAATCAGACAACAAAAGGAAATCAAAGGCATCAAAATTGGCAAAGATGAAGTCAAGCTTTCGCTTTTTGCAGATGACATGATATTATACATGGAAAATCCGATAGACTCCACCAAAAGTCTGCTAGAACTGATACATGAATTCAGCAAAGTTGCAGGATACAAAATCAATGTGCAGAAATCAGTTGCATTCTTATACACTAACAATGAAGCAACAGAAAGACAAATGAAGAAACTGATCCCATTCACAATTGCACCAAGAAGCATAAAATACCTAGGAATAAATCTAACCAAAGATGTAAAAGATCTGTATGCTGAAAACTATAGAAAGCTTATGCAGGTAATTGAAGAAGATATAAAGAAATGGAAAGACATTCCCTGCTCATGGATTGGAAGAATAAATATTGTCAAAATGTCAATACTACCCAAAGCTATCTACACATTCAATGCAATCCCAATCAAAATTGCACCAGCATTCTTCTGGAAACTAGAACAAGCAATCCTAAAATTCATATGGAACCACAAAAGGCCCCGAATAGCCAAAGTAATTTTGAAGAAGAAGACCAAAGCAGGAGGCATCACAATCCCAGACTTTAGCCTCTACTACAAAGCTGTCATCATCAAGTCAGCATGGTATTGGCATAAAAACAGACACATAGACCAATGGAATAGAATAGAAACCCCAGAACTAGACCCACAAACGTATGGCCAACTCATCTTTGACAAAGCAGGAAAGAACATCCAATGGAAAAAAGACAGTCTCTTTAACAAATGGTGCTGGGAGAACTGGACAGCAACATGCAGAAGGTTGAAACTAGACCACTTTCTCACACCATTCACAAAAATAAACTCAAAATGAATAAAGGACCTGAATGTGAGACAGGAAACCATCAAAACCTTAGAGGAGAAAGCAGGAAAAGACCTCTCTGACCTCAGCCGTAGCAATCTCTTACTCGGCACATCCCCAAAGGCAAGGGAATTAAAAGCAAAAGTGAATTACTGGGACCTTATGAAGATAAAAAGCTTCTGCACGGCAAAGGAAACAACCAACAAAACTAAAAGGCAACCAACGGAATGGGAAAAGATATTTGCAAATGACACATCGGACAAAGGGCTAGTATCCAAAATCTATAAAGAGCTCATCAAACTCCACACCCGAAAAACAAATAACCCAGTGAAGAAATGGGCAGAAAACATGAATAGACACTTCTCTAAAGAAGACATCCGGGGGCGCCTGGGTGGCGCAGTCGGTTAAGCGTCCGACTTCAGCCAGGTCACGATCTCGCGGTCCGTGAGTTCGAGCCCCGCGTCGGGCTCTGGGCTGATGGCCCAGAGCCTGGAGCCTGTTTCCGATTCTGTGTCTCCCTCTCTCTGCCCCTCCCCCGTTCATGCTCTGTCTGTCTCTCTCTGTCCCAAAAATAAATAAAAAACGTTGAAAAAAAAAAAAAAAAAAAAAAAAAAAGAAGACATCCGGATGGCCAACAGGCACATGAAAAGATGTTCAACGTCGCTCCTTATCAGGGAAATACAAATCAAAACCACACTCAGATATCACCTCACGCCAGTCAGAGTGGCCAAAATGAAGAAATCAGGAGACTATAGATGCTGGAGAGGATGTGGAGAAACAGGAACCCTCTTGCACTGTTGGTGGGAATGCAAATTGGTGCAGCCGCTCTGGAAAGCAGTGTGGAGGTTCCTCAGAAAATTAAAAATAGACCTACCCTATGACCCAGCAATAGCACTGCTAGGAATTTATCCAAGGGATACAGGAGTACTGATGCATAGGGGCACCTGTACCCCAATGTTTATAGCGGCACTCTCAACAATAGCCAAATTATGGAAAGAGCCTAAATGTCCATCAACTGATGAATGGATAAAGAAATTGTGGTTTATATACACAATGGAATACTACGTGGCAATGAGAAAAAATGAAATATGGCCTTTCGTAGCAACGTGGATGGAACTGGAGAGTGTGATGCTAAGTGAAATAAGCCATACAGAGAAAGACAGATACCATATGGTTTCACTCTTATGTGGATCCTGAGAAACATAACAGAAACCCATGGGGGAGGGGAAGAAAAAAAAAAAAAAAAAAAAGAGGTTAGAGTGGGAGAGAACCAAAGCATAAGAGACTGTTAAAAATTGAGAACAAATTGAGGGTTGATGGGGGGTGGGAGGGAGGGCAGGGTGGGTGATGGGTATTGAGGAGGGCACCTTTTGGGATGAGCACTGGGTGTTGTATGGAAACCAATTTGACAGTAAATTTCATATATTAAAAAAATAAAAAAATAAAAATAAATTAAAAAAAAGAAAGAATGAAAGAATGAACACAACATTAAAAAAAATATCTTGATTAATAGATTTTCTAATATTAAGACAGCCATCTTTGTATTCTGTGAATAAATCTAATCAAACTGAGGGTTTATGGGGGGTGGGAGGGAGGGGTGGGTGGGTGATGGGTATTGAGGGCACCTGTTGGGATGAGCACTGGGTGTTGTATGGAAACCAATTTGACAATAAATTTCATTAAAAAATAATAAAAAAAAGTATCTAAACTCAAAAAAAAAAAAAATAACAACTACATGTTACAATGAACTTCCCACCGGGCCTTTTTCTTCTATCCCCTAACAACAAAGAAGAAAAGGAGTAACAAGTGGCCTGAAATCATACAGGCATTCATGATCCTGCAGTAATCTCAGGGCCAGGGACTTGGTCATGTGTATCACCGAGTGTTCTCGGCGATCCTGTGGGTGAAGCATTCACACCCCCATTCTGCAGAAGGGAAGCCAGGTGCATAGTCATTATCTGCCTTCCCTCCCGCACCCCTGCCTTCACAGGACAGTAGCTCCAGGACACCCCTGGAACAGGACCCACACTCACTGGACCCAGACCAGACCCCAACAGGTTTACCCATGAGACACTCTGGGTGCTGAGCTCCAAAGAAGGAAAGAGGAGACTTGGACCTGGATTCCTTTGTCTCCCTAGACTCTGGGACAGATCAGCTCCACTGAGGGGACCCACACCTTCAGCTAAGCTCCAAACACTTGAAGGCCCCTCTTCTTCCCAATCCGTCTCTGTATTGAAAAGTCATCATGGTTGTCACAACAGAGTCACGTTTTTATGGCAACCATGAAGTGTATGCCGGTCTTCCACACTTGAAATGCTTCCCATCTTGCAGCCATCGGTTCCTGGGTCTTGAGAAGCTGCATCCTCTCAGCCACCCAACACTACGGCTTTAGACAGCTGCATGAACAACTCTGCCCTGGGACGTAAAAATCCAAGACTTTCCAAGGCATGTTTGAAATCTCCTGTATCCATCCACCCATTCATTCAGTTAACAGGCACTATGACCAAATTCTACACCACCCCTTGGTTAAGGTTTAGGCTTCGCCAAAATAGAAATAAAGACCAACCATCTGAATAGGGTGGTGTGGTAAACTCAGATGTTAAATCTGAAAAGATATGGTCCTTTCCCAGGAAAGAACCTTAATTCCAACCTTCCAAGTTTTTATAATTGATCATTTAAAATTATGCTTTAGGTGGGCCTGGGTGGCTGCATGGGTTAAGTGTCCAAGTGTCCAACTCTTTATCTCATCTCAGGTGTTGACCTCTGGGTTGAGTTCAAGACCAGCACTGGGGTTTGCCCTGGATGTGAAGCCTAGTCAAAAAAAAAATTAATTAATTAATTAAATAAATATATGCTTTAAAGCCCTGCACCCCTCTCCACATCTTTAACGGCTGTCCTCTTTACTTATATTCTCACCTTTGCACAGAAATACTTCTCCTGGATACTAAATTCACATATCCCTGTGCCTCCCCTCCTACTCAGTCTTCATCCATCATCTAAGAAGACCATATTTCCCCATGCTTCAGTGGAAATCAACAACTTTTTTGTCACATATACAGATCAGAAATGTTGAAATGATTGTTCAAATGAAGACAGACAGGAGTTTAGAAAAAAAAAATAAGAATTCCTTACCCCAGAACAGAATGTAATTGCTTGAAAATAGTTAAGGAGCACATTGGAACAAGATGAGTTACCTAAAAGCTAGAATTTTAAAATACCTCCCATAGAGTCAGAGTCATATAACTGGAAGGCTGTGCCTTAGACAATGGGCTTTCAAACGAAGCTCACATTTTCTATGACATATCTCATGCTTTTGCTTCACTGAAAAGGGTTTTGTAAATATTTTTCATTCAGTTTAGCAATAATTATTTTTTTTTATTGTCACTCTAGGAATAGCTGTCTTATGTGTCTGCTGTTGTATGCTTATTTGTTTCTCAAGGGATTCACATGTATGGAATAAAATCATGTGAAATTATAATGTTCCCAGCTCTGACATGGTTAAATATATTATCTAAATGCATTTTCTAGGGATGTCTGGGTGGCTTAGTTGGTTAACCATCCAACTTCAGCTCGGGTCACAATCTCACAGCTCGTGAGTTTGAGTCCCGCATTGGGCTCTGCGCTGACAGCTTGGATCCTGGGGCCTGCTTCTGATTCTGTGTCTCCCTCTCTCTCTTCCCCTCCCTTGCTGCCCCTGCCCTGCTCACAATCTGCCCCCCCTCTCTCTTGAAAAGAAATAACCATTTAAAATTAAAAAAAAAATGTAAGTGAATTTTCTAATATACCATATTTAGACAACACAATGATGGTGATATATAATGGTGGATATACAGAACTCTTGGAGTTTTCTGTTTATTTAAAATTCATTTTATGCATCATAAAAACCATGATGCTAGACTTTCTTGTGGTATGTGCCCATGAAAAAGAAAATCTACCAAACACTATGCATGAATCGAAATGTATAAATAAATATAAATGTAAAAAATGCTTGAATTAATAAAAATTCATGATAAGAGACAAACTGTCTTTATCAAATAATTCCAAATGTACACACCATGCCTCTATGAAGAGAACCTTATTTCCACCTCTCACACTAGAGCCCAGGGCTGACTTTGTTTCATTTCTAAAAAGTAGAGTAGATGAATGGGTGATAGTTACTGTACATTGGAAAAAGTAGACAAACACCACCTTAATCCTGCGATGAGAGTCAATAGCTCCCGTGATCCAGTGAGGTCTCATGGGTATCATGCCCTCCCATCCTCCCAGATGTGAGGTGACGAGAAGGGCACCTCAACCTTTTTTCTTTCTCAGAACCCTCAGGAGAAAAGTAACAGGCTATGCACGCACTCCTCAACACACAGGGTCATGACAGCATTCTGGCAGTTCCACAAACACTTCACCAGAGTTACCATATGACACAGCAATCCCACTCCTAGATACACAGTCAGGAGAAAGGGCCACATATGTCTGCATAAAAACTTGTATACCAATGCACATAGCACCAGCTTGAATGTATACTAATTAATAAAAGAATAAAGACAATTTGGTACATTATTTGACAAAAAAAGAAAGGAAGTACTAATATGTGTGACAGCATGATTTCACTTATATAAAATGTCCAGGGAGAGTTCACCAATATGCTGTACCCAACACTTTCCATCCTGATTCTAGAAAGCTCTGTCTGGTGAGTTTATGTCACAGACTCTCCTTCCCATTTTCCTGTTCCATACTGTCCAAGCAGCAATTCAGGTTTTTGTCACCAGACGGCACCAAAGGATCGCCATATTGTTCAAGCGGCTGTTCAAGTTTTTGTCGCCAGATGGCACTAAAGGATCACCATATTGTTCAAGCGGCTGTTCCGGTTTTTGTCACCAGATGGCACCAAAGGATCACCATATTGTTCAAGCAGCTGTTCACGTTTTTGTCACCAGATGGCACCAAAGGATAACCATATTGTTCAAGCAGCTGTTCAGGTTTTTGTCAGCAGATGGCACTGAAGTGTCACCATCATTAAGCTCCGCTCCCAAAAATTTTCTGCAAGGAGAAGAAGGAGGAAGAGGAGGAGGAGAAGGAGGAGGAGGAGGCAGAGAAGGAGGAGAAGGGAGGGGGAGGGTGGAGGGGGTGGACGGAGGAGAAAAGAACCAAACAAACTCCCTTAAAATCCGGGATTTGTATATATACAAATTGATCCTAACACTGGCTGAAGGAACTGTTAGGTGTAAAAAAGATTGTGAAAACATACACTCTAGGGCCTGCAAATGATGAAACACCAGGTGCCAGTGGTGTGCCTTGGCATTGAGTGGCAAGTTTGTGAAGGCAGTACATGTCAGAACAGGGGATAAGTGAGCTGAAAATGGATGGGCCATCAGAAAGGAACCTGGGCAGCTGTGTCCTGTGTGATGCAAAAAGGATGACAGATGGTGTGTGAGGAGGTGTGGGCAGCTTACACAAGGGTTGGGTGATCAAGAATGAATGCTTTGTTCTCTGGTAGACACCCTCAGAACAGTCTACACTGCACATTAGCTGACAGTGGTGAGAGGATAGAGAAATCAAAGAGCATGATGAAGTTTGGGGTCAATAGCAAATGGAACTGCTTTAATGTACATATGAAGTTCCAAGCAGACTTGGTATCGTGGTAAACAAACCTTTTCATGATTGTTTTTATAGTCTTTTCAGCATGTACTTCTTTCAATTAAAAGAGAACAATAAAAATGGAGATAAATGTCATGGCACCTGGTGGTGAGATCCAGGATGACAGCTCTTAGAGTCTCAGACCAAGGATACATGGCAAGGAAGAGGGAGGATGGAGGTTGGGAGACTGACTTCATGGAATCAGCCAGCTTTTTGGATTTTCCCTTAATTGGAATAATCATCTGTATATATCACTTTCCTAGAATATAAACACTATTTCTGGGATATCTAAACCTGAGATTGGAAGTCCAGCTCCAGTCTTACCTGAGACTAAAGCTGCAACTGTGAGTGTGTAGTGAGGTAGTAGAGTTGGAGGAGGACATGGAAACACACACGCACCGTATCAATACAAAAGGCACATCACATTAATATGAGAAAGGCTAAGAACCATGATACTTTCAATAGATGCAGAAAAAAAAAACATTTGACAAAGTACAACATCTATTCATGATTTAAAAAAAAAACAAAAACAAAAAACAAAAAAACAAGAAAGGGGTGTTAAAGGAACATGCCTCAACCTAATAAAGGCCATATATGAAAAACCCACAGTCCACATCATCCTCAATGGTGAAAAACTGAGAGATTTTCCTCTATGGTCAGGAACAAGACAGGGATGTCCACTATCATCATTGTTATTTGACATAGTATGGGAATCCTAGCCACAGCAATCAGACAACAAAAAGAAATAAAAGGTATCCAAATTGGCAAGGAAGAGGTCAAACTTTCAGCATTTGCAGGTGACATGATACTCTTTATAGAAAACCTGAAAGACTCCACAAAAGATTGCTAGAACTGATACACAGATTCAGTAAAGTCATAGGACACAAAATCAATGTACAGAAATCTGTGGATGGAGCTATAGTGCATTATGCTAAGTGAAATAAGTAAGAGAAAGACAGATACCATATGATTTCATTCATATGTGGAATTAAAGAAGAAAAGTAGATGGGGACCCCTGGGTGGCTCAGTCAGTGAAGCATTGAACTCTTGATTTTGGCTCAGGTCGTGATCTCATGGTTCATGGGATCAAGCCCTGTGTGGGGCTTTGTGCTGACACCATGGAGCTCGTCTGGGATTCTCTCTATCCTCTCTGACCCTCCCCCCACTCATGCACTGTCTTTCCCAAAATAAATACACATTTTTTTAAAGAAAAAAAGGATGAACATAGGGGAAGACAAACAAAAGTGAGAGGGAAGCAAACCATAATAGACAGCTAACTTTAGAGAAAAAATAGGGTTGGTGGAGGGAGGTGGGTGGTGGATGGGCCAAATGAGTGATGGGTATTAAGGAGAGCACTTGTTGTGATGAGATTTGAGTGTTATATGCAAATGTTGAGTCACTAAATTCTACGCCTAAAACTAATTTTTTCATATGTGTTAAGTAACTAGAATTTAAATAAAAACTTGAAATCAAACAAGAAAGAAATCTGTTGCATTTGTATACACCAATAGTGAAGCAACAGAGAGATAAATCAAGAAATCAATTACATATATAGAATTACGCCCCAAATAATAAGATACCTAGAAATTAACCTAAGGAAAGAGGTACTCTGAAAACTACAAACACTGATGAAAGAATTTGAGGATGACACAAAGAAATGGAAAAACATCCCATGCTCATGGATTGGAAGAACAAATATTATTAAAATGTCTATACTACCTAAAGCAATCTACACTGGTGGTTCCCCACTCCCACGAAGTCACCATATTGATGCCGAACTTAGTGTGGACACCCGATGGGCATAGCGCACTACAGCCCAGAACTCCTGGGCTCAAGCGATCCTCCTGCCTCAGCCACCTGGGTAGCTGGGACTACAGGCACGTGCCACCATGCCCGGCACCAGGATTTTTTGTATTAACCCAAGCCTCTAACCCTGATTATATTCAAGACCCCCTTTCCCTCACATCCATGAGTTAATGTTCACAGATTCATTGTCTCTTTGAGCACGTCCAGCACCATGTTTGTAAGCCTTCTGATCCTAATAAAAATGGGACAAGGACCCTTATTTATGGCTCTTGTCTTTTCCTGGACATTAGCCATCTCTCGCTTTTAATCCTGTGTCCCACTTTCTTGCTAGACAAGAAAGAACTTTAGACTTGGAGTCTACGACAGATGGTGACCCTGATGTGATAGAAGGAAAGGGGACTATGGGCCAACGTGGACAAGGAGCCAAAGTGATAAGGCGGTACCACACAAGGACTGCAGGATGCCGTGGAATGATTAAGGAGCTCCAAGAAAGGGAGAAAAAAAAAACCGCATCGGGTACAGTCTCTACCTGAAGAGGTAAGGGATAAAGCGAAACTATATTAGGATTCACTGCCATGGAACTTTTTGAGAGATCTCCCATGGGATACTCCCCAGCCCCTGAACAAAAGCGCTATATTCGAATTCTTCAGTCACTAGGAGAGACAGCAGGAATGACTCTAAATTATAAGGCGCTCTTTAAATTATTTCTGACTGTCCAACAGAATTGCCGTTGGTTTCCAGAACAAGGAACTTATGATCTTGACATGAGGGAATGAGCAGGGAAAACATTAAAGGCCAGGCATTCTGAAGGGGCTAATGTCTCCCCAACCCCACCCCCCAGGTAATCCTCACCTGATCCATCGTCTGCACTGCCCTTCTCCCACTGAGCTCGGAGGATGTAGGTGAAAACATAGAGTTATCTAAAAAGAAGTAAAAACCTCGCCCCCCCCCATAATCAGGCTGTGCCTCTGGCGTCTCTACAGCAAAAAAGATACTCCCCCTCCCCCCAAAAGGGTGGGACGATATGGAGCCTCAAAACACCTCATCAACCTGCTCTGATAAGGTCCTTTCCCTAATGCAAAAGTGCCTTAAAGAAGCCCATAAGGCCGGTGAATTCCACCTGCTTCCCGTTGTCAGGCAAAATGGACAATATGTCCATGAAAGCCTGCCCTTCCAAATAGTAAAAGAATTACAGAAGGCAGTTCAACTCTACCGCCTTTATAGCCCTTTTACGATCGGGATTTTGGAAACTGTTTGCCTTATTCCATGTGTGCCTGGGACTGGAGCTCTCTCCTGACTCCGGCCCAATATGCTGTCTTTGCTCAGGAATTTCATCACTCGTGCTATGCAGAACCTCGATGCTGCTATTCCAGTGACTTTTGAACAATTGTCTGGCACAGGGCAATATGTCCAACCAAGGCAGCAAGCTCAACTCCCGATCATTGTCAGGGAGCAATGCACTGATGTAGTGTGACGGGATTTCATAAAATCCCCCTTTCAGGAAAATCATCATGGTCCTTTACTAATATCCGACAAGGGGCCACTGAAAACTATATGGCTTTTATCAATCACCTCCAAGAAGCTATTCAAAGACAGCTTGATAATATGGAAGCAACCGAATCAATGTTTCTTTCCCTGGCTGTTGAAAATGCTAATGAGGATTGCAAAAGAGTTCTTAAGCATATTAAACCCAATGCAAGTAGCCCTGCAGCCACTATCAGTGAATATGTTAAAGCCTGTCAAAATGTGGGAACAGAATCCCACAAAACAGTGCTACTTGCCTTGGCCCTCAAACAATCTAACCCAACCTGTTTTGGCTGTGGAAAAGTGGGACACTTAAAAAAGGATTGCCCCTTTATAAACACTCCCCAAACCTCCCTCTTGCCGGGATGGTGCCCTCGATGCAAGAAAGGGAATCATTGGGCAAATAACTGTAGATCTAAATTTGATAAAGACAGTCGTCCCCTCAGTTTGGGAAACTCCCAAACGTGTGCCCCCCTCCACACCCAGGACAACAAAGGGAGGGGATGGCTCCTTTCTGCCCACAAGAAAAGTCACCCTCCCCCACCCAAGGCCTGGGCTACTCAAACCCATGGGGTCCCTATGTGCTGCCACCAAAGGAAGCACAGAATTAGATTTAGAATCCCAGGAGACCATCACACTTAATCAGTTTGGGCATGTATACCTCATCCCTACTGGCATATTTGGCCTGCTTCCCAAAGGCTATGTTGGTCTCTTTCTTGGAAGATGTAGCACTACCAAAGCCAGACTTCTAGTTCTTCCAGGGGTGATCGATAGTGATTTCACCAGGGAGATTAAAATTATGGTGCAGGCCTCTAAATTAATAACCATTAACAAAGGCTAGCGACTGGCTCAACTCCTTATCCTTCCTTTATCGGGTCCCTGGAGCTGCGAACAAACCTAGAAGAGAAGGCAAGTTTGGGAGCACAAACTCGCCTTTAGAACAATACTGGCTCACCAACACTTCTCAAGACAAACCTCTCTTGCAAATAAAGATAAAAGATAAACTTTTCTCAGGGTTAATTGATACAGGGGCTGATGTAACCATTATATCCCCCTCACAAAGGCCTCACTGGGCTACTGTCCCTACGGCCACCCTACTTGGAGTTGGAGGCAGCCAGCATTCCCAACAAAGTCTCACCTTTTGCAAATGTTTAGGGCCCGATGACCAAATAGTTTACATACAGTCCTATGCGATGAGTATCCCTATCAATTTATGGGGAAGAGACTTATTGAGTCAATGGAATATTCATCTTAAAACAAGTTTTTCCTAGCCACTGCTCAAATTGAGCCCTTCCCATTAAAATGGAAAACTAACAAACCCGTATAGGTTGAGCAGTGTCCAATAAAAGGGACCAATTGATTCATCTCCAATAATTAGTAGATGAACAATTAAAAAAAAAACGGGCATATAGAGCCTAGTAATAGCCCTTGGAATACTCCTATCTTTTGTGTTCCAAAAGAAACTGGCAAGTGGCGACTTCTTCGTGATCTCAGAGCTATTAATGCAGTAATTGAGCCTTTTGGTCCCTTACAGCTAAGAACCCCCTCTCCCTCCATGTTGCCTCAAAATTGGCTGATTTATTATTGATTTAAAAGACTGCTTTTTCACAATCCCCTTAGCTGAACAAGAGAGAGAGAAATTTGCCTTTACCATTCCTGTTCTTAATCACTGCCGGCCATCACCCCATTACCACTGGAGAGTCCTACCCCAAGGGATGTTTAATAGCCCAACAATATACCAATTTTATGCCAATAAAGCATTAGAGTCTATTAGGACGCGGTTTCCTTCTTTGATCATTTATCACTATATGGATGACATCCTTTTTTGTGACCCACATCAACAGACTCCAGATGAGCTCGTTGCCATGCTCCCTGGCCAACTAAACCAACAGGGTTTAAAAATAGCCCCTGGGGGCGCCTGGGTGGCGCAGTCGGTTAAGCGTCCGACTTCAGCCAGGTCACGATCTCGCGGTCCGTGAGTTCGAGCCCCGCGTCAGGCTCTGGGCTGATGGCTCAGAGCCTGGAGCCTGTTTCCGATTCTGTGTCTCCCTCTCTCTCTGCCCATCCCCGTTCATGCTCTGTCTCTCTCTGTCCCAAAAATAAATAAAATAAATAAATAAATAAATAAATAAATAAATAAAAATAGCCCCTGAAAAAGTACAAAGGTCGACTCCATTTTCTTACCTGGGGCTACGCATGTTTAATACTCAAATTTGTCCCCTCGTTCAGACTATTCCTAATAATGTTCGTATTCTTAACGATGCACAAAAATTGTTGGGCACCATAAACTGGATTCGTCCTCTCCGGGGCATTACTAACGCCCATTTAACCAACCTCCTGGCACTGCTTTCTGGTGATCCTAACTTAACATCACCGCGCTAGCTCACCCCGGCAGCAAAGAAGGAGCTGAGCGATGTTCTGTCCATTCTCACCTCTCGTAGTTATGATAGGAAAGATCCCAACCTTCCTCTACAGCTATATATTCTTAATCCTAAGGATTTTTCTACGCATTAATTGGGCAAGCTGTTGTTTGAAAAGTTTTAAAAATAGAATGGCTCTTCACCCGCATAAGTCTTTTTTTTTTCTTTTGGTTTTGATATTATTTTTTTTATTGTTTTTTAATATGAAATTTATTGTCAACTTGGTTTCCATACAACACCCAGTGCTCATCCCAACAGGTGCCCTCCTCAGTACCCATAACCCAACCTCCCCTCCCTCCCACCCCCCATCAACCCTCAGATTGTTCTCAGTTTTTAAGAGTCTCTTATGGTTTGGCTCCCTCCCTCTCTAACCTTTTTTTTTTTTCCTTCCCCTCCCCCATGTCCTCGTGTTAAGTTTCTCAGGATCCACATAAGAGTGAAAACGTATGGTATCTGTCTTTCTCTGTATGACTTATTTTACTTAGCATGACACTCTCCACTTCCATCCATATGGCTACAAAAGGCCATATTTCATTCTTTCTCATTGCCACGTAGTATTCCATTGTGTATATAAACCAAAATTTCTTTATCCATTCATCAGTTGATGGACATTTAGGCTCTTTCCATAATTGGGCTATTGTTGAAAGTGCTGCTGTAAACATTGGGGTACAAGTGCCCCTATGCATCAGCACTCCTGTATCCCTTGGGTAAATTCCTAGCAGTGCTATTGCTGGGTCATAGGGAAGAGCTATTTTTTAATTTTTTGAGGAACCTCCACACTGTTTTCCAGAGCAGCTGCACCAGTTTGCATTCTCACCAACAGTGCAAGAGAGTTCCTGTTTCTCCACATCCTCGCCAGCATCTATAGTCTCCTGATTTGTTCATTTTAGCCACTCTGACTGGTGTGAGGTGATATCTGAGTGTGGTTTTGATTTGTATTTCCCTGATGAGGAGCGATGTTGAGCATCTTTTCATGTGCCTGTTGGCCATCTGGATGTCTTCTTTAGAGAAGTGTCTATTCATGTCTTTTTCCCATTTCTTCACCAGATTATTTGTTTTTTCAGGTGTGGACTTTGGTGATTTCTTTATAGATTTTTGGATACTAGTCCTTTGTCCGATATGTCATTTGCATATATCTTTTCCCATTCCATTGGTTGCCTTTTAGTTTTGTTGATTGTTTCCTTGGCTGTGCAGAAGCTTTTTATCTCCATGAGGTCCCAAAAGTTCATTTTTGCTTTTAATTCTCTTGCCTTTGGGGATGTGTCAAGTAAGAAATTGCTGCGGCTGAGGACAGAGAGGTTTTTTCCTGCTTTCTCCTCTAGGGTTTTGATGGTTTCCTGTATCACATTCAGGTGCTTTATCCATTTTGAGTTTCTTTTTGTGAATGGTGTAAGAAAGTGGTCTAGTTTCATCCTTCTGCATGTTGCTGTCCAGTTCTCCCAGCACCATTTGTTAAAGAGACTGTCTTTTCTTCCATTGGATACTCTTTCCTGCTTTGTCAAAGTTTAGTTGGCCATACTTTTGTGGGTCCAATTCTGGAGCCTCTATTCTATTCCATTGGTCTATGTGTCGGTTTTTGTGCCTATACCATGCTGTCTTGATGATTATAGCTTTGCAGTAGAAGCTAAAGTCTGGGATTGTGGTGCCTCACGCTTTGGTCTTCATCTTCAATATTACTTTGGCTATTCGGGGTCTTTTGTGGTTCCATACAAATTTTAGGATTGCTTGTTGTAGCTTGGAAAAGAATGCTGGTGCAATTTTGATTGGGATTGCATTGAATGTGTAGATAGCTTTGGGTAGTATTGACATTTTAACAATATTTATTCTTCCAATCCATGAGCATGGAATGTTTTTCCATTTCATTATATCTTCTTCAATTTCCTTCATAAGCTTTCTATAGTTTTCAGCATAGACAATGTCACATAGACATTTATAATTGTTAGCTCTTCCTGAGGGATAGACCCTATAATTATTATATAATGCCCTTCTTCATCTCTTGTTAGAGCCTTTAATTTAAAGTCTAGTTTGTCTGATATAAGTATGGCTACTGCAGCTTTCTTGTGACTTCCAGTAGCATGATAGATAGTTTTCCCATCCCTCACTTTCAATCTGAAGGTGGCCTCAGGTATAAAATGAGTCTCTTGTAGATAGCAAATAGATGGGTCTTGTTTTTTTTTTTTGTTTTGTTTTGTTTTGTTTTGTTTTGTTTTGTTTTTTATCCATTCTGATACCCTATGTCTTTTGGTTGGCGCATTTAGTCCATTTACATTCAGTGTTATTATAGAAAGATACGGGTTTAGAGTCATTGTGATGTCTGTAGGTTTCATGCTTGTCATGATGTCTCTGGTACTTTGGGGTCCTTGCAACATTTCACTCACAGAATCCCCCTTCGAATCTCTTGTAGGGCTGGTTTAGTGGTGATGTATTCCTTCAGTTTTTGTTTGTTTGGGAAGACCTTTATCTCTCCTTCTATTCTGAATGACAGACTTGCTGGATAAAGGATTCTCAGCTGCATAATTTTTCTGTTCATCACATTGAAGATTTCCTGCCATTCCTTTCTGGCCTGCCAAGTTTCAGTAGGTAGGTCTGCCACTACTCTTTTGGGTCTCCCTTTGTAAGTTAGAGCCTGTTTATCCCTAGCTGCTTTCAGAATTTTCTCTTTATCCTTCTATTTTGCCAGATTCACTATGATATGTCGTGCAGAAGATCGATTCAAGTTACGTCTGAAGGGAGTTCTCTGTGCCTCTTGGATTTCAATGCCTTTTTCCTTCCCCAGATCAGGGAAGTTGTCAGCTGTGATTTGTTCACGTACACCTTCAGCCCCTTTCTCTCTTCCTCTTCTGGAATCCCCATTATATGGATATTGTTACGTTTGATTGCATCACTTAGTTCTCTAATTGTCCCCTCATACTCCTGGATTTTTTTTATCTCTCTTTTTCTCCGCTTCCTCTTTTTAATAATTTTATCTTCTAATGCACCTATTCTCTCCTCTGCCTCTTCAGTCTGAGCTGTGGTTGCCTCCATTTTATTTTGCAGCTCATTTATAGCATTTTTTAGCTCCTCCTGACTGTTTATTAGTCCCTTGATCTCTGTAACAATAGATTCTCTGCTGTCCTCTATACTTTTTCCAAGCCCAGCGATTAATTTTATGACTATTATATAAAATTCATGTTCCGTTATTTTGCTTAAATCATTTTTGATCAATTCGTTAGCTGTCGCTACTTGCTGGAGTTTCTTTTGAGGAGAATTCTTCCGTTTTGACATTTTGGGTAGTCGCCGGGGTGGCGCGGAACTGCAGGACACTTCCCCTGTGCTGTCTGGACTAACTTGTGTTGGTGGGCGGGGCCGCAGTCAGACCTGATGTCTGCCCCCAGCCCACCACTGGGGCCACAGTCAGACTGGTGTGTACCTTATCTTCCCCTCTCCCAGGAGCGGGACTCACCATGGAGTGGTGTGGCCCCTGTCTGGTCTACTTGCACACTGCCAGCCTTTTGGTGCTGCTTCTATGGGATCTGGCATATTAGTCAGGGTGGATCCGCAAGGTGCACAGGAGCAGGAGGGGCAAGCTTAGCTCGTTTTGCCATCAGTGGTCCCTGCGGGAGGGGCCTTACAGCACTGGGAGGGGGGCAGGCAGACCCGTCGGAGGGATGGATCCACAGAAGCACAGCATTGGGTGTTTGCATGGTGCAAGCAAGTTCCGTGACAGGAACTGGTTCCCTTTGGGATTTTGGCTGGGGGATGGGCGAGGGAGATGGCACTGGCCAGTGCCTTTGTCCCCCACCGAGCTGAACTCTGTCTTCCAGGGCTCAACAACTCTCCCTCCCATTGTCCTCTAGCCCTCCTGCTCTCCGAGCAGAGCTGTTGACTTATAACATTCCAGATGTTAAGTCCTGCTGGCTGTCAGAACTCATGGAGTCCGGCCCCTCCGCATTTTGCAAGCCAGACTCAGGGGCTTGGCCTGGCCTGGTGGGCTGCCGCTCCACCGCCCCAGCTCCCTGCTGCCAGTGGGTGTAGGGCACACCACCTCTCCGCCCTTCCTACCCTCTTCTGCGGGCCTCTCATCTACGCTTGGCTCCAGAGAGTCCATACTGCTTGTCTTCTGGCAGTTTTCTGGGTTATTTAGGCAGATGTGGGTGGAATCTAAGTGATCAGCAGGACGAGGTGAGCCCAGCGTCCTCCTACGCCACCATCTTCCTCCTTGGTTTTACCCCCATAAGTCTTAAAAGTACTCTCACCCCACTCATATTCAACATAGCACAATTAATCCAAAAGGGATGTTGGAGATGCTGGGCGTTGTTAGGTCAGGACCCTGTAAACATCCACTTGCCAACTCGCAGCACTTTCTTTGACAAGGCCATCCCTCATTCTCTCAATCTGCCGCTGGCTCTCACAGACTATGTGGGCAATATTGTTTTGGACTCCCCTCTGACCCTTGGTTTAAGATTCACCAGGAGATTAACATCTTTCCTGAGGGAGTCATGCCAAAACAATCTATTAAGAATGCCCTCATAGTGTTTATAGATGCCTCAGGAAAAACTCACGAGGCTTCTTGCCTTTGGAGAGTTGGGGATAACGGGAAACATATTTCTTTTACTGGATCCAGCTCCACCCAGCGTTTAGAATTACGAGCCATATTATTAGGAATAGAAACTTTTCCCAGCCTTTAAACATTGTTTTTGACTCTCAATATGCAGTGCATTTAATGGAAAATTTCCCTTTTCATATTCTTCGCCTCCCTCCCAACCCTGCCTTTGCTATACTCCTCCAAATTATTCAATTAGCTCTACTCCCTCACACCTCCCTGCACTTTTTCATTCACATTTGCTCCCATCCATCCCTTCCTGGGCCCATTGTTGAAGGCAATGCCTTAGTTGACAACATTGTTTTGTTAGGGAACCAGGCTGGAATGCTGGCGGAAAAATCAAGTGTCACTCGGAGGTGGAGATCTCGGTGGATTGGAGATTTATTTAACACTGGCGGGCTCAGAGGGGACCGTTTCTCCAAAGATCTCAGCGCCAAATGCAAGTGGGAAGGGTAATTTATAGTTGCCAGCTTCCATATCTGTGGGGGGCTTGGCGCACGCGTGGGCGTGCGCTCGGCAAACAGGGCAAGAAGAACCTGGAAGAGGGGTCTCCAAGCTAGAGACCAGAGCTTGTGTTAGTCCCGTCGGCCATCTTATGGTGTAAAACTTTATTCATTTTCCCAACATTCCCCCTTCTGATGCCTTTTTAAAAATCTTTTAGTAGGCACCACTTTTTAGCTCTAGGGGTTGGTACCCTCGGAGGGCTAAGATACGTGCTGCAGTTTGGCAAGCAACAGTGTTTTCAATAAAACGTACCAGGGTATTTAGCATACAGGGGCCGATGGTCACAAGTAAAATTATGGAAAGGCAGGGCCCTGCCAGGGCAAGGAGCCAGGATGCCCAGTCTGTGAGATCCCATCCTCTCCATTGACTGATATTTTCTTGTTGTCTATGTTGAATTCTTTCCTTGAGTTCCTCAACCTTAGTCCTGACTATTCCTGATTGGTTTACAAAATAGCAACATTCCTCCCCCCAGAAAGATACAAGTCCCTCCTTTTTCTGAAGTGAGGAGGTCGAGGGCTCACCTATTTTGGAGGGACACTGCTTCCAGGGAGTTTATTTGGCTTTGTAAGGTTACCAGGGAGTCTGCCATCCGTTCCATGTCCAGTTTGTTGGTGCAGTCTCTATTAGCCCAACAGCAAGAAGCAAGATCAGAGCTCTGACACCAGTAAGGTGGAAGGGCTGGCAGAGTTGCATCCGAACCCCTGGGCTTGGCCCACACGTTGATTCCTCAAGCTTTTGTCATGCACAGGCCAGCCAGCTTCTGGGGTGTGGCTGGAGCAGGGCTAGAGAGCTCAGGGGCCAGTGTCTTTTTGAGGGTCACTTTAAGCGGGTTGACTTGATCTGGATCACTTTGCCACGTTGAGGGTTCCTCTGACTTGGTCTTCTTAACTCTGGAGTGATGGACCCATGGGGTGATACCTGAAACTGAATCCTCTAATTGGTTGTATATCTGTAAAGTCCACCTCCAAGTCTTCAAAAGGGGCGGGTTTCTGGTAACTGTCAGATCAGGTTTAGGGAAGATATGGTTTGCATATTTAGAGATCCATCCTGTTTGTTGAAATAATCATATGCCCATGGGGTCTTATTATTATCCCCACAGAATAACAAGCACAGAAGATTGTCTATACATGAAATACTGTGACAATTTTTCTGAAGTTCACCTCAAGTTGTCTAGTTTAGGCAAACAACAAACATTTAAAGACAATCATAACTAGAATTTAACATCCACAACGGTGCATTGTTGAAACATAGTTTTTCTCCCTAAAAACCCCCCTTTCCAGAGATAGCCAAATTGAGACCAATGCATTTGTAGAACAAGTCCAGTCTTAACAAACCTGGCCTAACTATTCACATAAGCTCAGCAAGAATAGCGATTGATCATGAGGATCTTTTAAAGTTTGCTTTGCTGGAACATTTTATAAGGAATCTCTGGGTTGAACTTTTAGTAGCCTCTTCAGGCCAGAAGTCAAGACAAATACTTGCCATCAGACAGGCCTGCAATACCTGTAGAATGGGGCGAACTCCTCTTCATGAGGTCCCCAAGATATCCTGAGGTTCCTGCACCCGCCAGGAAGTGCCCTTATTTACTCACCTGGTGAGGCTGCTGGGAACTGTGTAAGCAAGGTATCAGGCCAACATTTCCAAGGGGCTTTATGGCTCCGTGTTTCATAAAGCCAACCATAGTTCCTCAAAGCTGTCTGGTCACATCTGAGTCTATGAATGTCACTCTCAAATATGACATTCCAGTCAAAGCCTTGGTAAAATAACCAGTATTTCCAATGGGGACCTGTTACAAGATGAACAGATTCTTATTGAACTTATGCAAACAATTGTAATTGCCATCAGAGAAAGAATACTCACTGAGAGGTTTTGAATTTCAGGGGAGTTATGCAGAGAGAAAAGATACATGCTTCAGGGTATAAATGAATACTTTATGACATTTCTGTATATCAGAGATATCTTAAGAGAAATTTTCCTTAATCTGGAAGAGCAAACATTAGAGAACCAGCAATATTTTCAACAAGAATCACAAAACTATAATCTTCCTCAGTTCATTTAATCCCATGTTCCTAATTCTTGTTCCATTTGAATGCAGCTTTTTAGTTCTGGAAATTCTTACCCATTTTAGTATTAATCTTAAAGATGTCGTATGCCTGTATTTGTCCCCAAAGTCCTTTTTTATAAATCTCCTTGAAGAAGAAACACGTTTTGTGAGAGAATAAGAACAATTATATATGACAAAAATCTCAGAAACAGGCATCGTTAAAGATCTGATGAGAGTTCATTATGATGCAATTGACAAAGAAATCTGGTTATTTCTGTGACACATAACACTGTGACACATAATCAGAATATAAGTGATGACCTTATACCAAAACATTAAAACTTTTGGAATTGCGTATATATTTGGGCAGTTACAACTTTTACCTGTGCAATACAACCTAAGGGTTACCATTGCACGACAGTGCCTTTCCAAGTAACTTAGCATCCCAAATAAAAGGGCCTAATTGGTCAAAAAAGACTTCATTTACCATTTAAATCCTGGGAAGTTTGTTAAAACCTTAGGAAGTTATAAGTACATCCTAAATAGGATTACAGATCATTACAAATCTTAAAACTTTATTTATTCAACCAAGGTGGCAATAAAAGAACCTAAAGGTGAATGTATATATAGCATTATATAGTTGTTACCAAAACCTAGCTCCTTTAACATTGAGAGGATTTAACTAAGTAATCAAAGACCTGATAAAGTTCAAACCTAAAACTTTGGTTTGCCCAGAAGACAAGGCTTTGCTTGCATTCTTATCAAGAGCAGATCAACAGTCCAAGAAAACTTTTTTATTTGAGCAGAGAGAAAAGCAGAATTTCAACCTTAAATTCCATTCATCTCAACCTTAGTCCATCCTGAGCACACATAAAATTCCTTTCCAAAGATTTCCCTTCATGAACCTTCTACAACTTTCCTTTGCCTTCAAACTTCGTCCCAAAGCCATTTCTCTCCAAATAGCCAGTCTCATTTAGGACAAAATTACTTTCATCTACCCTCAACAAAAATGTATTTCCATTCCTTATATCTTTCTTACATACCTCCTACTTTCCTACATACAGGGTTGCTTTCCTTATTTCCATCAGTCTTAAGTACACTTAGCAGAATTTTAACTCTTAGGAAACCTTAGTCTCCAATTGAGGACTTAGTAACCGACTGAGAGGTGTTTACACCAGAATATTTTTAGATGGCAAATTTATGAACCAATTAAGTATGAAGCATGTTTTCCAATAGGTCCAAATAACCTTAATTTCTCTGCAATAAGAAGTTAAAAACACAAACCCGTGTCAGTAGTCAAAGCTTTAGCAACTTATTCTATTTGGAAAATACCTAGATGTCCAAGGGGGTGCACTTTACTCCTTGACCTTGAGGATGGGAGGAGGAGCCAATGGTGATGAGGTACTGAGGAGGGTATAGGAACCAGTTATGTAGACCACACCCAAGCTGGTGCAGAAACAGCAGGGGTAGGGGAAAGGCAGAAGAGGCAAGGTGCCAGTAGAAGGCAGAGAAGGAAAACCTAATTGAAAACCTTAACTCAGAGGAGCAGACGCCATGTTTTTATTGTTCCACCAAAGTGGAAATATGGAGTCCACATCAGTCCAGAGAAGACTGGGAATTTCCCCGAAATGAATGGAGTTTCAGCAACTGCTTGGGAACATTCTTTAAAGTCCCCATCCCGAGGTAGACTAACCACAGTTGGCTCCAATTATAACTGTTAATCTGGGAAATGAGGGATGAATCCCTCACATCTATTAGGCAGAGGAACAGGGGGAGAGAGCCAGGGTCCCCTTCAGTCTGATTCTATCTCGGCCAGACCAATACGGTCCCCTTCTTGAGGTTCCTCCTGATATCGGCTGGGTTTCTGGGACTTTCCTTGGTTGGGACATTTATTCTTTCAATGTCCTTTCTCCTTGCAGTAGGCCCACTGACCCCTTGCTAAGGAGGTTCTGGGCCTCCCCCCTTTTGGCAGCTAGACCTTCCCCATCCTTTTGTGGCGACTCTCTTGTGCCTCTGGAGCAAAGAGCGTGTAAGCCTCACATCGCCTCTCAATGCCTCTCATGATAATCCCCGGGGGAATCCCCTTGCTGCTGGGCATATTCATGGGTTTCTCAGCCCCTGCTCTGATCCCCCAGAGGAGAGCCTCTTCGTACCGGTGGAGGGAGGGAGCCCGGTGAATCATAAAGTGGCAGAAAGACAGGATCTTCCTCCGGGTCTCCTGCACACACTAGGGAAGTGGTGGGTTGCTTCTTTGGCTCCCTGGGTGAGTCTCTGGATAAAGCAACTAAAACCTTTGCCTGGCTCTGCTTGCTATGGATGAATCGCACCCACAGCGGAGGATTTCAGGCAATTTCAAGCCAGTAGTTGATGTATGGAAATTGATCAGGGTGACCTGGGTCTCTGGAGACAACATGCCAGATGCAGCGGACCATTGGGACATCCAAGGTTCCCTCAGAGGACCCTCCTACAGCAAAAGTGGGCCATTCTAACTCACATAGGGTCCTTAACATGCCAGCGGTTATCTTAATTCCATAGTCTCCCAAAAACCCCTTCTTTGCTCTGTCCCGACCCCATGTTCCCGTGAGGTGGAGTCACAAAGACAGACAGAGGGATAGGGGTGTCCCCTCTAATGAGGAGACTGGTCAGATGCCCATCTGTCCATGTCCTGAAGGAACTTAGGGGATGTTTAGCCATAGCGGTCTCAGCTTTGTGACTTACAATCAGACACTATTCCGATGCCACCACAGAGTGTGTGCCATTCACCACGGAATCGCAGACGAGCCCACTCAGACTCCATGGGCTTCTGAGGACCTTAAGGATGCCTGCCCGTGGAGCCACAGAAGCGAAGTCGGCAAGCAAGCTAGACCGAGTCACACACTCACACTCACATACACACCAGAGGTTATTACATTCCCTCTCACAGAATTCCTACCCGTGAGACTTCTGAGGTCTCCGGGGAGTGATCAGGTCCCCCTTCCACTCTTGTGAGTGGGCCTGGCTAGATTGGGCCCCAGCCTTACCGGTTCCGGCGTCGGGTCCAGGTCCTCACCTGCCAAGTCTCCTCCAGTCCGGCGGGAATGGCGGAGCAGGGCTGGCCCAGGGCGACCAAGTGGGAGACTGCTGAAATTCAGGCAGGGTGCGCCTTCTCCCTTGGGAATCCTCATTCCATCACCGCCTCATCGTTCTCCCAAACCAGTGGCAACAATGGGCCGGCGCAGTTGAGTTTCCCAATCAGGGAACCAAATATGTTAGGGAACCAGGATGGAACGCTGGCGGAAAAACCAAGCGGCACTCGGAGGTGGAGATCTCGGTGGATCAGAGGTTTATTTAACACTGGTGGGCTCAGAGGAGACCGTTTCTCCAAAGATCTGAGCGCCGAATGCAAGTGGGAAGGGTAATTTATAGTTGTCAGCTTCCATAGGGTTTTGGCACGCGCGCGCCCGCTCGACAAACAGGGCAAGAAGAACCCAGAAGAGGGGTCTCCAAGCTAGAGACCAGAGCTTGTTTTAGTCCCATCGGCCATCTTATGGTGTAAAACTTTATTCATTTTTCCAACAGTTTCTCAAGAATGTTATCCTCTTTTTGAAGCCAGAGCCTCCCATAACCTTTACCATCAAAACTGGCAAGCTCTAAGAAAACAATTTACCCTTACTGTGAATGAGGCCAAACAAATCATTTACTTCTGCTCAGACTGTTAATTACTATCCCCTGAATTCCTTCCCAGCAGGAACAAAACCCCGGGGCCTCAAGCCTAGTGAGATTTGGCAGACTGATGTTAATGTTTACCCTGCATTTGGTAAACATAAGTATATCCATACATCTATAGATACTTATTCAGGTGTTATTTTTGCCTCAGCTCATACAAAAGAAAACACCAAAGTGATCATTCAGCATCTTCTGCATGCTATTGCAGCCTGGGGCTTCCCCCACACAATTAAGGCAGATAATGGCCCAGACTATGTCTCCTCTTCATTTCGTGACTTCTGTGCCTTATGGAATATCCGACATATTACAGGTATTGCTTAAAACCCACAAGGCCAAGCTATTATAGAACGAGCATATAGTGCTCTAAAAACCATGTTAAACAACAACAACAACAACAACAACAACAAAACAAAAACAGAAAAGGGGAACATATGGAACATGGCGGTCTACATTGCAACCTCAACTTCTCCTCGACCATGCTATGATTACTCTTAATTTTTTAAATCTTGACCCTCAGGGACTGACTACAACTGAATGGCACTTTTCAAAACCAAGAGAAGCCCTTTCACCCTATGGTGCTGTACAAAACCCCCAAAGGGGGACCCACATGGTCTGGGCCCACTAAACTTCTCACCTGGGGTAGAGGATAATGCTTGTGTTCTTTCAGATTCTGGACCTCTGTGGAACCCCTCTCAGTTGGTGAAGCTGTACCATGGCGTGGTGGAGACCCCTAGGATATCTTCCAGTGAACCAAAAATTCCAGAGAATGACTCTGAGTGAGCGGTCACTGGCCCCCTTTTTCAAGATGGACGAAGCCTCTTTATGGACTGCTCATGCTGAAGCCACTCCAGAAACGCAAGTCCTTGACCCTGATATAACATGAGGAAGCCTTAAATGCCTGTCTAACCAGGCCGGCATCCTCTTACAACACAATGGTATTACATACACTCCTGACTCGTACCTGATGGCCATGATCTCCATCATTGACAGAAATTCGATACGAGCAACACTGATTCTACTCCTTGCCTTCATTTGTCTAGGCCAAGGTCAATATTAATATTTGGCTCATCCCCTTAACCCACCTATATTCGATAGCCTAGCACTCCTAGATCAGGATATGCCTATTAGCAATACTGACACTGAGTTCATGGGAGGAGCCAACCTTAACCCTCCCTTCCAAATTAAACAAGAACATTGGCTTTATATGCCAAGACCTGAATGGTGGCTTACTTCAGTATGTGTGTTACTAAACTTAGCAATTTATCTGCCTGCCTTAAACTAAACATCAACTGGTTTTTACATGTACAGCCCAAAACTTCTACCAGGCCAGACAATTTTACCTTTTTCTCAGCCACAAGCTTTGATATACCGCAAAAAAACAAGCATATCTCACACTCCTAATGTTATAGCTTGCTCTAGTCTCAAATATTCAGACCACCCCTGGAACAACATTCCCTGGGCAACCTGTTATGGAGAGACTGAGCATAATCTTCACTGCGGTAATTGGACTATTATTGACAGGGGTCGTAGAGGACATCTTTAAACAAAATATTCTAATAAGACCATATCCTTTGGCCAATCTAGTAAGGAGGATTTTTTTTGGAAAGATGGAGGCTTGTCTGGCCCTATAATTTCTGCATATAAAGGGAAATTAAAAGGATCTTGGCTTGTTAGTCTTTGGAAGCTAGGTTTTCCCTTCTTCACACTACAATTAGCCATGGTGAAATTTATGTAAAATGACATGTTAACTTAACTTGGGCCTCCCTGCACAATGTCCAACTTGCATGGACTACTAATTGTGTCCCTTCTCCCTACGTTCTCTTTGCTACCTCCACCTTACAGGTCCAACAACTAGAAACTAATTATAATATCTCTACTTCTCAGGGCTGGTTTATGTCCTGCATAAGTAGTAATATCATCACCCAATTAAATATATCCTCCTTGTTAGTACTTAGACACCGTGTCTCAGCCTGGGTTCCTGTTAAATAGGTCTGAGCCCTATATGCATCCATCAGGACTAGGTGTGCATTTCAAGCTTATTTGACACTGGCACTCTGCTGCATGGCAGAAAAGATTTGTTGGTCTGTTAATCACGGGCATCTTCACAGCAGTAGGCATTATTGCCTCTGCCTCTGTAGCTGGAGTCAGCCTGCATCATACTATCCAGACAGCCCATGTGCTTAATAAGTTTATGATAAACACTACCAAAGAGACTGTAAGCCAGACTTCCATTGATAAACAAGTTTTGGCCCACCTCGAAGCTCTTGAGGCTGCAATGGAATTTCCTGGAAAGAGACAAGATGTGGGAGATGCAGGAGAGAAGCCATCAAAGGAAAAGACTTGAAAAGGGAAGGGCAGGAAGAAGGTGCAAGGCCTTAGGACATGTTTACACAGCTGAAAGTGGCTGCTGCTAGTAAGGAACGCCTAGAGCCATTAACATTGTCCAGGGCTGGATCCTCCTTCACACCTGACCCTTCCTAGTGTTACAGAAACCAAGTAACTTGAAATTCAACCTTGAAAAGCTAAACCATTAGATTGATTAACACACTTGCTTAGCTGACTTTATGCACATAGTCTTTAGCAATTATCCTAATAAAAAGAAGCTTCATTCTGGAGTCGGGGCCTCATTCCGACTGGAGTATGAGGACCTTCACTTAACTGCACTTTGTTTGCAGACTCATTTTTTGCGACTCTGGCCATACTCCCTGCAACAATAAGAGGCCTTATTCCTTCACTCTAAACTGCCCTGTGACCCTAACTACCAGCATATCTGCATGACTGGCATTCCTTATAGTCATCCCCTGGCTTGGGATGCTGTCCAGACACACCTCCGCCGTGTCTTTTCTTCCCACCCCTCTGACAATATAGAAGATTTAGATATGACTTTGCGCCAACAGCTACAATATGCAGAGGATCGGCTTAAAAATAAATGGGCTGATTCCTGGGGAATGTGGCATGATGTAAATCCTTTCTCACTTGCGGCTAGCACCCATCTCAAATTCTGGGTAACTTTGGGAAGTGGAATGCTTTTACTATGCCTCTTTTTATGTCTTTGCAGAACCACTCTTCAGGCCATCCAAAAGCAAAACAAGGACCAGGCGCTTATCATGACGGCCCTCAAGCACAAAACTAGAAGAACCAAAGAAACAAAAAAGGTGAAACTGTGGGGAATAAGCTTAGAAATTCCCTGGGCTTATACCAATGGGTTAACAAGGCATAAAGAATTACAAAGCCATAGGATGCTCACACCCAAGTTTGGGCAAACAAGATTAGGTAAATAAGTATAGAGAAGGCAGGGCAGAAGCCCCAGTATAGAGAGGGCAGGGCAAAGGCGCCAATATAGAACATAGGTATATGAAATAAACAAGATTAGGAGCGGGGTGGGGGGAAGAGCGAGAGGAGGGGGCTCTCTCTCTTTCTCCCCACCCCCCCCCAGGAGTTCAGGCAAAAGTGCCCCCAGTTTAGTACTGTAGCAGAAAACTGCTTTCACAGGAAGGATAGACCAAGTTAAGTAAATGGGTAAATTGGGCTATGGACCACTGCTCTGTGCTATGGCTGAAGCTGTCCAGACCAGAGATGATTAACAAAAGAAAGGTGCCTTGTTAACCCTGAGGTCATGTGTCTTATCTGTCTCAACCCCTAGGCTACCTAAGATAAACAGAGGCAGTGTCTCATGTCCACTGTAAACAATCTTCTGCCCAGCTGCCCAGCACCAGGATTTTGTTTTGTATTAACCTAAACCCCTAACCCCAAATGTCTTCAAGACCCCCTTTCCCTCATGTCCATGCGTTAATGTACACAGAGTCATTGTCTCTTTGTGCACATCCATCACCATGTTTGTAAACCTTCTGATACTAATAAAAATGGGGAAAGGATCCTTATTCAGGACTCTTGTCTTTCCCTGGACATGAGCCATCTCTCGCTTTTATTCCTGCATCCTGATTTCTTGATAGACAAGAAACAACTTTAGAATTAGCGTCTACAACATGACCCATTTAATGCAATCCTTATCTAAACATCAGGAGCATTTTTCACAGAGGTAGAACAAACAATCCTAAAATTTGGATGAAAGCACAAAAGATCCTGAAGAGCCAAAGCAATCTTGAAAAAGAAAAGCATCACAATTCCAGAAATCAAGCTATATGGCAAAGCTGTAGTGATCAAGGCAGTATGGTACTGACACTGAAATAGACACATAGAAAATGGAACAGAATTGAAAAGCCAGAAATGACCCCATGGCTATATGGTCAATTGATATTCAACAAAGCAGGAAAAAATATCCAATGGATAAAAAAGACAGTGTCTTCATTAAACTGTGGTGGCAAAATTGGATGTTAACATGACAAAGAAAGAAACTGGACCACTTTCTTACACCATACAAAGACAAATTCAAAAAAGAGCAATGACCTAAATGTGAGACCAGAAACCACAAAAATCATAGAGAACACAGGCAGAAACATCTTTGGCATTGGCCCAGGCAACTTCTTACTAGATATATCTCATGAGGTAAGGGACACGAATGCAAAAATAAACTATTTTGACTTCATCAAAATATAAAGCTCCTGTATAGAGAAGGAAACAACGAACAAAACTGAAGGCAACCTATGGAATGGGAGAAGGTATTTGCAAGTGACATATCTAATAAAAGGTTAATATCCAAAATATATAAAGAACTTATGAAAGCCAACACCCAAAAAACCAAATAATTCAGTTGAAAAAGATGGGCAGAAGACATAAACAGACATTTCTCCAAAGAAGATAGATGGCAAACACATCAATGGAAAGTTGCTTATCATGACTTATCACCAGGAAAATGCAAATCAAAACTATAATGAGAGGGAGGGGCCAAGATGGCAGAACAGCATGGAAGTTTTTTTACATCTCTCATCTCTGAAATGCAGCTAGTGCAGCACCAAACCATTTTTCACACCTAGAAAACTGATTTAAGGATTAACAATACAATCTGCACAACTTGAACCACAGAACATGGCAGGTACATGGCACGGAGAGGTGAACTGGGGGAGATAGAAGCCAAGGAGGGCAGGGAGCTGTTTTTAATTGCCAAGACAGGATGGAGACAGGGGAGAGTACAGGAAAAGCACTTCCTCTGAAAGCAGCTGGAGAGAAAGAGAAAGAGTGGAAACACCCATAAGGGACTGAAGAAGAAAGGGAGAAAGAAGAAAGGAGAATGGAGAAAGGAGAGGGGTTTAAATACCTTTAAGAAGCTGTAAACAGTGGAGGGCAGAGTCTGAAACTCAGCAGCTCCATACTGGGTAGAGCTCTGGTGAGAGGGGTGAATCACCAGGAGCAGACACCAAGGTCAGAGAGGTCCTCAGGCCACAAGGGGAGAGGGGGTTCCACTGCTGGGAGGATATTTGGTAGAGGCTGTGTGGCCTCCCCACAGGCAAAGGTCCCAGTGGATCCCAGAGAACAGCCACGTTTATTGGTGTTGGAATAAGGACTCTAAGGGTGAAGCCTGGCACCAGGTGTGTGTTGTGACTTACCATAATCCCTGAAACGCTGCTGCTATACGATCACAGGAAATTTTTCTGGGCTGGGCTTGCACCCAGTCATAGTCTTCGGGCATCTGCAGCATTGTGGTCATGTGAACATTCCTGGGGACAGGCTGGTACTCGGCCACTGCTTGGTGAGACCCTCTCCCAGAGGGTCTGAGCAAGTCAAAGCCACAGGGCCCTCAAAAGTGAAGGGCTTGAGGGGTGCCTGGATGCCTCAGTCGGTTGGGCATCGGACTTCAGCTCAGGTCATGATCTCACAGTCTGTGAGTTCAAGCCCCGCGTCAGGCTCTTTGCTGACAGCTCAGAGCCTGGAGTCTGCTTCAGATTCTGTGTCTCCCTCTCTCTCTGCCCATCCCCTGCTCATGCTCTGTCTCTCTCTGTCTCAAAAAGAAATTAAAAAAAATTGTTATTATGTTTTTAATTTAAAGTGAAGGGTTTGGTAACACAGCCCCATCTGAGATAAAACTTGGGAAGGAGGTACCGCCTGGCAGGCTGAAGGCTTGGTTATGGACAGTGTAGAAGTGGGGAGTGGACAGAAGCTGGAGACAAAGGAGGGGCGCTTGATTGCTGTTCAGAGAGAGCACAGAGTTCTGATGCTAGAGACTGGATAGCTGGGAGACACCAGTTTCACCCCTCCCACACATGCATATACACATACACACACGCCACAAAGATCCACCCAGTAAACTAAGAAGCACCATCCAGTAGAGAACAGAGCTGCTAAACCAAGCTCCATCCAGCTGGGACAACCAAGGTCTAGAGGAAGGCCACAAGTCTATCCACCTGCTTAGTCTATAGACTGTGAAGTGCTTCATAGTTTAACTTCTAGGGGAAACTGGATGTAATCAAAATTTTATTTCATTCCATTTGCTGGTCCATGCAGTCATTTTTTTTTTATTTTTCTTTTCTTATTCTTAATTACAGAAGGAGAAAAAATATTTTTAGTTTCTGTTTTTATAAAAAAAATTCTTTCATTTTTCTCCTATACTATTTACTTTTTGTAAATTTTTAAAATTCCATTTTACTTTCATCATTTTATTTTATTCTATTTTATTGTATTCATTTTTTTTAAACTTTCACACGTTTTCCTCCCCCCCCCCCTTTTTTTTTTCTTTTTAGACATGCAATCTCTAATGGATGCTACGGTGACAAGAGTGAATGAAGCAGGGCAGCAAATCAGCGATATAGAGGACAAACTTATGGAGAATAATGAAGCAGAAGAAAAGAAGGAAACGAAGGCAAAAGAGCATGATAATAAGAATCAGAGAACTCAGTGACTCATTAAAAAGGAATAACATCCAAATAATAAGGGTCCCAGAAGGTGAAGAGAGGTAAAATGGGGTTGAAGGTTTATGTGAGTAAATATAGTGGAAAACTTTCCTAACCTGGGAAAAGACACAGCAAAATCCAGGATGCGCAGAGAACTCCCATTAGATTCAACAAAAACCAACCATCAAAAAGGCATATCATAGTCAAATTCACAAAATACTCAGGGAAAGAAAGAATCATGAAAGCAGAAAGGGACAAAAAGTCCTTAATATACAAAGGAAGACAGGTCAGGTTTGCAGCAGACCTATCCACAGAAACTTGGCAGGCCAGAAAGGAGTGGCAGGATATATTCAATGTGCTGAATTGGAAAAATATGTGACCAAGAATTCTTTACCCAGAAAGGCTGTCATTCAAAACAGAAGACGAGATAAAAATTTCCCAGAGAAACAAAAAATAAAGGAGTTCGTGACCACTAAACCAGCCCTGCAAGAAATTTTAAGGGGGACTTTCTGAGTGTAGAAAAGATGAAACAAAAGCAAAGAGACCAAAAACAACAGAGCCTAGAGATGAACCGAGAACACCACCAGAAACTCCAACTCTACAGGCAACATAATAGCAATAAATTCATATCTTTCAGCACTCACTCTAAATGTCAATGGCCTAAATGCTCCAATCAAAAGATATCTATGGTAACAGAATGGATAAGAAAACAAGATCCATCTATATGCTGTTTACAAGAGACATACTTTAGACCTAAAGACACCTTCAGATTGAAAGTAAGGGGATGGAGAACCATCTATCATGCTAATGGTCAACAAAAGAAAGCCAGAGTAGCCATACTTATACCAGACAATCTAGACTTTAAAATAAAGACTGTAACAGGAGATGAAGAAGGGCATTATATCATAATTAAAGGGTCTATCCACCAAGAAGATCTAAGAATTGTAAATATATATTCTCCAAACGTGTGAGTACACAAATATATAAATAGATTAATCATAAACATACAGAAGCTCATTGATAATTATACCATCATAGTAGGGGTCTTCAACACCCCACTTACAGTAATGGACAGATCATCTAAACAGAAAACCAACAAGGAAACAATGGCTTTGAATGACACACTGGATCGGGTGGACTTAGGAGATAAATTCAGAACATTTCATCCTAAAGCAGCAGACTACTTATTCTTCTCCAGTGCACATGGAACATTCTCCAGAATAGATCACATACTGGATCACAAATCAGCCCTCAGCAAGTACAAAAAGATCGAGATCATACCGTGCATATTTTCAGACCACAATGCTATAAAACTCGAAATCAACCACAAGAAAAAAATTGGAAAGACAGCAAATACTTGGAGACTAAAGAACAGCCTACTAAAGAATCAATGGGCTAACCAAGAAGTTAAAGAGGAAATTGAAAAGTGCATGGAAGCCAATGAAAATGATAATACCTCAGCCCAAAAATTCTGGGATGCAGAAAAGACAGTAATAAGAAGGAAGTATATAGCAATCCAGACCTTCTTAAAGAAACAAGAAAGGTCTCAGATGCTCAATCTAACCATAAACCTGAGAGAACTGGAAAAAAAACAGCAAATAAAACCCCAAAACTAGCAGAAAACGGGAAATAATAAAGATTAGAAAAGAAAATCAATGCCATGGAAATGAAAAAAAAAAAAAAAAACTAAACAAAACAGTAGAACAGATCAATGAAACCAGGAGCTGTCTCCTTGAAAGAATTAACAAAATTGATAAACCCCTAGCAAGTTTGATCAAAAAGAAAAAGGAAAGGACCCAAATAAATAAAACACAGAATGAAAGAGGAGAGATCACAACCAACACTGCAGAAATACAAACAATAATAAGAGAATATTAGGAGCAATTATACCCCCAATAAATTGGGCAATCTGGAAGAAATGGACAAATTTCTAGAAACATATAGGCTGCCAAAACTGAAACAAGAACAAAAAGAAAATTTGAGAAGACCCATAAGGGGTAAAGAAATCGAATTAATAATAAAAATAAATCTCCCCAAAACAAGAGTCCAGGGCTGGATGGCTTTCCAGGGGAATTCTGCCAAAGATTTCAAGAAGAGTTAACACCGATTATTTTGAAGCTGTTCCAAAAAATAAGAATGGAAAACTCCCAAAGTCATTCTATGAAGCCAGCATTACCTTCATTCCAAAACCAAAGACCCCAGTAAAAAGGAGAACTATCGACCAATTTTCCTGATGAACATGGATGCAAAAATCCTCAACAAGATATTAGCCAACTGGATCCAATACATTAAAAGAATTATTCACCAAGACCAAGCGAGATTCATACCAGGGATGCAAACCTGTTCAATATCCACAAAACAATCAATGTGATACATCACATCAATAAAAGGAAGGACAAGACCCACATGATCTTATCAATAGATGCAGAGAAAGCATTTGACAAAATACAGCATCTTTTCTAGATCAAAACACTCAAGAAAGTAGGTATAGAAGGATCATACCTCAAGAGCATAAAAGCTATATATGACAGAACCACCATTAATATCATCCTCGATGGGGAAAATCTGAGAGATTTCCCCCTAAGGTCAGGAACACGACAGGGATGTCCACTCTTGCCACTGTTATTCAACATGGTATTGGAAGACCTAGCCTCAGTAATCAGACAACACAAAGGAACAAAAGGCATCCAAATTGCCAAGGAGGAAGTCAAACTTTCACTCTTTGCACATGACATGATAATCTATATGGAAATCCCAAAAAATTAATCAAAAACTTGCTAGAACTGAACCATGAATTCAGCAAAGTTACAGGGTGTGAAGTCAATGCACAGAAATTGGTTGCATTCTTATACACCAATAATAAAGCAACAGAAAGAGAAATCGAGGAATTGATCCCATTTACAATTACACCAAAAACCATTAAATACCCAGGAATCAACTTAACCAAAGAGGTGAAAAACCTATTCACTGAAAACTATAGAAAGCTTATGACAGAAACTGAAGAAGACACACACGATTAAAAGGAAAAACATTTCATGCTCACGGAATGGAAGAACAAATATTGTTAAAATGTCAATGCTACCCAAAGCAGTCTACATATTCAATGCAATCCTTATAAAAATAAAACCAGCATTCTTCACAGAGCTAGAACAAACAATCCTAAAATTTGTGTGGAAGCAAAAAAAGATGCAAGATAGCCAAAGCAATCCTGAAAAAGAAAACCAAAACCATAAGCATCACAGTCCCCAACTTCGAGACTTATTACAAAGCTGTAATCATCAAGACAGTATCGTTCTGGCACAAAAACAGACATTCAGATCAATGGAACAGAATAGAGAACCCAGAAATGGACCCAAAACGTATGGCCAACTATTCTTTGACAAAGTAGGAAAGAATATCCAATGGAATAAAGACAGTCTTTTCAGCAAGTAGTGCTGGGAAAACTGGACAACGACACTCAGAAGAATGAACCTGGACCACTTTCTTACACCATACACAAAAATAAACTCAAAATGGATGAAAGACCTCAATGTAAGACAGGAAGCCATCAAAATCCTGGAAGAGAAAGCAGGCAAAAACCTCTTTAACCTTGGCCGCAGCAACTTCTTACCCAACACATCTCTGGAGACAAGGGAAACAAAAGCAAAAATGAACTATTGGGACATAATCAAGATAAAAATCTTTTGCACAGTGAAGGAAACAATCAGCAAAACTAAAAGGCATCCAACAGAATGGAAGAAGATATTTGCAAATGACATATCAGATAAAGGGTTAGTATCCAAAATGTATAAGGAACTTATCAAACTCAACACACAAAAAACCAAATAGTCCAGTGAAGAAATGGGCAAGAGACATGCATAGAAACTTCTCCAAAGAAGACGTAGAGATGGCTAACAGACACATGAAAAAATGCTCAACATCACTCATCATAAGGGAAATACAAATTAAAACCACAATAAGATGCCACCTCACACCAGTCAGAATGGCTAAAATTAACAACTCAGGCGACAGCAGATTTTGGTGAGGATGTGGAGAAAGAGGATCTCTTTTGCACTGCTGGTGGCAATGCAAACTGGTGCCGCCACTCTGGAAAACAGTATGGAGGTTATTCAAAAAATTAAAAATAGAACTACCCTACAACCCAGAAATTACACTACGAGGTATTTATCCAAGGGCTAGGTCGTAAACTCTAAGTCTAAAGTTCTCTTTTGTCTAGCAAAAGAGCGAACGCAGGATTAAAACGAGAGATGGCTAATGTCCAGGAAAAAGACAAGAGCCCTGAAGAAGGGTCCTTGCCTCGTGTATTTATTCAGATCAGAAGGCTTACAAACGTGATGGGTGTGCACAAAAAAAGACAAAGAAACTATGAACATTAACTTGAGGACGTGACGGGGAAAAGGGGGTCTTGAAGATATACAGTGTTTAGGGTTTGAGTCAATATAAAGCAAAATCCAGGCGCCAGGAAGATGGGTAGATGGTTGTTAACAGCAGACAGGAGGCGCTGTGCCTGTTTATCTTTGCCAGCTTAGGGGATGAGACAGATAAGGGGAATAAACTCAGGGTTAACAAGACACCTTTTCTTTTGTTAACCATCTCCACTCTGGGCTGCTTTGCCTACAGCACAGTGGTCTAAAGTCCAATTCACCAATTTACCTAACCTGGCCCTATTCTTCTATGAGGGCAGCTTTCTGCTATAGTACTAAACTTGGGGTGCTTTCACCCTGAATATCTAATCTCATTATTCCTATGTATTGGGCACCTTTGCACCGATTCTATTTCAGGCCTTTGCCTTTCCCTCTCTATTTTTGGGGGTTCATCACCACCTCCCTATTTTGGGGTGCCTTTGCACACCCCTATTCTTGGCACCTTTGTGCCTCCCTATTCTTGGAATGCCAATCTGTTTTTCCCGAACTCGGGTGTAAGCATTTTTTGACTTTGTGTTTCTTTATGCCTTGTAAACTCATTGGTGTAGGCCTGGGGGATTGCTAATCTTATCCCCCACAGGGATACAGGTGTGCTGCTTCAAAGGGGCACATGCATCCCAATGTTTATAGAAGCGCTATTGACAATAGCCAAAGTATGGAAAGAGCCCAAATATTCATCAAAGGATAAATGGATAAAGAAGATGTGGTATATATATATATATATATATATATATATATATATATATATGATGGAATATTACCCAGCAATCAAAAAGAATGAAATCTTGCCATTTGCAACAACGTGGAGGGAACTAGAGGGTATTATGCTAAGTGAAATTAGTCAATACGAGAAAGACAAATATCATATGACTTCACTCATATAAGGACTTTAAGGTACAAAACAGATGAACATAAGGGAAGGAAAGCAAAAGTAATATAAAAAGAAGGAGGGGGAAAAAATGTAAGAGACTTTTAAATAGAGAACAAACTGAGGGTTGCTGGAGTGGTTGTTGGTGGGGGGATGGGCTAAATGAGTAAGGGCCATTAAGAAAGACATTTGTTGGGATGAGCACTGGGTGTTATACACAAGGGATGAATCACTGGAATCTACTGAAATCATTATTACTATATGATAACTAACTTGGATGTAAATTAAAAAAAATATATATTCCTACCCAAATAACTACAATGAGATATCACCGCACACCAGTCAGAGTAGCTGAAATCAACAACACAAGAAACAACAGGTGTTGGCAAGGATGTGGAGAAATAGGAGCACTCTTGCACTGTTGGGGGAAGTGCAAGCTGGAGCAGCCCGTATTGAAAACAGTATGGTGGTTCCTCAAAAAGTTAAAAATGGAACTATGCTAGGATCCAGTCATTGCACTACTGCGTATTTACCAAATAACACAGGCATTAATTCAAAGTGATACCTGCATCCCTATGTTTATAACAGTAGAATTTACAGTAGAACATAGCCAAGATATGGATGCATCCTAAGTGTCCATTGATAGACAAATGGAAGAAGTGGTATATATACCCAATGGAATGTTATTCAGGCATAAAAAAGAATGAAATCTTGCCATTTGCAATGGCATGGATGTAGATAAAGAGTATAATGCAAAGTGAAATAAGTCATCAGAGAGACTCAGATAACTAACTGGAATTAAAATAACAAGCTAAAAAATAGTGTATTTCTTGGTTCGTCTGACTCTTTTTTTTCCTTTGCTCAATTTTTCCCCTTAAATTCCATCTATGAGTGAAATCAGATGGCATTTGTCTTTCTCTGACTGACTTATTTTGTTTAGCATAATACAATCTAGCTCCATCCATGTTGCTGCAAATGACAAGATTTCATTCTTTTTAATGGCTGAATAATGTTCCTTTGTATATATTTATATACTACAATCTTCTTTATTCATTCATCTGTTGATGGATATTGGGGCTGCTTCCATGCTTTGCCTGTTGTAAATAGTGTGCCAAGAAATGTAGGGGTGCATATATCCCTTTGAATTGTACTTTTGTTTTCTTTGGGTAAATACCCACTAGTGCATGAGGAAACTTCATACCGTTTTCCACAGTGGCTGCATCAGTTTGCACTTCCACCAACAGTCCATGAGGGTTCCTGTTTCTCCACATCCTCTACAACAATTGTTGGTTCTTGTGTTTGTGATTTTAGCCATTGTGATAGGTTAAGGTGATATATCATTGTGCTTTTGATTTGCAATTCCCTGATGATGAGTGTTGTTGAATATCTTTCCATCTGTGTGTTTGGTCAAGTGAATATCTCCATTGGAGAAATATCTGTTCGTGTCCCCTGCCCACTGTCTACTTGGATTATTTTTTTGGGTTTTGATATGTATACATGATTTATATGTTTTAGATACTAACCCATAATCAGACATGTCATTTGCAAATATCTTCTCCCATTCTGTAGCTTGTCTTTTAGGTTTGTTGTTTGTTTCCTTCACTGTGCAGAAGCTTTATATTTTGATGAAGTCACAGTAGTTTGTTCCAGCTTTTGTTTCCCTTGCCTCAGAACTTATATCTAGAAAATGTTTCTATGTCGTTGTTGGAGACATATGTTGTTGCTATGTTGTTGGAGAAATTACTGCCTCTGTTGCCTTCTAAGATTTTTATAGTTGACAGTTTCACATTTAGGTACTTAATTCATTTTGAATTTATCTTGGCATGGTGTAGGCCACTGGAACATTTTCCTCATTTTCCTTGTAGCCATCCAGTTCTCCCAACATCATTTCTGGAAGACGCTTTTTTTATTTTTTACCCCCACTGCATATTCTTTCCTCCTTTGTCAAGGATTAATTGAGCATAGATACATTAGTTTTTCTGATTTTCTATTGTATTCCATCCATGTATGTGTTTTTTTTTTGTTTTGTTTTGTTTTGTTTTGGTGCCAGAATCACACTGTTTTCATGGCTACAGATCTGTAATATAACTTCAAGTCCAGAAACGTGATGCCTCCAGTTTTTGCTTTTCTTTTTCAAGATCGTTTTGGCTATTCAGAGTTTTCTGTGGTCCCATACAAATTTTAGGATTATTCGTTCTACTTCTGTGAAAAAATTGTGTTGGTATTTTAAAAGGGAATGCCTTAAATCTATAGATTGCTTTGGGTAGTATGGACATTTTAATAACACTTTTTCTTCCAATCCATGAGCATGGAATATCTTTCCAATTGTTTGTGTTGTTTTCGATATATTTTTTTTCAATATTTTATCAAGTGAAGTTACCCCTGGGTATTTTATTATCTTTCTTGTGATATGGATGGGAGTGCTTTCTTAACTTCTCTTTCTTTTGCTTCATTTTGGAATATAAAATGCCCTTAAAAACTGCGTATAAACTTAGGGTTGATGGGGGGTGGGAGGGAGGGAAAGTGGGTGATGGGCATTGAGGAGGGCACCTGTTGGGCTGAGCACTGGGTGTTGTATGGAAACCAATTTGCCAATAAATTTCATACTAAAAAAATAATAGCCATATGGCAAAGATAGGGCAAATTTGTATCCATATCTATTCAGTCTGAAGCATCACTCCATAGTTTACTCAAAAATAAGAAAACATAGTTTTCAGTAAAAAAAAATGCTATGGATTTCTATATGTTGACTCTTTATCCTGAAACCTTACTAAATTCATTTACCAGTTCTAGTAGTTTCCCCCCACCCCAGTGGAGTGTTTAGTGTTTTCTGTATATAGTATCATGTAGTCTGCAAATTGTAAACATTTTATTTCTTCTTTTATAATTTGGATGCCTTTGTTTTCCTTCCTCTTGACTCCTGTGGCTTGGACTATGAATACTTTGTTAAATAATAATGGTGAGAGTGGATATCCTTGTCTTGTCCCTGACCTTAGGGGAAATGTTTTCCGTTTTTCACCATTGATATAATGTTAGCTCTGTGTCTGTCATATGGTCTTTATTATATTGAGGTATGTTCCCTCTAATTCCACTTTGTTGAGGCTCTTTATCATGAATGGATGTTATACCGTGTCAAATGCATTTTCTGCATCTGGTGAAATGACCACATAGTATTTATCCTTCCTTTTATTGATATGTTTTATCAAATTCATTTTCTTTTTGTCATAAATGTGTATTGAAGATCAATTGTGTATAATATGTTACCTTTTACCTATGCACAGGGCAGAAAACTAGTAGGTATATTGTAATTGATTCTATTTCTTTTCTCTTTTTTATAAAAGTTTTTATTTATTTTTGAGAGAGACAGACAGAGTGTGAGTGGGGCAGAGGCAGAGAGACACACGAAATCCAAAGCGAGCTCCAGGCTCTGAGTTGTCAGCACAGAGCCCCACATGGCGGTCAAACCCATGAACCACAAGTTCATGACCTGAGCCAAAGTCAGATGCTTAACTGACTGAGCCACCCAGGTGCCCCTGTAATTCATTATATTTTTTAAAAATTGGAAGTTTAAAACAGAAATTGATAAAAGAATCAGTACATATAAGGTGACAGAGGGGTAGTCTAGGATGGAAGGAGATGATGTATATTCTCCTAAAAATTATAATACATACTTACAGGCTCCGTGAACTGAACAGCACAAGAAACAATGAAGAATGCCGTAGCAATGAGCAACTCTAGTTGTCTTGTGGCAGATTACTTTACTGGTGATGACAAGAAAATTCCTGACTGACAAGTTGAAATGACATTTCTAGGGGAGTTTGAAGTTGTCACTAGGTTAGTTATTAAGCCCAGTTCTGTGACTTGGGCTAGCATAAATGATTCCATCTTGGGCCTGTAGTTTTCTTTTTGACACCATCAAGATATGGCTCCAACCTAACATCATTCACCATAAGCTGGCAGAGTCTTATGCTTCTTCCTTAAAAAAAAAAAAAAAAAAAAAAAAAAAAAAAAAATTTTAGAAATTCCTTTATTTTGAAAGAGAGAAAGAGTGAGGGATTGTCAGAGAAAGAGTGAGTGAGAGAGAATCCCAAGCAGGCTCCATGCTGTCAGTGCAGAGCCAGACATTAGGGTCAACTCCATGAACCATGAGATCATGACCTGAGCTGAAATCAAGAGTCAGATGCTTAACCAACTGTGCCACCCAGGCACCCGGAGTCTTACTCTTCTTCCTAAGTGTACTGGTTATAACTGTGTGCTCTGGGAACAGACTAGGATTAAACCCTAGTTCTCTACTTACAAACAGGAGGAGCTTGATGACTTTTGTTTCAGCTCACGGTTACTCAATTCCCTCATTTGCAAAATTGCAATTACGTTTCTGAGTGCAGGAAAGAGTTTAAAACAAACATAAATCTGATCTTCCTCATCCTGTAATGTGTTGTTGATTCCTTGTGATGTATTTTTTGTACTTATTGAATCTTTCATCTCTGACTGGTTCTTTTTGTGTTTGTATATCTTTGTTGAAGTTCTGAGTTCATCCACTCTTTTCTCAAGTCCAGTGGGTCATCTTTAGAATTCTTTGTGGGGCGTGTTATTTATCTCCATTTCATTTAGCTCATTTGCTGTGATTTTTCTGTTGTTTCTGCACTTGAGATATATTCCTGTCTTCCCTAACTCTCTGTGGGTTTTTTTTCTATGCATTAGGGAGGTCATCTACATCTCCTGGTCTTGAAGGGAGTGGCCTTCTGTAGAAGAGTTCTTGTGGTACCCTGTACCACAATCCTCCCAGCCACTAGAACCAGGGACCCTAGGGGTACTTCTTAGGTGGTCTTCACATGCTCTACTGTTTTGGCTGAGCCATATTTGCCTTCAGCCAAGCTGCTGCAATGATCCACTTTGCCTGCTGTGGGTGCACTGGCAGACTTTGTGCCATGTGTAGCTGATTAGCCTATCTGAGGTTGCTATAGGCTGGTAGGTGGGTAGGGCAGCAGGCAGGCTAGCTGTCTGCCATTACCCTCTCTGCCATAGTTTCTGGTACACAGAATAGCAGGTCTTGCTTGGTGCATGGCCAACTGAGAGGCTTTCATTGGTTGTGGGGGGGGAGTCCAACAGTCAGACTAGGTGTTTGCAATCTGTCTTTCTGGCACAGCTATGGATGCACCCGATGTATATCAATAGATAAATCACACAGCCAGAAAATTGATGAGGAGACAGTAGCTTTGAGTGACACAATTCACCAGATGGAATTAATAGATATATAGAGAACATACTATTCAAAACCAGAAGAATACACAAACTTTTCAAGTGCACATGGAATATTTTTCAGGATAGATCCCATGTTAGGCCACAAAACAAGCCTCAAATTTAAGAAAATTGAGAGCATATCAAACATCACTTCTAAGCACAACAGTATGAAACTAGAAATAAGTTACAGGAAAAATCTGGAGAGAAAACACATACATGGAAGCTAAACAGCATGCTATTAAACAATGGATGTCCCAACCAAAAAAATCGGAGGAGATATTTAAAAAATGTGGAAACAAATGAAAATGAAATCACAGCAATCCAAAATCTTTGGGATGCAGCAAAAGCAGTTCTAAGAAGGACGTTTACAGTGATACAGGCTTACCTCAAAAAGCAAGAAAAATCTCAAAGAAACAACCTAACTCTACACCTAAAGTAGCTAGAAAAAGAAGTCCAAAGCTAGTAGAAGAAAGGAAATAGTAAAGATTAGAGTGCAAATAAGTGAAATAAAGACTAAAAACAAACAAACAAATAAAAAAATAGAAAAGATTGATAAGACCAGCAGTTGATTCTATTAAAAATAACACTGCAAACCTTAGCCAGACTCAACAAGGAAGAAAGAGAAAGGATTCAAAGAAATAAAAGCAGAAATGAAGGAGGAGAAACAAATCAGAAACCAAAGAATTACAAAGGATCATAAGAGTATATTATGAAAAATTATATGGCAACAAATTGGACAATCTAGAAGAAATGGATCAATTCCTAGAGACATACAGTCTTCCAAAAATGAACCAAGAAGAAATAGAGAGTTTGAACAGACCAGTTAACAGACATGAAATCAAATCAGTAATCTTAAAGCTCCCAACAAACAAAAGTCCAGGACTAGATGGCTTCAGAGGTGAATTCTACTAATACTTAATGAAGACTTAATAACTATTCTTTTCAAACTATTCCAAAAATAGGAATGTAAAATGTCCATATTCATTCTAAAAGGCCAGCAAAAACCCTGATACCAAAACAAGAAAAAGATACTACAGGGGCACCTGGGTGACTCAGTCAGTTAACCATCCGAATCTTGATTTCAGTTCAGGTCGTGATCTCACGTTTTGTGAGTTCCAGCCCCACATTGGTGGCGGGGGTGGGAGGGAAGGATATAAGCATGAAACATGCCTGGGATTCTTTCTCTCTCTCTCTCTGCCCACCCCCGGCTCTCTCTGTTTTTCAAAATAAATAAATAAACTTAAAAAATACACTACAAACATAGTGAAAGCAAGAGCAAGAAATAAAAAAACTACCAGCAAATATATATGATGAGCATAGATGCAAAAATCCTGAGCAACAAAATATTAGTAAACCGAATTCAATAGTTCATCAAAAAAGTCACTCACCGTGATCAAGTGAGATTTATTCCAGGAATGCAAGTGTGGTACAATATTTGCAAATCATTCCATGTTAATCAATACATCACATTAACAACAGAAAGGATAAAAATCATGTGATCGTCTCAATAGAGGCAGAAAAATAATTTGATAACATACATCATCCATTCACGATAAAAACTCTCAACAAAGGGGGTGTAGAGAGGACATACCTCAAGATAATAAAGGCCATGTATAAGAAATCCACAGTTAACATTAGGGTCAATGGCGAAAACTTAAAGCTTTTCCTCTAAGACTGGAACAAGAACAGGATGTCCACTCTAAGCACTTTTATTCAACCTAGTACTGGAAATTCCAGCCATGGCATTCAGACAAGAAAAAGACAAAAAAAGTCATTCAAATTAGTAAGGAAGAAGTAAACCTTTCACTTTTGGGAGATGACATGATACTATTTATAGGATATCCTAAGGACTCCACCTGGAAACTCTTCAAGGTGAGAAGTGAATTCAGTAAATTTACAGGATACGAAATCTGTTGCATTTCTACGTGCTAATAACAAAGTAACAGAAAGAATTAAATGCTAGGAATAAATTAGCCAATAACTTTATCAATCTTCCAAAACTGAACTAGGATGAAATAGGAAGTTTGAACAGACCAATGAATAATAATGAAATTGAATCAGCAATTCAATTTCAAGAAACTATATATATATATATATATATATATATATATATATATATAGTTACTCAGTTATGAAAAATAATGAGCTCTTGCCATTTGGTCTACCTGGATGGACCTAGAGAGCTTTATGCTAAGTGAAATATCAGAGAAAGAAAGACAAATACCATATGATTTCACTTATATGTGGAATCTAAAAAACAAAACAAAACAAATGAACAAAAACACATACTCATTTTTTTTAATATGGAAAGATCTCCAAGATCCTATTTATTTATTTATCTATTTACTTATTTAAACTTTAGTTAAAATACAGTGCAATGTTAATTTCAGGAGCAGAATTCAGTGATTCATCACTTACTTACAACACCCAGTGATCATCACAAGTGCCATCCTTAACACCTATCATCCACCTAGCCCATCACCAACCCACCTGCCTCCATCAACCCTCAGTTTGTTCTCTGTCACTAAGAGTCCCTTGTGGTTTGTTTCTGTCTCTTCTCTCCCCTTACCATATGTTTATCTGATTTGTTTCTTAAATTCCACATATGAGTGAGATCATGATATTTGTCTTTCTCTGATTGATTTATTTTGCTTATCAATACATTCTAGCTCAATGTACGTTGTTGTAGATGACAAGATTTCCTTCTTTTTTGATGGTTGAGTAATAGTCCAATGTACATATAGAACACATCTTATTCATCCATTCATCATTTGATGGACACTTGGGGCTCTCCATAGTTTGGTTATTGTTGATAATGCTGCGATAGACATTGGGGTGCATGTACCCCTTTGAATCTGTATTTTTGTATCCTTTGGGTAAATACCTAGTAGTGCAATTGCTGGATCATAGGGTAGTTCTACTTTTAACTTTTTGAGAAACCTCCATACTGCTTTCCAGATTGGTTGCACCAGTTTTCTTCCCCTCCAACAGAGCGACAGGGTTCCCCTTTCTCTGCATCCTCTCCAACGCCGGTTTTGTGTGTGTGTGTGTGTGTGTGTGTGTGTGTGTGCGTTGTTAATTTTAGCTAATCTGACAAGTGTGAGTTGTAAAAATACAGGTTGCTAAACACAGAGAATAAAGTAGTTGCCAGAGGGTAAGTCATTGGGGGAATGGATGAAATAGTAAAGGGGATTAAGAGGTATTAACTTTCAGTTATAAAATACATAAATTATGGAGATTAAAAGTATAGCATAGGAAATATAGACAAGAATATTTTTAAAATGTATGGTGACAGATAGTGACTACCCTTATGGTATTTAGTAATATATAGAATTGTTGACAATATGCTGCACATCAAAAACTAATATAACATAGCATGTTAATTATAATTATATAACTGTAACTATATATATAGTTTATTATATATATAACTATATATAATATAATACTATGCAAATATAATATGTAATAGTATATATAATGATACAGAAATAGTGATATATATTTGTCTTTTGGGAATTACAAGGACACATGGTCAGGAATCATGTCATTTAAAAAATTCTACTGCAGAAATGTTGATATAAGTGGCTGTTTCTGAACTTTAGGAAAATGAATGAACCTCTATGCCTCAGTTTCCTCCTCTGTAAATGAAGAAAACAATCAGCCACTCCTCATGGATTGTTGTTTTGAGAATGGGTTTAGTGTATACATGACCACACATAGAACAGTGCAAGGCACATAGTAACAGCTTAATAAAAGCTGGAAGTTTACATACATATATGAAAGTTCAGATTCTAATACTGTGGATAGTTTTAGAAAACGTTTCAGTGAGGTGTCTGGGTGGTTCAGTCCGTGAAGCATCTGACTCTTGATTTTGGCTCAGGTTTGTGAATTCGAATCCTGCATCAGGCTCTGTACTGATGACGCAGAGGGTGCTTGGGATTCTCTGTCTCCCTCTCTCTGCCTCTGACCTTATCTCTCTCTCAAAAAAAAAAAAAAAAGAAAAAGAAAAGAAAAGAAAGAAGAAAGAAGAAATAAAAAACAACATTTACATGTATCTTTATTAAAGGTTGATAACCTTGATAATCTTATAACTGAATCCTATTCATCAACTTTTGTGTCTTTTAAATCACTAAATTTAATTATATCCACCATTGGATACCTATCATGGGAATGTCTCAAAATTGGTTGAAATAACAGATCTTAGAAAACGGCATCACCATTTCTGCACATGGTGGTACAAAAGTCAAGGGCTCACCTAAGCTCCTGTCTTACCCCCACACATCCACCCACACCCAATGTAGTGCCTGATTGTCCACCATGCCCATGTCCAGGGCCACCCCTGTTCCCTGCACACTGCTGCAACACTGGCACAGTCCCTCCTCTGAACTTCTACAAGATTTTCCTTATGGTTATCCCCACAGCTATCCTGTCCCTGTCCAGTCCATTCTCCTCACAGTGGCCAGAGTCACCACTGAGCATATGAATCACATCATGTCACTCTCATACTATAAACATCCAAATAGAATAAATTTAAATCTCATGTCCCAAATGTTGTGGCTCCTGTCTGCCCTGGGAACTCATCTTCCACCATCTGCACATTGTCCGCCAGGCTTCAGTCACTTGAGTTCATCATCTGCTCTTGGAAGTACTGCTGTACTTCTGCATACCAAAAGGCCAGCCCAGGCTTGGTTTGCTCTTGCCATTCAGGAATCAGCTCAAATATCACTTTCTGAGAATGAGCTAGACTGACAACCCCATCTATAATAATCCATGACCCCATCATTTCTTACTAAAAGGATTCATTTACTGTCTTTGGACAATATATATTCCCATATAAAATTGTCCTGCTTATTGATTTGCTTGTCTGCTTATTGACGGTTTTCCCAAGGTAGAATAAAAGCACTGGGGATATGGCTTGTCTTGTTCACTGTGTTGTATCCCCATGAATTTTTTCAGTGGCTATTATAGGTTAAATTGCATCAACCGCTCCCCTCCCCCCGCCAAAAAAAAAAAAAAAGATATTTTGAAGCCTTAATACCCAGTGCCTCAAATGTAACCTTATCTGGAGGTATGGTTGTTGCAGATGTAATTAGTTATGATGTCATATTATAGTATGTGAGTGTTATCTTTATAAGAAGATGGCCATGTTAAGACAGGACAGGGACACTGCCATGTGATGATAAAGGCAGAGTTGGTTATCAAATATCTGCACGTGAAGGAATACAGACATTTTGAGGAAAACACCAGAAGCTCCAAAGAATTATGGAGAGATATCCCAAAACGTTTTTGTTCTGCATGCAGTAAAGCTAATGTGGACCAATATATCCACCATTTTAATATGCACACCCTGCTCTTTTTGATGAGTTAATGCATGGACCACACTTGGGAGAAATCCTGACCTAAATATCTGACATTTATGTACATTAAATTTAATGTCTACCATGAATATTTCTGTGATTTCAGGGGGTGTTTCCATTAATACGATTAGTCAAATGTGCAGTGGTCCTTCACTCCCACCTATGACCACAGATTGCATTCTCACATGGAATCACACTTAAAGTCCACTATAATTCTGGGTGGTTGGGAGCAGTGGGTATTGTTATCTTCTTATTTAGAAAGCACTGGAAGAAAGAAATGACTTAATTACAGTGTCCCAGTGATAGGGCCATGATCTTTTCACTCTGACTACAACAAATTGTCTAGCACATTGGATACAATACTTGTTCTTCTCTATCAGCTCCTATTTCTGGGGATCGAGTCCATACCTTTCTCTGCTATCCCAACAAAAGGGAGAGTCAGGAGTTCATACAATGCATGGAATAAAGAGGAAAGAGAGTAAGGCAAAGAACATAATCACAGGGAGAGCGGTTGAAAATGTGCTTCACTGTCCACACCCAGGTCACTGGAAACTGCAATGACACGGTGCTTCTTCCCCAGCTCCATCTCACACAGTGCAGTGACACTGAACCTCTCACATCATGGGAATGTGGGCTTATCTTTGCTTGTTATTCCATGTCTAAGTGTTCTCTCTGATAGTCATGCTATGATGTTCATGTCAGAGGCATCATGTTGATAGAATGAAGAAGGCAAAGCTGGAACCAGCAGCTAACATGTGGAAGGATTTCCAGATGCCACACAGTGTAGACTGTTGTTTTCTGGCTTTTCTTTTGAAATCCTCAAATCATTGTTCTGAGGTTGGCAATATTACTTTCTTTCTCCACATTTTGAGATACTCAGGCTCACAGAGCAAAGTCCATTCTCAAAGAATTCTAAGGGGGTAACAAATGGACCCAGGAGTTAATTTACAGGGACTTATAGTGGCTAATTCTGTGGCAATGTCAGCATCAAAATATACACTTGTAATGTCAAATGGTAATCCTTTGAGCAAAGTAGGAATCCATAATCATATTCATGAAATATATACATGAATAAATAAGTGATAGAAGAGAAGGTAGAAGCTCTACCCAATATTTTAATGTCAATTTATACATCTAGAAAGTGACAGAACCATAAAAACAACACTTACCAACTATTAGACTTGAAAGATTCAGGCAAGAATCATGAATAGATTTCAGTTTCTCCCAAGTTGTACAAGAGTCCCTGAGTCACCCTTCTGGCCAAATAAAGCTGGGGGAAAAAAAAAAAAACAACCACCATCCTGATTTGTCTCCTAATGTGTTCAAAACTGAAGACTGATTTAATTCACAGTAATTTACATCACATATTCCTCACAATAAATATTCCTCCTGGTTTCATCCCCCCCCCCCACCCCGCAACATACACACATTCACACATGCCTTCCTTCTCTTATTCTTGAACCAAAAGCTCTTCAGGGTGAGTTTGTTTAAGGATAAATAAGAGGGGCACCAAGGTGGCACAGTTGGTTAAGCATCTGACTTTTGGTTTTGGCTCAGATCACGATCTTATGGTTCCTGAGTTCAAGCCCTGCATCAGACTCTGTGTGACAGCTCTGGAACCTGCTTGGGATTCTCTGTCTCCCTCTCTCTCTCTTCTACTCTGCCTCTCTCTCTTTCTATCTCTCTAAATAAATAAATAATCTTAAAAAAGGAGGGGCACCTGGGTGGCTCAGTCAGTTTAGTGGCCACCTCTTGGTTTCAGCTCGGGTCATGGTCTCAAAGTTCATGAGTTCAAGACCCGTGTTTGTTCAATCCTGATTAGGATTCTCTCTCCCTCTTTCTCTCTGCCCCTCCCCTGCTCTCTTTCTCTCTAAAAATAAATAAATAAATAAATAAATAAATAAATAAATAAATACTAAACAAGGATAAAGAATAAATATATGTATATATATGTATATATATGTGTGTGTCTGTGTGTATGTACATACATAACTGAGCCATGACAATGAATGAAAAAAGAATATATATATTTATATATTGGAATATTACTCAACCATTAAAAAGAATGAAATCTTGCCATTGCAGGGATGTGGATGGAGCTAGAGAGTGTTATGCTATGCAAAATATGTCAGTCAGGGAAAGACAAACAGCATATGATTTCACTCATATGTAGAGTTTTTAAAAAAATGAGCAAAGGGAAAGAAGAGAGAGAGGCAAACCAATAAATAGGTTCTTACCTATTGATAACTGATGGTTACCAGAGGGGAGGTGGTGGGGATTAAGGAGTGCAATTGTGATGAGCACCAGGTGATAAATGGAAGTGTGGAATCAGTATACTGTACACCAACACTAATATTACACTGTATGTTACCTAACTGGAATTTAAATAAAAACTCAGAAAAACCCTCTATCTATATATCAATATCCTATTGGTTCTCTTTTCTGGACAATCTTAATATATGTGTTAAGTGACAAGTAGCTTCTCTGTTCTAGAGTAGCTTGTATTTTCAAACAAAAAGTTTCCCCAGCAACATTTGGCTACTGATAGTTCAGCAAAATATAATTCCTGGGAATTGTAATTAAAAATGCTGTCATGACAATAGCATCAAAAATTATGAATGTACATAATGCATGAGGCACATCCATGTCTACAGATATGCAAGGCCTGCACTGTGAAAAGTGCAAAACATTACTGAGGGAAATTAAGCAAGGCCTAAATAAATGGAGAGACATACTGTATTCAGGGGTCAGAAGACTCAGCATTGTTAAGATGTATATTCTCTCCGAACTTATCTATAGATTCCATGCAATAGCAGTGGAAATACCAGCACACATATTTAAAAGAAATTTACAGTCTTATTCTAAAAGTCATGTGAAATCTAACAGGCCTACTATGAAAATAACATTGAACAATAAGATTTAAGTTGGAGAATAAGCACGACCTCACTTCAAAACTCATTATAACTTGAAAGTAATCAAGGCAGTTGGTATTAGGATGAAGGTAATAATGTTCAAAGGAACAAAATGAAGAGTCCACAAATAGACCCCAACATATATAGACAACAGAATTTTGTGAAAGCTACAAGGGCAGTTCAATGGAGAAAACATATTCTTTTCAACAAATGGTGCTTGGACAAGTGGATCTCCATATACACAAACATCAACTGTGATCCACGTATCACACTATATGCAAAAGTCAACTCAAAATGAATTACAGACCATACTATAAAAGCTAAAAGTTTATAACGTTTAGAGATAAATATAAGAAAATAATCTTGTAATCCCATGTTAGCTAAAGAAATTTTAGGTATGACATTAAAGTCAAAATCAAAACCATGAATGAACAAATTTCAAAACTAGATTTCCTCGAAACAAAAACTTTTGTTTTTCCAAAGACACCATTGAGTGAATGAAAAGAAAATCCACTGAGTAGGAGAAAATATTTGCAAATCATCCATCTGATAAAAGATTTGTATCCTGATTAGAAAATATCACAAAGGAGAAAAAGAAGAAACAGACACTTCAATGAACAAGTGGGCAACGTATTGAAAAGATGCTACCCCCCAAAAGACATACAAATATCATATAAGGATATGAAAGGATGCTGAGCATCATTAGCCATTAGGGAAATGTAACCCACCACACCCCTCTGAGACTAGCTATAATAAAAACACTGACCATACCAAGTCCTGGCTAGGTTGCAGAGAATGGAACTCTCATACACTCTTGATGGCAATGAAAAATGGTGTGACCACTTTGGAAAAGAGTTTAGCACTTTCTTACAATGTTAATTTGATTTCTCCTCTAAGTAAATACACCAGAGTATTAGAAAAATAAACCATATGTCCAAGAAAAAAAACTTACACCTAATGTTCATTGCAGGCTTATTGGCAAGGACCCAAAATGGAAACAACCCAAATATCCATTACCTGGTGAATGGAGAGACCAAATAATGGTGTATACACATAACGGAATATTAATTATATGATAAAAAGAACGACATAGTCATAATGCAACAAATGCATAAATGTAAAAATAATCGGGTTGAACCAAAAACTGATTAAAAATGCACATCTTAGAATTCCATTCACATAAAATTATAGGAACAGAAAACTTATCCATAGTGACAGAAGATTGGTGGTTGCCTGGGAATGAGGTAGGGTGATGTGACAGGGAGGTTGGAGAAAGGTAGATGGAGTCGTTACAAAGGGGTCAAAGAAGCTTTTTGAGGTGATGGATATGTTCATTATCTTGAGGTAGTGTCAAATTCACAGGTATATTTAAATATCAAAGTTTTAAAGCATATACTTTAAATATATGCAATATATTGTATGTCAGCCATACCTCAATGAAGTATTTGACATATATCTATATATTCATAATTATATGATGCAATTAAATAAATCAGGTGAAATATTCTCATGATTATAGTATCAACAGACACACATTATATCTAATCAAACTTGTTCACATTACCCATCACCAAAGTAGAAATAATCATTTGTAATGAAATTTATCTAAATACGTACAGACAGTTGATGTCCATTTCCTTCTGAAGTACAGAAATAAAATTGTATATATTAGAGAAATAATCATAATGACGTTTTAAATAACTCGTAATTATATCAAAAAAGGTTGAATATCATTACAGTTGGGCAAACTCAAGGATAATAAATATTTTTAAAACATTAAAATTTATAGGGGAGTGGGAGGTACAGGTTTCCAGTTATGGAATGAATGTCACAGGAATGAAAGAGACAGTATAGGGAATGTAGTAACAATGGTATTGTCATAGCACTGTATGGTGGCAGGTGGCAGCTATAACTTGAGGTGAACACAGCATAACTTATAGACTGGTCAAATTACTATGTTGTAAACCTAAAACAAATGTAACATTGTGTACCAACTGTACTTTAATTAAAAATATATCTTAAATTCTACTGAGATTTCAAAATAATATTTAGAAAGTTACTGGTTCATTAAAAAATGTATTATATGATGGAAAAAGACCATGGGCACCAGAGAAGAATCTAGTTCACAATGCCAAATTTGTAGGAAGATCTAACACCTGTACAACCACACCCATCTATGAGATGCTTGGGACTTGCAGACTATTATTTATATGGTGAGAAAAACTTAGGTTTATTTATTGCAAACACATAGTAAAGATCAATTTTTGGACAACTTGTTGTTTGTCATTAAAAAAAAATCATCTCGGGGCGCCTGGGTGGCTCAGTCGGTTGAGAACCGACTTCGGCTCAGGTCACGATCTCGTGGTCGTGAGTTCGAGCCCCGCATCGGGCCCCTGTGCTGACAGCTCAGAGCCCGGAGCCTGTTTCAGATTCTGTGTCTCCCTCTCTCTGACCCTCCCCCATTCATGCTCTGTCTCTCTCTGTCTCAAAAATAAATAAACGTTAAAAAAAATTAAAAAAAATAATAATCTCTAAGATGGGTTTCAAGTGCTGCTAATGGAATGACATTCCACTTGCTAAATCTCTCCTCCCATCATAAGATCAAAATAGCTTATCTACTTTTAGGCTAGTTTGTGAAGCTTACAGGAGCTATTCCACAACATGCTTTTGTTCATATCTATGAAGTCACTTGAGCCAGGCATTGATCCCACTAGGCATGAGAGGGGTGATGGGATTCCCTGGGGAAAGCTGCTCTTGAATCTGAGTAGAAGCTTCAGCAGCCATCGGGACACAGATCCTTAGAACCTGACTCCTCAGGCACCTGATATGAGCTGGGCCACCATCATGATGAGCTGTGTAAGGAGACATCTAGCAATCACTATGCTTTACTGGTGTAACTATGTCTTCAGTGCCATGCCAGGCACTTGATTTGTGACAATGGCACTGATACAACTGGGTCATGATCATAACATCCACATGATATAATGGACTTCTTACAGGTCCTTTTGCTTCTCGTTTCCTAACCTAACCCCTAACAAAAAAGAAGAAAAGGAATAAGAAGTAGCCTGAATTCAGATAGACGTTCATGATCCCACAGAAACCACAAGGTCATGATCTTGTTCATGTGTATCGTTCAGAAATCTTGTGGGTGAGGCATTCTCATCCCCATTTTACACAGGGAGAAGCTGGGGCTCAGAGCCCTTACCTGTCTTCCCTCCCGTGCCCCTGCTTTTAGAGGAAAGCAGCTCCGGGACACCCCTGGAGCTGGACCGCACTCTTACATGCGCCTAATGAGATCCCAATAGCTTTACCTCTGAGACAGCCTGGGCAAAGCGCTTCAAAGCATGAAAGGAGCGACTAGGGTCTGGATCCCTTTGTGTCCCACACCCCGGATGGTTCAGCCTCCGCCAGTGGAGACCCATGCCCTCAGTGAGTCCCAAACAACAGAAGGCGGGGCCCTGCAATCCCCACCACAGCGTGTGTGTTTTCATAACAAGTCATCACAATCGCCATGATGATGTCAGGTCTATGGCAACTAGTATGTGTAAGGTGGCTCTCCACATGGAAATGCTTCTGCACACCCAACCAGCCCCTGACTTTTGCTGAAAGCAGATAGCTTTGCTCTTCAGGTCACCATGTGAAAAAGCATAGTAATTAGAGGTTCTAGTCTAGGACTCTGGCAACTGGCAGAGCTCTGCCCAAGTCGATGGGACAAAGAATGTCCTTGTCCTCAGGAACTTTGTTTCGAAGAGACAGTAGGGGAGTATTATCAGTACCCAGAGCTCCAGGGCAGTATACTAGGGTTCTTAGAGATGAGCCAGTCCTTGGAAAGTGAACATGTGAAATCAAGGCCATGCTAAGCAGTTACCCATCTGTGCCAAAAAACAAAGATACTGTCTATAATCACATGACTGAATCATCTAGATATATACACAAAAATGGCATTTAAGGATTCTCAGAGTTAATTTAGAGAGGCAAGCCTAAACCATTCCAGCCAGGAGACAGAAACCCAGTCAATTGAGCCATATGTTTCTTTCTCCTGGGGAATTCTCATCCTCCATTCTGAATATTTTCTTCCAGGTGTAGGAACATCCATGATCAAACACACCTAATCTCTCTGTACACTCACTCCTCTATCAAGAGAATCACTTACCTGATTAGTGAGGTTGGAATGACAAATGAGTTGCACAGCCCAGTCCTCTGCCTTCAAAATACTTGTAGGAAGCTGTGCTTATGTAGCACGTTTTTGTCTGCCCTCAGGGGTGGGTCTAAAATACATCCACAGCTCTTCTCCTCTCTGTCTTGCTGGATACCAAACTATTCCTATGGTCTCGCTCAAAAATGCTTGGGACTCTAAGATCCCCCAAACACACTTTTTCTCTACATCTGGTCTTTAAAACAACTATGAAATATGACAAAAGAAAAAGAAGTGAAATAATTGACTTTACTCCTTATTAAAGTGATGTTTGAGAATGTGGCTTAGATTTGCCACAGCACAGTGGGTGTCCTATTAGTGAACCCCAGAATTGGACAGACCTTTCTAATCAGCAGTGCTGCACAAGGACAATCAGAAAGGTCAAGGACTGCAATAAATATGTGTCTACTATCTCATGAAACTGTCCTGTGTATGTGGCTTCCTTGCAGGCCTATCCCTGCAGCACAAGAAAGAAATTTAGTACATCTTTTTTTGAGAAATGTTCTTAAAATTTATAATAGTCCTTGTTCTGACTGTGTACTCACTTGGAGGAAATGGCTTGCCAAGTGTCTCATGAGGTAGTTTGAGGGAATGCTTTCTCATTCCCTTAAAAAGCATGCTTGTAGTGTAGGCTCATTGTATGGAAGGGGATTGAAATAAATTTCTAAATTCCAGGAGTAGGATGAAAATGATACATCATTAAAATTCATCCTCAAATCCCTTTAAGAAACAGTTAGGAAAATGATTAAAATCCATAGCTACACATAAATCCACACACAGACTACTAAAGAGGCATCAGGCAACTAAAGATAAAATGTGTAAGAGAATAATAGCATATCTCAGGTAGGGATACATATATATGTAATAAAACCATAAATAAATGTATTAAAATAGAAAATCCATATTCTTGTGAATGGTGACATCTGGATAAGGAGGAAGCTAACGCAGTTTATTTAATAAGATAGAAAAATGTGTTATATTATTTTTATAATTTCAGTCTAAAATATTTTCCAACAAGTAATGATTCTATGAGCTTTAATTCTGATTTTTTTAAATGTTTCATATTAATGGGGTGCCTGGGTGGCTCAGTCGGTTAAGCGTCCGACTTTGCCTCAGGTCATGATCTCACAATTTGTGAGTTCGAGCCCCACATCAAGCTCTGTGCTGACAGCTCGGAGCCTGGAGCCTGCTTCGGATTCTGTATCTCCTTCTCTCTCTGCCCCTCCCCAACTTGTGCTCTGTCTCTCTATGTCTCTCAAAAAATAAATAAATGTAAAAAAAATTAGAAAAAAAAAGTTTCATATTAATTTACAAATTGTAGAAAAATATTTAAGTCCATAATGGAATATATACTTACTCAGCAATCCTCCTTTTTTAGTAACTAAAAAAAGTATCATACTTTTGAATTTCTTCACATTACATTTTCTATGGGTGCAGCTATAGTGTACATTCATTACATGATACATATGTACTGTGTGTCACATATGACTCAACATTTGCTAAAGACCATGAAACCAGTATTAAATTTTGCCAAGTTGACAAACAGGGCTCATTCCCCCTCACCCCCCCCCCCCCAAAAAAAAATACCTGTCCCTAACCACTAGGTTTCACAGTATTTTTTTCTGTTTTAGGGCTGAGGCCAGCTTAGGAGAATTACTATACGTGGAACTATAAGCAAGGATCGAATTGATATCTGGGACCCAGGTCTCCTGAAATCACTCTGTTGTATAGTAGACTCAACTTCACACTTACTTATTTTGTACTGTCTCCTTTCTGGGGATCATTGGGAGGCTGCTATTCCAATGTCAAAAAGGGAAGAAAAAAAGAAGATGAGAAATCACAACAAATAAAAGGTAGCAATATCTGATAAGAGATTAATATAAAAACCCCAAAACAATACAATTTAAAAATGGACAGAGGATCTGAATAGACAGTATTCTCAGGAGACATTCAGATGGTCAACAATATGTGAAAAAATACCCATCATTAAAAAATAATCAGAGAAATGAAAAATAAAACTACTATGAGCTTCATCTCTCATGTGAGAGAGCGCCAATCATCAAAACGAAATAACAAGTGTTAGAGAATGTGGAGAAAAGTGAATCCTTGTGTCCTATTGGTGGGAATGGAAATTGGTGCAGCCACTATGGAAAACATTAGAGAGCTATCTCAAAAAATTAAAAATAAAACTCTCATATAATCTAGCAATTCCACTTCTGGGTATTAATCTGATGAAAACAAAAACACCAACTTGAAAAGCTATATGCACTCTCATGCTAATTGCCACATTACTAACAATAGTCAAGATATGGAAGCAAACTAAATGTGAATCAATGACTGAATGGATTAAAAAATGTGGTGTGTATATACAATGGAATATTATACTTTTTTTAGTTTCAAGTTTTTATTTAAATTCCAGTTAGTTAACATACAGTAGATTAATAGTTTCAGATGTAGAATTTATTGATTCATTCATATACAACACCCTGAGCTCATCACAACCAGTGCCCTCCTTAATATCCATCACCCATTTAACCCATCTGTCCAGCCCTTTACCTCCAGAAATCCTCAATTTATTCTCTATAGTTAAGGTCTGTTTTTTGTTTTGCCTCTCTCATTTTCCCCCTTTGTTCATCTGTTTCATTTCTTATTTATTTATTTATTTATTAAAAATTTTTTTTTTAACGTTTTTATTTATTTTTGAGACAGGGAGAGACAGAGCATGAACAGGGGAGGGTCAGAGAGAGGGAGACACAGAATCTGAAACAGGCTCCAGGCTCTGAGCTGTCAGCACAGAGCCCGACGCAGGGCTCGAACACACGGACCGCAAGAGATCATGACCTGAGCCGAAGTCGGCCGCTTAACCGACTGAGCCACCCAGGCGCCCCATCTGTTTCATTTCTTAAATTTCACATGTGAGTGAAATCATATGGTATTTGTCTATCTCTGACTGACTTATTTCGCTTAATAGTGTCTAGTCCCATTCACGTAGTTGCAAATACCAAGATTTCTTTCCTTTTTATGGTTGAGTAACATTCAATTGTATATGTGGAACACATCTTTTTATTTAAATTTTATTTAAATTCTTGTTAAGAATTATATTCAAATTATTGTTAAAAATTGTTAAATTCTTGTAAGATATAGTGTAGTATTGGTTTCAGGAGTAGAGTTTAGTGATTCCTCACTTACATATGATGCGCAGTGCTCATCAACACAAGTGTCCTCCTTAATACTCATCATTCATTTAGCCCATTCACCTTCGCCTCCCCTCCATCAATGCTCAGTTTGTTCTCTATAGATCAGAGTCTTTTATGGTTTGCCTCTCTCTCTTTTTACCCCTTTCCCTATTTTCACCTGTTGTATTTCTTATATTCCACATGTGAGTGAAATGATATAGTACTTGCCATTTTCTGATTAACTTATTTCACTCACCATGATGCATTCTAACTCCATCCACATCATTGCAAATAGCAAGATTTCATTCTATTATGTGCCTGAGTAATATGCCGATGTATGTGTGTACGTATATATACATATATACCACATCTTCCTTACCCATTCCTCAGTCAATGGACATTTGGGCTCTTTCCATAATTAGGCTATTGTTGATAATGCTGCTATAAGCATTGGGGTGCACGTATCCCTTTGAATCAGTACTTTTGTATCCTGTGGGTAAATACCTAGTAATGCCATTATGGGGTTGTAGGCTAGTTCTCTTTTTAACGTTTTGAGGAACCTCCATACTGTTTTCCAGAGCGGCTGCACCAGTTTCCATTCCCACCAACAGTGCAAAGGGTACTCCTTTCTCTGCATCCTCACCAACATCTATTGTTTCCATAGTTGTTAATTTTAGCCATCCTGACAGGTGTGAGGGGGTATCTCATTATACTTTTTATTTGTATTTCCCTGATGATGAGTGATGGTGAGCATCTTTTCATTTGTATGTTAGCCATCTGGATGTCTTCTTTGGAAAAATGTCTATTCATGTCTCCTGCCCATTTCCTATTATTTGTTTTTTTTTTTTTTTTTTTTTTTTGAGGGAGGGATGTTAAGTTGTATAAGTTCTTTGTAGATTTTGGATACTAACCCTTTATCAGATATGTAATTTGCAAATATCTTCTTCATTCTGAATGTAGCCTCTTAGTTTTGTTGATGGTTTCCTTCACTGAGCAGAAGCTTTTATCTTGATGCAGTCCCAATAGCTCATTTCTGCTTTTGTTTCTTTGCCTCCAGGGATGTGTCTAGTAAGACATTGTTATGGCTGAGGTTAAAGAGGTTGCTGCCTGTTTTCTCCTCTAGGATTTTGAAGGTTTGTCTTACAGTTAAGTCTTTCATCTATTTTGAATTTATTTTTGTATACAGGGTAAGGAAGTGGTCCAGTTTCATTCTTCTGCATGTTGCCGTCCGGTTTACCCAACACCATTTGTTGAAGAGATTGTCTTTTACCCATCAGATATTCTTTTCTCTTTGTTGAAGATCAGTGGGTCCATTTCTGGGTTTTGTATTCTGTTCCATTGATCCATATGTCTGTTTTTGTGCCAGTAATGATGACTACAGCTTTGTAATATAACTTGAAGTCTGGGATCGTGATGCTTCCAGCTTTGCTTTCCTTTGTCAAGATTGCTTTGGCTATATGGGGTCTTTTGCCACTCCAATGAAATTGTAGGATGTTTTGTTCTAGCTCTGTGTAAAACGTTGGTGGTATTTTGATAGTGATTGCATTAAATGTGTAGATGCATTTCCTGCATCTATTGGGAGGATCACATGGTTCTTACCCTTTCTTTTAGTACTGTGGTGTATCATGTTGATTGATTTGTGAATACTGAACCAGCTTTGCGGCCCAGGAATAAATCCCCCCTGATCGTGGTGAATGATTCTTTTAATGTACTGTTGGATTCAATTTGCCAGTATTTAGTGAGGATTTTTGCATTCATGTTCATCTGAGATATCGGCCTGTGGTTCTCTTTTTCAGTGGATTCTTTGGTTTTATAATCAGTGTAATGCTGGTTTTGTAGAATGAGTTTGGAAGTTTTCCTTCCATATCTATTTTTTGGGATAGTTTGGGAAAAATAGCTATTAATTCTACATTAAATCTTTGGTAGAATTCCCCTGAGAATCCATCTGACCCTGGACATACATTTGTTGGGAGATTTTTGATTACTTATTCAATTTCTTTCCTAGTTAGCAATCTGTTCAATTTTTCTATTTCTTCCTGTTTAAGTTTTATTAGTTTATATGTTTCTAGGAATTTATCCATGTCCTCCAGATTGGCCAATTTGTTGACATAATTTTTCATAATATTCTCTTATAATCATTTGTAGCTCTGTGATGTTTGTTGTGATTTCTCCTCTCTCATTCGTGATTTTATTTATTTGAGTCCTTTCTCTTTTCTTTTTGATAAGTCTGGCTGAGGTTGAACAATTTTATTAATTCTTTCAAAGAACTGGCTCCTAGTAGGTTTTCTTTGTTTCTATATCATTTATTTATTCTCTAATCATTATTATTTCCCTTATTCTTCTGGCTTTAGGCTTCATCTGTTGTTCCTTTTCTAGCTTCTATACGTGTAAGCTTAGGATGTGTATTTGAGATTTTTTCTTGCTTCTTGAGGCAAGTCTGTATTGCTGTATTCTTCCCTCTAATGACTGTTTTCACTACATCCCAAAGGTTTGAACTGTCATGTTTTCATTTTCATTTTCATTTTGTTTCCATGTCTTTTTAAAATTTCTTTTTTAACTTCCCGGCTGACCCATTGATTGTTTCTTAGGATGATCTTTAGCTTCTATGTATTTGTGGTCTTTCCAAATTTTTTCTTATGATTGACTTCAAATTTCATAGTGCTGTGATTGGAGGATATGCATGGTATCATCTCAATATTTTTGTACTGTTTAAGCCTGATTTATGACTTAGTATGTGCTCTTCTCTGGAGAATGTTCCATGTGCACTTGAAAGAATGTGAATTCTTCTGTTTTAGGATGGCATGTTCTGAATATATCTCTTAAGTCCTTCTGGTCCAGTGTGTCATTTAAAGCCATTGTTTCCTTGTTTACTTTCCACTGAGATGATAAGTGGGGTGTTAGGGTCCACTACTATTATTGTATTATTAGCCATGAGTTCCTTTATGTTTGTTATTGACTGATTTATATATTTTTTGTGCTTCCACATTGTGGGAATAAATTTTTACAATTGTTAGGTATTCTTAGAAGATCTTCTTAGAAGATCTTATGATGGGTCTTATATTTTTTCAGTCCATTCTGACACCCCATGTCTTTTTATTTGAGTATTCAGTCCATTTACATTCAGAGTAATTATTGATAGATATGAATTTAGTGCCATTTTATTACTTATTTTTTCATTGTTTCTGGAGATTTTCTCTGGTCCTTCCTCATCTTTGTAGCTTTTGGTCTTTCTTTTCCACTGAAAGAGTCCCCTTTAATATTTCTTACAGGACTACTATAGTGCTCATGAACTTTTGTAGTTTTTGTTTGTCTGGGAAACTTGTTGTCTCTCCTTCTATTCTGAATGATAGACTTTCTGGGTGGAATATTCCTGGCTGTAGTTTTGTTTCTTTTCTTTTTTTCTTTCTTTTTTTTTTCATGTAGCATAGCGAATATAACATGTCACTCCCTTCTGACATGCCAAATTTCTGTGGAGAGATCTGTTGCTAAGGTAATTTGTCTTCCTTTGTACATTAGAGACTTCTTTGTCTTCTGCTTTTAGAATTTTTTCTGTATCTCGATGTTTTGTAAATTTCACTACAATAAATCTCAATATTGGCCTACGTTTGTTGGTTTTTTGGGGGAGTCCTCTGTGCCTCCTGGATTTGGATGTCTGTTTCCTTACCCATATTAGGAAAGTTTCCAGCCATTATTTCTTCAAATAAATCTTCTGCCTCCTTTTCCCTGTCTTCTTCTGGGACTTCTAGGATAAAAAATGTTATTACACTTTATGGAGTCACTGAGTTCCCTAAGTTTATATTTGTGATCCAATATTTTTCTCTCCCTTTTCGTTTCACTCTCATTATTTTCCATACTTTATCTTCTGTATCACTTATTTGTCCTTTTGCTTCTTCCATCCTCACAGTCATTATACGTAGTTGTTTTCAAATCTCAGTAATTGCAATTTTCATTATGGCATGACTAATTTCTAAGTCTTTTATCTCTTCAGTGAAGGAATCCCTGACGTCTTCTATCCTTTTCTGAGCCAAGCTAGTATCCTGATGATTGTTGCTTTAAATTCTGGATCAGGATTATTATATCAGTTTCAAGTAGATCTCTGGCTGTGACCTTTCCTTGTTCTTTCTTTTGGGATGAATTCCTCCATGTTGGCATTTTGTCTAGGTCTCGGCCTTCCTCTGTGTGTTAGAAAAACCTCTAGTGTTTCCTGATTTTGAGAGTAATGGCTTTATTATGAAAAGGTCATGTACTGTCCAGGGCCTCAGTCTTCAGGAAGTGTCTCGTGTATGCTGTGGGCACTCTGCTGCTGTATTTTGGTTGCTCTTTCCCTCAAGTAATTTTTCTGCAGAATTTATTCTTCCCTGCCTGGGGGAGTGTTTTGACTTTGTCCAGAATGTGGTTTTAAATAGGTGTGCACTGGTCTGCTTGTTAAAAGAGTCCTGGTGCTATTTCCATTAGAGCTGAAGATTAACAGCACTATGGTCAGTAGATGTGATGCATGTGGGGGTGGGGGGTTTGTTATGCTTTTCTGGAGGAGAGGCACACTTCCCTGGTTGTCAGGCACACTTGTCCAATAAAAGAAACACCAGCAGAGTGCAGGGGGTGGGACTGGGTTTAAACAGTTTAGGCCACCAGTGTTGGCATTGTGCTGCTTCCTGAAATTAGTTTATGCTACAGGGTGGAGGAGGAAAATCGGGCCAAGAAACTTCCTAGCCCGTGGAGAGGGGATTTCGCGCCCGCTGCTATCCAGGAAGACCTCCTTGAAGAGCAAATAACCTCCCTTTAGTTGTCCCAGGTGTCCTTCAGATCGTTGCCTTCACCCTGTCTGTGTCCAGGCCACCTGCCAGCCCAGCAGCTCAATGCACCTTGGGCTCTATCCTAGGCACGCCGGCTGAGTTTTAAAACCGCAAACTTTAGGGACCTGGCATGGTGGAGACCCACACTGGTCCTTTGATGGAAGGTCTTGCCATGCTGGGCTGATAAAGGTTTGTCCCTAAAAGGAAGTCACACTAAAGTGCAGGTTTGTGGATTTTGGAATAAAGCACAGCAAAGAGCCAGTGACCAGATTAATTACCCTCAGCACGTGTTTCTGCACCTATGCTGAGGGTCAGGGGAGGGAAATGGTGCCTGCCAAGTCTTTTGTCCCCAGAGACGCAATGCCACCTCTTTCAAATGCACTCTAAGGGGAAACTGTTTCTCCAGTGAGTCTCAGGTGATCCACTGATCATGCCCTCTGCCCCTGGGATTGCCTGCTTGCCTTCTCTACAGGAACACTGCAGTTCCCTCAGGGCTTTGTCCCAGCTGCATCTTGGATCTCTAACTCAAGTTTTTGAGCCCTGCTAGTGGGAAATACTCACAAAAGTTAGTCTCTCTCATTTTCCAAGTCAATGGGTTTGGGGAAGTGTTTTCCTTGTGCGGTTCCCTGTGTGCTCCTCTCTCTCTCTCTGTCTCCTCTCTCCTCAACCAGGAATCCCTCCCTTCCACAGTACCTGGCATCTGTTTCTCCCCCAAACCATGTCTCTGCACCTCCTACCTTTCATGATGTGGTCTCTTCTTTCCCTCTAGTTGTGTGTTTTTGTTTTTTTTTTCTGTCAGTCCTCAGATCAATGTCTTGGGTATTTGGAATGATTTGATATTTATCTAGCTGTTTTCAAGGAACAAGGCAAGCTTTGCGTACTTCTACTACTCTGCCATCTTGACCCTTCTGTTGAATGTTATTTAATTATAAAAAAGAGTGAAACCTTGGTTTTTGTGACAACATGGGTGGACTTCAAGGATGATAAATGAAGTAAGTCAGACAGAGAAAAACAAATACCATATGATCTCACTCAGATGTGGGATCCAAAAAGGAAAAACAACTAAAAAAAGAAAAGAAAAAAAAAAAAAACCCGAGGGTACTGGTATAGAGAAGACATTGCTCCTAGCCTGAGGAAATGGCTAAGGGGTGAGAAAAATTGGTGAAAGGTGTCGAAAGGTACAAACTTTATGCATTAAACAATTTATGGGGATGCCATACACAGCGTGGTGACTGTAGCAAAGAATACTGTATTACATATTTAAAAGTTGTTAAGACGGGCACCTGGGTGGCTCAGTCAGTTAAGCGTCTGCCTTCCGCTCGCGTCATGATCTCACGGTTTGTGAGTTAGAGCCCCACATATGTCTCTGTGCTGACAGCTCAGAGCCTGGAGCCTATTCGGATTCTGTGTCTCCATCTGTCTCTGCCCCTCCCCCACTCCTCATGTGTGTGCTCTCTCTCTCTCTCAAAAGTAAATAAACATTTAAAAAAATTTTTAAAAAGCTGTTAAGAGAGTTAGTCTTAAATGACCTCATCTCTCTCTCTCTCTCTCTCTCTCTCTCTCTCACACACACACACACACACACAATTTATAACTGTGTACTGTGATGATGATCATTTCATGATATAGGTGTAAATATTTTATTTTAAATTATTATTTTGCACACACACACACACACACACTCAAAATAATGAGAGAATGACCTGTCTCTTCTTCCTCACCATAATCTGATAACTTGTCACAAAAAAATGGCAAAGCTAATTCAGCACTGTAAATATGTGTACATTTCCTTTCATGCTGAATCAAAGCCCAACGTTCTCTGTGAGTTGCTCATGGTTATGTCATCCCTCTTGTTGTGAGGAGAACAGAGGAGTGACCATACATATATGTGTTGAAGTTTTACAGTATTATGTGTCAGATATATTCTATTGGCTTGTATATTTCCCCTCACAATAGCTCTGGGAAGTAAGTACCAATCTACCCTTTTTACAGATGAGTCACTATGGAGTCACAGAAATCTATGTAGAGGCATCTTTTTCATTTTCTATAGGCTATATTTTTCTAACTAAAAATATGTAATTTTTAGAAAGAGAAACAAACGTTTTCTTCAAACCAGATTATGAAATAATAACTTATTGTGACCCCCATGAGAACACACACACACACACACACACACACACACACACGTGGGAGATGCAGGAGAGAAGCATCAAAAGGAAAGACTTCAAAAGGGAAGGGCTGGAGAAGGTGCAAGGCCTTAGGACATGTTTACACAGCTGAACGTGGCTGCTGCTCATAAGGAATGCCTAGAGCCATTAACATTGTCCAGGGATGGATCCTCCCTCACACCTGAGCCTTCCTAGTCTTATAGGAACCAATTAACTCAAACTTCAACCTTGAAAAGCTAAACCATTAGATTGATTAACACACTTGCTTAGTTGACTTTATGCACGTCGTCTTTAGCAATCATCCTAATAAAAAGAGTCTTCATTCTGGAGTCGGGGCCTCATTCTGACTCGAGTGTGAGGACCTTCACTTAATTGCACTTTGCGGACTCATTTTTTTGCGACTCCGGCCATACTCCCTGCAACAATTGGCACAGCGAGCAGGGTATGATGCGTCAAACAGTCTTTGAGACTACTTCAGTTTAGATTAGCAGTGGACCAAAGCAGAGCATTAGGACAGGTAAGTCCCGGCTTTGGGATAGTGAAGGATGGGAACTTCCCAGTCTCATGATCATAAAGCTTACTCTAAATTACTTCATACTTTATTGTGAAGTTCAGGAGTAAAAGTGAAAGGAGGAACTTTTGATGAGCTTTAGTACTTGGTTAAAAAAACATTGCTATTGGTTTAATACTTCTGGAAAAAATCTTTTAAACCTTGAACAATGGACATTAATTATGAAAACGCTTAGACGTGCTCATCAAAATGGACATATCATTTCTTTAAAAATTTGGTCTATATGCTCTTTAATTGAGATGGCTTTACAGCCTCTACAGTCTGACTCAGAACAAAATATAAGTTCACCTAAATTAAAAACTCATCAAGAAGGAGATGAGTTGAATTTTACATCTGATAGTTTTGAGGATGAATCTTCATCTAAAGGAATCAAAGCTATAGCGCCTGAGGAAAATACTTTACCAGAATGGCCTCCGCCACCACCCACAAATGATGATTGGAGCCAATTGTCTCTGGCTAGTCTACCTCAGGATACTGATTTTAGGGAATATTGCCAAGCAGCTGCCGAAACTCCTTTTGTTTCGGGGAACTTCCCTTTCTTCTCTGGCCCAACATAGACTGCCTAATTCCACTAATGGAAAACAAAAACCAAACAAAAAAAAATAATACAAAACAAAACAAAATAAAAATCATTATCTGCTCATCTATCTGAGCTGACAGAGTTTAGAACCATGTGAACTCTTTTCTTTGTCCTCTGCGCCTCTGTTGGCCTTCAAGAAGATGTACGCTGTCAAAAGGCAAAGAAAACACTTCCCTTAAACTTTAAATTTCCTCACTGGTTCCACGGGGAAAAATTAACAATGATAAACTTAAGAAAACACAGATAAAATATTATTAAGATAGACATGTCTTTTAAATTATAAGACTTTATTCTACTAAGGTTGAGATAAATGGAATTTTAAAAATATGCTGGTATAGGGTTAAAATTCTGCTTTTCTCTCTGTTCAAAAAACAGAGCTTTCTTGGACTGTTCTCCTCTTGATAAGAGAATGTAGACAAAGGTTTTTTCTTTTCTTCTTGCCAAGAAAAACAAAGCTTTAGGTTACATCTTTATCAAGTCTTTGATTGCTTAGCTAAAACTCAATATTATCGGAACTCAGTTTTGCTAACAACTATATAATGCTATACTTTCACCTTTAGGATCTTTTATTGACACGTTAACTAAATAAATACAATTTTAAGATTTATAATAATTTATAATCCTATTTAGGATATACTTTATGATAACTTCCTAAGGCTATAACAGACTTCCGAGGATTTAAATGGTAAATAAAATGTATTTAATATTTAAATTAATTTATATTTGTGGGATTTGTCTTTCAAGTTATCAACATTAAATATAAAACTTTATTCTACTAAGGTTTATTAAAGGTAAAATAAACTCACGTTATCTCTGTTCCAATCTGTTAACAAAAGAATGACTTAAAGTAATGGTTAACTTTGTTTTCCTCATAGTTTTCATGGGTAATTGTTAAGATAGCTTTCAAAGTCTTTGGTAACCTAAAACATTTAAGTTTTATTTGCATGA